>NW_022992216.1:1597719-2313117 GCF_902827175.1 Gymnodraco acuticeps | reverse complement strand
ACACCCACACCAGCACCACACACACACACACACTACACCACCACACACCACACACACACACACCCACACAACACACACAACACACACACACACACACACACCACACACACACCACACAAACACACACACACCTACACACACACACACACACCACACCACACACACACACACACACACACACACACACACACACACACACACACACACACACACACACACACACACACACACACACCACACACACACACACACACACACACACACACCACACACCACACACACACACACACACACACACACACACACACACACACACACACACACACACACACACACACACACACACACACACACACACACACACACACACACACACACACACACACACACACACACACAATAGGGCTGCTCGATTATGGCAATAATCAAGATTATGTTGGTCAATAATTAATATCACGATTATTAAATATGATTATTCATTGACTTTGAAAACATCCATTTATTGAACTTTAAAACAAATAATAATTTGAACAGTATCTTTTTAACTGTTGATTACCCTGAACGTATAATTCAACGGAAAAACCAATACAAAAATTAATTAAATGATACATTACTAAAAAATTAATTAGAGCAAATATGTTGTAGTGCACTGTCACAACCTAGCAAAGCAAAATAATAATTTGTTTCTATTATGTTGTTTTCGTAATTGTGGCAGGCCAAAATCGTAATTGCGATTTAAAATATGATTAATTGCACAGCCCTAACACACACACACACACACACACACACACTCAAGCACACACAGACAAACACACTTTTTGTCTAACACGCTAACACAGTTCTGTACTGTTACGCTGTTGTGTTCAGTCATTGTTCTTATGTTGAACATGAATACATTTACTTTGTAAGTGATTATGGGACGTATTTCTTCTTTATATACATTTTCCTTCATACTTTATTGCCGTGAAATAGGTCTTAAATTCTATTCAAAGTGGTCTTAAAAAGGTGTTAAAAAGTCTTAAATTTGAGTTGGCGAAACCTGCAGGAACCCTGTACAATAAAAAGTCCTGAATTCAAAATGTTACAAGTAAAAGTAGAAAAGTATTAGCATCAACACATAGTTAAAGTACCACCTGCAGAGGGATCTAGATTCAGGTGTTCTTTTCCCCATAGAGACCGCCTCGCTGCACATGATCCCTTGCATAAAGATAGCTTGTGGGTCCCTTATAACATGTTGTACACAGTGGAAATAAACATTCTGGTTACCTCAACATCAGGGATCTTATACATTAAACTCCTTCTGAATCAAACTGTCACGGTAGCCTTACCTTACTGATCCCTCTTAAATTAGAAAAAAACACGTTACTTTACCAGCAGAGAGAAAATGGATTATTAAATTATTAATGTGACTAATAAAGAGCAGTTTGATTATTAAGTATTATTCTGTTGATGATGTCATTACATTTGGTGAAAAACACATAATGACTTGTTTATGACTCATTTTGTCAAAGTTTAGGACTTGACTTGACTTGAACTTGCCCATCCTGACTTGAGACTTGACTTGGACTTGAGCGCAAAGACTTGAGACTTGACTCGGACTTGCAAAACAATGACTTGGTCCCACCTCTGTCATTTAGTCACTTGTTAGCAATCATCGTTTTCAAGACTCATAGAAGCCAAGGACATTCCCAAATGGGTTGTTTACCGACATCTTTTTTTGTCGTAGAACAAAATGTGCAAGTCATTTTGTGTTAACCACATACCTTATTTTAGGCATCTAACCTTAAAAAAATGGTCAACTCTAAACTCATGAACCAGAAGTGGTAAAATGCTGACATGCTGCAGAGTTTCAGGACTCATTCCGGCACCACTCAGGCTTCAACAAGGACAAAAGACGGCACAGGACATAAGATCTAACCAAACACTCCAAACTAGATATACAAATACACTGCAGGCATAACGTCTGTGTCAAACAAAGAAACAAGCATAATCTCTCAGTAAGAGATGCTTACACACATACTCAGCCTTGTAAGAAACTTAGAAGGGCCTGGGTCCCCTGAGACTATCCAGTGGTGGGGGGATTTAGGCTAAGGAATCTATGTCTGTCTGTGTGTGTGTGTGTGTCTCTGTGTGTGTGTATAGTCACACAAGCATCATCTTTCTCCTCTTAAAAGCCGAGGGCATGCACCGAGCCAAGCTACACTGTGCTCGTGTGTGTGTTTGTGTGTGTGTTTGTCTCCAGTGGGGTGGGTGTGTGTTAAGGTCCAGTGAGTTCGCAGCTGATAAACGAGGCTAGCTAAGCCGCTACAATGGCACGGTCCTGGCCCATGACGCCCTTGTTCTGACACACACTCTCACACACACATGTACATGCACAACCCCGCCAGGCTGGCCGCTGATAAGGAGTCGTCGCTGGCATATGCACACCTCACTGAGGGACTTCACCCTTTCTGGACACACAGATGAGTTCACACACGATAAAAACCTAACCAAGCCTACCAGATGATATGACCTTCTTCCATCCATTATTTCAGACAAAACCTCATTTTCACTGCTCAACACTGATGAAGGAAACGTATCAAGTCGCATCCATTAACCATTTGAGCCGTTATCCCAAATGACACAAGGGGTTTTCTCTACACGAGATTCTTGTCCAGCCACAGAAATAGTATACATTCAATAGGCCTTTCCCAAACAGGACATTTTTACTTCACTACAGTAAGAAAAGTTAATGTGAAACTTAAATGAGGACTCAATTCTGTGCGCAAACATTAAGTATACCAGGACAATGAAACCAAAGGAGCCAAACTGAATTTGTAGCCAATATTATTTAGACCTCACCTGTGCTTGTTGTATTGCATCTCAGAATGTCTTCAATCAAATTGACTCTACTTAGTTATTTTCTACACTGAGTGTTCAATCGTGTAGTAACTTGTTTTTAATTAAGTGAAGATCAACATGAACCCAATTACATTCAATGCATGGTACTGCTGGGCTTCACCGATCACCAAATACATTAGCTTGTTTTGTCCCATTTGAGAAAAAAGAAACCACAAAAAACTCAAACCCACCCCCTGTCGAGAAGTCAATGGAATTTCAAACAAAGCTCTCGGAAAGCCATTTAATGGTTCAGCGGGCTTTAATGCAAAGCCAATACAAGCTCTTATACAGGAGTAACTCAATGTGGCTGTACGCACACTGATTGCATTATTGTTAACACGGTTTGTAGCTGCACAAATAAAAACGCATTGTTTTGGTGCAAATAAAAGCAAAAAGGCGTTTGCGGTGCCTCTGATGTACCTATACAAAACAACATATTGTTGTCCTCAAGTAATCCAAGCCACATGTGTAGGGTCTTTGAGTTTTATAAGAGCCCTATGAAAGTCTCTGTGCTCCGCCAAAGGGTGACATTAAATTACTGTAATGGTAAAGCCAGATGGGGGAAGGGAAGCAGAGAGAAGGAGAAAAATAGACAGGAGAGTGAGAAACGGAAAGATGAACTGTACAGTCCTCATGCTGCTGTTTGATATTGGAATGATGATACATGCTTGAACAGCGATTATATGAAGACAAATAAATGAAGTCATTGTCCTGTTGCAGAGGTCATTTTATTGTTGCCTTCTTAAGTATCCTAATTAGGTTAGGCAACCACCAAACCGGCTTGGAATTTCATGACAGTTCCCACCACAATTAATTTTTACCCACATTTCGCGGGTTGGCGGTTGTTAATTTTAAAGTCTTACACAGTTAATTGACAATAACTTTAACTCCAGGCAATGAATAATTACAATCCCAGAGTCTCTTAATACATTTAAAACCACATACTTACATGAACTATAAAGGAGCCCTAACTACTGTTCAAGAAGTAAGAGGGCATAGACTTGCAGCTGAAACAATTAGTCAATCATTTCATTGGTCAATCCACAGAATCTGCAATAATTAGTCATTAAGTAATTTTCTGGTGCCAAAATGGCAAACCCTTTATGGTTCAAGTGTCTCTAATCTGAGGATTAGCTGCCTTTTCGTGTCTTTAATAATATATATTAACCATCTGTTGGTTTAAGACGGAAAAGCAATTTGAAGCCGTTAAATTGGACCCTATATAAATATGTATACATATTTTAAAATGTTATTGATCTCCTGGAGAGCAAACATAGAATTGATTGTAAAATTAAATAAATGTCAGATCTATAAAAATAGCTGCAGCCCTGTGTAGAAAACACTTAATTTCCCAGAAATAATGCTTCAAATCACTCTTTGTCAAACTTGTTCATGAAAAAAAGCAAGCCAAACTCACCACATTCATTAGTTTTAAATCGTGTGCTACACAACATGTTGTAAAAGTATAAAAACTGAAATGTATTTGGCTATTTAAAAATACAATACAATGTGATAATAACTGCAAAAGGGGTTTGAGGTGAATAACTGACAATTATGTGCCTTGTATTTTAACTTTTGTACAGGCCCAATTTGGTCAGAGATCTAGCAGTATTAAAGGTAAAGATTGAGCCAGTGATTGGTTGGTGAGGTCACTGGATGACAGCAAAAAGTTCAAAAGAATTAATTTGTCAAACTATGAAAATGTGGAAGAAACAAAGAATTTAGGTAGGACAGAGAGAGGAAGAGAATGAGTGGAAATGATGCTATTAGCCCGGAGAAGTTCGACTTAACACAGACCGGAGCAAACCTCCCCTCTGTTCCCACTCATTTGACTCCACTCACTCTAAACAAACCAAATACACACTAGAAAGTAAAGTGCTCCCTCCATTCCCTCCCCTCTCCAATCTTGCCTGCTCTCCTCCATCTCCCTGTCATATGCGCTCAACTCCCGTTTAATGTCCTGCAAATGAAGCGGATTTATTAATGTGTAATTAAGTAATAATCATCACTACATAATGCATGAGAGACTCAAGGGGCTGAGAGCTCGGAGAGAGAGCGCAAGAGATAGGATAGTGAGGCTGCCTGAGCAGACAGAGAAGGACATTTCTGCCGCCTCGCCTCGCTAAAGACACACATTAAAAAGGGATTAATCCATTGAAATAATATTTTGATAAGAGAGAAGACGTGCTCTCATTTATTTTCTCCCGCTCACCCCTCCTTTTCCTCTCACCCCATCAGCTAGTTTCATGGCCCTTCGTCGCCCATTAGTCCGTGTTCAATTAACAGAGTGCAATTAGTCAACTCCCCCCACTGTTAACAAGGCCTAATCACTGTATAGGCTAGGCTGGTCAGGAAAATCCATCAGAGGAATTTAGCTGCAGCGGTGAAACATGGAGGAGCAGTCAGGAAACATACTGCCGTTTGTTATGGGTAGATTCAAAGAATCCCGCTTTTTCATTATATGTTTTTTATTTGAAATGTCTTGATTAAGGTTGCATGTATATGAAATCTACAATCTAATTGGTAGCTCCACAGCATGGATTACACCATGGATGTATTAAGAGAACTGGATTCAGTGTTTGAGGCGGGAACCGTTCCTATGAAAGTTGCTTGAGAATAATAATACCCGGACCTGGGCCTAAAGCATTGCCTTTTCCTTAAGCCCCGCCTCCAATCTGCTCGGTCACGACCGGTCTCGGCACTATCAAATGAATAGAGAGGTAAAATAACTGGACAACTGGATTTGGCTTTCAGGGCATTTTATAACTCTTAGATCCTAATGATTTATTTAAGGACTTTCTAAGAGTTTGTTAAATAAAAAAATAAATATGCTGATCTACAGACGTCTCCTTCCATTGGAAGTAAATGTGAAGACGTCTTTTGGGGCATAACGACACAGCGTCTGGTCACTGCAACAATGTGAACGACCGGTTCACTTACTGGGGGGTCTGCTTTACACACTTTGGAAATGGCATATGGTGAGATCTCAGATTTAGCGTAGAGCTGTTGAGGCATGGACCAGTGATGTACAAGTGAAGATTGGATGACGATTGGACCGTGTCGATTGGACTTACAGCCACATCGTGTTTCATGGCGAGTGGTCTGTGCGAGCAATGTGTTGCCATGGCAACGGCATTTGAAGAAATCTCAAAACTTTCCCGTAGATGTCTTCACGACTGGACTGTTAGCACACTGCTATCTGAAGTCTGCTGCTCTGAGCATGTCAGTTGGAGTGATGACATCATCGTGTTCCATGACACAGGTGTTTATATTTGAGCTAACGAGGTGTGCAGAGATCAAAGGTTTCCATTGTTCTGAATGAGAGATGAACCTCTTACATGTGAACGTTTTGTGGAAGAACCGTAACAGATATCTGTGAAATTTCAAAACGTGAAGCATGTCAAGGAAGTTGAGCATCTGAAGTGTAATTTTTGTGTAGTTTTGGGTTAATAATGTGGCCTTTTTGGCAGTTTAACTAAAGGTGCGCGGCTGCTACCGTGAGGAAATATCTTCCTGAAATTACAATGGGCTTTAATGGAGGAATGTTGAACGTTCTTGTCACTTCATGCCCTCAAGAGGCATTTTGTTTAATTATTTGTCATTTTTCAAGCTACGAGATGTTTTCCTACGTTTATCATGAAAAACTATGTCTCAGGAATGTAGGGTTTGGGAATTATGGCAGTTTTAAAAAAATATATGAAGGCACATTTCAAGATTTCTTACCCTCTAGCTGTGACATCACGCACTCTAGTTAATGTTAAAATCTGAAGAAAACCTCTAAAACAAGGTCTGAACAATGTTTAATATCTCTAAAAGTAAGAATCAGATTTAAAGGTTGTTTTACACGAATAATGTCAGAAAGATGTGTAACATTTTAAAGTTGGAATGAGGTTTCTGAGTGAAAGTATGAACGAACAGTTAGCAGTTGAAGTCGCATGAAGATTTGTTGAAGTCTGAAGATTTCCTCCATTGACTTCAATGTTAAAAATGTGATGTATTATGGGATGTATCTCTGGAATTATGAAATGTATGAATGAGAAAAGTAATAGCCATCGATTCCCCACCGAGCTGAACGTTTTGATGTTTGAACGGAGTTTCTGCGATGTTCAATGCGGGAGGAGAAGAGGGCCAAAATAAGTCGGCGGAATAATAATAAAAATGTTGTGCGTAGAAGAACAGTTAGTTAACAGCATTCCCACTCAAATATGACCGAATCTGATTTAATATCATTAGTTGTTTTGTTACCCTAATGAATCAATGCCTTAAATCTCAAACTCTGCAAATGCAAAAAACTTAAAAACATGTGTTGCTATTGTCGGCAATACATTTGAAGTTATTTGAGAAGCATTAAAAGTATTATAACTAACATGATGGATATGTGTGCCATAGGTACGCATTTTTCCACGATCCAGGAGCACTTTGAAAGGGTTAAAGTGACAATGATAGATCAACATTCAGCTATGAATTTCATTTCCGGCTAAAAACAACCCTTTTCAGAGCAGGGCCACTCAGCCCGCAGTACATGGCGGAGGTGGGAATTCGTGCTTCTTTGTTTTTGTTTTGGCATGCCTGGCTGGCCAGTAAGTCCGTAAGCCAGCCAGCCAGTCAGAGTTGGGTGAGCAGGTGAAAGACAGAAGAACATGAAAACACAGATAATCCCCCAGCGATCCTCACCTCCTCCTGGCCCCCATCGCCGCCCCCCCCCCTGCCCACTCACCTGCTGTGTGCCACTGTGCTGCCCCCAAACACCTCTCCTCTCTCTCCCCTTTACCCTTCAACCCCCTCTTTCCTCCTCCATCTCTATCTATCTCGCCTCCATCCCTCTCTTCTCCATCTTCCCCCCAATGCCAGGTCTTGCCAAGCTGTCAGTGGGGCAAGGTGCGGAGGGGAGATAGCAACATGCGTGTACACACTCAGATGCATCAGTACACATACACAAAACACATGGGGCTTATGCAAGCTAGACGACAAGGGCTGTGTTACCTTTACTGCACACACACTCACTCACACACACACACACACCGAGTGGTGGTCGTCCGCCTCAGCTTTGCTTCGCTTGGCTGCCTGACTAAAGCTAAGCTCTCGTTATCCAGGCTGCCTGAGTGACACACACACAGACACACACAAGGCGTGCGTGTCCATGATGCAAACCCAAATACAAGAATCTAGATGTTGCAAGTATAAACACGCACATAAAAACACACACTAACAGTGCGATGGCAGAGCAGCAGAGGACAGATTCACTGGTCCACAGCAGCTGATGTGTTCACTGACATCGAGCATCGACCGCGCTACAGAAGAGGGCAATAACACCAAATTCAACCACATCTTAGGCCTAATGATAAAGTGCGACTTAAACTACATACAATACCACTGTTAAATCATGGTTAAAAACTTAATTGATTGATTAGGACTGTCATTTATGAAATAGTCACCAGTTATATCATTATTAAAGTGCCTATTCTTCCTAATTTCTACAGATTCAACTGGATTGTCATTTTTATTTTACGACATCATTGGCCTTTAATTACTTCAGCAATGCATTTATTTTTTCTTTGCCCAGATACAAACAGAAATGAGAAATACAGACAAAGTACCAATAAACAACGGGATAGAAATCTTTATAGTCCTATTGGTTAAATAAGTGATCGATAGACATGCCAACTCAAAATAGTTGTCATATGTCATTATAAGGCCATTTGTGTGCATCCATCAACATTTGTATTTATTTTTCTATTTGAATGCTAGTTGTGGTGATGGTAACAGATGTTGTCAGATAGTCAGATTCTAACCCAAAAACACACAGAACATTTATGCGTCAATCTTTTCTCCATAATACTTGCGGCTCTAATTTGGAGTACTAACTTCTAGTGCACAGCAAATGTCCACATACAGTGTGTATCTAAAGCATCAATAATTGTTAATCACTACATATGTTCAAATGTGTGTTATAAGATATATCAACAACAATTAACCAGCTTTACAGTACATTCCTGAGGAGGCTGTGGAATCCATAAACTACCGCATCACTCTCAATCACAACCCCTTTCTGTGGGTTGAAGTAAACAACACTGATTGGTTTTCCTGAACAAGTAGCCCAAAATAATAGATATTACAAACATAAACGTATCTAAAAAAAGAACACAATCACACACACTTCCAAAACAGGCTTAACTTCAGAACCTGAAACCCTACAATGGAGCCGTTAGTCAAACTTAACACCCAGTCTGAACCACTTTCAAAAAATCAGTTTGCTTCCGAGATATAGTCACAGAAAGGGAAAGCCTATATGGCGGAGGAAACGGGGGAGGGGGGGCAACCACATGGTCAGCCCGTCCCGTTGCCCATCTGGGTCCCATAAAGGAGACATGGAGGCCAAGGCCACCACATGCCCTCATGCAAGATGCCCACTCACCCATGCACTGCAATGAATACTATTAAATGGTAATGGGGGAATTTGAGGCTTCCTTGTGAAAAAAAGTAATAGAACCGCTTTTTAGAATGTGGATGTTATACCAATAAAGTTGCCTTTCAGTGAACTTTACGAAAAACAATATTTGAAATCCAGTTAGTCTACATTATGTGCCCAACCATGGAGGACATTTTTTAAGTGTGAAGGGAGGCCTGAAAAGCTGGGGGGAAATGAAAATATTCACAGCAATATTGTAAAAATAAATAAATTAACGTCAAGCAATGCAACGCAATTCCATTAAAGTGTGGATCATATTAAATCAATGATTTATTGACAATTGATGTCTATATTTGTGTGAAATAAACTGAGACATCGGATATGGGGGCTAAGTGATTTGATTTGGGGTCAACCAGCCAAACACCACAACAATGCAGCAGTGGGCTGTTAAAAGCAAGTGCAACATATCCCAACATGGGAATAATCCAGATTACATGGACTCCTTAACAAAGTGAATTACAGGTTGACCGAAAAGCACAACCCACGCTGTCAGAAACGAGACACCAGTGTATCATATTTCATGTTCTGACAGTATGGCAGCTAATTGAAAACAATTAACCCAGTGGACTGGCAGACAGAGAAAACAATCCGGAGATGTTTGAAATGTATATAAAATGTGATGCTACATTTCGAAACTGTTACCAGGCTACACAGTCAACTATTACGCTCCCTTACAAAACATGTTACCAATGTCGTTACCAATAATAAACAATTACTGAACATGCTAAATATGAGCTAACACACACACTATAAATGTAAGACATTAACCTCTGTGTGAAACCACAGAAAGAATGCTTGCAGCCCTTGGGGATAATTAAATTAGCTAACAAACACCAGAGTTGGGCATGAAATCTTGGTCATAGCTTAGCTCCTTATTTTACTCCTGAGTGAAGTAGGCTATCCTTTCACATGAGGAACAAAAACACAGTTTCTTACCTTTAACGGAGCGCGGCTTGGCCTGTTTTCGTCTAGACATCTCTGGTCTTCCTTTTTATAAATTTTATTTTTCTAATTGTTTTGTTTCGCTCCGTGTTTTCTGCTAACTATGCAGGCGGACACGGTCCTCCACCTCTACCACTTCGCTGCTGCTTCTTCTTCGCCTGTTGCAATGCGGCAGCTTCAATCTCTGATTGGGAAACGGCCGTAAATCCAGCGACAACAAACCGCACACACCGGGAGCACAGCGGATTGCAGGCGACTCGGCTCCTCTGCTGCGTATTCTTCCTGAGTGGTCGCGAGGGCTCACGCAACCTGTAGCGTAAACGCGAACAACTTCCCGTCGATAGTCCCTTCTTCTTCGTAACAACGTGCCCGGACGCCGACAATCTCAGTTTCTCTGCTTTCCTGCGCACACAATTAGCTTTCTCCGGTACAGCCCACTCCGACTTCTCGAGCACTACTACCTGTGCGCGAGCAGCCAGCCACAGGCGAGGCGAACACCTGAGCAAGTCCCGCGGAATTAGGGTAAAGTGACAGCGGCACCGTCCGAGAGCGTGCTGGCGGTGCCACAGCGGTACGTGACGGTCCAGGTGAAGCGAGGCGCCCGAGTAGGTTCTGGGAAATTGTCTCAAAAATGAAACGTGCCTTCCGTCTTCGTGCTCCTCGCGGCTTCGTCGTAGCTTTTTATTTAGTTATCGAAACTATTTTAGTCTGTTTTGATTTGGGTTTTCCTCCAGGAAAGCCGTACCGACTCGAACTGACCAGCGTCCTGTGTTCCGTCCCGTTATTCTACACTAGGTAGTGGTGGTCTGGTGGCATGGACATAGCGCTCTTCCCCATCATCTCCACCCCGAGGGGAATACTGCTTTTACAACCCACGCTTTCTTTTGTTAATATTTCCCAATGCCCTATCGGCGATATTAATAGTAGCCTAATATTTCTCCCAGTCTAACCCTTTGCTAGCCTCTGTCTCCCTGCTTTTTCTTTGTCCTGACTCTGGCTACCAGTCTCCCTCCTCCTCCTCTGCCTGCCTCTGCTGGCGGGGCTGCGGCGCAGACACACATAATAAAGCCAAGGCAGGCACTGCTTGGCTGGAAATGTAGCCGCGTCCCAGCAGGGGGATGTGAGAGAAGGGTCCCGGCGGGGGAGCGCTCTGATCCCGCAGGGAGCAGCTCGGCACAGCCCGGGTTGGCTGAAGCAGGAGAGAGGCAGGCTGGGCTGACGGAGAGAGAGGGGAAGTTTGGGGAGAGTTAGGCAACAGCGCCCAGCTGTGGCCGACAGCAGCAACTACAACAGGGACTATGAGAATACAGAGGGAGGAGACAGAGGGAAAATATGGACTTGGAGTAGGATGAGGAAGAGCCCCTAAAGTTAAGACAAAGCATAATAATTAATTTTGATAAACATAATAAGAGTAGCACAAGTAATTGAATTATTATTCACTGACTACTGAGGTAGGCCTACCTATGTTTTAAACAGTGCTCAGTAGTGGAGGATGCTATCAGCTAGCAACCAGTGTCACTAAACGTGTAACCTTTTAAAAGATACAGCAATGACTGTTTATTTGCATGTTAAACAATTATGTAGAAATATTATACCATGGCCCTCTCTGGCTCATGGCTTTACTAGTTAGGTCAACAACAGGCCAATGTAAGCCGTGACAGAAAGTATTTTTTGTTTATAAATCACTCAAAAACAGAATTCCCAAAACAATACAAATGGCAAGGGATGACAACGATGCATGTTATGCGTGGACAAAGGAAACAACTACCACCATAGTGTTGGTTACACTAGAATTAAAAGTTCTCTTTTGATTTTGATCTAATCTTATTTCTCACTATTTACAATATGTTCACAGTTCACATTTTACCTTGTAGATGAACCTTAAAAGCTCTAACCAAAATTCCTTTGGTGGTCACCTGTGATTTATCATTAAAAAATAATGTTCATCGAGCCATCATGCTTCATTACAAAAAAAAAATCATTTTCACATGGCACATTTTCTTTTGCTAGTATCACTCATCTGTACAGCACCTACGAATTATTTTAGATTTACACATTTTTAGTCTCTTCAAAGTTGTTGGTAACATATTGTGAGAGAGCGATGACTTCCAATAAAAAGATAAAAATCCGGACACAAACTTGAATGTAATGTTTTGCAGAGCAGCATGTTTTTGTAAAAATCATTCAATAAAAAGAATGAATGCAGGAGTAGCAATAATAGAGCTTACAGAAAGGCCATGGTAAATTCCCTAAATAAAATGTAATCAAAGGATTTGTGCACACTTTTGGAATGTCAGACATTTTTCATCTTCCTCTTTTCTTGAGTGATTTACGTTTCACTCAATTTGCAGTGGATTAATTTCTATGGGACAGTTCCTGACAGGATTAGTTTAAGCCTATTCATTTAGCCTGAGCAGAACCTATCCGTGCGAAATGAACATTTTCCGCACTTTAGATGGAGACCACATGAAATGTCTGCTTCTATCCACTCGCAGGCTTACAAGAACCTTTGTGTTGCAGTGATGTACCGTCAAATGTAAAAAATCTGCTGAGCCATTTCCTTAAAGGAATAAAAATGCCTCTGTGTCCTCCATTACCCTTTTCTACAGAGCTTTGGAAATGCCCCTTCAAGAAGAAACCCTTTTTTTCAGTTTTCTCATTGGAGGCCACTCTCTGTCACAGGGAAAATAAACCGTTTGACTTACTGTATAAACATAATTCAATTAGCTACACCAGTGTGTGTGTGTGTGTGTGTGTGTGTGTGTGTGTGTGTGTGTGTGTGTGTGTGTGTGTGTGTGTGTGTGTGTGTGTGTGTGTGTGTGTGTGTGTGTGTGTGTGTGTGTGTGTGTGTGTGTGTGTGTGTGTGTGTGTGTGTGTGTGTGTGTGTGTGTGTGTGTGTGTGTGTGTGTGTGTAAAGCTCCTTTATTCCCAGTAAAGAAAAGAGGGACACGTCTGCAGACAATATAAAGCAGACAAAGAGGGGAAAAATGAAAATCACTGGGTGCTTTGTTCTTCACTCTCTGCTCCAACCGAGCGCTCTCTGACCGCAGCTGAGATTTTCCATGTAGCCCCCCCCCCCCCTCTCTGGTTGTCATGGATAACTGGGTAACGTGGAGCTCCCTGTGCTGACCAGCAGGACCACTGCCCTCCACAGATTGAGCCCCCCCTGCTCCACCACCCCACCCCGTCCTCCCATGGATAGACAGAGCAGCCTTTAAGACTGACCCCCTGCCGGGTCAAAGAAGGTGGGGGGCTCTTGTCTCTGTGTCCTCCCCTTGTCCCCCCCCCCCCACCCTCCTCCCTTTATGTCTCCCTCTGCCTCACCCTCCAACCTTCACCTCTCCCTCTCGACGAAATGAGTGCACGCCAGGAGACCCGTTTGTGCATTTCTGTGTGTGTGTGCGTGTGCATAGCTCCCCCAGTGTGACTGCCGCTGGCATGGAGGGGCAAAAGCCCTCACACAGTGGTTGGTCCCCCCTCCACCCCTGTCCCCCCTCCTTGTTTCTGCCGGTAAATACAAAGAGTGGGAAAAAAGCCCACATTACAAGCTCCTTAAGGGTCAAGGACAGGCCCCAGTCTGAATAGCTTCTAAGAGTCGTATTGTTGAATCACATAGCTAGCGATTACACCCTCTGTCATCTCTGCGCGGATTTGGCTTTTTTATACACACAACAAGAGAACATCAAGTAACAGCTACCGAATAAGTTGGCCAACCGACATGCAGTGGGAATTGATACAGGCAGGACTTCAATGGAATAAACCAGAGGCCGATGTAGAATTACAGCCACAAAAATGGGGATTTGGCTTAAAGATTGTATACCTTTACAGCAGTCTGGTGTACAGTGATGTGGAATGCGAGAGCACAGAGATTATGACACAGCAAATGAGGTGCCAAAACTTTTGTGTATTTTCATGATTACAGTCTGGTAATGTAGCTGTGGTGAGATTGTGTCATAGACGTCTCTTTATTCACTTGTGTATATCATATTGTATGTTTGATTAAGTTACTACGCTTAAAATAGAAATATGAAATGCTTGTTTAAACTCGAAGATAACGTACATTTAAAATGGCTAGTTTGTGGGAATTGTATGTCTGTGATTTGTATTACCCGCTGATATCTTGTAACCTTAGGATTCTGTTGAGACTTTAGCGACTCATACTAGTTGTTCAGGATCCTGGCATGATAAGGGGTGTCATAGAGGGACCAGTATGTGTCAACTAAGTGTTTGTCAGATCATAAACCAGCATCTGAAACCCCTTACCCACACATTTTTGGCCAGATTGAATTGAATGGATTGTATTTGACAATTTACTTTCCAAAACCATCAATCCGATAAGCATGCCATCTTGGCACATTGATTGGTCAAGTGTGCAGACTGTCCAGGAAGACTATACATAAAGCTGTTTTTGTTTTCTTCACACTATGAGTCTTGACTTTTCATATGTGCATAATGTGAAAGGAGGCCCCTGAGGATAGAAATTGATGGAAGAAAATGTCAAAGAGTAGATTTTAAGCACACCTCCACCTTTAAAGCTGGGGCAGTATATATTTTAGCGCCATTGGCCAACAATTCCATACGATGAATTCATCATCAGAAAATCCTACAGGAAAACTCTTATTCAAAAACTACCTACATTGCAAAGCAACCCATAAAGAACAATTATATTTGTTGAAGTGTTTCAAAGATGAAGAGAACAATTTTTGCTAATAGTTTAGCCTTCTGCTAACCAGAACCAAAGGCTCAAACTGTTGCTAGCGTACATGGCTGCATCTAGGTTCTATGATTAACAGAAGGTTAAATGATTAGCAACACATTCTCTTGAACTATCTTTGTTGATATTATAGCTAGCTAGGGCCTCCCATGATAATGTGTCATCCAAAATTGCTTGAAATAAAATAAAGTATTTATGCGTAAATATGCTCATGCTAGTCTGCTAGGTGGAACTTAGAATTTGGCTTTAGAATTTGCTAAAAGGATTAAATGTAATTATTTCCCAATCACGCAAAAAGAAACTGCCTAGCCAAGCTTTACTCTCCAACATGGTAAACCCTTATTGCTGACAGGTGAAAAGAAGAGGCTGGCAACACCATCTGTCGCAGAGGTAGCACATCATTTGTTTACAGCCTTCCACAAGCCAGTAGCAGCAATGAGGGATGCTGTGGCCATTGGAATTGGCCATTTAACATTTGGAGTTACCGTACAAGTACTTTATGGCACAATACTTATTGTTTACCCCTAAACATGTATTTTAATGTTTGCATTGATGTACAAAGGGGACATTTACAGAAACAATTTAGAGAGATCAGTTATGAGGGTTTTGAAAAACATGCCTTAAACCAGCTGTGTTGAGAGGATAGTGATCAGTGACAATCAATGAGACCCATTACAAGCGAGTCTGCAGTGTCACACCGCTGAGAACTGACTGCATATCAGTGTTAACCTGCAGAACAGTTGCATGTGTCTCTCCTTTTGTCTTTCCTTTATACACACACATTTTCCCTCGTACCATACTATCCGTCTCTCAGGTATCAAAGCCTGATATTCCTGAGGTGAGGAGGTAACAGTGAATTCTCAATACCCTAACAGAGAGCTCCTGAATATCGGCCCATTGCGGCTTGCCTGCCACTAGCGAATAGAGTTCATGTTATATTTATGTAGCCTAAAGCGCACTCTCTCCCTATCTTCCTTCATAACTCTCCTTCCCTGCCTCTCTCTCTCTCTCTCTCTCTCTCTGAATCCCTGTCTTCTGCTGTGTTGAACTCTCGCCAGCTCCACTAGGTCTCCCCTCTGCAGACAACAGTGTCCCATCTCAATACTTTTGCCCTAGATATCAGCTATTTTTATATGGAATAATTAGACACAAAACTGATTTAAATACTGCAGCCAGATTATTTTGTCTCCACTTAATGCGGCCTGGGTGCACAATGCCAAAGGTGTAAAGTGCATGTGTGTATGTCTGTGTGCATTTACATGGGTGTGTACTAATGTGATTGCTACTTGTTATGCAGTAATAGTTCAGTAGTTGTGCTATGGGTCAAATGTATCTTGATTTTGTGCATTATTCTAAACCCTAAAAAAAAATTGATTTGTGGATGCATATGGGGCACCCACATATCTGTGTGTGTGTGTGTGTGTGTGTGTGTGTGTGTGTGTGTGTGTGTGTGTGTGTGTGTGTGTGTGTGTGTGTGTGTGTGTGTGTGTGTGTGTGTGTGTGTGTGTGTGTGTGTGTGTGTGTGTGTGTGTGGGTGGGTGGGTGGGTGGGTGTGTGTGTGTGTGTGTGTGTGTGTGGTGTGTGTGTGTGTGTGTGTGTGTGTGTGTGTGTGTGTGTGTGTGTGGTGTGTGTGGGTGGGTGTGTGTGTGTGTGTGTGTGTGTGTGTGTGTGTGTGTGTGTGTGTGTGTGTGGTGGGTGTGTGTGGGTGTGTGTGTGTGTGTGTGTGTGTGTGTGTGTGTGTGTGTGTGTGTAGGTGTGTGCGTGGGCTGCATTCATTATCTGATCCGAAGGTGAGAACAAGGGAAAACATTTAGCCTGCGGTTACTCATGAATAAATATCCAGTATGGAGGCACAGGAAAAAGATTAACATTATTTTTTAATATTTGTTTTGAGCATTTGTTAAGCCTGTTATTCTATACACACTCGCATTTGCCAACCGGAATGTCTTTGCAGAGGTATTAGGGCATGTGTATAAGTGTGTATGTGTGTGAGACATAGAGTGAGGCTTACTGCCACTGGATGCCAGCTGTCTGAAATCTCTATAGATACATAAACATTGTGATAATGATGATGATGATGATGATGATGATGATGATGATGATGATGATGATGATGATGGCGACACTTGTGGGTATTATGATTGACTTTGACAATGATCACTATTGTAATCATGTAGTTATCATTAAGATGCGGTTTTTGATGACTGTGACGCTGACGATGATGATGAAGATGATGATGATGATGAAGATAATGAATGTCATGTAAAAGAAGGATTGTTGGGCATTTAGGAAGTGTAGTTGTTAAATGTATGCTGAGGTGTGGCCCTTTGGAATTAAGAGTAAATGTACAAATGTAAATGTATGTTTTGCGATTTTTTTAAATGTTGATCACAAATGTATCTTCCTTTCACTTTTCTTAAATATGTTAAGGGTACACTGAAACAATTGAACCATTGACTCTAATTACATGTATTATGTCAACAGATTTCCCCAAACTGTATATGGTTAGTTGAAAGCAATATTACTAAGTTTAAATAGGTTCAACTTAATAATATTGCTTTCAACCAACCTAAAACAGTTATGTGAAATGTATTGACATGATACATTTCATTAAAGTCACGTTTCAGTTTTTTCAATTGATGTGCCTGTACAAAGCTCTTTAGTTCCCTGTCATTGTTTTCCTATTTGTATGCAACATGAGTCCCAAGTGAGCTGAGACGATAATGCTCTTTTACAGAAATTAAATCACAGATTTGTTTTTGTGTCTGAGGCAATTTGCTGTATTTTGTACTGATAAGAGCTTGGTTTTTAATATTATCATCCTGCTTTTAGCAATACAACACATGTTTCCAAAAATGTAAAACTACTGTATTCAAAAATGTGCCTCAAGATAAAATGCACATTCTGATGCAACATAGGCAAAACATTTTTTTTAAAAACTAGTTATTTTCATTAATTCACATGAAACGCTCACTATATCCTAGTCATCATTCTGACGGCCCATTATTCCAAACCCTTACTGCTTGGTATATAGTCAATCAAACGGATGCTTTGCAGGCACACAACATGTGCAATGGCAATGAAGATAGAGGTTTAAACATTTAGTTTAATTAAACATTGCACACTTCCGGCCTTCAGGTAATTCGGCCAACAGGTCATTCAAATACAGTATAAAAGATGAGGCAGCAACAATGCTCTTTTTCACTCAAGGGCCAAACACAAACTAATGGAAGTCAATGTATTAGGGTTGGTGCATGAATGTTAGAACAATTTGCATAACATTACATTGTTTTTAAGACTGCAATATAGCCTACGATTTATTTGCATTCTTGAGGAACGACGCCTTTGGCGATAGGCATGCACACTTTTACTTAACTTTAAGACAACTGTGCCTGTGAAAACAGTTCATCAAACAAGTCTGCTGCATTTCTGGTGTAGCTTAAGTAATTACAGAACACTTTCTTTGTGTTTTTTCTTTTCTTTAAACAAAAACGTGAGAAATGGAGTGTGTTAGACTGGTGTGCACACATAAAATGACACGTTTGTTTTCCTGTGCGTGTGTCTCCATCTCTCAGGCTCCTGCCTGCCTCAGTCATAAGGGTTTTGAAAAATAAACAGTGGCAATGTGACAGCACTACAGCGTAAACCAAATCCACTTTCTTTCTTTCTTTTTTCCTTCTTTCTTCGTATTCTCCGTTCTCATTGAGCGCTAGGATCCGAACAATGGCATGTTTCCCCCGACGATCTCTTTCTGCTGGGAACCCACCCCCTTATTCCTAATTTCCCGCCACCTAAACAGAAAAGAAGCCCGCTAAAGAGCGTCATTAGTGCCAGGCCATTTTTTTGTTTTCTTACTCTCGGAAGAAAGAGGAAGTGTTATCTGTGGCGAACAAACTTAACCCAATTAAGATCTGGTGGGGCGTAGGGGCTTGGCTCAGGACACAGCTGGGGCCCCCAGCTTGCCAACCAGGCATACAGCCAGCCAGTCAGCCAGACAACCAGCCAGGCAAGCAGGCAAGTAGCCAGCCGCCCACTCAGCCAGCCAGCAGCCAGTCAAACAGTCAGGAAACCAACCAGCTGCCTTCTCAGTACACCCACCAGCCAGCCTATCAGACGGCCAGGCTCTTCGTGCTAGGAAGAGATTTTGACCTCTGTTTAGGACTATTCCTCTAGAGTTTGTAATGGCATTGTGAGGCTGATCTCACATTCCATATGTCATGTATGTCTTTGCCAACTCTTTGCAGGAACAAAATATTTTCATGTAAGCCTTTCCGATTACAATGAAATATAATTACTTATTTATATTGATGTGCTCTGTGTCTCTTGTTTTGTTGTCACTTTTGAAATGATGAAACATAAACCTGCTTGCCCTTTGATTTTCAACAACCGTTCATGCAATCGTCCTTCTATGGAATGGGAAACGCTTATTACTGTAACTGTTACACCGCTGTACAGCATTCTGGGTAAACTCACTGTTGCTGGCTACAGTACACTCCAGGAAAGATTAAGAGACCAAAAGTCTCAAATACTTAGGCCTACTTACGTTTTTTCTATTACCATGAATGGATACCACATTTTGGGAATTCTCTTGACAACTCTTCGTCCTCTCCAGTTCACACTATAGGCGAGTGTACTGCTCAGGACCCAGGGAGTTGAGTGTGAAGTTGTTTGGATGAGCGGTTCTTGAGAAAGCTGCAGTACCAAAGGCCAAGCAATCTGCCTCTTTGGAACAAGCTGTTTTTTTTGGTGGACAACCTACCGTCTTTAAACTCGAGCAGCCCTATAGGGTCAGTCTGAATTACAGTGTGATCAATTAGCAAAGGTGTCGATTCACAGTGAAAGACTCTAAAAGTATACTTTAACTGACAATACTAGAAGTCTTAAAGGTTAACACACTTCTTGAAAATAAGCACTCGGAAATAAATATAGGGCTAAAATGACTTGAATGTGCTATTTTTCAACTCCCCACAAGAGTTATCTGTTTGTTTCTTTGTGTCTGTATGCATGAATAGATTTATTGCAATGGTATAATTTTTCGAACAGAACATTCTTAATTAACCAAAGGACAAAGATCCCTTGTCATATGCAAATGTATTTGAGACTGAGACATCATCACCCCATACATGAGAGCATACACACACACACACACACAGCAGCATATTTCAAAATCATCAAACCTTCTTCCCCTGGTGCCACACCTCACACTGGCACACACACACACATGCTCACCCCATGATCCATACACAAGTGCCAGATACACACTCCAACAGCCAAACATGTTGATAATTAGAGCCTTGTTATTGGAAGGTGTTATCACAACAATTAACACCCTAATGTGTGTATGCATGTGTGTGTGATGGCGCTGATGGGAGGCAAGGTGCTGGTTGTCATCTTCTGTGTTTGAGCAAACTTTCACATGACGCTGGCTGCTGAAGAATTGTGGGTGCATTCCATTAATTCTGCCGCGCACGGACAGACACACACACACACACACACACACACACTGTCACACATGCAGCGAGGGTTGGATATAACAATGAAACAGTTCCTCCGTTTGATGAAGTTCCTGTGAATTCTGACACAATGGCAGCAGGAATATTTGGAGTGATAGATTCTGATTGATATCCAGTGGGGAGAAGAGAAAGGGGAGGAGGGGAAGGGCTGGTGGGGGGGGGGTGAAGGAGAAGATGAGTAGGTAAAAGGAGACAGAACTACATATGGAAGTTTCTAATGTAGGGTGTGAAGTCTTTTCTACTGGTTATCTGGTTTCTACCTAAATGACGCGGCGATGACTAGAGAAGTGAGGAAGTGGAGGAGGAATTAAACAATGATGAAGGTGCAGACAGAGGTGGGAAAACAGGAGGAACAGTGTTGGCACGGTGGGGAAGCAGAGGAGGGGATGGGAGGTTGGAGACAAGATGTGAGGGGGGAGATTTTGGGGTTTTAAGTTTCAAGACCATTGATTTAAGTGCCTGTTTTTAAAGGTTGGTTTATCCACACAAAGAAAAATCCTTATGTGTTATTGTGATGTTTTATTTTTGTACATAATAACTGTCAGATTTTCTTCTTTTTTTTAAAGAAAATAAATTGCTGCATTTTAGTAATTTTTTTCTTAATCATTTCCATTTTTAATTAAACTAATCTGCTACAGTATAGATTAGAAGATAATGATCTGACTGGTTTAAATATGGTCTGTTTTGATTGAAACTCACAAATTAGGAAAATAAGTAAATAATTAATCAAATTTTTCTTTTACATCTTCATTTGCTGTAAAATGAATTTGTGTCACATTATTTAGTTCTTGACAGGTCCAATCTGACGATGTTGTTGTGTTAGTTAGTGGACGTAGTCACTGTGACGACACAACAATTTGTTATTTGGCATTACTTTTTTATAACCAGGTGACATGAGAGGGTGGAATTAAGTACATTTCATTCCCTACATTTTTAGGGAACCCTATTTTAGATTTAACTTGCGTGGTAGAAAAACACACTGTGATAGGGTCATATTCTAAGAAGAAAACACTCACAAGGTACATGTTAATCACAAGGTAGCAATGCCCTTAAGAGTTTCCTGCTTTATCATCAATTGCACTCAATATTTCAACATTATATCTCAAATTAATTTCATGCCATGTTGAAGCACACCATATATATTCATTGAGAACATAAACTTGTAAGGGAATGTTTACTAAGTTACTTAATAAAGAGAATAGTAGAGTAATTATTTTCATAGACTTCTGTACAAACATATTTTTGCACACCTTGGAGTTTCCCCTGCAGGATAATAGAGAGAATGCAGGTTTATAATGAATAATAATGAACTCCATGTTGGCTTCCCATTTTAGAGCCAGTTTGCTGCTTGGTTGTGATTCTGTCATCCTGTCTGTCAACACAAATGACAGTAGGCATGCTGTTGGTTTCTAAGTGTATCAAGCAACTCTCTGAAAGTTGATGTTTGTTCCACAGTTAATGGAAAAACTCTTGGTAAAGAAAGTACAAATGTTCAAACAAAAAAGCATACCAAGTAAATGACAATAAATCACTGCCTGATGGTTTAATCAACTTGAACGCTCATGTGAACACTTTTTTCTAAAAGAAAGATAAATGCTTCACTTAGGAATCTTACTTGAACACTAACGGTATGCTGCTGTTGTTTTTACCCACAAACAATCCCCTCACACACACAGTGTCCAAGCAGAATATGTGTGTGTCTGTCTGAAGGCTGGTGTAATGAGGTGGAGACAGTTGTCCATTACTTCCTGAGTTGATGGGCTCCTCTCAGCAGTGCGCCCACAGCTGGAGGAGAGGAGGAGGCACCAACAAGGAGAGAATATCAGACACATGCACACACCCTCAATGTATTTGTCTCTTTGACTCCCACTCTCGCTTAATAACAGCAATAATTATAATATTTATTTATGTTGCAGTTTTCAGAGAAGTTATTTACAGAAAAAAAACATGGAAATATTACAGAAGTAAACTCTATGACACAAAATATTTCACTGCAATACTTTTATTGTTCCATAGTCGTTTACCATTGAAAATATACGTCTCCTTAAGGACTCAAGTAAGCAATATCTGTATAAAAGTCCTTAAAATAAGCGTTCACACTTTTCTTCAAGTGACTCTACAGTTTAGAAAAAATATATTTTCACAGCTTTACTTGATTGTTGATTGTTACTCCTATTACAACACTATAAAAAACGTTCAGCTAATATCTGGAAACTCTCAATTAAAACATTTCTAAAATGCAACAAAAATGTTTGCGTTATGGTGAATGACTGAGAACAATTTTGTGTTGAAGGAGGACATGATGCTTTTATTTTAGTTTGGGAAGCAGGATGGTAAGCAGATTGGTTATCTAACCCTTTTTTTTACTTTATCCCCTCGTAATATAACACTATGAATTGATATTCCAAAGAACGGCTCCTTAATTCAACCTCTCAACCTTTTTTTGTACAGGCAAAGATCCGCATAACAAAAGGTTCAAATATGAAAAATGTGAGATCCTGAA
The DNA here is from genome assembly GCF_902827175.1 of Gymnodraco acuticeps. Taxonomy (NCBI): domain Eukaryota; kingdom Metazoa; phylum Chordata; class Actinopteri; order Perciformes; family Bathydraconidae; genus Gymnodraco; species Gymnodraco acuticeps. The sequence continues at coordinate 2,290,096 of NW_022992216.1, read as the reverse complement.
AATATGAAAAACAGTCTTATGTTTAAACGGATTTAGAACATTTAACAATTACATACGTGACATGTATGCACTTGTATATGTTACCCTATTAGTGTAAATGTAAAAAATGTGATACATCGTGTAAATTGTAGAATAATATCTGTTTTTGTGATGCAAGTTATATTTGCTTTTTTTAACAAAAGAAGAATGATTTTTTTTTAAAGAATCCATACATGAGCAGTGTGAAATGTTTGGCTCCTAAACAATACAATACAAGTCAAAGCCTCATTGGAAGCTCAACATTTTGTCAGATTAACCTAAATGCAAAAAATTAAATAATCATTTAAATAAAGTGAAGGATTTTCCCCTGGAAAAAAAACTAAATTGTTTACGTATAACCAATACAATTATCTAAATAAGGATATTATAAATACAAATCATGTAGGGAGTAAACTCCTTATACAGTGTGTTTACTTTACTTAACTTTATTGTGACCCAAATACATCTTAACCATTATCTTATTTTGGAGATGTATGCATAACAATATATCAAGAAGTGGAGTTTACTTTAGTTTGATGGAGGATCCTGCTCACTTCAGTCAGGTCTTAGGGAGTTGACGACATTATTAGCTGAAATGTTGAAATTCTGTCCAAGGTGTATAAAGCAAAAGAGCAGGTGTATGTCGCCATCTAGAGTTTAAAATGCATCACTTACACTGAGAAGCATTTATCTTCCCCCATCAGTTTTGAGTTCACTTTACCTGTAATGCCCTGTTGTCTATCAAATGGCAACAGGGCATTACAGTGTTACAAGGAGTCATTGCATTAATACATGAAAAAAAAAGAAAAAAAAGTAATAAAGTTGAGATTCCCGAATACTGGGCTATGCTCTCTTGATACACCCCATACAAGGATTTTCATCTATTTCTGCTTGATCAGAGTTCCTCAGAGGAGGGTGTGTGGTTGTGTTACGAAAGGTTGGAAATTCTGGAATACAGGATCTCTCCTTAAATGTGAAAATGAAAGTGGCCCCATCTTTTATTATTTTATGACACAGAAAAAACAACAATGTAGCCTATGTCAAGTTGAAAACAAATGTCTACAACGGATACACATTTTTTTAAAACACACTATTCCAACACTTTCACTGCTGTCCCTCACTAAATCTGTTTTTATGAATGTGTGTGTGATATGGTAGAAAGAGTGCTGGTGCCTCCCATCATGCAGCTGGTGCTCTTTCACCTTTACAGTCTGTGTGCCACTGCTTGTACGGACAGTTAGGCTTCCAGCCTCAGGAGGACATCAGGAAACTGGTTAAACCTGAGGGAAGTAACTTTATCGCTCATATCTCCAATTACTGGTTTGGTTAAGGATTGTTTGAATGCCACACTTGTCACTAAATCCACTCCTACTTCTTGAAAAAAACAAGATTTCACCTTAATTTAACCATAAAACAAAATTGTAACTGTGGTGTATTTTCTGGGTGATTTCCATTTTTTTCAATATTTCATTATTAGGTCGTACTGTATCAATCACTTTGGCAGTTTGATCCCTGGCTCCTCCAAGTTTCTCCAGATTGTAAAGCGCTTTGTCTGTTAATATTACATATTAGACCAGTCCTTTTAGAGCTTAAGCAGTTTTGTGAAGAATGTGAAAACCTAAGTAATTTCACTCAGACTCGTTTGCTGTCTAAAGTGTCTCTACTGAATACAAATGTGAAGGTGTACCGACTCTGTTGCCCTTCTGAAAACCCAAATGACATTCAGTTCCTTTCAACATTGTAAAATGTTACATCAGTCAGTAATAAGGGAGTGTTTCTTTTATAAATGTATTTTATAATTATTATGCTTACACCTGGCTTTAACAAAAGAAGAAAAACTCAAATATCTTACAACTATTTTAAATAAAGGTTCTTCTCTCAGATAAATTATTTCGGGTGTCTCATCTGTTGAGTTCTGCAAAAAAATAATCTGTAAATAACTTTTCAACACATTCACTAATGAATACAACGTTTAAACTGATTTACAGTGACAGGGAGATTAATGTAACTGCTGGATAGATGCTTAATGTGAACTAGAATTGCAAATTAATATTATCAATAACAACAAAATCAGCCTATTCTACAATTTCTAGTAATGGGTCAAAAGCTATTAAGAGAAACAGCACAAAGGCAGAAAAACTACAATATACCATTGTTTTTCTCCTGAACTAAAATAGGGAAGAATGAATCTAATCCCAATACATGACAAATCTCTTCTTTTATTTTTTGCTTTTACGGAAATTCAAACAGAAAACTCTGATATGTTGACCAACCAATATGTGTCTACTTAAATGTTGCAACAACTACTGACACAAATATTACCTTTATATTATTTAAAGTTCTCGTGTCAAACATTACAAGCGGCCCCTTTTGCTTTAATGGAATACAAAATGGCCAACTTTTATTTTGGATGCCAAACGAAGTGTCCGTAGTCTCACTTGAACAAAAGGAAGCATGACAATAACAATAACCCATTGGTGTGACTATAAAGACAAACACATGATGTGTCGTGACATTAAATGTAATAACCCATAGAAGATTCAACTATTTGTTTAGTCAAATATTGTAAAATGGAATTTCAGAAAAATATCATATAGTCTTTATTACCGTCTTTTCAATTATGAAAGATTGATTTAAGACACTTTAATACCAATTAAGTCAATATCATATTCAACCCTGATTATACAAGCTCCACAAGTACTTTTTTAAAATATGTTTTCATGACAAAATCTTAAGCACCATCTTGAAGCACCTTATATAGCTGGTAGGCTACTTGCTTTATTCATTATATACAAAAAAATAAAAAGTCAGTCAACGTTTATCCTATGCTGAACCTTAGACATCAAGTGTATGGAGTCCACGAGGGCAGACCAGTTTTTTTTCTTTTGGGATTATAAAGAAAATACATGAAAAGGGATAACAGAGGGATCTTGGAAACTTAAAAACACAAGTCATTAGAATATGTTGTCATCATTCAATCCACGACTACCTAATATTTAACAATTACAACCATTTTGGCATCTAATCAAATGTTTGTTAATTATTATTTAAAAAAAGATCAGGGCACGCAGCCGCCAGGAGTCATCTAGTCTCCAGTTTGGTGAAATGTTCAAAACACTGCTGGTACTAGTAGCCTCCGTGTGTAACAGTGTGAGTGGATGTCTATGTTGTTAGTGTCGGGGGCCACCAGGTCGCTGAAGAGGGCCACCTGATCAGGACAAAAGGGGAGAAAAAACGAAATAATTGTTACGTGATATGGTTAAATCAATACTTTTTTCCTATTTCGTTTTTCTGAAAACAAGACAATAAAAGCTGGACTGTAGTCTACCGTTTAAACCTACATCTTGTAAAAAGTGACAATCATTTAAATTCTAAGGTAAAAAGAAAAAAGTCACCCACCTGGAGAAGCGAGAAGTGGAGGACGTGAACTTTTTAGAGAAGGCGGGGCTCCTCTGCCCATGTGAGTGCCTCTGGGGCCTTGGTGGTATGGGGGAACGTGGTGGAGAGGGGGCCCGCGAGGGGCAGAGGGGCCACCGTAGGGATTGTGTGAAGACAGCAGGCCTCGTGAAGATGAGCCCCCTAACGACGGACCGTTAGGTCGATGCAAGGACAGTAGAGGAGGAGGTTTGGTTTTGGGATAAGAGCCTGAGAGTAAGAGACAGAAGACAATGATTGAAAAACACAGAGATCTTTCTGCAAGGCTAATTCCTCGTACGTGTAAACCTACCTGGTAATAAAGCTGTTTGATTGATTTTCTACTTCATTGTAAAGTAGAAACAAGTGAACCAAGAGAAAAACATTTGGTTTTTGTGTCGATTCTCATGATTACATTTTCCACGCAGAATGTCGGACCAATAAGAAAGTACAGTTTGGGCCTTGCTCTTTCCTACGGCCCCCTTAGCAAATTACATTTTTAAATAAACGTGCTTTCCTTTTATTCACTTTGCAACCAAAAGCAGGCTAAATTGAAAAAAGACCGATAATTTCATTCTGATTCAGACTAGCTAAACAAAGTTATTTTTTTAATGAACATATTAATTTGGTTCCTCCACCCTTTAATTATTAAAACATTAAAAAGACTCTTTAAATAGTCAGGTAAGTGTTCAACTCTGCCGACTAACCTGGTGAAGGCAACAGAGGAGCGGGAGAGTGGTTCATCATGGGCCCTGCTCCGGCTGAGGACTGGGGTTGAAGCAGCCCCGGTGGAGTGGGGAGCAGAGGAGGGGGTTTCCCCAAACCTGGAGGGCAACATGTTACCCCTCTTCCCCTCAGCGTGGGAAGCTGAAGGCAGAAACAAACGTTTAAAAAGCGCAAGAGACAGGAAAAGTGTGGCCCAAAGACTTCACTCAGGATTAACCCGTTTCCTGATGAAAGAACACAAACCATACACATGGCATGCAGCGTCGTTTAGGGCCTAAAAGAGGCGAGGCGCGTCTGTCGGGGGTTGGGCGTGTACTCTTGCCTAATTTCAAGGGCTACGAGGCAGTTTGTGCCTGACCCTGCTTAGCGACCATAACCAGATTACTTGCGTGAACCTTATCTTCTTCCAGGCGTTGTTTTCTAAGTGTGTATTCAAATACTATCCATAAGATAGCAATGTTTTTGCTGGAAAATGCTGTTTAGGTCTCTGCCGTGTGTGTTTGCTGGACAAAAGGTATTTGAAACAAGTTTCCAGAGAATATTAACGATCGTTTCACATTTTAGCAGCAGTGCTCATAAAATGTATATAGTGGAAACACTGGACAGATCTAAAGCTATGGGGAACATTGGCCCTGCACTAACACGTCCTATCATATCAAATGTACGAAAGAAAGAAATGACATCGGCTGGCCTGGCTGTGGTTAGCTGTTCTTCATCACATGATAAGAATTACACACAGGCAAGTCGCACTTCTATCCACTCACGCAGCATACTTTGCAAACTGGTCCAGCCGGGAAAATAGGCGCTTGAGAACGATTGCGCGATGGTGATGCTCTTGCAATTGAGCGAGCCTTTCGCGTGTCTTCATTGACAAAATGGGATTTTCAGGGTGCAAAATGTCTCAGCATGTGTATGGCCCCCAATAATTCAAAAGACCCATTCCGTTATATTGACGAGTACAAACACCAGTTTATTTAGCCGCCCACCTTGTGCGTGCTCCTGCCGGGAACGGACGTACTCCGAGATGGTTCCCAGCTCTTCGTGGTAGAGATGCACCCCGTCGGCCAACAGCAGGAGGAGCTGGCGGGTTTCAAGGGGAACGGTGTGGCGATCGATTTTTTCTCGTTCCAGGAAGTCATCCAGCAGCTGTGACGCCTGTGCTGCAGTCTCCGCGGGATCTCTTCCTGGGCGTTCTTTGACGAGTCCATGGCTGTACTCTGCTGTAACAAAGTCCATGGCCTGGTCTTTGGGCATGTTGCGATGGACTGAGTGGGGGGGAATTGGAATGTTAATGGTGGTGTGTCAGGAGACTGAAGGGGAATAAAAAGGTGACATAACAAGCCAAAAAATGTAGAAATAGCAGTAAAATCAATGATTTACACGCCAATTAGGATATACTGATATTCTGTTTTGTTTTAAAGTGATGTTGGGTTTAGCTAATTCAGCTGATACATTTGTAGTTTGATGGATAGTCATTTTAAATGCAGGTTGTGTTTTTTGTGCAAGAGGATGGGGATACTATGAGGCATTCAATTTGTAGATCTGCATTCATCCGTCACTTTATATATTGCTGCATTCTTTTCCTGGACAGAAAATATCTGATTTGTAAGATTTGTTTATTTTTCCAAATGTGCAATCAGACACGAGAACAATAATAACAGTAGTAAATAAATGTATACATTTTATATATTTTTGTATTGAAATGATTGGTTGCAATGAATATTGCCTTTACTACATTAACTTCAAAACGTTCAATTTGGTTGCGTTGGCAATAATGTATTTCCTTTTTAGTTAAACAAAGTAACATTAAATCACTGCACAGTTTTGATGTTCTTGTTTCATTAAATGTGTATTTGTGCAATTTGTTTTATGCATATATGTTTGTATATTGTGGACTATTTAAAATATGCGGTTCTACAATATAGAAAACATAGTTCTGCATGCTATTATGGATTGTTTTTAATCCGTTTTTTGCATATCATGGTATAGATATTGATAATGTTTCAGAATGTGAAATACATATGGTTTATATAGGATCTTTAAAAGGAAATGCTTTATAACAACTAGGGCTCTTTTCCATAGCTTTGGCCATTAGGTATGATAGTATCCGTCTAACCTTAATAATTGCTGAGGCGAACTGTGTAGAATGAACAATGAACAGTCTGATGATCACGCGCTCAGACTTTTTCCAGATTAGAGTCATTTATTATCCCTCATTGAACAGGAGAACATAATGGCGCCTTAATAGGGCAACGATGATATATTTAGCCTGAAATGTTTACAACAGATAGTAAAGGTCACAATTCTTTAGTTTACCTTTTGAGGTTGACTTTGGATTTCTGCGGCAGAGGCGTTTACAGACCTCAGCAGCTGCTTTCTTGAGTACAATGTTATCATACACAATAAAGGCATGGCTTAAGCTATGAAAAGAACACGTTGAGCTTAACTTCAGTTTTCCTTTTAATTTAAAGTTTGAACCTGTTTTACATACCTTCTTTTTAACTTGTGGAGTTTGTTTATTGTGTACTGTTATGTAAATTAGTCATGTCAATGGAAGCCAGTAAATGAAGTGCCATTGACAGAATGAATATTAATATGTACTGTAGTATACTTTTTTTTCTTCAGTCGATTGAGAATTGTAGCTTTAGGACTTGAAATGTTTATGTTTTAATGGGTGTAATTCTTGTTTTGTTTTTTATTTGGTTTCATGCTAAATGTTCTTTAAGATGTGAACTAACTGAGGTAGTCTGGCGCTGTTTGAAGATATGAGGGGCAGGGACTTACTTTTTAGGGATTCTGAAAATATGATAACAGTGCAGGAGGACAGAGCTACGTTTGTGTGCTCCACCAGAATACATAACGGCGAGCCGACTGCTCGGACATCCTGCAGAGCCCGGGTCAGGCCTGACTCCGCCTGAAGGTAGAGCATTTCCACTGACAGGCCACGCTCCTGCAAGCACTGGCTTAGCGATTTGGGGTAATCCCTTTGAGAGGAAGAGAAACATTTTGTTAACTTGACATTTCTATATTAAGTGACATGGCATGTAGAGAAACCTAAAGTTTAACTCCGAGAGTGTGATTTACCAGAATAAATGGATTTCATTACTTTTGAGTGGTGAAATCTGTTTGTGTGGAGCTTTAACTAGATGCAACCAAGTGTAGCATTGCGTAAAGCTTTGTGTGGGACCAACATAGGTTTTAGGCTCTCTCATAGATGTATTTATTGTTGTAGAAGAATGTGTTTAGCTAAAACATAAGGTAAAACAGAGGGTCTTATTCATCTGGGAGACTTGAGTGAATTTGTTTTGAATTTGAAAAGAATGCTGGTACTTCTGTCAAAAAGTGTTGTAAAATACCGATGGTAACCCATCAGTCGACGAGTCGGGTGTTTACGAAATGTTGCTCCAACATTCAAAAACCAAAGGTGACATTAGTTAAAAGAAGCAGAGATACCATTTCAGGTAAATGTGGGGAAATAGTTATCGACATAGAAGTAGGGAAAGTCGTTTGAGAAAAATTGGGTAAACAAGGACAACAAAAACAATATTTGCATTCCATTAGCATTTGTTTTCACCGATATCCGTAGCTTGATTCAAAAAAAGTGAGCATTTGGAATGTAAAGAGGAAAAGAGTTTTATGTTGCAGGTTATGTTTCAGATATTTATGACATAGTGATACCTTCAATGGAATCAGTCAATGCAACCAATCCAACACTTTTTAGACCTACAGAGGTTTAGTGTTAACAGTTTTGGAAAGTAAAATGCCTTTAACACCCGTTTTATATATTTCATTTTGAAGATACCGTTTTCGTATGGCAGGAAACCCTGGCTATTGTTCATTAGGTCATTTGAGTGGCCTTTGGGATGAATACGCTCTGCAATGTTACCGTGTCACCATTGGAAACTGCAGCCACATTTAGCAGAGATTTGTAGTCGACATTTGCATATTACTATTTTGAAATGAATGTGAATTATTTGTATTGTTGCATTGTGTAATCAGTGTAAATGTTTTATGCACGATGATCATTACATTGGTATCACCCTTTGTCAGTGAATTGGAGAAAGGTAGGTCACTTTAATGGCGTGACGTTATTGGTTTAGTACAACAGCTGAATCCTTATCAAACATGTTGCTAACAGATAATGCTAAGCATTGCCTGCTATGAGGACAAAGTGCAGCGTGTAATTGGTCCGTCATAATAGTAGACTTCGAAAGAATAACGTTGTATTCAAAGATTGTGTAGTTCATGTAATTCTTCATGTTCTGTAGAATGAATAGACATGTTGTTTAATGGCATTTCTAATCAGAATCCAACAACTCTGAAACTTTGGTGGATGTAAATACAACAATGATACACACGTGTGCATTTGACGTCAAGTATTATAAGTGTTCCATGTGAATAAAACTAGAACATGTTATTTATGAGAAAAGGCTGTTAGGAAAAATAAGACACAGCTCTTAATGTTTTACCTTCTTCATATGAGCATGAATGCCACATGTATTTTCAGACAGATAATTGACCAGCTCCCTGTCAAATCCCACAATAAGACCAACGGTTCTCAACACCTTGTGGACATAAACAATCCAATGGTTCTCATTGGCCAAAGTATCAAAGTGAACTTGGATGCAAGTGTTGCAGCAATAAACATGGACAAGTCGATCAAATCAGCAGTAAAGACCGGCAGACTGCAGATTAGACATGTGGGAGCAAAACTAATTAAATAGGAAAAGTATTATTGTTAAGATGAAACTTAATACAATCCCTGTCTCAGATAAGCACAGAAGCTTTCCATACAATCATCTCCAATGGGGGAAAAAGGGGGGAAATAGGTCCAGCTGTAAAATGACTAACTAACCTTTGGTACTGTATGTACTGTTTGTCTTCTTTCATCATTAAACATTATATTACTACAGACGGTCATATGTCTCTTGCAGGTAGGATTAAATACACTTGCCGAATGCTAATGGTTTCATCAAACCCCCCCCAAAAAATGGACAACTAAACAATATTCCGAAGTTTTGTCTCTGCGAAGTATAAACGCTGCCATTTATACTTAAACTACTTTATTAATCATTTGAATTGTCAGCAAAAACATTGTACATTTGAATTGTTGAGGTTTAGACCATTGTTATGAAGTACTCACATGCACCGGTTGGTGACAGAGAGGACCACGCAGTCGGCCGGCGTCTTGTCCTCCTGCACCTGTCTGTAGAACTTCTGGTACAGGGCTTTGCGTCTGTCTGCTGGAGTGCAGCCGTCTGCCTTGGCTGCTTTGGGTGGCTTTGCTATTTAAAAGTGTAAACCAATGGGTTACCGGTTATTAAGGAAATGCAGTTTTATTTAAATGTGCAAAGTTGCGGCACACTGACAGAGCATGAATTATCATAGAGCATTTTTGTAAGTAATAATGAAAAAAAGATATATATAGAAATGGTATCAAATGTTCTGGGAGCTTCATTAAAACTTGTTACGGTGCTTTTTGTGATAAACATAAAGAACATGTCTCACCATTTTGCTGATGCTTGTACCCCTCGTACTTCACATTTCCACTGTAGTTTTGGATTTGCTCTAGTTCTTCATAGCTGAAAGAGAAGCAGTGTCTTATATATAGTAGTAGTAGTAGTAGTAGTAGTAGTAGTAGTAGTAGTAGTAGTAGTAGTAGTAGTAGTAGTAGTAGTAGTAGTATTGAGTGTTGTTGTGCTGTATGTTTCTGTCCATTATTTGTGGAAATGTTATTCTGCTGTCCATAATTGACTTAATTCAAATAAAGCCAGCTGGATTTTGATCCACGTAATATCCATCAACTACCACTAAAACAAGTCAGACTGATGTTATTAAACAGACTTTGTTTTAATGTTAAGGTCGGTACCTGTCCAGGGCATCCTTCAGCTCCTCGCCCCTCTCCTCTCTGGAGTAAGGTGTTGCTCTCCGAAACAGACGCAGTTGTTGAGAACTGCACAACACAAAACAACATGTACCGACGTTAACATGTATGTTGAGCCTACACCGTTTTGTTTTCTGCCTGCTACCTAGCATATCCGCTGCTAATGCTAACCTTGCTACAGAGAACACTCGGCTTACCTTCCATTGGGGTTAGCTGCTTGCCGTCGGGCAGCTGCGGACGACTTCGCCCAGGACGACATATTCTCTGGACTGCAACTTCAGCCAAACACACGTAAGCTTCTTAAGCTTTTAATAACAGTGGGAGAAAAAAATATTATGCTAGGTTCTACGACAACACTCCCTGTAGTGGGGAGGAGACGGAGGAAGAAGAGGAGGAGCAGCTCTTCTTCTGGCAGTCGACTGTCCAGCTTCAGGTGCATCCGCGCCCCCTAGTGGTGCAGTGGACGTTAGCTGCGAATTGAAACAACAGACTGGTTATCAAATCGATGCTCTCCCGTAATGCTGCTGAGTTCTCCCTGACCCCTAATTGTATACATTATATGTCACCCATCTGTTATGTCCCACAACCCCAGACAAATGTTGGAAAAAAAGAGGTAACTGTACTTTATTTGAGTATTTTCACAACTTTGTACTTCTGCTTATGCTTCATTAATATTTATAGTAGGCCTATGTTGTACTTTTTACATTTGTTTTACGGATTCAGTCACTGGTCTCTTTACCGATTTAGATTATTAATACAACATATAAATCAAATGGCCCATATTACTGTATATTTTAAATAAAAACTACATTTCTACAAATTGCCCCATTGAAGTGATGAACTTCTACTTTTAGTAGGCTACTTTTACTTTTGGCAGGCTGCTTAAAGTATATTTTGATGTGAATACTTTTGTCCTCTTTCTAAATACAATTTTTAATGCAGGACGTTTTGTAACTGAGTATTTTTACACAGTAGTGTACTGCTCCTTTTGCTTAAGCAAATCTGAGTAGGCTACTTCTTCCACCTCTGCCAACAAAACGTTTTAATATCTCAATATCTAATCATTTAGTTTTTTGATTTCAACAGCTGAAGTTTAGAGATTGTGAGGTCCAGCTTTCTGGAACCTAATACTAGAAGAATTAATGCTTAAAAAACAACCTTTTGTTATAGCCTACTGAGATCACTTGAGGCAAGACAGCAGCATGACTACCCTTTGAGATTCTGTCAAACCAGTGTTATAGGAACATGTCTGGTATATGTAAGAGCATTACAGTGCACAGTCCAATGCCAAACAGAACACTTAGGACATGAAACAATGCAATTGAGCCCATAATTATTTAGGCAGGCGTGTGATTTGTAAAAAAACGACAAGGGATTGCTGTTTGCAATGGGAGTGAGCATATTTTGTCAAAAAGAGCAGATCATTCTGTTCAGCAACATGGGCAACAGCATGTCAAATCATATCCTATTGAGTAAAGTTTAGAGCAACTATGGAAAAAGCTTAATTGGCGTATGTATCATGTATATTATAAACCTACATGTTGTTGTACTATAGCTTAGATTAAGGAGATTTGCATGATATTTTAACAGTTGTTTCAAAAATGATGTGAGAGCTTATCTATTCCATGTGTCATGCTAATGCATTTCATGTTAAAAAACAGTAGCACACAAAAAATGTTGTCCTGTTGTTTTCCTGAATGTTACAAGGTTCATTTTGCGTTGGTATGAAGAAAAACAATAAACATGATTGAATTTCATTATCTAGATTTAATAAAACACGACATTACTAGATTGCATGCAGCACTGACCCAGGTGTTTACTGCCGAGCACCTTGCGTTTAGGTCGCGCGGATAAGCTCACGCACTCTTCTCGAACTCAACCCGTGAGCGCGCCGCGGTGGTGACAGTCGCCATTTTATTTTGAAAATCAAACTGAACTGGAGGCAGAGCGACCCTTCCATTTCGTCAAGTTTGTTGTGCGAAACAAGAAGGGATGAACATCTGAATTACTTTCTTGGGAGCATGGTGAGATTTACAATATATTTGGTTAACAACCGTCGACATATCTATATTTAACACTAAAGTAACGATGTTGATACGGAGGATGGCCGTTAGCCACCAGTGCGGGGGGGTCTATTTGCTGAAAAGCAGCTGTCATATTGGTTGCATCAAAAAGTAATAATTCAATCATTTAGTAACGTTTCTCGTGCAAAGTCGGTAACGTACTTGTCTAAGACTTTAGTAGTCACATTTTTGCCGGAGAGAATATTTATATTGACTCGGTGTAACATTTACGCGTCGTTACGGGATAGTTAGCACAGGCAACTAGCACATAGTGTTAGCAATTTCATATATTAGCCAGAGCCCGTTGAAATGAGCTAACGTTAACAAGGTTAATGCTAACGTTAGCTTGCACGATCGCGCAAAACCCATCCGCAATATTTGAGGCCTTCACGCTCACGACCAATGTTTGTGTAACGGCCATGAAACCTTAGTAATCGTATAGCTAGCAAAACTGACTATTAAAAAAGTAAAAACCAGTGAAACGTATTGTTAATGGGTTTCACCAATTCATACAAACTAGCTTGAAACGGACTCATGTTGCTAATGTTAGCTTCACGTAAATGCTAAGTTAATAGCATTAGCTCGTAGCCTACAGGGAGTTGGTAACATTTCACAGGGGTTAATTTTAGATATTAACCACTTGGGAGTTATTTTGATAAGAAGATATATTACTAAAGTTTGATTTAGTAAAAGGCCGTGTGAAGCAGATTCAACCGGTAACTTTAACTAGTGCTTTTAATGCTTCGGTAAACATGTTTGCTAACGTTAACTCAAACTTCTCTCCTAGCAAGTGTTTATCAGCGTCATGGTAATGTTAGCTTAGGTAGCTAGGTTTCCCGATTTGCCACAGGAGGATGGTCTGCAAAAGGGTTGCTTTGAATCAATGTATTCACATAGCCAGATATCATATGGGTTTTCTGGTAAATATATGACTGCCAAACGTTAGGTAACACGTAGGTAACATATCGCTTGCTGGTAATATTGCTAACTTACATTAGCTTGCTCTTTGTTTCAAGTGGTGATTTTAACTCTCTCAGTCCATTAGTCAATAGGAATGTCCAGTTGGCCGCTTTAAAGGCTACGTTCTTCTAAATTGCTTGACAAAACTGCGGCATTATTTATGCTTTTGTTAACAGTAATGTGAGTTAGTTCGGTAAGCGGAATCTGTGTACCACATATGTGGGTACACTCGAGGCCTAGTTACGTTGTAAGCTATGGGTTCGGCAGGTTTGTAGTTCTACAATATTCCCGTGAACTTACCATACTAACCTATGTAGTTTAAGACTCGTGTGTTGACCCTATATTTGGATTTTATTAACCGATGAATATCTTGGCAACAAACGTACTTTTAATTGTGCTGCTATGCACGTAGGCCTCAAAGCCTGTAACAAAACATTTTGTTGTCAAATGATTGTAAATAGTTTTCTGCATAAAAGTCATACTACAGAACTCATATTTTAGTGCTTCCAACACAGGAATTCCCTTTTTTGTTTGCCATTTTTTATTTCTATTACACAACTGTTTCACTGTTTTTAAATCACATTTAACTTGTTTTTCCCTTTCATTACAGATGCTGAACTTGATTTTAAACTGAAGGACTTTACCTAGCACCGGGATCCACTGATCGGAAAACCCATTTGGACGTTTATATATTTTTTTACACTTTTGGGGGGGAGCAGAATTAACCTATCACTGAAGTGACTAAAGGGGAATAATGGTGATTTTGCGCCGTGCTCGGCCGCCTGCTTCCGCCCCGAACAGCAATGAATCTTGACTCGCTTTCGCTGGCTTTGTCTCAAATCAGCTATCTAGTGGACAATTTAACTAAGAAAAACTATCGAGCCAGCCAGCAAGAAATACAGCATGTAAGTGATAGCGTTGGACATCAAGTTATTTTTGTTCATCATTTATCTTCTTGAAGTGTCCTAATATATCGCCATGTGTTCTGGATATTTTGCCTGTATTCTCCCAGATTGTGAATCGTCACGGTCCTGAGGCAGACAGGCATCTACTTCGCTGTCTCTTCTCTCATGTGGATTTCAGTGGCGATGGTAAAAGCAGTGGCAAGGACTTTCACCAGGTAATTTTTGATTAGAAACACATTGTTTTTTTACAAAGATCTTTCTTAGTAGTACTGAGTCATAATTTCCCCGAAAAGCAACAGAAAATGTGTTTTCAGACATTTGTGAATGGTTTCCTTAGAAATGCACTTTTAGTTTCCTAAAAATGTACAACGGTTGAACAAAATGTGGCAAGTGAAATTAGTTTAGCACTCTACGTGTCTCCCATTTCCCAGGATGTTCACGCAGTTTAGCTGCAGAACTTTCTAGAATTGAATGCTACCCTTTTAAAAGTTAATTGGTATTAGACACTTTACCAGTACAATTTAAATGGGCTCTCCCACAGAAGACCATTAAGTGAATCCTTTTTTTTAATAATAAGAAAACTGATGGATATGGTTGGAACAAAAATCTCTGTTTTCTGAAAAGGTCTGAAGCGTTCCATCAACTTAAGAACTTGTTCAATAAAAGCTATCGCATATTTGTGAATAACAATTACAATTGATGAGGGCTATACAGAAATAATCAATACATAGAAAGGTCTCATATCCTATGCATTTGTAGTAATATATATATATATATATATATATATATATATAATATTGAAACTTCCTATTGGCTTGTTTGTGGTCCTAAAATGAATCTTATTGAGCAAACACACATTTGTCTCCAACATTCAATATATTAAGATATACAACAGTCATTTTAGACTTTTACACACAAGCTGTGGTAGTTTCAGATCCCATTTCACAATTGTGTCCGTTTCAGTGATGCAAGATGATTACAAAAAACAAACCCTGGTTTTCATAAAAGCCCAATGTTGATTTTAAAATAATGTTAAGTTAAACGGACAACAAGGTACCACCCAGGAAAATATATTTGGTCAGATGTTTTTCCCCCTTAATTATCAAAGTGAAACCTTTTCCTATTCACTACGGTACATTGTAGTTGTCACTCTTGTCGATAAGGAGTACACAGACATGAATGAGCGTTCTATTCTTCAGGTCTTTTTCGTGAATTCAAAAAATATAGTGGACACTTTATTTTTGTAGGTTGTTTATCCTTCCCAGCTTGGCAAACAAATGATCTCCTTCAATTTCAGGGGACAACGTGTCCATTTAGCCAAGTGAGATAATATGCAAAAGATTGCAGCTGTTAGTATTGTTGCACTATTTTACAAAAAAACATAACTGATACTAGCCAACTGATTCTTACTTTGTGAGGCCAATTTCAAACTATCATTTGGCTGAGTCTGCTGTTTAACAGAGTAGCCCAGTGTGTCAACTTAAAGTGTACGTGCTTATAAATCACTGGACTACTACAACTATGATCTCTGCGCTGAAATCTTTGAACCTCTGAGATATTGATCATTTTGCTGCCATCAGTTATTACATTTGTGTTGCTCTTAATTCTGGGATTTTTCTGATTGTTTGTATATGAAAAACAAGATGGAAACAAATTGTGTCAAATGGAAGTTTTCATTTCAGAAATGTTTTCATGTACAGAATGTTTTTTTCCCTTATCTTGAATTCATTATAATCTTAACAGTACATTTGACTCCATACTGCCAAATGTTTCTTTTGGTTTTATCTAAAATACTTTCTTATCTTATTCTTCACCTGCCTCTGTTCTCTTTTCTCTCTCCTTCTCGATACGTTTCGCTTTTCAACTTGCCCAAGACACAGTTTCTGATCCAGGAGTGTGTGTCGCTGATATCGAAGCCAAACGTTATTGCTACTCTGTGTTACGCCGTTGACAATCCCCTTCATTACCAGAAGGTAAGGAGCAGAAGTCCGAATTTCTGTATAATTACTGCGGTATCCCGGATGTATGACAGATCTTATTGATAGATTAATTCTGAGTTACAAGTTAAGTTAAAACATACAACTTAAAGCAACTACTACCATATTGAGTCAAATGTTGCAATTGGTTGAATTAAAAATCAGTTTGTCAGTTAACTTTACATCCCTACAAAAATGCTCTCTTTAAAATGACACTTTGGGCTTTAACTTAGACATCAATGCATGAGTGTACAGACAATTTGCTGGGGTTTATAAATATTAAAATGAAAATGTATTAATGTGTTTGACACACATTTTCTTTCAGAGTTTGAAGCCATCGGCCCACCTATTCACTCAACTGAGTAAAGTTCTTAAGCTCAGCAAAGTCCAAGAGGTAAGACGGACCTGCAATGGGCTTCATTAATACATGAATTGGACAATGTACAAACAATGCATGGCTTACATTTGGGGAAAAGGGAGTATTGACTGTCAACACAAGTGACCCCAAGACTATCTGAAATACAAATGCTGATTTAATTAATGTATTTCCCAGGTGATATTTGGACTTGCTTTGCTCAACTCCAGCAACGCAGACCTTCGTGGTTTTGGTAAGTAACTCGAATAAAGCCAAAGATAATCCCAAACTTTGTTTTTAACTAGCTGTGATGTTTACTGTAAAAAGTACTAAACGTTATCAAAACATTTGATATACTGCAGATAAGTCTGACTTAAAAAAAGTAAACAAAAACTAGGATTGCCAAGTCTTTCTTCTGGCATGGTCTTGAAATAAACCATAGCTGAAATTTGAAAGGCACCAAACATCCCTTTTTTCCAATAACAATAAGCTTTGGAACTTTAACACATGCCTGTTTTCTGGCATTCAGTTTAACATAATATCAGTCTTTCTACTATGGGCAACGTATGATTTATTTTGTCCAACCAGCAATAAATGAACTTGTAGATCACAAATACAAGGCATCTTAACAAAATGGTGCTGAACTCTGATAAATCCAGTTGGGATGTTGCATCCTCAAATGGTTTGCTATAACCATTTCAGTGTCATTATAAATGAAAGTTTTGAGTTTCAACCAATCAAATAAGTCGGTTACTACTGACAACTAGTCTTAGATGAAGAAAATGTGGTTTGTCTATAAAAGCCAAATATGTGTAAGTGACCAAAGCAAAGAGGATAAAATAAATATAAAAACCTTGTTTTAAAGGTGTGCTAATTAATAATTGCATTACCAAAATAGTTGGCCCTCTTTTTTATTTTGGCATCCCTTTTTTGGAGGGAATATTGCTCAGTTGTGATAAAGATTGGTTATGGATGGCCACAACACTCTAGACACAATTGTGTTGGTTCATTATTTGTATAAAAGCATGTCTTTGTTGTTTTTTTACTTGTTTTTTTTAACGTTTCCACAGCCTCGCAGTTCATCAAGCAGAAACTCCCCGACCTCCTGCGGTCATACGTTGACGCGGATCTCGGAGGAAACCAGGAAGGTGGCTTTCAGGACATTGCCATCGAGGTCTTGCATTTACTGCTGTCCCATCTACTCTTTGGCCAAAAAGGAGCCAGTGGGTTAGGGCAGGAGCAGATTGACGCCTTCCTGAAGACACTCTGCCGAGGTACGGGGTGTCAACGCAAACGTATTCTTCAGAGCCTTAAGTTTATTGAATATGTGACACAGAAATGGTACAAGTCTTATACTAAAATGTTTTCTGTGTCTTGTATTCCAGATTTCCCCCAGGAGCGCTGCCCTGTGGTGCTCGCACCACTGCTGTACCCTGAAAAACGGGACATTCTCATGGACAGGATCCTGCCAGACTCGGGGGAGTTAGCTAAGACCATGATGGAGAGTTCTCTCGCAGAATTCATGCAAGAAGTCGGCTATGGCTTCTGTGCTAGGTGAATTTATGTTTAAATTCTTCAGTATGGTGTTAAATCTTCAATCAAATGTTTCTAGCAACATGATTTGAACAAAAGTTTGTCTGCCAAGAGCTAGAATGTCTGTGATAATCGTTTGTACTGAGTTTTTCTTTTTGTTTCCAGTCTGGATGAGTGCAGAAACATAATCGTCCAGTATGGGGTGAGAGAGGTGACAGCCAGCCAGGTGGCCAGAGTCCTGGGCATGATGGCTCGTACCCACTCTGGCCTGACTGATGGTATCCCACTACAGGTAAGATTTATTTTATTATATTCTTTCTTAGTTAATGCTTATGTTTAATATGAAAGAGATTTATTGACAAAATCATTGTGAAATATGGGTTCATGCTGGTAAATGTGCTGGCTTGTGGATTATTCTAAGCACACTAATGGTTACATTTTCTATTCTTGCAGTCCATCTCTGCTCCAGGTAGTGGTATCTGGAGCGATGGCAAGGATAAGAACGACGGCTCGCAGGCACACACGTGGAATGTGGAGGTTCTCATCGACGTTGTGAAGGAAGTGGTGAGTGAACCATCAGTTTCCATTTGATGACAAATGTATCCAACATTTCCCAGTGTCACTGCATTTATTCTTGCAAATTCTTCACCACTAAATGGGCCAATGCATGCAATGGCCTGTCAAAAGACGTTTTCTTTAATGTAAAGGTCATTTTTGAAAGCCTTCTGAGGTTGAACTTGTGTTTCCTTTGTCTGTGCCCTAGAATCCTAACCTTAACTTCAAAGAGGTGACCTACGAGCTGGACCATGCAGGATTTATAATCCGGGACAGTAAAGGCCTGCATATTGTGGTGTACGGCATTCAGAGGGGGTTGGGCATGGAGACGTTTCCTGTTGATCTGATCTATCGACCATGGAAACACGCAGAAGGACAGGTAACTGAAAGAAATCCGGATCCTGGATTGGCATGTTTTAAATTGGGATGGGGAAACAAGATTTGAAATTTGACTTCTTTTTTTTTTTTTTAAAGAGAAGTAGATCAATAAAGATGAATGATAATGCAAAGTCGGAATTGTTCTTGTGTTGTTTGAGTGGTTAAGATTGTATTCCCTCTTTAAATATCCAATTGCTTTTTCTGTTTTCAGCTGTCATTCATTCAGCACTCTCTGATGAGCCCAGAAGTGTTTTCCTTTGCCGACTACCCTTGCCACACTGTGGCCATAGACATCCTTAAGGCCCCACCGGAGGATGACAACAGAGAGATTGCCACCTGGTATGGAGCTTGGCTTTTAAAACAATTATTTACATTTCTCCTGCATGTCACTCAGCTGTAGTTTGATCGATATGATGTGGTTGTGTTGATTTACTCAAGAGGCGCTTTCACTAGGGATGCTCCGATCGAGATCGGCCGATACTCGCTCTCTACCGATCGATCGGTGCTCTCTAAACATGCCGATCGCGAGAGCCGATCGCATTACGTAAAATACATGACACTTTTCTCAGTGTGCGGCAAAACAAGCTCGCCAAAATGGCTTCACCGGTCTGGCATTGTTTTAAGGTGTCCGAAAAAGACAGTAAAATAGCGGTATGCAACGTGTGTGAAGCAGAAATCCTGCAGCTCCGCCCGCCGGACCGGTAAGCGGAGCGAAACACACGAGTTAGACCTAACACTAGGGGTGTAACGTTACACGTTTCGGTACGGGCCCTTCGGTTCGGTACACGTGTACCGAACGAATATAACGTTAAACGTAAAAAATTGAGAACGTGAACAACTTCTTGAAAGTAATCTCAGGTGCTGCGTCGCAGCATTCAGAGTAATTTGCTCACATTGGGTTCAACGCGTCATAAAGCGAGCAAGTCATTTCATTGGACGAGAGGCATACTATGAGAGCTGGTCACAGGGATGCGTTCAAATGTAGTCAGTAATTTGAGGAACTGTCGAAATGGCGAACGCAGATAAAGTTGAGCTCGAAAATCCTCCAGCATCATTGAAGTCTCCGGTTTGGGAACATTTTGGTTCCGCAGTTACGTACAAGGATGACGGACAAAGACAGGTGGACCGAACCAAAGCTGTTTGTCAGCATTGTTCAACTAAAATTGGTTACGCGGCTGGCAATACATCAAACTTGCACACTCATTTGAAAAGGCATCACCCGAACGTGAATATCACCGGTACCAAAAGAAAAAAGACTGAAGTGCAAACCCAACTCCCACTAGCATTTAAGCCTCCACCACTCGCAGAGAGTTCAGACCGAGCCAAAGCTATTACAAACACCAAATATCCTTATATTGCCATGTTAGCAAAGCGCTACCTGGCTGTATCTGCTACCTCTGTCCCTAGAGAGGGTGTTCTCCACAGCAGGAGACATTGTTAGTGCCAGCAGATCTGCCCTTTCAGCAAGCAATGTGGACAAGTTCATCTTTCTTTAAAAAAACATGAAAATACAATGACAAGCAAGTCCTAATGTCAAGCTGGCTGCTTAGGTACTAGTACAGTTCAGTTCAAATACAGATTATTTCAGTTCATCGAAAAGCTGCACCTTAATGTTTATGTTATTATATTTTGTATTTATTTGAGTGAATACATTATTCACAGTTTAATAATAATTTTAAAAAAAAACATGTTATGTTTTGTGATAATTTTTTCTGCTGTACCGAACCGTGACCTAAAAACCGAGGTACGTACCGAACCGAAATGTTTGTGAACCGTTACACCCCTACCTAACACACTTAGCTATTTTATCTACCTCTGGAACAAACTAAACTAGTCATTATAAATATATGTATTCTTCACTGTCGGGTCACTCATTACTGGATCAGTGAGCTGCATGAGATACTGACAGGCTGTCAGGAGAGGGAGAGAGGGGAGAGAGGGAGAGAGGAAAAGAGAGTGCTTCTGCTCATTTCTCCCGTGTTATTATCCAAAGTGAATGTAAACTTGAATAATGTACTTCATTTGAATGTAATAATTAAGTTGATTGTTGTTTGTGGAAGCTCCAGTGAATGAGCCCCATTAACTGAGTTTTAAACATCACTTTAAATGGAAAATTTAAAGTGATGTTTAAATCTTCCATTTAGGCCCCGCCCACTCGATCGGATCAGCGATCGTTATCGGCCGATACTGATTCCGGCGATCGGCCCCGAAATTGGCGATCGGAGCATCCCTAGCTTTCACACCGGAGTACTTTTCCCGTTTAGTTCCGATAGTTCCTGGGATTTTGCATTCACACCAAAAAGAGAACTTAGTTCATGAGAACTTTTCCCCCCTTTTCAGTCCCTGCTAGAGAGCAGGTACTTTCCTGGGAGAAAAAGGTTCCAATTTCTGATTGGCTGGGCGAATTGCAAACCACGCCCCGTAAAACTCTGATAAGTTTTGTGAAGCCGCCATTGTATTTGCTCGCATTAGCATTATTAGCCTTGGCATTAGCCCCGCACACCAACGCAGAGACTAACTTATGGCAACACAAAAGAAAACATGGGAGCGGTGGAGATGAGGAGGTGTCGGCGTTCTGGCGATTTACTCAGAAGGCTTCAGTAGAAGCTGCTGGGACTCCCAGCAGCTTCTACTGAAGCCAGTCCTCAACTCCGGGGACTTCCGGCCGGGGACTTAGGGTGGCAGTATACGCCGTGAAGTTGTTTGTGGCGTGCCAGTAAACCCGAAGAAGAAGAAGCGACGTCAGCGGCTTCATTTACCTAATCCTCCCTCAGGGAACTTATTCCGGTGTGAACGCGATTTGTACTTAGTTCGGTTACTAAGTGCTGGGAACTAAGTACGGCAAAGTGCTTGGTGTGAAAGCTGTGAGAAATGTGATCTAGTGTTTTCGACTGATTTTCTGCTAATCTCATTACAGGAAAAGTCTGGACCTGGTGGAGAGCCTGCTGAGGCTGTCAGAGGTGGGCCAGTACGAGCAGGTGAAGCAGCTGTTCAGCTTTCCCATCAAGCACTGCCCAGACATGTTGGTGCTGGCATTGCTGCAGATCTCCACTTCCTGGCACACACTGCGCCATGAGCTCATCTCCACCCTGATGCCTATCTTCCTGGGCAACCACCCTAACTCTGCCATCATCCTGCACTACGCCTGGCACGGACAGGTTGGTGATACAGCTCTCTGTGCTTACTCTCCTGGTTATTTGTTTTCCTGGTTTATGTATACTCATAAAACCTGGCGTTCTTTTTCCAGGGACAGTCTCCCTCTATCCGTCAGCTTATTATGCATTCAATGGCAGAGTGGTACATGAGGGGGGAGCAGTATGACCAGGCCAAGCTGTCACGCATCCTTGATGTGGCCCAGGACTTGAAGGTTTGTCAGAAAATACTAAATGATCACCTACTTTGACTTCTCTTAAATTAGCCTTTAAGCATGTTTATGTATGTCTGGAAGTTGTTGCTATTGTCGGGACCCCCTTGAAAACGAGAGTGCATCTCAAGGTGTTTATCCCAATGAATAAAACATTTCTATATATAAGCAATAGCAGAATAATGACTCTTTCATTCAATAATGTTCCTCCATATGTTTTTATTTTTTTCACAGTTTTAACACAACATTAAAATAAGACATTAAAGGATACAGGCCATGTTTTCTGTGCTTGTCTTCATGTAGTCGTAGGTATATTCTTCATGGTAAATAAGACAGTGTTTTTGTTTTTTATGCCCCTCTCAGTCTCTGTCGATGTTGCTGAATGGTACTCCATTTGCCTTTGTTATTGACCTTGCTGCACTTGCTTCTCGTCGTGAATACCTCAAACTTGATAAATGGCTGACTGACAAAATCCGAGAGCACGGGGTAAGTCTTCAAATTGATTAAAGTAGAGTTGTTTTAAAATATAACGATAAAGATTGTTGGGGTTCTTGTTTGTCTTTGTGTTTTACAATCCTTTTGTGTGTTTTGTCAGGAACCTTTTATCCAGGCATGTGTGACATTCCTGAAGAGGCGCTGCCCATCCATTATGGGGGGTCTGGCACCAGACAAGGACCAGCCCAAAAGCGCCCAGCTGCCCCCTGAGACCTTAGCCACCATGCTGGCCTGCCTGCAGTCCTGTGCGGGGTGAGGAGACATTAGGCTTAGCTCTATCACCGTCTGCCTTTTAAGAAAACTGTTTGTTGATCTTTGGTTTAATAATGTTTTATGTCACTCAATGGCATTTCAACGACAACAAAACATATGAAAACAGTGTTTTATAGACACCAATCACAATATGTTCTAATTATGTAAATATTTGTTCACATTTTTCCTCAGGAGTGTGTCCCAGGAGCTGTCAGAAACTATCCTAACCATGGTTGCCAACTGCAGCAATGTAATGAATAAAGCCCGGCAACCTCCACCGGGTGTGATGCCAAAGGGACGGGCCCCCAGCACCAGCAGCCTGGATGCCATCTCCCCTGTACAGGTACATTCACATGACAGTCCTTTAATGCAACACTTTGTAATGCCTTTTCATATTGGAAATTGTTGTTGACAAAACGGATCTGAATAAATCTAAAATAATAATGTCTTTCTTTCTTTTTCTAGATGGACTCTCTCTCCGGCATGGGGTCCCTGAACCTGGGGGGCACAACCACCTCCCACACTCAGAGCATGCAGGGCTTCCCAACCTCACTGAGCTCAGCTTTCAGTAATCCCCAGTCCCCGGCTAAAGCCTTCCCCCCCCTCACCAACCCCAACCCCAGTACACCATTTGGGGGCATTGGGAGCATTGGGAGCATTGGGAGCCTGTCCTCGCAGCTTCCTGGCATGGACTCTGGTAATATGCCCTTTTTTAAATGTGTTCATTTATAAACATCCACAGCACATGTCTAAAGTCAGACTCCATTGAAATGCACTATAGCCCGAGCAAACTAAGGCATAGCTTGGGCTTGATCCTGAACTTCAGACAAGAAAAAACTTGAAAAGCGTGTTGTAAAGGTTAACACATGGGATGACGTCGGTATGGATTGAAATGACTGATCTTATGTTACTTTCAGGTCCCCTGGGCACAGGCATTGGCTCCAGTATTGGCTCTAGTCTGGGGATGCCGACTGTGAACACCGACCCATTTGGCACCAGGAAGATGAGCACACCAGGCCTGAACCCACCAACCTTTCAGCAGAGTAAGATAAAAGCCTGCAAGTAGTGGTAGTAGTGTGACTGAGA
Source organism: Gymnodraco acuticeps (assembly GCF_902827175.1). Lineage (NCBI taxonomy): Eukaryota > Metazoa > Chordata > Actinopteri > Perciformes > Bathydraconidae > Gymnodraco > Gymnodraco acuticeps. Next base: position 2,266,132 of record NW_022992216.1, on the reverse strand, counting down.
GTGTAGCACTGTTTCCTTTGCAGTGATGATTTCTGTGTTGATTTGCATGTTTTAATTCTGATGCATCTAAGTCAGGGTGCCTCACACATGCAGTTAAAAGGCAAGGTTCACTAGTATTCACCAAGAGCTTTTTAAGGATTCCTGCAGTGTTTAAGCTCTTGTAAACAATTTATAAACGGTTTTGGTCATGCAAATCAGTCTTCTGTTCCTTGTCTGATAGCTGACAGCCCCACTTTAATGTCATTTTCAAGCATCAGACAGAGGTTTGACTTTAAATGATCAGTAAGAATAGTACAATACAACAATACTTTTCTCCACTAGCGTTTGATTACCACATTCAAGTAAAAACAGGCTCGGTTAAAAATGTTTTTTCCCTGCTCTTTATCCCAGCTGACCTTTCTCAGGTTTGGCCCGAGGCGAACCAGCACTTTAGTAAAGAGATTGACGATGAAGCAAACAGTTACTTCCAGCGCATCTACAACCACCCACCTCATCCAACTATGTCCGTGGATGAAGTATGTGGTGCTTTTTTTCATTCGTCTCTGCAGTTATTGGCAGAAGTTGATTCAACTATTCTCAGAAATGTTGCTCTTTGAATTAACCCAAGCATCATTGGTACTCTTAGGTACTGGAAATGCTGCAGAGGTTCAAGGATTCAACCATCAAGAGGGAGCGAGAGGTGTTCAACTGTATGCTTCGGAACTTGTTTGAGGAGTACAGATTCTTCCCCCAGTACCCAGACAAGGAGCTGCACATCACTGCCTGCCTTTTTGGTGGCATTATCGAGAAGGGTCTCGTCACCTACATGGCCCTGGGCTTGGCCCTCCGATATGTTCTTGAAGCCTTAAGAAAACCCTTTGGATCCAAAATGTATTACTTTGGAATTGCCGCCCTAGATAGGTTTAAAAACAGGTATTGTGATGGTTTCTTTTGTGAAAGGAATATTAATGTAACGTCAGTCATCTTGTCTTAAGCTAACTTCTATCTTTTATACTTCTAGACTAAAGGACTATCCTCAATATTGTCAACATCTGGCTTCAATTGCCCACTTCTTGCAATTCCCCCACCATTTACAAGAGGTAATCAGGTTTCCTTAATTTATCTTTGCTCCAAGTCTTATCTAGTCCCAACTGTGTGTAGGACGGGACTTACCAATACAGATAAATTAAATCTCTTGCTCTGCTTCTTCCGATATCCTGTGCGTGCAGTATATCGAGTATGGGCAACAGTCACGGGACCCTCCGGTGAAGATGCAGGGCTCCATCACCACGCCTGGAAGTCTGGCACTGGCACAGGTCCAGTCGCAGCAACCCGGGGTCCCAAAAGCTCCACAGCCAGGCCAGCCCAGCACTCTGGTCACCACCACCACCACTACAACCACTGTAGCCAAGACACCGACCATCACAAGACCCACACCCAGCACCTTCAAGAAGGATGTGCCGGTGAGTTTGGCTTGGTTGATCCCAAGACACCCTAATATGTACCTTGTCAATGCTTTTATTTGATGTTTTTTTTTACCACATTAAAGAATTCAAATCTAGTTTCAAAGGTAATAGTTTGTTTTCCTTCCTGCAGCCCTCTATAAACACAACCAACATTGACACCCTGCTGGTGGCCACCGACCAAACGGAACGTATTGTAGAGCCTCCCGAGAATGTCCAGGAGAAGATTGCGTTCATATTCAACAACCTCTCTCAGTCCAACATGACACAAAAGGTCAAGTAAAATGTACAAAAGAGAACTGTAATTGAAGACTTAGTTCTTAGTTTTAAAAGGCAGTGAATTAATCTAAAATGAGGCGTTAATAAGATTAAAATGTCTTGAATCAATCTTTGAAAAGTCCTTAGTCACAAACATCATAATGGTCAAAGAAACTTATTTTTTAAACTATATTTGCTTTCTTCTCCAGGTTGAAGAGTTGAAGGAGACTGTGAAGGATGAGTTTATGCCCTGGGTGTCTCAGTACCTGGTGATGAAGCGTGTCAGCATCGAGCCCAACTTCCACGGCCTCTACTCCAACTTCCTGGACACTCTCAAGAACCCGGAGTTTGTCAAGATGGTCCTCAATGAGACCTACAGAAACATCAAGGTAAACCATGTGGGGATAACATAAGAATGTATAAATTAGGGATCGGCAATTTTGGGGCCGGAATCAGTATCGTCCGAGTGGGCGGGGCCTAAATGGAAGATTTAAACATCACTTTAAATCTTCCATTTAAAGTGATGTTTAAAACTCAGTTAATGGGGCTCATTCACTGCAGCTTCCACAAACAACAATCATCTTAATTATTACATTCAAATGATGTACATTATTCAAGTTTACATTCACTTTGGATAATAACACGGGAGAAATGAGCGGAAGCGCTCTCTTTTCCTCTCTCCCCCTCTCTCTCCCCCCCCCTCTCTCTCCCCCCCCCTCTCTCCCTCTCCTGACAGCCTGTCAGTATCTCACGCAGCTCACTGATCCAGTAATGAGTGACCCGAAGAATAAATATATTTATAATAACTAGTTTAGCTTGTTCCAGAGGTAGATAAAATAGCTAAGTGTGTTAGGTCTAACTCTTGTGTGTTTTGCTCCGCTCACAGCGGTTGAAGCTGCAGGATTTCTGCTTCACACACACGTTGCATTCCGCTATTTTATTGTCATTTTCGGACACCTTAAAATAATGCCAGACCGGTGAAGCCATTTTGGCGAGCTTGTTTTGCCGCACACTGAGAAAAGTGTCTTGTATTTTACGTCATGCGATCGGCTCTCGCGATCGGCATGTTTAGAGAGCACCGATCGATCGGTGGAGTGTGAGTATCGGCCGATCTCGATCGGTGACCGATCGATCGGAGCATCCCTAGTATAAATTATTGTTTGCCATTTTACACACGAGTCTTCATATTAAACAGCTGCATGTCAAGTTTACAGACATTACATCACCATGCCAGTTGCATTTGTTTCTTCCTACTTGCCACAGTGGAATAACTAAAATACTGACACTCGTCTGTCATTTTTCAATTCTCTCAGGTTCTGTTGACATCTGACAAGGCAGCTGCCAACTTCTCTGATCGCTCGCTGCTGAAGAACCTGGGCCACTGGTTGGGCATGATCACACTGGCCAAAAACAAGCCTATCCTATACACAGTAAGAATTTGAAACAGTTCTTGGGTTGTGTTTCATTTTCTTGTGCGTCTCTTTAAGGCTAAAATCTGCTGTCCTTTTCCCAGGATTTGGAGGTGAAGTCTCTGCTACTGGAAGCGTATGTGAAAGGCCAGCAGGAGCTCCTTTATGTGGTTCCATTTGTGGCCAAAGTTTTGGAGTCCAGTCTGCGAAGCATGGTGAGTAAAATAGGTGTAGACTGAGCAGTGTGTCAATGACATTTCCTTATACCTCAGCCCAGTAGTGTCATGAAGTCATATTTACTTTAAAAAATAATGCAGAATTATTCTAACACAGTAATGAAATTGGCTTTAGCTCACCGGCTGTCAATGTGGTTTCTGTGGTTTCTTCATAGCAAATGTATTAAATGTGTGTCTGGCATTATAGGTCTTCAGGCCCCAGAACCCCTGGACCATGGCCATCATGAATGTTCTTGCAGAGCTGCATCAAGAACATGACCTCAAGGTAATCAATTCTTCTTCTGTGGCAGCTCTTGGAAATCAGTTTGTGTTGTTAAAAAGTCAAACATAAAAATGGATTCCGTCATCACAAAAATAGAAGTCATTGATGCTTTGAATGTTAAAAAGGTTATTCCATACAGACCTAACCTGTATGAGTAAGCAGATACAACAACAATTTCTCACATTGTCCTCTTGTTCACTGCAGCTGAATCTGAAGTTTGAGATTGAAGTTCTGTGTAAGAACTTGTCTTTGGACATCAACGACCTAAAGCCAGGGACCCCTGCTGAAAGACAAAGACAAGCTGAAGAGTCTGGAGGAACAGCTGTCTGCACCAAAGAAAGAGGCCAAGCCTCCGGAAGAGATGCTGCCAGTTTCTACCGGTGGTAAATGCTCCTTTTTATACCCTTTCATTTTAATTTAGCTGCTTTCTATGTACGGTGCATCAAAACTTTGAAAGATTTGAGCTACAAACCAGATTTAAGTTAAAATTGTTCACTTTAAATGTATCGTCCTTCCCTCTAACCCAGTAATGACCTGCCCTCTTCAATGATTAAAGGAGACATTATGGTCCCTAGTTCTTTCAGTTCAGCTACAAATCTAATGCCGTGTTTTTGTATTGAACATTTCTTATGCTGTATGAAGTCATTTAAGAAAAGATGTTGGACTGAAATGCTTTATTACTTGTTCTTGTTGCTAATTTTTCTCTTTCTCTTTAGGTTTTCTGGACTTTAATCAAATGCCTGTTTTGCGACCAACAGGGGACTTTGTTCCTTTCGCCGCCCCCCCCTCAACTCCAGCTGTCACTACCACCCCTTGCACAACCACCGGCCCCCCCACCCCTCAGTTTAGTTACCACGACATCAATGTGTATGCCTTGGCAGGCCTGGCTCCACACATCAATATAAATGTCAACGTAAGTGATGGGTGCCTGCAGACCACCGAAGGAGACCTTTCTCTCTCTTGTTGCTTTTATCCTTTCAATCATTTTCTCCTTTCTTGACTGTTTTATCTCGTGTTCCCTCTTCAGATCTCGCTGCTGCAGGCCCATCCCCAGCTGAAGCAGTGTGTACGGCAGTCGGTGGAGCGTGCTGTTCAGGAGCTGGTGCACCCGGTGGTTGACCGCTCTATCAAAATAGCCATGACGACCTGTGAGCAGATCATCCGGAAGGACTTTGCTTTGGATTCGGAGGAGTCCCGCATGCGTGTGGCTGCCCACCATATGATGAGGAACCTGACTGCTGGCATGGCCATGATCACCTGCCGCGAGCCTCTGCTCATGAGCATCGCCACCAACCTTAAGAACAGCTTTGCTGCTGCGTTAAGGGTGAGCTGAATGTCCTTAAATACTAATGTTCCCTTGTGCACAAAGAGAAGTAATCATAGCAAGATTTCTCACCTTTTCAATTGCACTATTCCTGCTTTTTTTACTTTAATGATGTGTTCTTTCAGGCACCAACCCCACAACAGAGGGAAATGATGGAAGAGGCTGCAGCCAGGATTGCACAAGACAACTGTGAATTAGCATGCTGCTTCATTCAGAAAACAGCTGTGGAGAAGGCTGGCCCTGAAATGGACAAGAGACTAGCCACGGTGAGGCTTTAAGCACATTACCTCAACACTCGTAAATATACATTTATTTCTAGTGCACGAACAATGGCCAAAGTGTCCAATGCCTAACTGTTCCTTTGAACTCTTCTAGGAGTTTGAGCTGAGGAAGCATGCACGCCAAGAAGGACGGCGGTACTGTGATCCTGTTGTTCTGACGTACCAGGCTGAACGCATGCCAGAACAGATCAGACTCAAGGTAATATCGCTGTAACATCGAGACATGCGGTATATCAAAATATGATGTTACCTCAGGTTATAGATCTGTCCAACAGACACAGACTCACACAAAGTGTAAAATTGTAAGAAAATGCATTCTTTGTGTTTTTAGGTGGGAGGCGTGGACCCGAAGCAGCTGGCCGTGTATGAGGAGTTTGCCAGGAACGTTCCAGGTTTCTTACCCAGTAATGATCTCTCCCAACCCACTGGCTTCTTGGCTCAGCCCATGAAGGTGAGGTTAATTTCCAAGATCACCAAAACAAAACTTAAGAACTAAAAAGACTAGGGAAACCGAGGTTTAAAGTAGAGATTCATGGCCCTTTTCCACTGCAGGGCCTCGCTCGGCTTAGTACGGTATATTTAGGCCTTGGTAGGCCAGGCTCACTTTATGCTGCGTTTCCATTACAGTTTAGGAACTGGGGCAGTAACTATAGTAACGCAGTGTAGGCGGAGCCGTGACGGCATCTTCAATGAGAAACACAAAACCAACATCAGCCGTTAGCTGTTAGCCCTCAGAGCTCACAGGTCTTCATATCTGTTCAGAAACTAGACAAAAGTTAAACAAGTACAAACCACAGACTGTCTGTGTCATGGCGAATACAGTCGCTGCTTTATTTATGTCTGTATGACGTTGTTGTGAGTGCGGACGGTCGGAGCATATACTGCGTTAGCTTAGCCGATCTCCATTCAGAAAACACACATTTTAAAAGGTTTTTCGCCTGCCGTCTGTCTGCAGACCGGTATCAGTATATTGTTACTTCGGCATCATTTTGAAACGTGTATTACAATTAAATCACGGTCAAATATATTCATCTTGTTGTAGTTGCCAGCGATTCTCTCACTAGTTTAGCATACTCAGCCCGGTTGTTGGCCCGGAAAGAACCTGGATTTTGGAGAGCCAGAAAACTGTGAAAAAGTACCCGCTAGCCGGAACTACGCCTAGTGGAAACGCAACCAAAAACGGGCCGGGCACGGCACGCTTAAACTGCGCTGTAGTGGAAATGCGCCATTAGTTGTGTGAATCAAATAAATCACATATACCGGCGATGAGCTCTTAAAATGTATGGAAAGGGTCTAAAAAAGGTCTTAAAAGGTATTACATTTGACTTCAGGATTCCTGCATATACCCCGATTGAGTGTTTTTGGCCCATCTTAACCTTTTATTGGCGTTGTTTTACCCTGTCATTTCTGATTTTATAAAAGTTTATAGGACATTAAAACTGCCAGAGCGTGTTCATGTCAGCAACATGGTGCCACAGATTGGTTAATTTTGTGTATTTCCGTTAACAGCAGCAAGCGTGGGCCACGGATGATGTAGCTCAGATCTACGACAAGTGCATGGCAGACTTGGAGCAACACCTTCATGCCATCCCTCCGGCCCTCGCCATGAACCCCCTGACCCAGGCTCTGCGCAGCCTGCTGGAAGCTGTGGCCCTGGCCAGAAACTCCAGGGATGGCATCGCTGCACTCGGCCTTCTGCAGAAGGTAGGACACTTTCACATTTAGTCTTCAGAAATGGTGTGAGGGAGGCATTGTAGAAGATTAATTAATGCATACTATTGCTTGTCTAACTTCAAGGCTGTTGAGGGTCTCCTGGATGCTACCAGTGGAGCTGATGCAGACTTGCTGCTCCGCTACAGAGAGTGCCACCTGCTGGTGCTCAAAGCCCTGCAGGACGGACGTGCCTATGGACCACAGTGGTGCAATAAGCAGATCACCAGGTGAGTGAGAACACGTCTGATTGAAGCTGAGTTTATCTTCTCGGATCATACAATCTTGTTTAGCCGGTAGGGGTGTAACGGTACCCGTACCCGTACCGAAATTATTCGGTACGGGCCCTTCGGTTCGGTACAGGTGTGTACCGAAGTGTACCGAACGAATATAACGTTAAACGTAAAAAATTGAGAACGTGAACAACTTCTTGAAAGTAATCTCAGGTGCTGCGTCGCAGCATTCAGAGTAATTCGCTCACATTGGGTTCAACGTGTCATAGAGCGAGCAAGTCATTTCATTGGATGAGAGGCATACTATGAGAGCTGGTCAGAGGGATGCGTTCAAATGTAGTCAGTAATTTGAGGAAATGGCGAACGCAGATAAAGTTGAGCTGAAAATCCTCCAGCATCATTGAAGTCTCCGGTTTGGGAACATTTTGGTTTCGTAGTTACGTACAAGGATGACGGACAAAGACAGGTGGACCGAACCAAAGCTGTTTGTTGGCATTGTTTAACTAACATTGGTTACGCGGCTGGCAATACATCAAACTAGCACACTCTTGAAAAGCTATCACCCGAACGTGAATATCACCGTTTAGCCGGGGTCAATTGTTTTAAATCTGGAAAAAAATAGATTGAAGTGATTGAACGTGTTCTGTGTAACTTCAGGATATTTGGTCATATTTTCCCCTGGTGTTGATTTACCGTGTTTGTTTACAGATGTCTGATTGAATGCCGCGATGAGTACAAATACAACGTGGAGGCGGTGGAGCTTTTGATCAGGAACCATCTTGTGAATATGCAGCAGTATGACCTGCACCTGGCACAGGTACATATCTGTCATTTACTATTGTACTTATAATTTGGTGTGGTGTCAATTATTCCTATTTGGATCTAGTCACGTGTTATTGTTTGTTTATCTCTGGTGCAAAAGCATGTTTTTTTGGCTTGTCATTCTCGACCTTGATCAATAGATTTGTGAATATGTTTATCTGGCCAAGTACAATTTATTTTGCCAGTACCATCTTAACGTTGATCCATATCTTCTTCTAGTCGATGGAAAACGGCCTGCACTACATGGCAGTAGCGTTTGCCATGCAGTTGGTGAAGCTGCTGCTGGTAGATGAGCGCAGCGTCAGCCATGTGACGGAGGCGGACCTCTTCCACACAATTGAGACTTTGATGAGGACCTGTGCACACTCCAGAGCCAACGCACCTGAGGGGTAAGCCCATATAATGATAAATACAAAAATATATGTTCATTAGGTGGTTATGTGGAGAGATTGTGGTGCTTTGACAACCAACATGTTATTGCTTTACATTAAAACAAATGTATGCCATAATTCACATTTGATAAATACCACAAGTGTCCATTGTGTTGAATTACTTCAAGTCTTTTATTTGGCATTTGGAAGTATTTAATTCTCCACCTAGAAATCAATGTTAATCTTTAACACATTTTGAAAATGAAATGACTAATTTAATCTGGCTATGAGACGAGTTAAAACTGACTCTTCTCTTTTTGCCCCTCCAGCCTTCCCCAGCTGATGGATGTAGTTCGCTCCAACTATGAGGCCATGATTGACCGGGCCCACGGAGGACCGAACTTCATGATGCACTCTGGGATCTCCCAGGCTTCAGAGTATGACGACCCTCCGGGCCTGAGGGAGAAGGCCGAGTACCTCCTGAGGGAGTGGGTCAACCTGTACCACTCAGCGGCTGCTGGCAGGGACAGCACCAAAGCTTTCTCTGCTTTTGTTGGACAGGTAAATACCATTATCAGTTGTGCAAGTGATCAGAAGTCGCAGTGCCCCTTTTTTCCTCATTTTGATCTCCTTTTTCTTTCTTCCAGATGCACCAGCAGGGCATCCTGAAGACGGATGACCTGATCACGAGGTTCTTCCGGCTTTGCACAGAAATGTGCGTGGAGATAAGTTACCGAGCACAGGCTGAGCAGCAGCACAACCCAGCAGCCAGCGCAGCCATCATCAGAGCGAAGTGTTACCACAACCTGGACGCCTTCGTCAGGCTCATCGCCCTGCTGGTCAAACACTCCGGAGAGGCCACCAACACAGTGACCAAGATCAACCTCCTCAACAAGGCACGGCAACAAAAAACACATCTTCTGCACAAACAGCTGTCAGGCTTTTACAGGCCAGTTCACCTAATTCTGATTTTGCTCTACGTTATTTCAGGTGCTGGGTATCGTAGTCGGGGTCCTGATTCAGGACCATGATGTCCGTCAGACAGAATTCCAGCAGCTGCCGTACCACCGCATTTTCATCATGCTGTTATTGGAGCTCAACGCTCCAGAACATGTTCTGGAGACCATCAACTTTCAGACACTCACGGCCTTCTGGTAAGACATCTGCATGGATATGAGCATGCCGCCTGTGTTCAGTGTTGGAATAGAAAAAGCTCGGCTAGTGCTAAAATTGTGCTCAAAATTAAAATGTTTTTGTCTTTTTTTACCTGTAGCAATACCTTCCACATCCTGAGACCAACCAAAGCGCCCGGCTTTGTGTACGCCTGGCTGGAACTCATCTCCCACCGCATCTTCATCGCCAGGATGCTAGCTCACACACCGCAGCAGAAGGTAAGCAAGAATAAGACCATCTCAATTTGTACATACTTATTATACCTTACATGTAGTCTTGTTAAAGGTCCCGTGTCATGGTCATTATACTGATCATAATTCCGTTGTGTAGAATAGATTTACATTGTTCAATGTTCCAAACTCACATTGGTTTCTCACAGCATCTCTGTATAGTATGTTTATTCACTCTCTGTCCTAAACGGCTTGTTGGAGCTCCTGCCCCCCCCCTCCCTGTGAGCCACTGTGCTCTGATTGGCTGAGAGGCTCGTTGCTGCTCGCAGCTGTGTGAGCTGCTGCAGTAGCAGACAGGCTTTCCGTGTCGACGTCTCGATACAGCGAGAACAAGCTAAACTCATCCTGAGCACACAAACACTCACAGCCGAAGTAAAAACAATAAGTGTGGCTTGATATTGAGAAAGAAAAAGGTTTACAACGCTGTGAGAATGGGTCTGCGGAGAGCATTTCTCCGCCATCCCAACGTAGTAGTCCGAAAAACGTTTACCCATGTAAACAGTGTGGTAGATGCCTTGTTTGTTTTAAACATCATAAATACACAAACAACAATGGTTGTTGTACAGGTTGTGTAGCCGAATCTCCCGCTGGTCCAAACAAAGTAGGAACAGCATCGTTCTTCAGTGCCCTACGCTGTACATATCCGGCATGAATCGCTGAAAGGTTTGGGAAGCTTTGTTTCGTGAAAGGCTGGCAGAGGGTGTGGCCATAGCTCTGGGCGTGGCTACTGGGCATCCCTATGTAGCTACCAGGAAGTAAACTATGGAAAATGAGAAATCTCCAACGAGGCGTTTTGGGGAGGTATTTTCTGTGTTAGAGTTTTACTCGCTACAGGGTGTACTTTGAGGGTTTTTGACTCTGCAGACCGTTTACATGCATAGAAACCTTCATAACACACAAGGGGACAGGTACTAACCGGAAAGCATGACATGGGACCTTTAAGACATAACTGTTGCTTTGTTCTACATTTGTTACAATGTTGTGTTTTTTGTAATGTTTCTCTAATAAACTGATTCTTCTCACAGGGATGGCCCATGTACGCACAGCTGCTGATTGATCTCTTCAAGTACCTGGCCCCCTTCCTGAGGAATGTAGAGCTCAACAAACCTATGCAAATCCTCTACAAGGTGCGTCTCAGTTGTCGTACATTAACTTGCAGAAAGTACTGCCGTGTTTGATAACAGGGAAACTTGTGGTTATATCTGCGTGTGTATCATGACTGTCTGATGGCGTGTTGTTTTGGAGCATGACTTGGTAATTATGTGGCTATAGACTTATGTGTCTAATGTGTACATTTTTTAACTTAATCTCTTCTCCCCCCCGTCGGCTGTTTCAGGGCACACTGCGAGTGCTACTGGTCCTGCTGCACGACTTCCCAGAGTTCCTGTGTGACTACCATTATGGTTTCTGTGATGTTATCCCACCCAACTGCATCCAGCTCCGCAACCTCATCCTCAGTGCCTTCCCACGCAACATGAGGCTCCCAGACCCTTTCACACCCAACCTCAAGGTATACACACACACAATTTAAGATAATCTGTTAATTACACGCGCCCTGGTGTTTCTAAGTGTGTTTCTAAGTGTGTTCTAGATCGGCAGAACCTCTTCAGCCTTGTTTGAACTTGTTAAGATTGATAGCTGTTCTCATAAATCTGTGTCTTTATTAACACCCCGGCTGCAGGTGGACATGCTGAGTGAGATCAACATCGCGCCCCGTATCCTCACCAACTTCACAGGCGTTATGCCTTCCCAGTTCAAGAAGGACCTGGACTCGTACCTGAAGACTCGGTCACCAGTCACCTTCTTGTCTGAGCTGCGCAGCAACCTGCAGGTAGGACCAGTGCAGACTGATTGTATTTAGTTAGTCATGGTCTTCAAAAAGGGCAATATCGTTTTCTTTATTGACCTTCTTTTGTCTCCCAGGTGTCTAACGAGCCAGGAAACCGCTACAACATCCAGCTGATCAACGCGCTGGTGTTGTATGTGGGCACACAGGCAATCGCTCACATCCACAACAAGGGCAGCACCCCCTCCATGAGCACCATCACCCACTCTGCACACATGGACATCTTCCAGAACCTGGCCGTGGACCTGGACACTGAGGGTAAGGTGGCAGTGGACAAACCACATCAGTTTCTGTCCAATGGTAGATAAGAGCTAGGTGAATCAAAGCTTTTTACTCATCAGCTTTCTGCTGTCATGTGTTTTTCAGGGCGTTACCTGTTCCTGAACGCGATCGCCAATCAGCTGCGTTACCCAAACAGCCACACCCACTACTTCAGCTGCACCATGCTCTACCTGTTCGCTGAGGCCAACACCGAGGCCATCCAGGAGCAGATCACCAGGTAAAAGAATCTCTATATATAAAGTAGGCCAGAAAAGAGTTAGCTTTTTACCACTTCTAGTTACCTAGTCTGGAAGCCCTATTGTAGAGATAAGGTCTGGTTAACACAAGCTTAAGAAATGTTTACTTATTGTTCTACATCATACAAATATGCCTGTATTAGTAATTATTTGAGAAGAAGGAATACATCGAGTCGTCCCAAGGGAATCCTACTCCTAAATGTGCAGTAAGTTCATGTTTTGTCCTTCTCTGCCAGGGTTCTGTTGGAGAGGCTGATAGTGAACAGGCCTCACCCATGGGGGCTCCTCATCACCTTCATCGAGCTGATCAAGAACCCTGCCTTCAAGTTCTGGAGCCACGACTTTGTGCACTGTGCCCCCGAGATTGAAAAGTAGGTTACCTTTTAGACTGGTTGTTCTAGGTCATGGTTGTGTTGCTCTTTCAGAGACGTTAACATTCATCTTCTCCCCTCAGGCTGTTCCAGTCAGTAGCCCAGTGCTGCATGGGACAGAAGCAGGCCCAGCAGGTGATGGAGGGCACCGGTGCCAGCTAGCCTGTGCACCAGCCCGCTCGCAGCCCATGGGAGAGATGCCGCGGCCTTGACCCACTCCCCCACCACACACACACCTCTCTCTTCACTGTCGGCACTGGATAAACTGGCAACCACAGTCATTTGAAATGTGGATGACTACTGCTCACGGATCTAAAGAGTTAGATTTTTGTTAATCCCTTTGGGGCTGAATTGAGATGGAGAGAATGGATTGGGACATGCTGTTTATTATACTTTTTTGAAGCTTTGATGTAAATATTGGAAAAAAGGGAGAACGGGAGAGTAGATGTGTGGCGAGCAATGCACATGTCAAATAAAATGTATCCTGACATGTAAAGACATCCAAACATATTTTCACTCGCTACCAAAGTCCTTGGTTTGCTTCCCTCCCACATAAATCCTCTTTTTCCTGAATTTTTTTTGTGCTTTCAGAGGCTGAATGGTAGATTGAAGAAAATCGCTGCCTGATACTTTCATTTGATTCCTTTTTATCCCTGAGTGGGACAGGAAGACGAAGTTTAGTCCCCCGGTTGGGGTGGGGTTCTTCTCCCGGTGTGTCGGTGGAGACAGTTTGCTGGTGGTTTGTCCGTTTGAAACTGGCTCTGGAAGTCTCTCCCTGGCACTTGTATATTGTGCAAAGTGATGGCGACATCGTATCTTTACGATTTGTACAAAGATCCAAATTGAAGAACAACAATAGAAGGACCAATACAGCCCATTTTGTAACATTTTGAATGTTTTGTAAATGTATTGGTCCATGTGTTGTATTTTGTAGTCCTTTCTAGTTTGCCTTTAGTTCTTGCTACTTAACTGCAGTATGCATACATACAGGAAATAAAGCATTCAAACTGCAAAGCATCTGTGTTCATTCAGAGACTGCACTAGTAATGTGATGGTGCTAATATACCAGGTGTTTTAAAAGAACTCATTTGATTATACATATATAATCAAATATACCTTAGAACTGTACATACTGTAACATGAATTAGTTTAAATGTGTTTACAAATTTGTGCACCTACTTTTGAAGCAGTGTACTTTTGTTTGTTTTTATTAGGAAAAGAAACCTTTACTTGTATACATCCAGACTATTAAGTGGCCATGTCTTGAAAGCATTAGAGAATACAAATATATTGCATATCAAAAGATGGATGGCTAAAAGAGCCACCATTTTAATGTTCAACTAGTATATGCATTGGTTATCTTCTATTTAAGACACTCAACTTCTATATGGCATTATTTGAATGTTTGCTGTATGTCTGCATCAGGTTTAAATTTGCTTAAATGGGAAACGAATGAAATCATTGTGTAGGTATGCAAAGCATGCATATATATATAATGTTTTATGTGCAAAACATCTATATAATATACACTACCACCAGTCAAACGTTTGGACACACCTTCAAATTTGAAGTTTTTTATTTTTTTCTACTTTGTAGATTAATACTGAAGACGTCAAAACTATGAAAGAACACGTGGAATGATCTAGTAAACAAAAGTGTTAAAAAATCCAGAATATTTTTATTTGAGATTCTTCAAAGTAGCCCTGTTTTGCCCTGATGACAGCTTTACACACGCTTGGCTTCTCAGTCAGCTTCATGAGGTCGTCACCTGGAATGGTTTTCTATTGACACGCTTGCCTTCTTAATGTGTTTGAGGCCATCAGTTGTGTTGTGCACAGGTAGGGTTAGTGCACAGTGGAAAGCCCTATTTGACTACTGTTGTAATCCATATTATGGCAAGAACCACTCAACTCAGTAAAGAGAAACGACCATCCATCATTACTTTAAGAAATATCAAGAACTTTGAATGTATCCTCAAGTGCAGTCGCAAAAACCATTGAACGCTATGATGAAACTGGCTCTCATGAGGACCCCCCCCCCCGGGAAAGGAAGAGCAAGAGTTACCTCTGCTCCAGAGGATAAATACATCAGAGTTACCAGCCTCAGAAACTGCAAATTAAAGCACGTCAGATTAGAGCCCACATAAATCATCACAGAGCTCAAGTAGCAGACATCCTCAACATCCACTGTTCAGAGGAGACTGCGTGAATCAGGCCTTCATGGTCCAACTGCTGCAAAGATCCACTACCGAGGATGAACAACAAGAAGAAGAGAATTGTTTGCGCCAAGAAACACAAGGATTGGACATTAGACAGAGGAAATCTGTGCTTTGGTCTGATGAGTCCAAATTTGAGATTTTTGGTTCCAACCGCCGTGTCCTTGTGAGACGCAGAGAAGGTGAGCGGATGGTTTCTGCATGTGTGGTTCCCACCGTGAAGCATGGAGGAGGAAGTGTGATGGTGTGGGGGGGCTTTGCTGGTGACACTGTTGGTGATTTATTCTGAATTCAAGGCACACTTAACCAGCATGGCTACCACAGCATTCTGCAGGAGCCAGCAAAATATAAATCATATTCTGGATGTTTTAACACTAGATAATTCCATGTGTTCTTTTATAGTTTTGATGTCTTCAGTATACATTTACAATATAGAATTTGAAGATGTGTCCAAACTTTTGACTGGTACTGTACATAAGTGCACAAATCATTTGACATATGTCTTAAAAAAAAATATTTATTGACAGGGTATTTTAGGAGACATTTTGGTGTGCTTCTTGATATCAAAAGAAATTCCTCATGACTAGCCTCACTGCTAGAGTCATGACTTGGTGAGCTCCATCAGTCTGTGCAGGATGCTCCTCTGTCCGCAGCGCACCTGAAGGGCACGCTGCTGCCGGCTGCTCAGTCCCTCAGGTGCAGACCCTCCCTCCTCCCAGTCTCCGTAGGAACTCGCAGTCAGACGGGCGGCTTCATGAATTAGCCATTTCCACGAAGCATTTAATCCAGGGAGAGCCTCGTAAGAGAAAGCAAGGGAAATCTCCTCTTCCTCATCTTCCTCCCATCCTTCGTGGTCTTTGAACTCTGAGAACTCCTCCTCTGACATGCACAGCACCTGAAGACACAAAAAGATTATCCAATAAGCTGTTCCTCAAACTTCGTCAACAAAGTGCTCATGTTTTTACAGTTATGGTGAAACTGCTCTGTTGCTCGTCTCACCTTGAGCACAGAATGCAGCTCTGTATCTGTAAGGCAGCCCTGCTTGCCAAACACAAAGGTTGCTTTCTCTTGCATCAACTCAAGCAGCATCTCCCACTTCTCCTCCACCAGCTGCTGGGCCAGATCAGACTGAACACCTGGGGAAAGAAAAGGCAGATGAGGAGGGAGGGTTATCGTTTCCTCAACGCTTCTCTCTTGTGATACTGTAGTTTGCAAACTCTTGAAATACCTTGTGTTGCGACTTTGTAGAGGTTGATGATGGGAATGTCAACGGTGTCGTTGCTGTTGCTTTGATGTGGCTCCGTGAAGCCGTACATGTGCAGCAGCTGCCAGTTGGCCAGCTGCCCGTAGGTGTTAAACACCTCCTCGCCCTTATGAATGGGGCGAACGCAGACCATCTTCAAACTGTCCTGTGAAAAATTGAGAGTTCAGAACAATGTTAACGGGGCAGTTAATTCAGAGTTTTAATGTCAAATTCTAAATCAATACCCAGGTTTAAAAAAACAAAAAAAACTTTGATGGCCCCTCACCAGCGTAAACTCCAGAATAGCATTGTGATTAGACACATGGTTAAGCATGTCAGCCATTGGAACCATCATCAGTTGGTATGGGGTTTTCTCCTCCTCCTCCTCCTCCTCCTCGTCATCTTTATCATCATCCGCCTCTTCCTGTGGCTCTTGGAAACTACAAAGAGGATCTCAGGGTTACATTTCAAATTTAGAAGGACAAAAAAAGAAAGATCTGGATACTTTACGTACAAGTGTTTTTCGGCTTGTGCTCACTAACCTGTAGGCCATGACAAAGGCCACCAGCTGTGTGTAGAGCTCCAGTGTGTGTGTGCCAGGGTTCCAGAGGTCAGGGTGCTTTCTGATGAAGGGAAGAACCACGTTTGTGTATTCCCTCTGGATGTTCGCCAGGTCTGTCTCTACAGCCTCTGGAATACCCGTTCCCCTCAGTAGTCCGTCCCTCTCCTCTTTAGACCTGAACGGATGAACTTTGAATTACTGTAAAGATAACTAAAAATTAACATAACGTTTTTTATGCATGGTCCTTGTTTATCTTATCAACTTTATAATGTAATGGTAGCTCCCTTCATTTAATTCATACCAAAAAAGTAAGATATTGTGGCAGCCCTGATCTTTACGATGGAGTTCAGATAGAGATTTCAAAGTTATTTTTACCAGAACATGGGGTGGTCCAGTGTCTTGAAGTTGGCCCACAGAGACAGGTAGGGTTTCCATTGGGACTGTGAAGATGTATATTCATACAGCAGAGCCAGCAGCAGGGGGACCCAGCCCGACGAGCTCTCCAGAGATGACTTTTCTGTGAAGGGTAAGAGAAGGGGTTACAAACAGAGAGGAGCTTCAATCCTGGGAAAGCCTCTTTGTAATTATATATCACCTTTCTCCAGCATGGCAGAAACCTTGGTTGTTTCCTGGTGGAGAACAGCTGATCTGGGGATGGTGAATAAAACCTCCCCCTCCTCTATGTTGTCTTTAGCCAGCATCCCATACTCTGCCACTGTTCCCTCTTTACTCACACACACCTACACAGAGAGAGATGCTAAAACACCTTGCCAATGTAGATAATATGAAGAAAAGAAAAATCAGGGAATTAAACGGATCATATAGTTTGCCTGACTGTCAGTTGGCTCCAGAGCTTCAACATACCTTATGGCTGAGTCTCAGGCCGACTGTGTTGCACCACTGTAGAAAGTTCTGCAGCGGATTCATCTCTGAACCGTAATCCACCTGTCAGCGCATGGATACATCTTGAGTTATCAATATAAGCAGGTATGTGTGACCTAGTGATACGGTGCTTTTAGTTTGACTTCATACAGTGACAGTCATCTCTACCGCACCAACAGTGTAAACATTGTAACTGCGTTAATAACTATGGCTAGATAACGTTATGTTAAGTCCATTGAACTTAACTTCACCGTACATAACATTATGAATAGAAAACACAACATGAACCTGAAGCAGCTAACGTTACTCACACGTGAAGCTTGCTCTACGTTGTATGATATCTAAGTTATACAGTTAAACAAACACACATGTACAAACAGCCCAAGATGAATCATCTTTGTTTTTTGGTTTGAAATTATTAAATTGTAACCTTGGGTCGTTTGGCTCCAGTTGCCATCGTGTTAATATAGTTCAAAACCGAGTACTTGGTAAGCACTGGTCCTGCTAGTGAATTAGCCGAAAGCTACTGGCACATGCGCCTGCGCCATGCGGACAGTGAAAAACAAATAAAAATAGCGTGGGTTAAGGTAAGCCCCGAAAAATGGCTTGCAGGCAATTCATTTTCATGACATGACAGGTAAACAGAATAGTTTTTACACCATTGTTTTAATGAGGAAGTTTGTATAATATGACAATTGGTATGAACCATCATGAACAAGGACAAGCATTGTAATGATTTCTGACTATTCCAAAATAATTTGATTAGTTTAAAAGCTAAACTGTATCCGTAGGCTATATCTGTACAAATACATGTTGTTTTGATATGCAATTTGATATTGTTCATTCATAAAATGTTTACATCATAGTTATGACTATTGGTTCTGAAATGTCTCAAGTGATAATGTACTGTTTACCTAATGACCACAAGGACGTGCTGTTCAGTCAGACGAGCATTTGACCTACAATCTACCACATCATGACATCATTAGCTGTTGACCCTAAGATCTGGCTCGTTGGTCTACTCTACGGGTATGATTCTCGCTGTGGGTGCGAGAGGTCCCGGGTTCAAATCCTGGACAAGCCCTATATTTTTGACGTGCTTTACTAATTCTGATAGCACACAGTCAGTTACATAAAACAGCTTAACTAGTATTGTCAGATGTCAATTGCACAAGTTTAAAATAAGTATGCAGCTCTCAGATGATACAAAGGCACTATACATAGTATTTAAAATATACTTTTTTACAATTTACATAAGTGCATACAGTATTCAAGTAGAATGTATTGAACACTTTCATTTATGATGAGACTTTATGAAAAGGACAGGCAAAGCTAAACATGGCTCTGGCTTCCTCCTCAAAGGTGTTCCAGGCTCAACAAAATGTGCCCTACCTTTAACATGCCTCCTCATGATATGCATTGGCTTAATTTGAATGGAGAACACATAAAACATTAACAGCATACGAATTTGGTAAATTCTCTTGCATTTAAATATATCCCTGCAGATGTCAATGTTAGTTAGCCAAAACAAAATAAAAGATGAAGCACAGCTCTATTTGAGAATGCTGTGAAAGCTGAGAGGAAAAAATGCTGAATAGGTTTTAAAATGCTGTGCTGCAGAGGGTGCTCTTTCACCAAATACATCGTGGGTCTTCCAGCTGCCACATCAGCAGAGAGAAGTTATACTGCATGTCTGGAGGAATGAAGGGTTGAGCTTTTAGTCTTCATTATTTTCTTCATGGAGAAGGTTCGTTGGTCTAGGGGTATGATTCTCGCTTAGGGTGCGAGAGGTCCCGGGTTCAAATCCCGGACGAGCCCTTCTTTTAAACTCTGGAGTTCAAAGTCACAAGAGCTATGATGCAAAGGACATAGCCAACAGTTTGATAGATAGATAGATTTGATGCAACCTACACGATAAATAACAATGTGTTAAATATAAATTGTAACTCACATGAGCTAGTATACAAAGGACACAGCAAACAGATTGATGCAGCTGACACAAGAAAATAAAATGTTACATTTAAATTACTCACTGGCAATTTAAGTGTGGGTATTTTTCAAAAATGACTTAAACACTTAACAAAGTTTGTATTCGTCACATTCTCTGCATACATCTCTACATTGAAAAACGTGTTAGCCTCTAGTACTGTGCTTGAAGTATAATTATAATAATATATATAAGATAAGATAAGATGTACTTCAGTGATCCCAAATAAGCCCCGAGCCTGTTTTCCAGGTCTCAGGCTAGAAAATGACATTCCCAGAACAAATGAACATAACTTCACTTCTAAAAGGGTTACATTAATAATCTTTTTTCTCAAAGCACTGATAAACCTGTGAGTTGGATGTAGAAGAGTCAGAATCAATATAGATTTTTTTAAAATTAATAACAAACACACACATTTCTCAGCTGATACCACTCTCCCACATCCATACCAACACACCTACATCATATTAGCTGCATACATGTATTCCAATGGCTCTCAGGGCCCCATTATACAACAGGCAAAGAAACCAAGAAATGACAAGCATGTAATTCAATGGTAAAATGTCACATCTGGTGATATACAGTAAAAAAGACAAATTGAACTATTTTCCTCCAATATAAAACCCTGACATTACAAAATGCATGATTTTATACCGGTATGGCGGAGAGATCAAAATATGTGGTTATAATGGGAGTGGATGGGACATTTTTGTCCGCAAGTGGCTAATGTGAGTTTTTTGTTTAATCTGATTCTGTGCAAAAACTAATAATCCACCAAAATCAATGTTGTTGCTAATCTTTGACATATCCAAGACTGTGATAAAAAAAAGCCGACCCCCCCCCCCAACATTTATTATATGGAAAATAACTGCCTTTTTGTGCATGTTTTTCATAGAAAACGCAAATTCATGTTTTCAAACTGGCAGTTCAAGGGTTAAAATCCTGAACATAATTTAACATTTGGTATTTTTGATCAGGACTGAAGTTGATTGAAAGATTTAACCCCAAAAAGTTTAAAAAAATATTAATCTGTTGTCATTTTAGAGCAGTTTTTGGAAGTGGACATTTTTGTCCCGAATGACTAATTTGTAACTTTTTTGTTCAATCTGATTTTGTGCAAAAAGTAATAATGCAAAAAAAATCCATTTTGTTGCTAATCTTTGACATATCCAAGACTGTTAAAAAAAAAGAGCCAGTCCCCAGATATGTATTTTTGGGAAAATAACTAATTTTCTCTGTTTTCATCATGAAAAAAAACATCGGTTTCATGTATTCAAAATGGTATTTAAAGGGTTAAAATCTTGAAAATGATTACATTTTTGGTATTTTCTATTAGGGCGGAAGTTGCTTTAAAGATTGAACCCAAAAAAGTTGTGAAAAAAACCTATCACTATTCTGAGATACTTGTACTTTAGTATTTCATTTGTTTGCTACTTTGTACTACTCCACTTCAATTCAGAGGTAAATGGTGTATTTTGACTACACTACATTCATTTAATACATTTAGTTACTTTACATATTTGGGATATTGATGTGAAATATAATCAACACTTAAATCAGACTTTTTAGTTACCCCTGGAGTAAATTGACAAGCTACCCTACGGTATACAAAGTCATTAAAACTAGCTGCACCTTTACCAGCTTTGATAACACTTTAATGATCAATAATTATAATCAAAACATATAATATTATTCTGAAATGGACCAATCTGCATAATTAGTACTGTTTTGATGATAATACTTTTCTACTTTTACTTGAGTAATATTTTGAATGCAGTACTTTACTTATAACAGAGTATTCCTACATTCGGGTACTTCTACTTTTACTCAAGTACAAGTACTTGAGTACAAGTACTTCTCCACCTCTGGTGATTTCTCATGTTCTTATAAAGCTTAGTTTATCTAAATGTTAACTCGTTGTAAACATTTATTTTTTATTTAAAAAAACGTTATACTATTTTTGAAAATAGTTCAAATACGATTCTATATATATATATATATATATATATATATATGTTTTTTACAACTTAATCGATTTTATAGTTTTTTACTATGCACCTCTATATCTCAAACTCCTTATATGTGTTAACCTACTTGGCAGTAAACCGGATGTTCATTTCCACTTCTTATCAGCTATAGGCTACTGATTAATTGTTAAAGGGCCTTTCTGACCTGCTGCAGAAAGCAGGTAGGAACTAAATTCGCACGTTTAAGAACGTCCCGGGTTGTTTTTACTGTGACACCAAACGTCATTGATTTCATTGATCATATCGACTAGCCAAGCTTGGTAAGTTTAAATAACACAGACATCATTCATCGTTATATGACACAGTCATAGCCGTAAATACATCAGTTTTCTCGGTTGTGCCGCTGGCAGCATTGCTTTTGCATCATGACACAATGTTCGGCTACTGACAACAGCCTGCATGTATGCTAACGAAGCTAACGCTAGCAGGGGGTTTGCAGCACACAAGGCATTTGCGTGTCCACAAATGTACCATTCCAGACATTAAACGTTTCAAGCAGTTAAATTGCATATTGGGTTATACATGCATGTATTGCTAGGATAATGAGTATTCTGTCTTAAAAGGCGTACGTTCTCCGGCTCCATGTCGTTACCGTCGCCTTAAGTAAGGGTTATTGGATCAACAGGGCCGATACAATCGAAAAGCGGTGCTCCATTCTGAAGAGCACATATTTTACGCTATCGTCGCTTCATAGCATATCTGTTGTGCAATCCGAAGGGTTTTATTGGGCTCTGTTCGATGCCAAAAAGGGGTTTAAATTGCAAAGGTTTATATGACTTGTGATGATTAAAGATGACCACAAGGGAGAGCCAACACTTTACGGGTTAAGTTCATTTAAGTCCTCTATTAAAAACAAACCCACACAAGCTGTTATATGTAGTTACATGTGTGGTATGTTTGGTGACCTGTCATGAAACCAAAAATAACATCATACAGCCTAAAAATAAGCCTCAAATTCACATTACATATCAAAGATGTGTTCATCTTGGGGATGTTAAGCCACCACACACACACGCACGTACACGCACAGTCGCACACACAGACTGTGCAATAATACTGCCTGCAAATATAACACATTGTGAATTATACACTCATGCAATTTATTCTTAATTTTTTTTTGTCAATTTACTTACAATTAATAAACAAGACCAGCTACTTCTTTACTTTTATATGGTCACTTTTGTGTAATATACTGCTACTTGGTAATGTATTTATCATGGTGTGCTTATCTTTGTTTCTACTTATTGTGTTTTTTATTACCAATGTGTCTCCTTTTTTATATAATATTGAATCTACTCTTTTGACTTCATATGTAGTACTATACTTTTGCTGTTGTAATACCGTAAATGTCCCCGTTTCGAGACAAATAAAGGGATTCTGATTCTGAAGTGTGACATTGGTTCAACCAATGTAATTTCACTTTTACAGCAGTCCAACAAGAAGACATACACATAATATAGAGGCAAATATCAAAGAGTTAGAAAGTTATAACCCTCTCCATTGGGTTTTTGTTGCACTTTCATGTTCAAGTTTTATTAAATGGATTAGTTAAATATAATACTGATTTGTACTCTAAGGTGGTTTTGTTTGGTCAATACTTGTAGGCAAGTGGTGACTATGTGCAGAAGTTAATAGCAGTGGTTTAAAAGGGTTTTGCTCATGGGACTTAAACAGAGTATTACTGGCTTATATTGATTCCTTTTCTATATAGTCCAGCAATAAATCAATCAATGGAATCCACAAATTCACAGCGTCTGTCCCCAGAGGAAGCCCATTAAATAAAACCCAGATATTGACTTCTTCATCATGTAGTCTTTAAGGGCCCAACAGAAATAGAATGTGCCAAGCCTTGAGTAAAATATATTTGGTAGAAGAAACTTACTAAGTAATGTGTGTGCTTGTGTGTAGGTGAGTTGCAATGGAAGAGGCAGCGGCAACGGCAACAGGTGTCGACCTCAGCAGGAAGTTTGTGTCGGAAACTGAGCTTGATGAGAATAGAAAGAAGAGACAGGAAGAATGGGAGAAAGTCAGGAAACCTGAAGATCCAGAGGGTAAGAAGAACACATGCACTTACACTCAGATGGATCCAAAACCAACCAAAATGTTTAAATACAGACAGCTGTGCATACATCCACATATTTGTTTGTTTACTCACCAGAGGCTCCTGAGGAGAAGTATGACCCACGTACTCTCTTTGAGCGATTGCAGGAGCAAAAAGACAAAAAACAAGAGGAGTTTGAGGAGCAATTCAAATTCAGTGAGTCACTTTTATCGTTACATATTTTGTTGCTTACGTGTATATTAGGGCTGTCCCAATACCATTTTTCGGGCTCCGGATATTCGGTAGTCATCAGCAGCGAATATTCGGATATTCGGCCCGGGGGGGGGGGGGGGGTAGTAATCAGCAACCAGCAACGAATATTCGGCACGTGCGGCGCTTCAACACGTGTATTTTGGTTTATTCTAGGCATTCATTTTGGTATTGTTTTTTTTTATAGTTATTTGTTAATGTAACTAACCCAATTTGTGTTCTTTGAAATTGAAAAGGATATTGCATTGTGTTTGTTACTTTCGTTGCAATTGTATATATGTCTTACATGGCTTCCTATTTTCTATGGACATGCTTTTATTTTGAAGGAGAGTTAGCGCTGTTGACAGGAAGTTGTTGTTGCTATGGAAACAACGTGACGGAGAAAAGGAGCGGAGATTAAGGGAGAAAAGTAATATCTACATATAAAGAATGAGAAGGTAAAGGATGACGTTTATGGTTAAGTGTTAGCACCCCCCGAAGAGGCACAAGCTCTTACTTTGATATTGGAGATTTCAATAAATTCAATTTGGCAGCCGCAGTGCAGCACGGCTGCCAAAAAAAAAGAACAAAAACGAATAACGAAATTGAAAACCGAATAGTAGGCCAACGACCGAATATTCGGATATACAGCCCTAGTGTATATACATGTGGTATAGTGCTACACTCATCACAATGCATTTTCAGCTGTAATATTTAATAACGTGACGGTGTCAGCGTTCAAAACTAAAATCTCTTATGATTTCCATCCATCCATCTTCTCCCGCTTATCCGTGGTCGGGTCGCGGGGGTAGCAGTTCCAGCACTCTTATGATTTGTTTTCTGAAAAATGCTATCACTCCACTGCCATGTGTTGAGAGCATGTTTGTTTCCATGGTTACAGGGAACATGGTGAGGGGATTGGACGAGGATGAGAGCAGCTTCCTGGACGAGGTCTCCCGGCAACAGAGCCTTGTGGAGAAGCAACGCAGGGATGAGGAGAAACAGGAACTGTTGGAATACAGAATATCCTTTATCACATGTTGGCTATGTAGAAAACATATTAATTTAATTAGCTGGTATTACTCTGTGGGGATTTGACTTACTATTCAAATCTGTTATCTCCCATAAAGCAAAAGCAAAGCTTTCCTAAGCACCAATTGTATCTAACACAGAAATTATTAAGTTTAGGCAAAAGATGTAATTCATACTGCCCAGTAACAAAAATGATCATAATATTATTGCAAATAAGACAAGCTATTTTGCCAGGTGCTGAGATTTTATTTCGCTACCCACTCAAACTCAAACTCAAGCCGACAAAGCAGCAGGTTCTGAAATCAACTTTTTTTGCTAGCACATTTTCTTTTATCCGCCACTAGTAAGTAGAGATGTGTATCAGGTGTGAAAAACGTGACTACCGGTATATTGAAACATGGGGTAGAGAAGACATACAGTGACAAGTAGGCATGCATTCATGTGTGTGACTGATTTGTTATAATGATGGTTATTGGTCAGAACTTGGTGAACTACGACTGTCAGTCAAAAGAAAGATGGTTCGGCTCTAACATCGTTACTATTTTACAGCAGTTGCAAGAGACTTTTAAATGTGTCTTATCCATCAAACCCTAACTTTCTGCAGATTTCTGTCAGAGTTGATGCAGTTACTACTTCTTCCTGATAGAGGTCACAGATTATCATTGAACTTGGGAAATGCTAATCGTTCTCATACACTGAGATCATTGTTAGTTGTGGTAACCTTAGAACAGGATAGGATGTTTTAAAGCAAGAAACATTTTAAGTGTCGAGATATGAATAGATGAACCTCGGATGTTGCCGTTAAGATTGCGAATATCTGATGTTGTTTTTTTTATGCTGATTAGTTGATGGTCGATTTAACTTTTTGACTTTAAAATGACTAATAATGAGATGCAGTAGACATGGACCAGCAGAAAACCCAACTAATTGATTTAGTTGACAAATGAAAAGCAAACATCTTAATCGGCTCATCTTTATTATTGTCGGTACTTATTAAAGACCATTTATTGGTGAAAACGAGATCATGTCTATTTCCCAAAGCTAATCAGTAAAGCTGTTTTTGGGTTAGTTTTTATGTTGTTTTCAACAGATGAAGGACACCCATGCTGCTAGTATGGAATTCTCTCGGTGCATAAATGATAAGCAGCTTTATGTGTTGGCAGACTCAGGCAAAGCTTCACCGTAGTCGAGCTCCTGCATACATTACACACACACACACACACACACTCACTCACTCACTCACTCACATACATCGTTTACACCCTCATGTACCAACACTATGTTGGACACAAAATGTCCTGTCTATTATTTTCCCTCAGCTTTATCTAAAGGATAAACATATTGCATCATGGTATTTGTGATTTTCAATCAATTATTTTAGCTTAATGCTGCGATTGACATTTATTTGAGTTTTTTTCATTTAGCCTTTCAGGTTTGCAGGCATTGCGTTCATGTTACATTGATTTCTTGTTTGGAGGAGGAATATTTTGTTTGCTTTTGCTCCAAAAAATCAATCAGTGGTGATTATAAACATGCCGTCCAAGTCTTCGGTAACGGTTGCAAGGAACAGTTAACTTAATGTTTTTCACATTCATCAAAAAGATATACCACAGTATTTCTCCATGCCAACATAACACAAATACAGCTGCATCAATCTAATCAACATTTTAGAGCTAGTTAAAATAATCTTACAGTGATGATAACATACACATATAACATAAATTAACAATTTTTTTGTATGTATTCTTTAGATTTCTTAGTCCTTTTTATTAGTTTTTGTGACCAAGATATAGAATGAACGAGATATTTAACAGTTAAAGTTGGACAAACTATGTACATAGGTGATTTTTTCTCTTACAATCTTTGCATATCTGTACTGATAATTCTTAGTAATTTTCACTCGATGCAAAACTATAGCTATAAGATATTTCTGCAATAGTCTTACATTGACCAATATACTGGCCTAGCTGATTTTGTTGTTCCTCTAGGTAGCTATGTAGGAAGATCGCACATCCATTCTTAAATCTGTTTACTAAGCTCTGATTGGCTCACTGTTTCTCTAACTGGAAAAGGAAGCAGCTATGAGTAGGTGCAATCACTGAACAAATCTTGGATGTGGGCAGCGGGTCAGAGGTCTGGAACCAGCCCATTTTGTTTGCCAAATTCAATCTGCATCATATGCCTGCATTATATAACCTCACATTTTTGCCCAAGAAAGAACCCTAAGAATTATATGTATTTAGGACAGACCACTAAATTAATAAAGTAATGTTTTTTTCCTCTGTCACTCCCTCTTTGTCTTTGCGGACAGACAGGGTTGTGACGGACAGGTTTTTCTGCAGTTAAAGAAGAGAATAGGTTGTCGTGGAAACTGTATCATAGGCTGGTAACTACGGTGACCGTCTAAAGCAGTTGCTGTGAACACTAAGTACACGCTCACACACACAGGTGCAGACCTTGGTAAATGCAGTAAAAAAAGTCACGACTGCTTGTACAGTACTTAAGGCTGAAGGCCTGCTGTGTGTTTGTTTTTCTGTCCGTCTGTCACTTTTGTCTTTTACATTGTGTGCTTCTCAGTCCATGTTCCTCTGTCTCTGCATCTCGACCCAATTTCATGTCTCTGAGCTCCTTATGGTCTTCTTTTAGACTTTTTATCTATGTCACCTCTTTCTGCTTTTTCTTCTCAGAACTGTGCCACTTTTTCTAGACAACTGACTATGACTCCCCCTTAAGGGAGGACAGACCATAACTTGTTGAATGGAGGACTCGGCATTGGTACTCTGTATCAACTGAAATAGATCGGTGCAGTGAAGACATATTTTTGTAGTCCGACCCAGAAGTCAGTTAGTGGCCGTTTCTCAATCGCGAGGATGCTGGCTTGGTAGTCGTGTACTTCCAAGTCACTTCCTTCACAAACGAAGCAAGTATACTTTCAAGCCACGGCTACGGAAAACGAAGAAGAATGGAACAGGCTAACAAGTGTGCCACTCTCTCTAACGGTTTCAACATAAACTGTACCAAAAATAAATACCTCACGATGTCTATCTAATTATGAACTTGCTTTACTTTCACGGAACACATTTTTCGTGATAACAAACAAATGTAACAAAGTAACATATTTACCAACACATGTTCTACGCCACAACATACTTACATTTAAATGTGTGCTGCGTTGGTTCAGCCATTCTCCGCAAGGGTTTTTGGTCCGTGCGCAAAGCATTGTGGGAATTTTAAGTGGAATTCCAAGTATGCTGGAGATTGGAACAGTCCTTCGGCGGCACTCGATGACGTAGCATCCTTGAAATATTGGCTTGGAAGCCAAAATCCTCGCGATTGAGAAACGTCCAGACTCTCTGCGTTTCTGCGCTGGGCTAATGCTAATAATGCTAATGCGAGGAAAATAAAATGGCGGCTTCACAAAACGTTTTGGGAGTTTTACGGGGCGTGGTTTGCATTCCGCGCAGCCAATCAGATATAGGAACCTTTTTCTCCCACGAAAGTCCCTGCTCTCTAGCAGGGACTGAAAAGGGGGTAAAAAGGTTCTCATGAACTAATTTTAGTTCCGGCTCTTTTTGGTGTGAACGCAACATTTCGGAACTATATCGGAACTAAAGTGGGAAAAGTACTGCGGTGTGAACGAGCCTAATGGCTCCCTCAACAAAAAGCAATGGGATTCTTCCATTGGATTTCGGTGTGGCAAACACACATTTATGATACTGACATGTTTTGTTCAGCTGTATATTAACAACACTTTTATGACTTTTGAAGCCTAAATGCAATTGTCAGAAGTAAAATGTAACGTAAAATTCCAGCAGTCTCATATCTTCACATCGCCACCGCTAAGCTAAAGGCGGACTCCTTATCGACGTAATAAAGTTTAGTCACGTGTTGGCAACTGCCTTATCGTTTATGACACAAAGAAGCTCCAGACATTTACGAGTGGGTATTTATTGACGTATTTTATGTCATACAACAAAACTTTAAAGTCTTGTAAGCTTTTGTTAACCACAGATCTTATTTCAGGCATCTTACTACCAACATTTAAAAAAAACAGTTGAATTCAAGACGAGGGAACCTGAGGTGGAACTAATTTTCCGAGTTTAAGGATTCATTCGTGCACCACTCTATAATCTAGTGCAAAGTGGTTTTATCGACTTGTGTTCGATTCTTTATTGTACTCAGATCTAGACAAAAAAATGATATATGGTTTTGATATCAGTTCAAGGGTACTATCCAACCCATAGTCATGTGTTTGTAGTTGCCCCATTCTACTTTGTGTTCTCTCTACAAGACTATTATTGTTTATTACCTTAACTCAGGGCTGTCACAGTGCTATAGTTAAGCATGCGACCACAGAAACCCGCAGAGAGCCTGAAAAGAAGTTGCCATCTAAAGCAGAGCAAAGGACCAGCCACCTGTCTCAGGCCCATTTATTGGCTGGAGCTGTAAAGAGACGCAGGTAAGCACACAAGTATACATTCTCCTAATTGGACGATTAGGTTTGGCATCCGGGAAGCTGTTTAAACTCACTGGCCTTTTATAAACCCTATATTTGTTGCCGTAAAAAACATCCCCAAAGAGAAATTTGAAATGATTTAAAAAGGTATTTACATAAATATTACCAAAGCTTTCAGTTAAATCCCAGGTCAACCCTCTAAACGCTTGATGAATAGCTAATTAAGTGAACATTGAGCTCTGTTTGTGTTAAGACTGAATCTTCTTTTCCCAAATTAATTTGCTCTCCGTCATTTGACCCATTATTTGAATAAACAAATAACCTCAAAATATCTCTGTTCTCCTCCGCAGTTCCTCCCAGTCGTCAGACAGCAGTAAGAAACAGAAGGTGGAAATCACAAAAACGGGAGCGACAGGAAATGGAGACAGACAGACAGGTGGGCAAATGTCTGTCTAACGTCACAGAAATTGAGTTGTGTGCTGCAATTCATGGCATGGCTAGGTGATAGAACTATCAAACCAGAAAAACATAAACTCGTATACGGCTCCCTGCTCTGATTGAATTGACGACTGAGCCTCTTCGCATAGTAGAAGCAGGGCCGCCTTAATGCACGGGCTGACCTGGGCTGAAGCCCAGGGGCCTACGGAGATCAGGGGCCTATCATGAGCCAATAAATAATTTTTTTTTTTTAAAAATAAAAAAAAAAGTTTTTTATTTTGGATGTTTTCATTTTTTTTTTAAATAAACAAAGTCTTGGCTTTCAGAATATGAAACTTTTATTTCCAAAATCACACGATAAATACATTTTTGAAGCTTGTAAAGGGAAGAAGACAGCTCTCCCTCGCCACTCTGCTGTTCTGCTGTTCCCCTCCCTCCGGCTGACATTATGAATGTAAGGCATAGTAATCATAGATAACATGGCAGGGCCCGTTACAGTTTGTTTTCATCTGATTTCAATTAAACAAAGTCTTGGCTTTCAGAATGTTAAACTTGTTTCGGCAAATTCAGATGATAAATACAACTTTGAAGCTTGTAACGGCATAATTACAAGCGGAGAACGGAATAACTTGACGTCACAGCAGGCATAACAACAGCCGGTGTTTCTCGTGAGTGTTTTCCCCGGGAAACAAACACAATACACACAAACGCAAAAATACACAAACACACACACGTATACACACACACACTCGTGAGCTTCCCCCAGACCAGTAATCCAAACGAAAATATCTTCCCTCCGTAGTATTTTGATCATTTGCTCCGCTAATCAATCAGATCGATGGATTCCAGAGATGTTTCTCAAAAATGATGACTCCGAAACAGTCAGTGGGCGCCACTTAACAGCCAATCAGAATGAGAATATGTTTCACATGTGACTTATTCAAATTGCGAGTGATTGAGTGACAGATGAAGGTTGTTTAGGAGAAAAAGTTTGAGAGTGGCGCTCGGAGAAGGAAATTGTTGAGGGAAAAGGAGTTTCGAGACAAGCAGCTATTACAAAAAATGCCGAAGCTTACAGGTTATTTTAAACCTGTTGGCCAGGATGAGGAGGAAGGACAGATTAGTTCTGTACCGAGCGCCAGCGGTGCCGGCCGCGGGGCCTCGGAGCCAAGTAGGCCGTCTGGTAGGGAGGGAGGCCCGATACGTCACTCATCTGGAGGAGAGGACCAGGCGCGCGTAGAGCAGAGTGGAGAAGTGCGATCACAGAGCCTGCCAGTCTATAAATGTCTTTGATTTGTTGTTTAAATAGGGGGCCTACAAAACCTATCAGCCCCAGGGCCTGATGGCAGGTTAAGGCGGGCTTGAGTAAAAGTGGTTTGCTGTATAATGGAACCTTAAAAACTTGCACGTAAACCTGAGGCTAATGGAAACCAAGGGCTGGCCTTACCATGTCATGAACATGAGTTTCATAGTCGGTACTACCAGTTCAATCAACGAAGCCCAGGTTAGACTTCTAATGAGCAAAGTAAAATCATTTCTATATTTATGTTCCTTGAAACCTAGTTTGCAAAGAACAACCCAATATATTCACGGTTTATATATAATATTACTGTTTTCCCATTTGTTTATTAGATGTTTTTTTGATCCCTTTGTGTTTACTGTCATCTCTGGCATTTAAAAAAAATGGCCTCAGCTCTGAATCTAACAGTATGTTGTGCTGTTCAGAACAGGAGGATGGAGCAGAGCGAGTTGAAGTTCAACAAACTGCCCTGATGGCTAAGACCACCTCGGCCCCCCTGAGCTCCGAGCGAGGTGTGTTGCACCTGCCGTCAGCGGCCGTGTGCGTTGGCGTTCTTCCAGGACTCTGCGTTTATTCCGGCAGCAGCGACTCTGACAGCAGCTCGGACAGCGAAGGTAGCATGGACACAATTATGTTGCCATACCCCCGGCACAGCAGAGCCTAAAGATAGACACACACACCAGCATACAAACACACATACACAGGCTGAGTAAGTTTTCATACCATCAAAATGGGTAAAAACCAAAAAGGATATGCACACAGAGACAGATCATATGAACACTGATACACACACACACACACACACACACACACACACACACACACACACACACACACACACACACACACACACACACACACACACACGATGGAGCCTACAGTTTTCCTGTAGGCCAAACAAGTTCATATCATGTTAGTGATACACCAGCCACACACACACCCCTTGCAAACATTTTCAGTATTCCTATTGTTTTCACAGCTGTAAATTGAACTGTTTTCTGCCAAGTCATATAATCCTGATCAACAGTAATATTCAATCCAATTTACATTCTCCTTTTAACTTAATCTGTGTATCTATTTGTGGTTTTTGTGGCACTCAAACATGATACCTCCACCCTTCCTTCCCTCAATCACATCTCACGCAGTTTAAGCCGAGCAACCAATCCCACACTTCCTGCCCCGACGACATCCTGCCCCCCCTACACCCAACCCTACTCCCAACCCAAGCCACAGCGACTGCAAGCTGTGCTGCTGGGGAACAGTGATTGACAGCTGTGGAGCAAGGAGGAGGCTGCTTTAGACTGTGTCTAATGACTCACACCTGTTTAGCTATCAGAAGCAGTGGAGGCCAGGGCAGGACAAGCTTCCCTCTGTGTTTGGGGTTAAATGCAAAAGTCTGAATATTTAAAATGTTTTATTTGTGTGATGTCATGTGTTTTCTAATCAGTAGTTTTTTTGTTCATGTGGCATTGTGCTGGAAAGATGCTGCCATCTCAGAGTTTTGCTGTGTTGCTCAAACTCTGAGCAGAGAGAAATAAAGAGCTTCCCCACTCTGTTTACTTTGTGTATTTGAGTGTGTCTGTGTGAAAGAGGAAAAGTGTAGGAATAGCAAGGGCAACATTATTTTGGTACCAGTGACCATTTATGGATTGAAAATAGTATATTCCGCATTAATGTTGCCCTTTCCTATAGGAAAACTTACACCATATCTTCCAAGAGTGAAGAAGAAATGAGAATGAATGAGAGAAATGTAAATTGAATGCTTAAAACCTGGCTCTGGCAGGTTGTTGGGGGCTAAAAGATCTGACATTTGATTCAGCGCCAGGCTTACATGGGCCATAACATTTACGTGTGAAATTGGACTATATCAAAACTAATTTGGGTAATTGAATTCTCAAATGTGTATTCAGTACTCATTAAAACCTTGGCAGGAGAATTGTGCATCTGAAGCTGAGTTCAGATGGCTGATAGAGATAAATTGAGAGAAAACCAGTGTGGCAGTCAAGGTGAGGAAAATAAACTGAAGTCTGTCAGTGGCATTGAACCAACCTAAGCAGCACAATGTTTGTAATTCTCTTAAATGGAGGAAATGTGTGTGTGGGAGTGTGTTGCTGCTCAAGGTAAGATAGACTGAAAGCCTTTGGAAACACTGATGATGAGACTGGAAGATAATGTTATCTGGTGTTCAAGGCCAGTAACAAGCATTTCACTTTGTCTGAGAACAGCTCACTGACATCAAGACAGCCGTGGGTTTCTGTCTTTAACCGAGGGATATTTTTGACATATATTATGGCTTTTTTTATGATATTTTCAACATACTATATTTTGACCTTTTACAACATAATGTTGGGACATATTTTACTAAGATATTTTTCATAATATCTTTTGACACTATACTATGATATGTTATGATATTTTTTGGCATAATGTACGATTAGATTTTTAATTGTATTTTCAACATATAGGCTACTATGATTGGTTTTCCTATTTTGGCATTACTATACCATTACCTTTTGGATGGTATTTTCAACATACTATATTATGACTACTTTCAACACTATTATATCTTTCATATTTTCAACATATTATATTTTTTCATAATTTTCTACACATTACTTTTGTTTTATTTTTCACTGTTCTCCTGATATTTTTTGACATTCTTTATGCAATCATCCTACTGTATGACTTTTTTTCATAATTTCCTTAGCAGCGGCCATGATAGGAGCTGTTTGAATTGTCTAGATCATAGGAAAGAAGCTTTAGTTTTCCTTTATTATCTCCCTTAGCTTAGCATACACTGGACCATCCTTTAAAGGGGACCTATCATGCAAAATGCACTTTTTGATGTCTTTTACACATAATGTGTCCCAGGTGTGTCGGGGTACTCACGCAGCGTCAGAAAATAAAACCCTCTCTCTTTTCCTCCGTACCCACCACATCTCTAAAAACGGAGCTACAACGGAGCTGATTCAGATTTGCGTCTGATATGACGTAATATCAGAAATGTAGGCTGGCTTTACACCCATGGCCCTATCAGAATCGTTGCTATCTGTGATGCCTTTGTGGGTTCATCCGGAGATCCGGGTTGCGTTCCGATTATCCAAAAATCAGCTCCTAAATTCTAACCCTATCTCCTATTCCTTGACCTCTGAGTGAAACGTCACGGGGTTAAGGGATAGTGGATAGGAGAATTCAAAAGGATTTAGGAGAAGAGACTGCGGTACTTTAGAGAATCCGAATGCACTTTCACTATCTGATGTGTTTATGATGCGCCAGCGGACGTCATTGTGTGCGTCTGCTGCTGTGGGGAAACTATGGAAACTACAGTTTTCTATACAACGGACTACAACATGGATGTATAATAAGAACGAGGAACTACTGTAAACTCATATAGAGACACTGCACCGTGCTCTGATGCTGTTGTTTTATGCTTTATGAACGTGGACAACAGAGAATCATATTCTTCATGACCAAAGTTGGAATTTAAATAAAAAAGGAAACTTATGCTCGTTTCTCTCCCTCCGGTCCACATTAATACAAATGATCCCAATACGTATGATTGTATGAAAAGATCTTAAAATAAATGCAAATGTATTTATTATAAACGTTAGTCCTTAACATCTATCACTGTGTAAATCACCATTCAAACATCTTTTAAAAGTTGAACAAACCCCACACAGTTCAGTGAAGACTGTGAAATGTTGACTTTATTTGATCATTTCAGTAAAAACTAACGTTGATATTTCTCTTTTTGATTATAATACTGATGAACGTTCAGAACAAAGCACTTTGGCAACTTACCACATACGTTTTAAAATGCTTAATAAGCACCGTAACTTTCATGATATAATTTATCGGTCATAATCGGTTGTTTCCGTGAACGGCCGACTGTTGAGTTACGGCAAATGCTGCGGCTGCAATGCATTGTGGGGCAGCATTTTCTCCTCTCCTTTCGTCAAGGGAGGTGCAGTGGTTCCTAAGCTAAAGGAGGTTATAAAGGAAGTTTGAAACCTCCTTTCCTTTCATTTAGAGTATTGGAACGGCACTTAACATGGCTGCCACTGACGTACTTCCGGGTCATTTCACTCCGTTAGGAAGGTTCCTAAGCTAAATGGACTATTGGAACGCAACCCCGGTGTTGTCTGTACCATATGTGTTCGGGGGCACGTCTCTTACCAATGACGTCACGCATTGTACGCATTGTGATTGGCTGTACGGTAATTTACCCAGGGGTGCTCGGGGGCAAATCACATCTACAGATCATGACGAACCGAATTGAAGTATTCCTATACTCCTAGCGTGTGAACATGTTTGTGAAAAACATGTAAAAAAAACATGAAAACAGTAAAAAGAAGGCCCCACTGATCAAAAAACCCCTCTATACTCTCTAGACAGCGTCCCCGAGCACCCCTGGGTAAATTACCGTACAGCCAATCACAATGCGTGACGTAATTGACGTCATTACGTTGTGACGTCACTGGTAAGAGACGGACGGACATATGGGTCTGGTGCCCTGCAGCTATTTAAAGCCTCTCTGTTCCTCTCTGTTCTCTCTCTGCTTTTTCCTGCAGGCACCCGGTTCTGTTGAGTATGCTATAGTTACTTCACTTTGTGCACCTCCTCACCCTCACACACATACCAACACGTTCTCACTCCCAACCCGTCACATGTTGACGGTCGGTCAGGGCCCCTCCCCGTCACAGTATTACGCACAGGGTACTCCTTGAGAGTCAGTTTTCAACGGGCAGGGCGTCCCATTGACTTGCTCCCTGAACGTTGGTAATAGACGAGTTGGGATCGCGGCGAAATGCTCTCCGCAGATCCATTCTCACAGCGTTTATCAACCTTTTTCTTACTCAATATCAAGCCACACTTATTGTTTTTACTTCTTTATTTTAATTGAATAATGTAGGTCTCTACTGGGAATTGTAGTTTTAAAAGACGTTTTCGTATTTCCCATAATAAGAAGTTGCCAGTATTAAACTGTGTACATCCCTGGAGGTTTAGGGCAGTGGTTCCCAAACGGTGTGCTGCGGCACACTGGTGTGCCGTGAGGCAAGTCCGGGTGTGCCGTGGGATTTTGTGACAACCATACGTTATTATTGCAATATACAACTACACAAAAATAATTATGTTTTAATTTACTATATCAGTACTTTGTAGGTTTATATGTACGTAATCTGCGCGACTTGTGCGTCCACATCTCCACGTGCAGTGCTGCATAAACATGGCTGAGTCAGCGATAACTTTCGAGGGGTGGAGGCAGGGCCGCCCCTCCCTACAGGCCAATCACGCAGGCTGCATGGGGCCCCGCCTTGCGCAGGGGGCCCCGCCCAGAGGGCCTCAGCTGCTGTGCGCAGTTCTCCGCTCAGTTCTCCGCGCACCCCCCGCGAGAGTGAGAGGTGACAAGGGGAGCACGTCTGTAACCCGACACCATTGCAATGAATCGACATCTGACCAATCACTGCTTTGATACGGCCACTAGTGCAGGTGAAGCGATGTCGGTGAAAAGACAGTTTCGGTCCGGCGCAAGCAAGAGGGAAAAAACAAAACTTAAAGAAACTAGAGCATCACTCGAAGTTGGGTTATTGTATGAGTCAAATGTACAACTTGTGAATGTTGTATAAGTCAAATTGCCAATTGCCATATTAAAACATCAGCTGCAATTCACGACATGAAGAAGGCAGTCTCTGCATAGCATATAGGCTCATGGAGATGCAGTTATTTCCAGCATTCTTTATTTACCATTCATTCAAATATGTGATGCCTTTTATCTGCTAATGTACAGGAGGAAGAGTGATACACTGTCTGTCTAGTTGGCTTACATAACAGTTAAAGTTTACAGCCTAAAAAACATGGAGCATTTTTCCCCCTTATATTAATTTGTATGTCAATTTGCACATTTCATGGTGACGCTCAGCCTCTCCCCTTAACTCCTAACAGTCATCATCATGTCAACCACAACACAGAGAAATACTGATAGAAATGTGTGTGCAGTTGTTGATACATTACTGACAGAGGGAACTACATTTGAATACAGATTTAAGAAATATCAGTTTTTGAGCATGTCATAGGCATGTTTTGTCTTGACTATACAACTATATTATAATAAAATAATATAGTATTTATATTATTGAATTGATTATGATTATTATTATTAGTAGTAGAAGTTGTTTATTTGCATTAATTATATTTTAATCTTTTTGAGGCTAGTATTTGGCAGGAAATGCAGACGTAACGACATACATGCACATTTACCATTTACCTCACTGCATACAAAAGTGTTGATAATAATAATAAACAGGAATTATATTTGCAAAGTAGCCAACTTTGTTCCCAAAACATTTTTTTTTCACTCCTGTCGGTTGGGGGGGGGGGGGGCCTCATCTCACAATGTCGCCTGGGGCCCCAAGTTGGCCAGGGGCGGCCGTGGGTGGAGGTATGCCCATTACTTTGAGTTCGTCCGAAGAATAGACAGGAATGTGACGGTGAGGTGCAAACTGTGTCCAGGCCAGAAGCTGTTAACCACTGCTGTAAACACCACGTCAAACACCTGCAAAGAACACATGCTAAGGTGAAGTTACCGCACACGCTATTTGTTGTTTGTTTATATCACGCAGTCTGTTCTTCTTCTCTGTCTTCCGGTTGTTGCCTGTTTTGAATGACAAATACACACTACCGCCGCCTGCTGGTAAGGAAAGTTATTGCCACTCACGCGCAGTTCGTACGTGCTCGGCGAGTAAAGTAACGAGTTACTCTATGTAGATAGTAACGAAGTAGTGTAATATATTACTTTAAAAAAAAGTAATATGTAATATATTTAAAAAAATGAGTAACGATTTCATCTCTGGAGTTGGCGTTCTCTACTCTGATTTACATGAAGAACAACAGGAGGTCACGGCTCTCTGTTGAACAGGACTTGCGAGTGGCCCTCTCCTCAGTGCCACCAAGGATTCAAAAATTCTGCGCGCCCCGACAGGCACATGTATCTCACTAATTTGTAAATCGGCAACATATTTACAATAGCACATGTTTCAATGCTGATTGCTGAAATGTTACATTTATGATTTGTAGTTCAGGACCATGGACTACAGCTTCCTTGCATTGACAGTTCTCTGTGCTGAATTTCTGCTGAGTTTCCTTTGCCTCATTTTTTATTTTGTGACCTGTTTGGTTTAAATGAGTGTGTTGCTGCTTTGATGAAGCCTAATTTGATAAAGTTTCAAATTAATTTCTGAAATATTTCGTTAATAAATATTAAGTAATATAGTTGTCTTTGTCACATTTTATTTGGCATTAGTAAATAATTATGCACATTTACAGATATTTTACATGATATGAGTAATAACACGTGTTATAAGGGCTATTTTGCACAATAGGTGTGCCTTGAGATTTTTACTTGTCCTTTGGTGTGCCTTGGGCACAAAAAGTTTGGGAACCACTGGTTTAGGGGATAGGAAACACTCAAATTTAAAACATATAATTAATAAATGGGTGAAAATGGCTTGTGCCCATAATGGGCAGCATTAATACCCACATGACAGCTAAGGTCAGAAGAGCTTTATTTAACAGCTGGTCTTATGTCTGTGACCCCTCTTGTTGCAAATTGATAAGGCTGAAACATGCACTTGTCAAGGTTCAGAGGCACATTTTGCAAATATGGCAGCCATCGATCATCTTGAGATAAGATATACTTTATTGATCCCAAGTTGGAAACATTTGCGTTACATCAGCATGTGTAACAGTTGTAAATATGCAGTGGTGTTTATTTGTAAATAATGTGTTCTTTATTTATTGAATGTTCAATACCTAACAAGGTCGGAGATGAAAAACTTGGGTCGCAGGTTCCTCAACAGTGCATTACAAGACATCTATCAATATGTGTGTATACCTCCACCATTAAACTGTCTTTCTTATACTATCTACATACATCTTATAAGAGTAGAATACATATGTATAATATCAGTTAAAATAAGTGCTTAAACATACAGTAGTTAACATTGCAGGAAAGCAAATTAGTACTTTGTCAGGCTTAATATTTATACCCCCAACGCTTTTTTCTTATTCAAAATAAGACCTTAACCTAAAGTATTCTTTAATGTTTAAATAAAGCCTTATTAGTTTGTCTGTCTGTGTCTCCTATTAATATCTAATAATAAAAATAATACATTTCAATAACGTGCTTTAACCACCCTTTCCCTTTATATCAGCTGTGCACCCTTATTGTGTAAATATACCAATATACCGATTGGATCAAATATAAAAGTCTGCCGAATTAGTATTGATACTGCAAGGAGACTTATATTGTGAAATTGAAGAATTTGTTTAATTGATATATTTATGATCACATATTCAGTTTCGGCGGCAGTTCTTCCAGTTTGTCTAGAAGTCTTCTCGCTATAAATAGCGAACTACGGCAGATATGTAATATTTAATGCAGACAAACCGTGTATTACAATGCAGTTATGTGATGACCTCCAAAGAGAAAAGCAAGCAAACTCGGAATAAAGTATTATTTTTAAAAAATGTTTTCGGATTTCACATCAACAAGAAGTCCGGTTAACTAAAATGTCCGTGCGGAACAATAACCCAACCGATAGATCCGTGGGTGAATAATGTCAATCACCACATTACACACATCCCTTCACATTTACATTTTAATTTACATTAAAGTATTTCGTGAGGCCTTTTAAAATGTTTTAAAATATAATTAGGGTTGTAGTTGAAGCACAACGGCACGTCCATTAATTCCACAAACACACACATGGATTAACATCGATTTAATACATTAATGTAGCCTTTGTTTCTGCTAGAAGAGGTGTCAACCAGCTGGGGCAACAAGAAAATCAGCGAAGTCGAGTGTGACTATTAAAAAATAAATAATGATTATATTAATATTGACAATAATAACCGACCGTTGGGGTAGAGCATTTGCCGGGGAGCGTTCTCATGGCGTCTATTATCAACGCTATGGGAGGTCTATGAAGGTCTATGGGACGCCCTGCCCATTGAAAACGGACTCTCAAGGGGTACCCTGTGCGTAATACAGTGACGGGGAGGGGCCCTGACCGACCGTCAAGGTGTGACGGGTTGGGAGTGAGAACGTGTTGCACATACATGTCCATGCAACCCTCACCCTGCATTTACACTACTGATACCACTGACGTCCACACCTCATGCTTTACTTACTTTGCACTTAATTAATTTGGTTGATTTGAATTGTTTGTTAACCGTTGATATGGTGTGTCTCCTCTTTGTTGTGGCCTTTTGAGCCAGGTCATAACACTATCAGAAACAATGCCTGACTGTTTTGTACGTAATATGGTCGGTGCATGTTTACATTAGCATCGCTAACACTCAGAGCTAACCTGTACTGCACAGAGCATGTGTGTGAAGAAGCAGGAAATAAAAAGGAACTCACCTTGTGGTATAACCGGCAAGTGTCACGATCTGTCTTTATGGTGTTTTGTCTTGTCTTGTTTCATGTTTTATGTTGAAAGGTCTTCACTTCCTGTCTTGCCTGTTTCTGTCTGCGTTGTGTCTTGTTTAAATCTGTCTGTGGTTCCCGGTCGTTAGTTTCCCTGGTGTGTCTAATTTACCCGATTGTGTTCACCTGGTGTCCCTGTGTTTTCTCCTCCCTCCTCACCTGTGTCTTGTTTCTGTGATTAGTCTTGTGTGTATTTAAGTTCTGGTTTTTCTGTCTGTCTTTGTCGGTTCGTCTTTTGTCATGACTTGTTCGTCGGTGAGTGTTCTGTTTTGTCGTTGTTATCACCTAGCCTTGAAATAAAGGAATTGTCACTTTATTCTGCATTTGGGTCCTACCTGCTTCACACACCGTGACAGAACGAACCGACCACAAAATGGACCCAGCAGATGATCCATGGGAGGTTGAATTACAGTATTTAACCTTCTATCTGGCTTGCTGCTTCGATTGGTGGAAGGGAGCGTCCAGTGTTCGGCAGAAGAGGGCCGCTCTGGTAGAGGCGCTCCGGTTGGCGGCAGAGAAACCATGTTTTGTTGAGTTTTTACCTGACTGGATTTTGGACTTCCTTCAAGCATGTGATTCCAGGCATGCTAGCTCCCTGTCTCCCAATTCCCAACCTGGCACCATACGCCTTGGTGGGTTCCGCCTGAAGTCAACCCGTGCTTCTGCCCCAGTTCCTGCTCCTGTCCAGGAGTCGTATTCCGGAACTCGTCAGGCTTATGGAGGTCCACGGAGTATTCAGGAGGCTGCTAAGAGGAGTCGTCGCAAGGCCAGGCTAGCAGCCCGAGCCCCAGCAGCCATGGTTCCGGCTCCAGTACAGGCCCCAACAGCCATGGTTCCGGCTCCAGTGCCGGACCCAGCAGCCATGGTTCCGTGCTCCAGTACCATCCCACATAGCCATGGTACCGTGCTCCAGTACCACCCCACACAGCCATGGATCCGTGTTCCGGTTCCTTGCCCAGCAGCCATGGTTCCGGCTCCAGTGCCGGCCCCAGCAGCCATGGTTCCGGCTCCAGTGCCGGCCCCAGCAGCCATGTTTCCGGCTCCAAAACCGGCCCACACAGCCATGATCCAGGCTTCAGCTCCGGACCTTACAGCCATGGTTCCGGCCCCAGTTCCAGCCATGATTCTGGCTCAAGTACCGGTTCCAGCAGTCATGGTCCCGACTCCAGCACCTCGTCTCCTGCTGGCTACCCAGCCGACGCCAGCTCCCCGAGTCTTGTCGGTGTACCGGCCGACTCCAGCACCTCGTCTCTTGTTGGCTCTCCAGCCAACACCAGCTCCCCGAGTCTTGTCGGCGTACCGGCCGACTCCAGCACCTCGTCTCCTGCTGGCTCCCCAGCCGACGCCAGCTCCCCGAGTCTTGTCGGCGTACCGGCCGACTCCAGCACCTCGTCTCCTGCTGGCTCCCCAGACGACGCCAGCTCCCTGTGTCCTGTCGGCGTACCGACCGACACAAGTTCCCTCTCAAGTCCCCTCTCAAGTCCCCTCTCAAGTTCCTACCCGAGTCCCCTCTCCAGTTCCTACCCGAGTCCCCTCTCCAGTTCCTACCCGAGTCCCCTCTCGAGTTCCCTCTCGGGTCCCCTCTCGAGTCCCCTCTCCAGTCCCCTCTCCAGTCCCCTCTCCAGTCCCCTCTCGAGTCCCCTCTCCAGTCCCCTCTCGAGTCCCCTCTCGAGTCCCCTCTCCAGTTCCCTCTCCAGTTCCCTCTCCAGTTCCCTCTCCAGTCTCCTCTCCAGTCCCCTCTCCAGTCCCCTCTCCAGTCTCCTCTCAAGTCTCCTCTCCAGTTCCCTCTCAGGTCCCCTCTCGAGTCCCTTCTCGAGTCCCCTCTCTAGTTCCTACCCGAGTCCCCTCTCGAGTTCCCTCTCCAGTTCCCTCTCGAGTTCCCTCTCGAGTTCCCTCCTCTAGTCCCTCCTCTAGTCCCTCCTTTAGACCCTCCTCTAGTTCCCCTCGCGAGTCCCCTCTCGAGTTCCTCCTCTAGTCCCTCCTTTAGTCCCTCCTTTAGTCCCTCCTCTAGTCCCTCCTCTAGTCTCTCCTCTAGTCCCCTCTCGAGTCCCCTCTCTAGTTCCCCTCTCGAGTCTCCTCTCGAGTCCCCTCTCGAGTTCCCCTCTCGAGTCACGTCTCAAGTCCCTACCCAATGTCCTGGTCCGTTGGAGGTTCCGCTGTGGGTTCTGCCAACTCCATGTCCTGTCCCGATGGAGGCCCCGTCGACTACTCCTCTGCCGGGGGTCCTACCAATCGTATGTCTGTCCCGTCATCTACTCTCCTGCCGGGGGTCCTGCCAGCTCCTTGTCCTGTCTCGTTGGAGGTCCCGCCGACTACTCTCCTGCCGGGGGTCCTGCTAACCCTTTGTCCTGTGCCGTTGGAGGCCCCGCCGACTACTCTCCTGCCGGGGGTCCTGCCAACCCATTGTCCTGTCCCGTTGGAGGGCCTGCCGTCTACTCTCCTGCCGGGGGTCCTGCCAACCCTTTGTCCTGTGCCGTTGGAGGCCCCGCCGACTACTCTCCTGCCAGGGCTCCTGCCAACCCTTTGTCCTGTGCCATTGGAGGCCCCACCGACTATTCTCCTGCCGGGGGTCCTACCAACCCCTTGTCCTGTTCCGTTGGAGGCCCCGCCATCCTCTGTCTCGCCGGGGGTCCTGACAATCCCGTGTCCTGGTCCCCTTCCGTGGGGGATCCTGCCGAGGCCTGTCCCACCAGCTCCGGTTCCTGTCCGGCCGACACCGGGTCCTGCCCGGCCTCCGGCGCTCTCTGGTCTTCGCCCTCGAGCCCGGCCCCCTGAGAGCCGCGGTCTTCGCCCTCGATCCCGGCCCTCTGTTAGCCGTGGTCTTCGCCCTCGAGCCCGGCCCTCTGTGAGCCGTGGTCTTCGCCCGCGATCCCGGCCCCCTGACTCTTCCTGCCGCTGCCCTCGAGCCCGGCCCCCTGACTCTTCCTGCCGCTGCCTTCGCCCTCATGCTCGGCCGCCCGAGTCCCCCACCTTAGACTCTGCCTTGCCCCCAGGCCGTCCGCCCGAATCCCCCTTTTTGAACTCTGCCTTGCCCCCGGGCCGTCCGCCCGAGATCCCTTCCTGGTCCTCTGCTGTGCCTCTGGGCGGTCAGCTCAGTCCCGTCCTCCTGACCCCCTCCACCCACCCTGGTGGCCTAGTGATACGTGATATTTTCGATTATAAGGAGTAGAAATATGATTCAGATATCCGAGGAATCGCTGGAAGAGTAGCTTTCCAGCGGTATCTCCTGTGAGACTGTAACCAGGGCACAGCAGCCAATATGGCCGCTCAAAGCAGCTTGACTTTACACTGTGTGGGATTGGTGGATTCGTGTGTCCGTCAAGGAAATCTCGGCCGGCAGCCATCATGGTCTGAAATGACCAATGGACATCGAGAAATCACTAAGGACCTACCCACCAAGTAAACAAAACATAAACCACGTGTCTCCCATCAGTTTAGGGCCCTTTCTCATTTCTCGAACTCCCCTCCTCGACTGCCCTCCTCGACTCCTATCCTCGATACTTAGTCCCGCCCACAGGAGATGCGA
The DNA here is from genome assembly GCF_902827175.1 of Gymnodraco acuticeps. Taxonomy (NCBI): domain Eukaryota; kingdom Metazoa; phylum Chordata; class Actinopteri; order Perciformes; family Bathydraconidae; genus Gymnodraco; species Gymnodraco acuticeps. Next base: position 2,222,201 of record NW_022992216.1, on the reverse strand, counting down.
GCCGAGGAGGGGAACCGAGGAGAGAGGAGGGGAAGCAGCAGGCGGTTAGAGAAATGAGAACTCCTCTCCTCTGAGCGGTCATTTTAAAGAGACGTCCATTAATGATGACAGGAGGCACAGCAGCCCTCTTTCTGATGGACAGATGTGTTCATGACCACTTATATATTTACTTTTAATTCATTCACAGTGCGGTATAATGAGACAATAACAGGCTACAGATGCGGACACACCCCCCCCTCTCTGGTCGCTACAATGAGGAATATAAATTACGGGCCAAAAGTTTTATTTACAAGTATTAAAAGTAAGCAGAGGACACCAAACCAACTGAGACCTGTCTGTCCGCTGCATCTACGCACACACTAGGCTTCTCAATACTCAAATTTCCCCTCCTCGACTCCCCTCCTCGGTTCCCCTCCTCGATACTTAGACCCGCCCACAGGAGATGCGAGTGGAGGACCGAGGAGGGGAACCGAGGAGAGAGGAGGGGAAGCAGCAGACGTTTAAAGAAATGAGAACTCCTCTCCTCTGAGCGGTCATTTTAAAGAGACGTCCGTTCATTATAACAGCTGCATCAGCTGTCGAGTGTTTTGTCATAGCGCTGTATCTTTGTTAGATCAGCTGAACATTGTTCCCCCACATATTTACTTTGAATTCATTGAGAGTGCGGTATAATGAGACAATAACAGGCTACAGATGCGGACACACACACAAATATATTTATATAAATATATACAATTTAAAGTATGAGAGCACTCTCATAATAACGTAACACAATCAGAGACTGGATATATCCCCCCCTCTCTCTGGTCGCTGAAATGGGGAATTGAAATTACGGGCCAAAAGTTGTATTTACAAATATTAAAAGTAAGCAGAGGACACCAAACCAACTGAGACCCGTCTGTCCGCCGCATTTATGCACTGTACAACACACACATACACACTATACCACACACACACCTACACACACTGTACCACACACACCTACAGCTCCTAAAGCATAAGCCGTTGTGTATTTTATTATGTGAAGCAATGGTCTTAGAAAAATATCGACTTTGTTTGTAGATATCTACGGAGCCCTGGAGGGTTCATAGAGAGAAAAATAAATAAAACGTGGCCACATTTTACTTTCTCGTGCGCACGCTTTAGTAACTCGTGCGCACGAGTTACTAAAGTGTGCGCACGAGTTAATAAAGCGTGGCCTCGTTTTATTTAAATTGAGGTATTCCTGTCCGTGACTCACAGTATCTGCTGCCCACAGCTGTTTTATAGAAGGAAAACCTCCTTCACTTTATGAAATCTCAGCGGCACCAGTGGCCTGTACTACGAAGCAGGATTGGCTATTTACACTATTCATTCATGAAGTATGATGCTGCGCTGTCAGCACGCGTCTCCATGTTTGTGATTGGTCAAATGTTGCTAACCCCGTCCCTTTCACATGAACGCGCTCTCAGCCGGACAGAGAAACCCTGGTTGATTTACTGAGTTGATAACCAGCTTCGTAGGACCGCTTATCGACATCGCGTTTGTTAGGGTCAGTTAAGCCGGGTAAATCGAACATATTCAGGTCCAGGGTCTGTTGAACTGGCTTCGTCGTACAGGGCACTGGAGGCAGTAACGTGTAACTCAGCAGAATCTGAGAAGAGCAGCACCAGCTGCAAAGAGCTGTGCCTTTTACTGTTTACTTCACTGCGTTTCCCTTCATTAGAACCGCTGAATAGAGATCGAGGCTGCTACGTTTAACCACACACCTATACACACATCGAACTACCAGAGTATTCCCCCTCGCTTTATGAAGGAGATGTCCTGTCACCGGGGCGCATGATGTGTGTGTGTGTGTGCTCAGCTCCGCTCTGTGTGCGTGTTCGTGTGTATCCGACACCACCGGCATTTGTTTTCAAATTACCACGAACAGTACTTTAAACAAATCTGGTTCCCCATAGTTAAGTGTATTCCCAAGTGAAAGAAATGTGTTTAATCTTAATCTCGATGTGCTATAGTCCTGCCGGAGTGCACCGGAACGAACGATACTATCATAAACAAATGCCCCCCCCCCCACACACACACACACACACAAAACGAGGCCATGCTTTATTAACTCGTGCGCACGCTTTAGTAACTCGTGCGCACGCTTTAGTAACTCGTGCGCACGCTTTATTAACTCGTGCGCACGCTTTAGTAACTCGTGCGCACGCTTTAGTAACTAAAGCGTGCGCACGAGAAAGTAAAACGTGGCCACGTTTTATTTATTTTTCTCTCTATGAACCCTCCAGGGCTCCGTAGATATCTACTAAACTAAAGCAAATAAAGAGAGTAGACCTGTTATACTGAGTGATATATTATACACACTGCTCTGCTTTCTGCACGGACCTTACAGCTGTTCTCTCTGGAAACATCGCGACACGATGAAAGCAGTTTCTAAAAATAATATCCAGGGGATGCATGCATAGCTGTCATTGGCTGAGATAAGTCCGGCCGTGCGTCACGCCTCCACCGTTCCCGGAAATGCATCCGTGGAGGAGCCGTGAAGGAACCATCAGTGTATCCTCGGTTATAGCTCCTCCAGAGAGCCTCCTCGACGCTCGATGCTCGGTCCTCGGTGTGCATTTAGAGAAATGAGACGTCCTTCAAAATGGCGCGCTGAAATTCATTTCCGGGTCACTACCGGAGGACCGAGGAGTCGAGCAGTCGAGGAGGGGAAATTTGAGTATTGAGAAGCCTCTACTGTACCACACACACCTACACACTGTACCACACACACCTTCACCACACACACGCACAGTTCATAAAACAGGCTACAGCCGTTGTGTATTTTATTATGTGAAGCACTAAATGGTTTTAGAAAAATATCGACTCTTTGTAGATGCCTGTTATACTGAGTGATATATATTTTACACACTGCTCTGCTTTCTGCACGGACCTCACAGCTGTTCTCTCTGTAAACATCGCGTCGATGAAAGCAGTTAATAAAATAATATCCAGGGATGCATGCAGAGCTGTCATTGGCTGAGATAAGTCCGGCCGTGCGTCACGACTCTTTGAAACATCTCTGTTGCCGGAAATACATCCACGAAGGAGCTGTGGAGGACCGTGGAGGACCCATCAGTGTATCCTCGGTTAGAGCTCCTCCAGAGAGCCTCCTCGACGCTCGATCCTCGGTCCTCGAAGTGCATTTAGAGAAATGAGATGTCCTTCAACATGGCGTGCTGAAATTCATTTCCGGGTCACTACCGGAGGACCGAGGAGTCGAGGAGTCGAGGAGGGGGATTTGATTAAATGAGAAAGGGCCTAGGTCTGTGAGGAGAGAGAGAGAGCCAGAGAAAATGGCTTAAAAAAAAACTTTAAAAACTTTACAGTTGCCGACTTCGCTAGAGATTTTTTTCGCTAGCAGCAGTGAAGATAGAGCCTCAGAACCTGAAGTCTTCGACTCTTCTGAAGAAGAAGAAGAATACAAAGACAACAACAAGGATCCATTTGGACATGAGTAAGTGTAAATATTACAGTAATAGTGTACTGGCAATGTGTGGGGAATACCGCGAAAATGAACAATAGGTTTATTGATATATATTTTTTATCGATAGTCATGAACTTTTTATTGGACAAACTAGACTCTCCATTAGCAAACGTTTACTCTGTGTTAACGTTATTTTGGTATGTAAAAGTGAGATTACATGTGTAGATGATTTAAATTAATCATTTATTCGTCCCACAACGGAGACATTTACAGTGACATATTTTTGCCATCGATTATTTTATCATACTGTTCTGTACAGATGAGACTTTGTCATAGATTTATTTATATGTGTGCCTGTTATTATTTTACCGTCCTGTACAGATGAGACTTTGTAATCAGATGTAGCCTATGTGTGTCTGTGATTTTATACTGAATGTAAAGTAACTGGAAATACCTGTGTGTGTGTGTGTGTGTGTGTGTGTGTGTGTGTGTGTGTGTGTGTGTGTGAGATCGAGAGAGACTCCTTCTCCAACCTCCCAAACTTTCTTTTTATGTGTGCATTGTTATTTGTGCTTGAGCAACATTTTACTTGAACTTTATTTCAATGAAATTAGTTGTAATTATTGTCCTACATTTTAATTTGTTTTACAGAAAGGTTTCACAGCTGCCTGGGCCTAGTGGCCCACAGGTGGCGGCGTTTATCCAGCAGCCAGAACATCCATCTGTGCCTGCCCCCAGGTCAAGATCAATCAATCAATCAATCAATGTTTATTTATATAGCCCAATATCACAAATGTTACATTTGTCTCAGTGGACTTTACAGTTTGTACAAAATATCAGTCTGACAATACGACACCCTCTGTCCTTAGACCCTCACATCGTACAAGGAAAAACTTCCGAAGAAAACCCACAGTTTAAAGGGAAACATGGGAGAAACCTCAGGGAGAGCAACAGAGGAGGGATCCCTCTCCGAGGACGGACAGACGTGCAATAGATGCCGTGTGTAAATTGAAAAGATAATACATTTGCAACATAGATAATACATTTGCAACAAGATCTACTGTGGCTCAAGGGCCTTCACCAGAGCCATCACCACCAAGGACCAGCAGACCAGCATCACTACAGCTGCCTCCACCTCCATCTGCGGCTGCCACCAGGTCAAGATACACCTCAGCACAAAGGCTTCACCACAGCCATCACCTTCAACCCAGCCAGCAAGGAGGTCTCATGGAGGTCTCGTATAGCACTTGTACACCCCACCTACACAGCAGCCCATGCACCATCACCCCCACCTACACAGCAGCCAGACCCACTGTCTTGGAAGACAGACAAAGACCTTGACACTGTCTTGACATTTATAATGAATAGTTGGTTGAAAGTTCTGATGTTCAATATTGTAAATAGTTAGATTTTCCAGTTTCTTATATTTATATAAATAGTTGGTTGAAAAAAACATATTTATAATAAATTGTTGGTTGAAAAAAAAGGTTGAATGCTCAATTTGTATTTGTACACATCACATGAACCTTGGTATGTCATATGAAGTCATTATTCAGTCCTAATGTATCTCAGTCCCTGCTGTGGTGAAAGTAGAGTGATAAACACCTATTTTACTCAAAATTCGAATTTAATTTTTTTCATTTTAGACATGAATAACACATGTATATACAGTGTAATTCAAATATTTCACTGCTTTTGTGATCCTAAGACTTTGGTAACCAAATCTAAAACACCAAAACAATTCGATCACACGAGTAAATTTGTGTTTTCACAAAAGTTTTGAAGATTTTCCGAAAATCGGATGTCAAATTTTAAGCTTTTGAGCTACTTATCTCATCAAACAGTGCTCTAAGGCAGTGGTTCCCAAACTTTTTGTGCCCAAGGCACACCAAAGGACAAGTAAAAATCTCAAGGCACACCTATTGTGCAAAATAGCCCTTATAACACGTGTTATCACTCATATCATGTAAAATATCTGTAAATGTGCATAATTATTTACTAATGCCAAATAAAATGTGACAAAGACAACTATATTACTCATGAAATATTTATTAACGAAATATTTCAGAAATTAATTTGAAACTTTATCAAATTAGGCTTCATCAAAGCAGCAACACACTCATTTAAACCAGACAGGTCACAAAATAAAAAATGAGGCAAAGGAAACTCAGCAGAAATTCAGCACAGAGAACTGTCAATGCAAGGAAGCTGCATTGTCCATGGTCCTGAACTACAAATTATAAATGTAACATTTCAGCAATCAGCATTGAAACATGTGCTATTGTAAATATTTTTGCCGACTTACAAACTCGTTACTTTACTCGCCGAGCACGTACGAACTGCGCATGCGTGAGTGGCAATAACTTTCCTTACCAGCAGGCGGCGGTAGTGTGTATTTGTCATTCAAAACAGGCAACAACCGGAAGACAGAGAAGAAGAACAGACTACGTGATATAAACAAAAAAGCATGTGTTCTTTGCAGGTGTTTGTTGAGGTTTGACGTGGTGTTTGCAGCAGTGGATAACAGCTTCTGGCCTGGACACAGTTTGCACCTCACGGTCACATTCCTGTCTATTCTTCGGACGAACTCAAAATAATGGGCATACCTCCACCCCTCGGAAGTTATCGCTGACTCAGCCATGTTTATGCAGCACTGCACGTGGAGATGTGGACGCGCAAGTCGCGCAGATTACGTACATATAAACCTACAACGTACTGATATAGTAAATAAAAAAATTATTATTTTTGTGTAGTTGTATATTGCAATAATAACATATGGTTGTCACAAAATCCCACGGCACACCCGGACTTGCCGCGGCACACCGTTTGGGAACCACTGCTCTAAGGTGAGTAATTTGCATATATAGCAAGACCAGAGATTGTCCTGAACATTTTGATATGTAACACATGTGGTGCCATGTTAGAAGAAATACATTTAAAAGGTGATTTAAGAAAACATCTAAAAATCGAGAAAATACCTTTAGACTCCAGAGGGTTAACAGAGGAAAGGAGATAATGCTTTCCCCTGATGCCTTGTGGCCGCAACTTTAATCATGTCACAGAATTCAGCCATTCACAAAAATATCTGATTGTGACCGAACAAAAACATCTAAGTTGACATTTTACATCTTTACATTTTAAAACACTTTACTCTTTCATCTACACAGAGACACAGAGGACTGTTGCCATTTTCTTCAGTTTATTAACCTGAGCGTGGACATAGACACTTTATAAAATAAATAGCAACACATTTAGTTCAAAGATGCACATAAATACACACAGGAGTAGTAGTAGTAGTTTAAGAACACAACTCAGCACTGCATAAAAAGTACATAAAAACAGTTCAGAAACATTGGCTTATCAGAACATGGACAGCATCATATAAATATACATTCGATAAATATGCATATCAGAAACATCTCTTCTGCTTCCAATCACAAACTATGACAGCCTTCTCAGTGCCATGTCAATCTCTCTCAACAGAATCTCATTTAAATATTTACAAAATCTGATAAATACATAATTTTAAATAAAAATGCATGCGTTTGTAATCATCAGCATCAGTTTGTAAACAGTAAGTAGATATTGGCATCATGCAGGATGAACTGAAGTCATCAAAAATACATGTATTTTGCAAAAGCTAGCAAAATGGCCCCATATTTAACAGTGTCCCACATCTATCCTGCGTTAGTGCTACAGCTGCCACTTCCTCCTCTATTTCTTTAATCAAATTAGCATAGTTGAGCATTAAAACCCCCCTTTCACATGACTGCTGATCAAAACGTTATAATAAAAACCTCCTACTGAAGAAATAGTGCTCTGTTCAGGCTCAGTCTGTGAGTCGGCCACATGTGATCACAAAAGCACATGCCTTTGACTCGCTACCGTAAAGGGGCTCCTACAGAGCGTGAGGGGACTCAAACACTGATGTATTTCAGCTTAGAAGGGACTCTACACCAAGGAGTTGTAGGTATCACGTGGCATCAATCACAAGACACACACATGCAAAAAACCCAAATAACCTACATCCTGACAAATCAAGATTCATTCTATTTCCCCCCAAAATAGGCCAACTTCACCTGCATATTTAAATATATCCATATCATTTGGAGACTCCTGCCATCACTGTGGACATGCAAGGTCCCTCACACATTATCATCATGTGTGGGAAAGGGTAAGGAAACAAGGAAAATCACTTCTGATGGATTCACACTGGACCAAACATTCTTAAACCAGTAACAATAATGGCAGAGATGTCTTCAATGTTTGATTTTTTTTGTCCACAACTCATTTTGTTAACAGCTGATGTACACACTTTCTTTCTGTATTGTTTGCCATTAACGAGAAGAGAGGTTTTGTTGAGCTATTGTACAGCGTGTGGGCTCTCGTCTTTTGGGCCGCCTCACTTTGGTGCTGAGTTGGCAGGCGGAACATTCCGCTGTTTAAAGTACTGGGTGACCTGCTGAGGCAGCTCGGCCAGGACAGACTTGGCGAGGGTCTCCTTTGGCGCCTGCAAGAGAGAAAAAATAAGGGCACATTAGTAAATAAAAAATGAAGGCTGAAAAAGACAAGAATACTGGTGGATTTGAAGGACTTTTCTTTTCCGCATATATTTATCTACTTTTGGTCTTTTTTTCTCTGGGCCCACAAAATAATTGCTCCCACCATCCTAGAACACTATTCAACAACTTTTCTTATTTCAGAGATTAAGAGAAAAAACACGTATTAACTTTGTCTATTTGTTTCTGTACATTCCCCTGATTTCCCCTAAAATTACCATTAAATCATGCCTCATTTGCATATTTAAACATGATATCTCAGCACATTTCTTATACAAAATAAACGTGTCAATTAAGGAGAGTTTCATGGTGAAGTCTCTTGCAAAATGCATGGCATTTCGGAATATATATATCATAAAGTAAGTTTCATACCAGAATTCCAAATCTTCAGCAGAACTTATACATGACAAACTTTCCAGATTCATGACCATATATATTCTCTAGGTTTCTACGGATTTATGTGTTCATATATCATACTTAGCATGATTTATAAAACATGTTATGCCTGATTATTTTATCACCGTTTATGGTGTAATACAAAGAGATATAAGAAATCCTCTCTAATAAGTCAACAATTGAAAAGATAATTTTGAAGCTGGCTTCATCATTGTTTTCTGTTCCACAAATGCAGCCTTGTTGTGATTTGTTCTTATTGTGTCGTCATTTTTGAAGACAATGAATATCATTCGAACAACAGCTACTAACTATCGCAGTATCCTATTAACACGTACTCTATGTAGATAATATTTGATAGTTAAAGCTAGCCTGCCAATGTAGGTTTACTTAAGGTCACTCTGGTTATTATGCTTCCTCCATGCCTCAGCTTTATTTCTCCCTTTACTTTTCTATTGTGTCTGTTGCTGTCTCTCACCCTCCCACTGATACACTGGAACTGAGCCAGCAAACACCATGTTCCTCCCACTACAGAGGAAGCCAGCTCGCCCACCACCAGCCCACACATAAAAATATAGAAAAATCAATCAAAATGCACAAAGTGTATCCTCCGCGCAGCAGCATGCACTGCCTAAATGTGCATGCACTAAAAACCAATGTGCTCATCTACAGCACACATTTAACCTTTGTGTATGAATGCTCATCAACACACTGTGGAGACTCAGATAACAGGCAGCTCTCCTCTTCTAACAGACCCTGTGTGTAGTGTTTGCACAGCTTCAATCTGAGTAGCAACAGGCTTCCATTTGGTTACAAATTCACAATTAGACAGCATGACATCACGTCATAAGGTAGAGTTTCCACCGCAGAACTGCGATGGAGTCAAAGTGACGGAGCAAATCTCAACAGGAAGTCAAATAAATATTTGCCTTTATTGTCTTTAATATAAAGTAGTAACAAATATATATTTTCTTGTTATATTTTCTTTTATAATTGTTCTATGTCTGATGTTGTCTTACAACTTTTTTCCTTCTGTTGTGTTTATGTACCATACACCAAATCAAATTCATTTTATGAGAAAACGTACCTGGCAATAAACTTGATCTGTTTCTGAGAAAGTTGCATTTTGGAAAATGATGAGAGAAAGTATATAATCCATCACTCCGTCCTTGTCAATAAATGATAGTGAATTTAAGTTGTAATATGTGTGTTTCAACATACTAAGGAATTTCCACACATTCCATTTACTAAAGTATTGTATTGATGTTAACATAAGAAATACTCTCAAGTATTCTATCTTATTGTTATAGCTTTTTTTTGTGGTACAAAATGGCAAAACTGTCTAATGAGCATAACATCAGAGAAAACAATGTTTTAAGTTAATATGGTAAACTTGTTAGCCAACAGTTGCCTATTTACATATTCACCAGATTAGGAGAAACATTAACAGTTATTTGGTGCATTGTTTTTGGCCACCTGATAAATGCTAATCTAATATTTCCTCATCTTTTAGCTCTGTTTTTGGTTTCTACCAACTCCTGAGGAAATGTATCTAATTGTAGCTTCTACATCAGGCATCCTCAAACTACGGACTCCGGTCCGGATCCGGACCGAACCACCACTGTCTCCAGACTCTGAGCAAATTATACTTTTCATATGTATTATCTCTCTGTATTATATGTGAAACATCGCCACAACGCATTCGCAACGAGTCAAAATTCTCCGCTATGTACACTGCAAACAGCGCTCTGCATGTCTGACTGTTCCACTGTGTTCCACCTGTGTGTGTCAACGCTTTGGTCCAATCACATTCAGCATCCAGTCAGCGTTTTTTCCCCCCAAACAATCTGCGAATCAGAGGCACAGTAGGGCGGGTCTTCGCGGACTGCGGGTGGGAAAAATGTGTGTGTCTCTTTCAACCTGTCTAAGTCAGAGCGAGAATTAAAAAAAAAAAATTCAGAGCGAGAGTTAACAGCTCATCTAGTTCCATCTGTACTGTAGCTAGTAGCCTAGTTTCACCTACTGGGGTGGCAACTGACACCATAAAAATAGGCCTTGCCACTCCAGTTGGCAGCTTTGTTTTGAAAGAAAAGTTGTGGCTCATCGGACATTTATGAGAGAAAGTCTCTAATGTCCGAGTGCAAGTGAATGCAGCACAAGATGCAAGTCATGTAACCCCTCCCCCGGTCCTGGCGCGAGCGTGGACATACGATTGGCGGCCATTTCATTTTGAACTGGACGGCGCAAAACGAGAAGCATTCGGACCCAAGCGCTGAAGGAATGAGGTATTTGCGGTCTGACAGAGAAGAGACTGTCAGTGTGGCTGTACTCAGCATTGAATCAAAACGCACTAAAGCTGTTGATCTTAATACGTTTGTGAGGCGTTTTGCTGAACAAAATGGTAATCGCCGCATTCAGCTGTAATAGACATGCCAACTTGATGCTCTGCTCACGGATGAGCATACACAACTATTAAGATGATGACCTTACGTGTGTAAATATATTTTTTTCTTTGAGGGGGTCTGCCCCCAAAAAACTGTTTTCCGTCCTGAGAAAGTCAAATCAGACGGTGTGTAAAACTACACTGCCCAGCCAAAAAAAAGTAACCACTTTGATTGAACTAGGCCAGTAGGTAAGGACTTTCCACTGGATAATAACTGCAGTATAAAAGAATGCATGACTGAAGTGATGGAGACCATGTTGAAGGCAAACAAAAAGAGGAAATAACAGGTAAAATCAAGCAAATCCCCCTCTCAGATTCCACAGCAACCAGAAGAACATAAATACTGGCTGGTGATTTGATTCATCAGCTTTGTGATGGAATAAAAAATGCACAGTGCATTTCCTTAGCTGTGGGTGAGTCCACTGACACCACTGACAATGCTCAGTTGCTGGTGTTTGTGAGTTTTTATGATGAGGCAAAGGGGGAGTTTGTTGAAGATGTGTTGGGCCTGACGAACCTCAGTGGACACACAAGGGGGCAAGACATTTATAAAGCAATAATGGGAATGCTGAATGAAAGAGGGTGCAGCTGCCTTTATTCATAACTGTGCAGCTCTTACACTGCGACTCTGAGGGGTCAAGCACAGACACAATAACAATGAAAACGGCTGCATACAGATTATTTTTGTTTTTGCAACCTTGTGTTAAGAATCTTGTTGCAATTGTTTAAAAGTTTGAATGACCGTAATAAACGGACCTTTGTCTTATTGAAACATTTATTTTGGACCTTTAAGATTTGTATTTGAGTACCCCTGGTCTACATGTTCCATTATATTTACCAGCTACTTGCTAACTTTGTCCATTTATAGTTTGGTGCTCAGCAGGCTGCTAACAATGGTCTGTTATAAGTTATATGCTGAGGATCTTGCTTAAGTTAATGCCTCTTAACCTGTTGTAATGTACATTGTATACTTTACACTGTGGCATTAATATTACATTTAGTAAATGATAAAGCACATTTTCACATCTAGGGATTTTATTGAGAAACATCACAGGATAAAATAAACCAAACCTATTTTTTCATTAGGTCTTTCATCAGCAATGTGATCTTAAATTTCTAAGGTTGGTAAACTCACTGAAAAATATAAGCTTGTCAGAAATCAGAGTTTCTCTGACACTTGATGTACTCAGCATGGAGAGGCTGAGAGCTATCATCTTATGTTTTCTGAGTTTGTTTTATCTGATAAATGATAAGAGGTTTTTAATCAACTCTTAATGTATATTTTAATACATAATTTGAGTCTTTGTCTTTAAAACATTGTAGTTTTAAAAGTTTTCAGGGGATTTAACATTCTATTAATATAAAAGTAAATGTATAGCGCCCTGCTATGCTATTGCAACTTTATAAATAATTGTGTGCATTCATATAAGCGAAACCAGGATACCTCGACCTGAACTAATTTCTACTTCTGTAAAGTAAATAGTTTTGAAGTCAATGACTTGACACCAATCTAGATTCGTATTGTTGTTATAGTACACGTAAACTACAATTTGAAGCACTTTAACTATATTTATTTATTGTTCTTTTCTTTTCACTATCTCTGTAAAGCGACTTTGAACACCTGTAAAAGCGCTAACAAAATAAATCTATTATAATTATTATTATTATTATTCTATTTGTTATTTTTTGTACAGGTTCCGTGTCATTTCTCTAGTTTTTCACTTACATTTCGAAAATCCCTGAAAGGGACAAACTGCACGATGTCCCGAACAGCCTCCTCTCCTGTGCTGGACCTTAAGACACTGGCGTCTCCGTCTAAGAACTCCATGGCAGCGAAGTCTGCGTTGCCCACGCCAATGATGATGATGGACATGGGTAGTTTAGACGCCTGTATGATGGCGTCGCGCGTCTCGTCCATATCGCTGATGACGCCGTCTGTTATAATGAGGAGATTAAAGTACTGCTGCAGAGTGGTAGAGGTTGATAGGAAGGGAAAATACAGAGAGAGAAGTGAGGAGAAAAAGACACAAATGGAAATGAGAAATACCATTTACTTGTGATGTCACTGCTAAATATTGAATGTCTCCTAAAGTCAATTAAATAAAAATCTGCATCAAGACAAAAAGAGTGGGACTATTATAATTATTATGCTGTCAATAACAGAAACCAACGTGACATGGTGTTGTGGAGGCGGAGAAGAAGGGCTAGGACAAAGAAAGAGACAAGGGAGAAATGAAAAAAAAAGAAATAAAGGACATGTCAGAGTGTTAGGAGTGACAGTGACGAGAAAACAGGAAATTATTCAAGAAGATGGAAACAGAGAGCTGGATGACACTGCACGAGGGAGAGAAACATAGAGCTGTTCTGCAAGTTGGGCTCCATTCATAACAGTGCACATCATCTGTTGCTGGAAAAAAAAGATTACACAGATGAACAAGGGGAAGTGTTGAAAATGAAATGAAGAACAAATGAGAATAATTTGCAGTGAATCAGAAATGAAAGGTATGAGGCTTGGGTATGAGAAATATAACGTGTTGTAATTCATACGTGTGAACATGTCTTGCGGTAATATTTTCTCTGAATGTAACCACAAATGAAAGGACAACATGAGTGAAGGCATAAAAGGCAAACACACCTTCTTTCACTGGAAACTGGAAAGAAAATGTCATGGCAAAGTCTGGAGATGGGCTGTAGGCACATATGGCACTCTGCCTGTTTCATCTTATTCTTATCATTTACGAATCAAATATACACAAATGATATATAACATAGTTAGTCATAGAAGCGGAGCATCACACATTTTTAAAGGAGCGGCCAAGAAAATAAACTAATATTGTATATATTCTCTGTGAGAAAATTGTTTTTTTTCATGTGTTTAAACTGCAATAATGTTGTGTCATTTGAAAGCTGTTAAGGCTTACTTGTTAGCAAACACTTGCCTCTGCGTATCCAATCGACAGGAAGTGAGCCTCTATAGCAAATGCTTAAACAGTTACATTTCTTAGAAAAGGCTCCGTTGTTTGAAGAAATCTCAAAAAGCCAGACATTGTTGAACTTGGTTTGTGTTAGCGTTCTCATAAAGGCAGACCGTACGTTCACACACACACACACAGAGAGAAAGAACATGCACTAGTTCTGTATACTATGCAAAAACGTTATCTTCTTGTGAGAACAGACAATGTGAGCACACATACTGACTTTAATCAGAACAAAATCATACTTTAACGTTGCACACACACAGGGAGGGCTCTGAAGCCTGTCTCTTTAATGTGCTAACAGCAGCGCTCATTAGAGAACACACTGGGACATGCACAAACTGCACTGGCCTGCAGCCTGTGTTTGTGTGTGTGTTTGTGTGTGTGTGTGTGTGTGTGTGTGTGTGTGTGTGTGTGTGTGTGTGTGTGTGTGTGTGTGTGTGTGTGTTAGTGACACAGTCTGCAATTGAAGGTTCTCTCATTAGCGGAGGAACAGGAAGACTGAGGCAAAGCAACCGCCGATTTGTGCAGCCTACCACCTACCCACCCACTTACCCCAACACACACATGCAACTACCCCAGCGTGTGGTCCACACACACTTCTGCTGCAGCTGCCGCATCTTATTGTCTGTCACTCCTTCCTATGTTCCACCTCTGTTTAAACTCACTGTAATATGAAACAAGAAAAAAGGGACTGCAATCATTTCCTTACAGAAACAAAAGGATTGTAGAACAGACGCACACACGAGTACAATTCTTTGTGTGCTTTGCTCATGTATTTGTTCTCCACAGGGTGACAGGATACAATTAGGGACAAAAAGCACCGTGGGAGCATAATGATACCCAGCCACGGCACTCTAGCCAGATTTAGGCAGGAGACATGCCACCGGGTACACACAAGAGGGTGTCTGTGACACATTTTTTATGTTTTTGTATTAATGACCACAGTGGGAAGATTAATAGTTTCCCAGGTAATGTAACACATCTGCAGCAAAACAGACGGCAGCAATGAAAAGGCTGTGGCTCAAAGGCTAACACTTCTTTATTTGGGTCTCTAATAATAATTAATAATAATAAACACACCTCTTTCGTAATATGATTGAAGTGTGCCATTTAAAAGTAGTGGTTAGCACACCTAGCGCTGAATAGTTGAGAATATTTAAACTTGTAATGTTCTCCAAAGACTGCTAGAACATCTGTGTTATGATGGCCTTGTTGTGAAAAACAAAGTAGGCATACATTTGACCATTGCAAAGTCACTTTGCTGGTCAAATATAAGAGAGTGCACATTCTAGATAAAATACATAGGTATGTAACATGTAGCAATGCAATCATTATTCATTGAGAGAGTGGGGCAAAGATTGCTTTCACGTTTTGGTGTAACCTAACTCAACCTCATCTGTATATTTGGCAACACAATAACAACAGTTTTTGTTTGTTTGTTTTTTGACACTGTGTTGTTGATATGAAAGCTCAGCTTACCTGAGCTGTGAATATTACAGCTCATACAGTGTGACTTTCTACCAAGAAATTTGACCAAAATAGAAAGCATTCTTGGGTGTGAGACAGAGCCTTTGGCTTGTTCTTAATTTGGAGTGTATGTGTTACTTGCTCAGATACACAAGGAAGCGCATTATGCTGAAATGTACTTGAAAGTTAAACTACACTGCGATCAAACAAGATGAAAGAACAACTGGACCAGGGAAATGGGTACAAATAGTTTTCAAATATAAATATTTAAAAAATAGGTGTTGACTAACAAACCAACAACAATCACAATGCTGCTAGAATCCACGTATCAAAATAGTCCTATTAATTCATATCTGCAGGTTATCAATAAGACTAAGGGTCTACAGCGAGGCTAACAGTCCTGTGAGGCTGTGAAACCACAGGTCACATGTTCCAGCTTTCACTGTCTGACATAGACTTATACAATTAGACATAAACAATAACTGATAAGATATAATTGTACGCAAGATAATTATAAAAACGTGATTTACTATACATTTCATAATTATCTTTTAAATTATATGTTGGATCCAACCTTACAAAAATGATTTGCATATAGTGTAGGTTGTGGATTATTTACACTCAATGAGGACAACTCTCTTTAATGATTCAAGACAACTTAAAAACAAAATGGTTTGCTGCATCTACCGAAAATAGCTTGCACTGAGTTAAAATATAAAGGTTAATCTGAATAAATTATTTACATTGAGTCAATGTCTCATATGTTGCGCGATCAATTTCTCTTTTGTCATGTTCATACAATGTAATAAAGCTCAAACATGTAATGTCAGCATGCTAACAGGCTCAAAAAGATTGTGTTAACATGTTGATGTTTTGCTGGTATAATGATTACCATGTTCTGTATCTTACCACATTTCCATGGCAATCCTAGTAGCAGCACCAATAGCATAAAAGAGACAACCTCAGTTGGAGAGGAGAAAAACGTAACATTAAGTAACTCAATAAAAGGAGAAAATGTGATGCAGTGTGCTTCCCTATCATGCTATTTAGCTGTGAGACTTTCAAAATGTGAGAAATTGGGTTGAGAAGAGGTGTGAGATGGAAGAAGAGATTACAGCAGTTGTCACTCCAGTCTGTCACCATCCTCCCTGGCACTCCCTGGTCAACATGACAGCAGTCAGAGCCAACAGATGTACACACTTGTTTGTGCCATCTGAGTAAATACATTATGATTACAAACGGCCCTGACAGGCACTCACTGCAGACTGCTCCTCTACTACTGGTGAGTCAATTAAATTATTTAGTGGTATGTTTCTGTTTCTTGGTGAAATGTACTATATGATCAAACCTTTGTCTGGGTGGGAATGTGAAGGATTAAGAGAGACATAGGACCTCTACAAAGGCAAAGAAGAAATGAGAGTGGTGTCCCAGTGCCTTGAAGGTAAAGTCGTTTGTTTGACTTCCCATAATACAGAAACACAGGAATTTGGGAAGCAAACCACCATAGAGCAGAGATAAAGGAACAAAGGAAAACATCACTGGACAGAATCCTCAAGGCAAATAGGCCAGTGAGAGTACACAATGGGAACCTCCAAATAATGAAAGAAAATTGCACCAGATAGGCTTAAGATGCCAAGTAAGTGAGATGTCAGAAGATGAAGGAGAGGATATCAGTTAAAAGACAAAGCAAACCCTTAAAAGTTGTTTGAGAGTGCTGAGAAAGGTAGCAAATATACAATGTATTGGTCTTTACGCATATCGACATTATGAACTGATGGCATCACTAGTGGAAAAGTCAAGGGATCATCAAAAACATTTCAATTAATCTTGATGAATTCATCCACAATATATCTGTTCCAGTTTCCATGGAAATACACTGAACAGCTGATGAGACATTTTGTTAAAATAAAATAAAAGGTCAACCTGATGGTGGATAAAAGCTTATCCATCAAGATGGAGCACGTCTGATATGTCAGACTATTACCTTCCCCAAAACTAAAGGGGATAAGGGAAGTAACAAACATGCACATGTGACACACGCACACACACCATGGCATGTACAGACAGACTGGAAATTGCTGCCCTTAGGCAGTGGCGCCTCCAGACATTTTTCATAAGGGTGAACATCTTGGGATGGCACATAGTCACATTGAAGTCATTTTACTTAGGGGGTGCGGCGAATTTTCCTCTGTCGCCTGTCAGCACAACTTCAATGATGCCGTTTAAAAACACATTAAGGGCGGTGCCGGCCGTGAGCGAACCGAGCAGAGCGACCGGTCGTTCTGTGATTCTCCAGATTATAGGGGGTGCAGCACCCCCAGCACCCCTACTTCCCGCGGCTATGCACCAAAACCAACAATTTAATTGTTGTGAAACTATAGACTATGAAAACAATGGCAAAGAGAATCACCTACTCATATACTTTGGTTTCTTATTTCACATTTTCTGATACTATTGATATGAAGTGAATATAATACGGATAGTTAACATTTAACTTCAAACAACATTTAAAAGAACCTTGTTTTGTCACGGTGTGTGAAGCAGGTAGGACTCAAATGCAGATTAAAGTACAAATTCCTTTATTTCAAGGCTAGGTGAACAACAAAGACAAAACAGAACACTCACCGACGAACTAGACATGACAAAAGACGAACCGACAAAGACAGACAGAAAAACCAGAACTTAAATACACACAAGACTAATCACACAAACAAGACACAGGTGAGGAGGGAGGAGAAAACACAGGGGCCACGTATCACTAGGCCACCAGGGTGGGTGGAGGGGGTCAGGAGGACGGGACTGAGCTGACAGGCCCAGAGGCACAGCAGAGGACCAGGAAGGGATCTCGGGCGGACGGCCCGGCGGCAAGGCAGAGTTCAAAAAGGGGGATTCGGGAGGACGGCCCGGGGGCAAGGCAGAGTCTAAGGTGGGGGACTCGGGCGGCCGAACATGAGGGCGAAGGCAGCGGCAGGAAGAGTCAGGGGGCTGGGCTCGAGGACGAGGGCAGCGGCAGGAAGAGTCAGGGGGCCGGGATCGCGGGCGAAGACCACGGCTCACAGAGGGCCGGGATCGAGAGCGAAGACCGCGGCTCTCAGGGGGCCGGGATCGAGGGCGAAGACCACGGCTCACAGAGGGCCGGGATCGAGGGCGAAGACCGCGGCTCTCAGGGGGCCGGGCTCGAGGGCGAAGACCAGAGAGCTCCGGAGGCCGGGCAGGACCCGGTGTCGGCCGGACAGGAACCGGAGCTGGTGGGACAGGCCTCGGCAGGATCCCCCACGGAAGAGGACCAGGACACGGGATTGGCAGGACCCCCGGCGAGACAGAGGATGGCGGGGCCTCCAATGGAACAGGACAAGGGGTTGGTAGGACCCCCGGCAGAAGAGTAGTCGGCGGGGCCTCCAATGGCACAGGACAAAGGGTTGGCAGGACCCCCGGCAGGAGAGTAGTCGGCGGGGCCTCCAACGGCACATGACAAAGGGTTGGCAGGACCCCCGGCAGGAGAGTAGACGGCGGGACCTCCAACGAGACAGGACAAAGGGTTGGCAGGACCCCCGGCAGGAGAGTAGACGGCGGGACCGCCAACGGGACAGGACAAAGGGTTGGCAGGACCCCTGGCAGGCTAGTAGTCGGCAGGGCCTCCAACGGCACAGGACAAAGGGTTGGCAGGACCCCCGGCAGGAGAGTAGTTGGCGGGACCTCCAACGAGACAGGACAAGGAGCTGGCAGGACCCCCGGCAGAAGAGTAGACGGCGGGACCTCCAACGGGACAGACATACGATTGGTAGGACCCCCGGCAGAGGAGTAGTCGACGGGGCCTCCAACGGGACAGGACATGGAGTTGGCAGGACCCCCAGCGGAACCTCCAACGGACCAGGACATTGGGTAGGGACTTGAGACGTGACTCGAGAGGGGACTCGAGAGGGGAACTAGAGAGGGGACTCGAGAGGGGACTAGAGGAGAGACTAGAGGAGAGACTAAAGGAGGGACTAGAGGAGGAACTAGAGAAGGGAACTCGAGAGGGGACTCGCGAGGGGAACTAGAGGAGGGACTAGAGAGGGGACTAAAGGAGGGACTAAAGGAGGGAACTGGAGAGGGAACTGGAGAGGGAACTCGAGAGGGGACTCGAGAGGGGACTCGGGTAGGAACTTGAGAGGTGACTAGAGAGGGGACTAGAGAGGGGACTCGAGAAGGGACTCGAGAGGGGACCTGAGAGGGAACTGGAGAGGGAACTGGAGAGGAGACTTGAGAGGGGACTCGAGAAGGGACTTGAGAGGAGACTGGAGAGGGGAATCGAGAGGGAACTGGAGAGGGAACTGGAGAGGGAACTGGAGAGGGAACTGGAGAGGGAACTGGAGAGGGGACTCGAGAGGGGACTCGAGAGGGGACCCGAGAGGGAACTCGAGAGGGGACTCGGGTAGGAACTGGAGAGGGGACTCGGGTAGGAACTGGAGAGGGGACTCGGGTAGGAACTGGAGAGGGGACTCGGGTAGGAACTTGAGAGGGGACTCGGGTAGGAACTTGAGAGGGAACTTGAGAGGGAACTTGTGTCGGTCGGTACGCCGACAGGACACGGGGAGCTGGCGTCGTCTGGGGAGCCAGCAGGAGACGAGGTGCTGGAGTCGGCCGGTACGCCGACAAGACTCGGGGAGCTGGCGTCGGCTGGGGAGCCAGCAGGAGACGAGGTGCTGGAGTCGGTCGGTAAACCATAATGTGGTCGGTTCGTACTGTCACGGTGTGTGAAGCAGGTAGGTCCCAAATGCAGATTAAAGTGCAAATTCCTTTATTTCAAGGCTAGGTGAACAACAAAGACAAAACAGAACACTCACCGACGAATTAGTCATGACAAAAGACGAACCGACAAAGACAGACAGAAAAACCAGAACTTAAATACACACAAGACTAATCACACAAACAAGACACAGGTGAGGAGGGAGGAGAAAACACAGGGGCCACAGGTGAACACAATCGGGTAATCAGACACACCAGGGAAACTAACGACAGGGAACCACAGACAAATCCAAACAAGACAAAACACAACGCAGACAGAAAACCAAAAACAGATATAGACAAGACAAAACACCACAAAGACAGATCGTGACATGTTTTGTCTTATGTATACATGTGTTAGGTGATTTATGAATAAGTACTCCCACAGCTCCTGTTACGCTCCTCGTAAAGAGACTCAAAACTTGAACCAGCTATGCAAGAACACTTGGGACGGAGACTTAGGTGAAGTGTCAAAAAGACTGGATTTATTTAAGTCCTCAAAAAACAGGCAGGAGACAAAGTAAACTCTCAAGAGAGTGGGAAGAACGTGGAGCAGGGCTGAGACGGAGGTTGGGCTGGACGTGGCAGGACGGAATGGAATATGGAGTTTCTGGAACAGGCACAAAACAGAACAGGATTAGTATATGAAAAAATCCAACTGGAAGAGTATACAAAAAGACTAGCAATTCTAGTCAGCCGGAACTGGAGTTTACCACTATGAGTATACGAAGAACTGGCGAAGTCTGATGATCGAACCGGAGTTTTAAGCAGCAGCAGGTGAGTAGTGGTAATCAGTGATGATGAGAAACAGGAGCGGAGGTGAGTTGGCGGGAAACGGAAAGTAGGTCAACCACGCCCAGCCAGGAAGACAGACAAACAGAAAAAAGGAGAAGGAGATACTGCAATTCCTCACAGCTCCTTTTCATTAACAACGAACGTATACGACTTACCTTCTAGAAGTCTGGTGGATTTTTGTCAACTCCAGTCCAGTCAGTAGAAAGAAACACATGTTTTGTTGCAACCTGCTGCTATCTGTGCCCGCAAATTTCAGAGTGGTGCGCGAGAGTATCAGAGTGTTACCATGGTAGCAGTGGGAGAGGGAGGGGCTGCAGTATGAGCGTTGGAAGCTCAAATCAAGCGACTCGCTGGCTGTGTATTTGTTGTTAAATATCAGATAAACTACTACGCATACGTGACTGTGTGTGTGGGGTGGCCAGTGGGGGGGGCCAACAAATATATCAGGGTGGCCAAGGCCCCCCCTCCCCTGCTGGTGCCACTGCCCTTAGGTGCTCATCTTGCTAAAAAATGCAAACTGAATAAAGCCTTAAACACTGCAACAACACCAACACTTTTTTGTTAAAAAGCAGTGTTAATATTTGGAGAATATATTCTTTTAAACAAAATCGGTAAGTCATTGGGTTATTTTCGAACGAGTCCTTGGGATGCTACTTAATCCATGCAACCCTCTTTAAATAGTGATAAGAAACCGAACCAAACCTAACCGTTGACCTTTTGCAACCTGTATGCCAAATTGTCTCCTTTAACATAATACTCTTCTAAAAATCTATAGCAGATCACCATGCTGCCCAGAGGATTCCTACTATTTGGGTCATGACCTGTGCATATATTGGTAGGATATGTGCGGCCAAATTGATTTCCCGAGAAAATTAAGCACACTTTAGGGTTCGGTGACAGTTTCTATTTTCATATCATATCATGTCAGGCCGTTGTGTCCTTGGGCAAGACACTTTACCCGCATTTTCTCCTGTGGGTAATGTCCACACTCCACAGTAATGACTCTTACATGTCTGATATGTGAAATGTGTAATTGTAAAGCGCTTTGAGCACCTGTAAAAGCGCTCTAATAAAAAATGTAATGCATTATTATTATTATATCGTCCAATTGTGGTTTTTCAGTATTTGCTTATCACTATGAGGCAGTGTGAGTAGGAGGTGATGGGGGTTGTTACGTCACAGCTTTCCAGGTAAATACCAACACAGTATGGACGACAAAGATAAACTTAATATCTTGTTTTGGGGGATATTATGGGTCTTACTCTGACATACAGCCCCTCTACAAGATAAGTAAAAGATATGTCCCGTTGACATGCAGACCACTAATTTATGAGCACACATTCTGGCTCACAATCCCTCTGATGCTGTCTTATATCATGGCATGTTCTGTTCAACATCATCTTCTTATCTTTAAAAGTATAGTACGTAGCGGGACCGCCCCTAGCTCAAGGAGCGAGAAAGGAAGAGAGAGAGAGAGAGAGGTTGAAAGCACTATAGAGAAAATTAAGAGAAAAGCAGTGTTTGTGAGAAAAAAGAGTGACTCAGAGGAATAAAACGTTGCAATATGATGGTTCATATGGTTTAGAAGAGTGTTCTGACGGATTGTGATATATGGCTGGTTTTGATAAGGCATGGCATTTTAGTGGATACTGGTTGTTTTGGAAACTGGAATACTTTTTGTTGAGGCGGTCAACTTTAAAGTCAGTCATTAAAACATAGAATGGTGGACAAACGGGTTAGTTGTTATCACATACCGCTGCTTTTTCTTGTTGAAGTGCCTGGGCAGCAAAACGGGCCACATGGTTGATGATTGGAGCAAAGTTGGTTGGGCCGTAAAAGCGAATGTGAGGAAGACAGGCAGAGTAAGCCTGTGCAATACCCTCCACACCTAGACGGAGAGAAATACAAAATGTGTTTGAGTTTCAATTAACATTAATGGTTTGAGAAGTGGTGATGGCAGGAGAGAGCAGAGGTGGGGACTCGAGTAACATGACTTGACTCGAGTCAGACTCGAGTCACATATTTTTTGACTTGAGACTTGCTTGACTAACATTGATAAAAGACTTGACTTTGACTTGGTATTCATGACTTGAGACTTGACTTAAGCTTTTGTTTTTAGGATGATTTTTAACATCTGTCCAGGGACTACAGATGAAAAATAGCCTGTTGGCTAACTCTGGCGCATTTACAGAAATGTCAATCAATGTGCACTGTCCCTGTCAAATAAATATATAAATAAATAAATAGATAGATGACTTGAAAGGACTTGACTGTTTAAAATTAAATATTTGCGTTTTGTTTTTGTAGTGAGATATTACGTTTAGTTTTTTCGAAAAACGTGATTATAGCGCCGTGCGCGCAAACCTATAGGCAGTGATGTACCTGAACGCGTTCAATGAACGATCGTTCATGAACGCGTTCATATTTTGGGTGAACGTGAACTGAACGTACTGTATTTCCACTAGATGAACGTAATTGAGAACGTGTTCATTCTCAGCGCTGTATAACGGCGTTCAAAAGTGCGTTCATTCTCAGCACTGTATTATAACGGCGTTCAAAAGGGTGCCAGATTTCATATGCCTTTCAGCTGAAAACCCAGTTAAAACACACCGTAAA
Source organism: Gymnodraco acuticeps (assembly GCF_902827175.1). NCBI lineage: Eukaryota > Metazoa > Chordata > Actinopteri > Perciformes > Bathydraconidae > Gymnodraco > Gymnodraco acuticeps. The sequence continues at coordinate 2,198,732 of NW_022992216.1, read as the reverse complement.
CAGGCTTCAAAAATAATGCGGAAAACCACCCAATCTGGCAACAGCAAGCTGCCTGTGTACGCGCCTGTCACCCCTGGCTGTCGCACTAAAATATACGTCATCAGACTCCTCACAACAAACAATGTGGAACCGCTGAACCGGCGAGCATTGAATGAATGAATGAATTAGTATGGACCATAGACTGTATATATAAATGGACGTAGGGTCCGTGACATCACCCATAGGATTCTGCAGAGTTGCGGTGAAGCCCTTAGTAGGCGGAGTCGGCCACTAACGGCTCGACAGTGACGCCAGAGTTCAACTCCCGCCTTCTCCAAATAAGGGCAAAGAGGCGGAGCCTGCTGCCACCGAGCTGGAAGTTCCAGAGCTAGCTGAAGCTACCAAGCTAAGCTAACATGCTCCCCATCTGCACGCTGCCGTCGCATTTTACGTTTCTAAGGTAAGCGGACATGAAACTATTCAGCAAAACTATAAATAATAATCTAAGTTATTGAGCTTTTAGCATAATACTTCAGAATCTTAAAACCCCTTAACGTTTGTATGCAATTGTGCTAAATTCAACACTGGAATCAAGCAAATATTAATATGTTTGCATGACATTAGTTATTTATATTTTGATATCACTTAACTATACGTTTAATACATTTAAGTCAAGCTAAGGTACATGTGATGGTAGCTAGTTAGCACTCTTACCTGTGAGGCCTCCTCCAAACAGCATAATAACCAGACTATCATTAAAACTAAGTACCAGTTCTAGATCCTTGACTTTAGACAAACAATTCAAAAGACAAAATGTATTTAAAGACCAATCTTTATTTGAATGTGCCTCTTAACCTGAGATATTAGTTATACAGTAATAGTATTGACAATCTAAAAAAACTGAGCAACTCAACAGTCAACTTTATGTTTCTTATTGTCTAAAGCATTTATTATTTTCATTTTCCCAATCTCATATTCAGTGTGGACGGATTGAGACAGCATGGTGTCCAGAGAGCTGCAGAGACTTCAGGGAGAAACCTCCGTGTGATGGACGTCCTGTCTGTTGGTTTGGAGAGGACTGAGGGTCTTTCCTCTGCGAGGAGGACCAGGGCTGATGAAGGAGCCCATGCTGGGCAAAGCTGATACCAACTGCACAGGCCTAGTCGGTCATTTTATTTGACTAAATGTGTTTAATACATTTAATAGGTTTACACCTTCTGTCCATATGTGCTTTTTATTTAAAACATTTGATTAACTTTTGGTTCACATTTCAATAAATTGTATTTGTATTTGCACTCCTTTTGTCCATTATTCTTACTGAAAATGCTAGATTACACATTCACATCTGACTGAAGATTGGCCCCATTTATTTGTGACGTTGCAAAACAAGGTACATGTTGTGAAGCTCATAAAGTGAGGCAAATAGAAATAATCAGCTGATGGAGTGTAGATGTGGAAATCGCTGCATTCGATCAGCTGACTGTGTTTACAATAAAAGTAGTTTCTTAGTGAATGTCCTGTACTGGTCTTAAAATCTCATAACATCAGCTTTTAATGTTCCTCTTGGATGTTCTTCTTGACCCTCAGAGAAGGAGAAAATGTCCTGTCTTTCAGGCATGTCCTTTCCTAACAAAAATGACAGGAAACATAAAACATATTATTGCAGAACAAGTGTGTTATTTATGAAAGCGGTGTGTTTGTGTGTTTAGGGGCTGTAGATGTAATTATTTTGTAATTGTAATGGTTTTTTTTATTTCAACAATGAGCTACAAAGACAATCAGATTATGAATGAACAGTATGAAGTTCATCAACATTGAAATATATGTTATTATCAAAATAATATTTAACTGTTATCAAAACGTAGTGCAACTGTAGAAGCTTGCTCTGTTGTCTCACTGAAAGAATAACTTTTACCACGTTTTTTACAGACAATATTGAGAGATAAATAGTAGCAGTTCTCACTATGCGTTAAATATCTTTGCCTTCAATACATTAAATTAGAAAGCTGACAAAGTCATATTGCTTGTTATCATCTAAATGTAACTTTTTGCATGGAAAAAACCCTCAACTTAACTGATGTGTAGGTGATCTAGTATTTAGTATTGTTTAATGGAATGTATATCAGTGTATTCAAGTCAATACTTCATTCATTTAAACCAATATCTTTCTTGATTCTTTGTACAGTATGAAAAAAGAGTCTTTGTACCTGTGCTGAAGTTCACTGCTGTGAGGAGTCCAGTTCTGTCTCTCACTCTCTGGTCCAGCCTGTCTGCATCACCTGGACACCTTAAACAAACAGATATATATATATATATATATATATATATATATATATATATATATATATATATATATGTATATGTAAAGTACTATGTGTACAAACAATATAACTGATTCTCTTCTGTTGAACATGTTGGATTGTGTATTGTCCGAGTCAGGGGCCTTTTTATTTTACTGTAACTTTGGAAGTTGTGTTACCAATGCTTACTGTTTATTTGATACCTATTTGGTAATGCAATTAATAAAGACAACAAGGTTTGGGTTCGTTCTTCAGATGACTGTGACGTTAACGTGTAAGCTCAATAATGAACTCCAGCTCAACCAACCATATTGTAATATCTAAGTAATCATCTTGAAATATGACATTAATAATTGTAATATACACACATCTTATTGTGAGGTTGATTTCACATACACTACTTCGACATTAGCTTGTCTACATACTTGAGCATAGCCAATTTAAATTAACCTTAGATGCATACAGTTCTACCTACATAATAAAATATCTCTAAGTTACAAGGATGTAACCTTATTTTATCAACCTCAAACAGAAGCCGTTTGTTCAACAGTATTATCCCACTTAACACTTGTCTATTTCGTTGTAACCTTTATATATACAGTCTATGATTTTAACTTGGAGGCTACGATTACAATCGTTAGCACCGATGTAGCTACCACTAGCTTACATGCTAACCCAAGCCTCACCATTCATTACGTAGCTGATTAAAATCATTAACACATAAATAAAGCACTAGAATTTCACTTACCGCAAAACCGCATTCATGCACCGTCTGTTTTAACCGCAGAGCGAGTCACAATAGTCCGATATATAAGCATGAAGAACAAACAACCACGGCCGGCTACAAGTTGTGTTTGCTGGATGAGCTGAGCAGGCAGAGTCCCTGTAGCTAGCTTCACGGAGCAGCTAGCAGAGAGACAAGAAGCTAACAGCGGCAGGCACTTGACAGGGCCGTCACTCAATGTGACCACGCCCTAATTTATGCACAAACTTTAAGACCTAATATAAATAAAAGGGTCGCGTTAGAAAACAATTCACTCACAGATCCATAATCATGAAGGTGGAATCTAACTATATCGATAATAAAATGTATGGAGCCAGGGGTAGAAACATGTTTTTTTCTGCTGTAAAGTTGGGCATTTTAACATGGGGGTCTATGGAAATTGCTCCTTTCTGCAGCCATCGCCTATCGGCCAATATATGAACTGCAGTGTGTGGCACTTCCGTATTGGCTTCCCGGCTCTACCCCACAGTTTGCCGCTTGGTATGGACGAAGCCGAGAGCAGCTGCAGCAGCACTCGCTCAGAGTCAGACTCTACGGCGTTGGCGTATGAGCATTTAAAAGAGTTTTACGTTAAAGTCAGTACTGACTCAGACGGAAAAAATCTAACGTTTGCCTGTAACCTTAGTTTCATACCTCAGCCTGGTTCCTACCTTGTGTTGTGTTAGTACAGAGTTATGTCGGCACATGTTTATATGTTATATGTTTGCACAATGACTACTTTCACTTTTGGTACTTAGTATATTTAGATTATTATACTTAATAAAGACCATTCAAGCAGCACGTTTTTCCTCATGTTTTTGAAAATATACTGTAGAGATGAAAGCTGCAGCTGCTACTAGTGTGGACTGAATGGGCGGCAGCAAAGCGTTATGGAAATGCCAGTATTCTGATTGCTGTCTGTGGTTCTATATGGGTTGTGGCAATCATTTTGACAAATAATAGCTCGCAGCAACGTATTGAAAAAATAACTATAAACTATAAATTAGTTCATTTTTGAAACCATGAACTTTAGTTAAAACATTTGAATTATGAACTATGAACTGAACTAGTTCATTTTAAAATTTGTGAACTGAACTAGTTCATTTTAAAATTTGTGAACTGTGAACTGAACTAGTTCATTTTAAAATGTGTGAACTGTGAACTGAACTAGTTCATGTAGAAAGTGAACTTTCCCAACACTGCCTATAGGTTACTTACGTAACCCCAGTTCTCAGAGTAACATGTAGTGAGATGTCTCACTATGGGATGCGCCTCATCGCGGAGCAAACAGAAGCATCAATCTCATTACGCCAATCCTGATTGGCTGGTGATCTTGACGTCAGCGTCAGGGAATCCACCCCCTATAAGTAGCTTGCGCTACGTCGCATGCGTCATTCAAAATAAGCACCTCTTCTCGCTTCACCATAGCAAGGAGGGCCGTCTGGTGAGACATCTCACTACATGTTACTCTGAGAACTGGGGTTACGTAAGTAACCTATAGTTCTCATTCATAACACTCCGTTCGATGTCTCACTATGGGAAATTGTGGCTCCCGTATTGCCAGACGAGCTTATCTCGAAAATCACCAAACCAACCAGAACTTAACAGGTAGAGCTCTGACTCAACAAGGTGCCCAGCACTGCTCGGGCCACACTAGGAGCAGAGACGTCTAGCCTGTAAAAGCGGACAAAAGTTAGCGGGGAGGACCAGCTCGCCGCTGCACAAATGTCTTGGATGGAAACACCCTTGAACAAAGCCCAGGATGTAGCCAGACCACGAGTCGAATGAGCCCACAGACCCGAAGGTGCCTGCAAACCCTGACTCGTATAGGCCAAAGCAATTGCCTCCACAATCCATTGGGAGAGCCGTTGCTTAGTAACGGGCTTGCCCTTGTGAGGGTTAGCCCAGGACACAAAGAGTTGGTCATTATGACAAAACTCTTTTGATCTGTCCATATAGGTGCGTAAAGCACGGACTGGACACAGCAAATCCGGCTGCTGTTCCCCGGAGGAACACAGTGGCGGAGGAAATGCCTCAATGTCAATTGGGGTACATGAACCAACCACCTTTGGTATAAAGGCAGGGTTGGGCTTCAACAACACTCTCGTTTGCCCTGGGGCGAACTGAGTGCATGAAGGATGTACAGATAGCGCATGAATGTCACTGACCCGCTTGGCGGATGCCAGGGCCAGTAACAGCACTGTCTTGAGTGACAAGTGCTTCATGTCAGCTCCTTCTAGGGGTTCAAATGGGGTCAGGTTGAGCCCATCTAAAACCACTGCCAAGTCCCATAATGGCACCAGTGACCCGGAAACAGGGAGGAGCCTGCGAGCCCCTTTCATAAAACGGCAGACCAAAGGATGTTGGCTAGCCGTCTTACCCTCAAAGCCCACATGGCATGCAGCAATAGCAGCCAGGTACACTTTGATCGTAGAGAAAGCTCTGTGTTTATCGATCAAGTCCTGTAGAAATGATAAAATCACCCCGACAGGACATTGAAAAGAGATGTGTCCTTTTTGAAGGCACCACTCCTCAAACACCCTCCACTCATAGTCATAGAGAGACCTGGTGGAGGAAGCTCTCGCACTCTGAATAGTGTTTATCACCTTCTGAGGGAGTCCCACTGTATTCAGATTGTACCACTCACGGGCCAGGCCCATAGTGCCCAGCGCTCTGGGCGTGGGTGAAAGATCGCCCCCCCCCCGCCTGAGACAGTATGTCCCTGCGTAGTGGGGGCTGCCATGGCTGCCCGCACAGCAGCTGATATATCTCCGCCAGCCCGTACATTGCGAGCCAGGGCGGAGCTATCAGGATAAGTGTGTGGCATTGTTCCTTCACTCTGGCCAGAGTTGGGGGTATCGGAGCCAGGGGTGGGAACGTGTACAGAAGGCCCGGAGGCCAATCGTGCACGAGCGCGTCCACGCCTAACGGTGCGTTTAAATCACGCATTGAAAAGAACAGCTGACATTGAGCATTTTCTTTTGATGCGAACAGATCTACCGCGGCTCTGCCGTAACGCACCCACAGCTGACTCACAATCCTTGGATGTAGAGTCCAGTCTGCATATAGTGGTGCACCTCTGGACAATAGCTCTGACCCGAGGTTCATCACTCCTGGTACGTGGGTCGCTCTCAGAGAGAGGAGACGTCTGCCGCTCCATAAGATCAGTTTGCGAGCCAGCATGTGTAACTGGAGAGAACGCAAACCCCCTTGGCGGTTTATACACGATATTGTGGTCGTGTTGTCTGTCCTCACGAGGACATGATGTCCTCTGAGAAAAGGCAGAAAGCGTTTTAGGGTGAGGAACACCGCTAAAAGCTCCAGGTAATTTATGTGCGCCCGCTGGAGGTCTCTGCTCCAGAGACCCCTCACCGGATGACCTTCGTAAATACCTCCCCAGCCTGTCAGACATGCGTCCGTGGTGACCACCTTCCGTGAAAGGACAGCACCCATAGGCACGTCCCGTACTAGAAAAGTCGGGTGCAGCCAGTGGCGTAGTGCCATTACGCATTTCACAGTAACCATTACTCTCCGCGCGCCATGACGCGCGGGGTTTAGTTTTAGAGCGGCTACCCAGCGCTGAAACTCCCTCATGTGTAAGCGTCCCAGTCGTACGACCAGGATGGCTGACGTCATGAGCCCCAGTAACCGCAGGCATGATCTGAAGAGAACATGTTTGCGCAGCTGGAAATGAGCGAGACAAGCTCTGAAAGCTTTCACTCTTTCCGCTGACAGGCGGGCTGTAAAGGGCACCGAGTTCAGGTGTAAACCCAGGAAGAGTACAGTCTGTGCTGGGCACAACATGCTCTTTTCTGTGTTTATTATGAAACCCAGGTTGAGCAGGTGCTTTACGAGGACATTTGTCTGCGTAATCTGACTCTGCTCGGCGGGTACTATAGATATAGCCCTCTTTTCTAGAAGTGAGAGAATCTCTCTCTCTAGAATATGGGCTGACTCTCCCCGGGCTTGTGAATACAGAATGCCCGAGAAGCGAGGGGGGGTGACAGCGAATTGGAGTCTGTAGCCCTGTGTTACTGTCTTGAGAAACCCAAGCAGATGTTGTGAGCATCTTCCACTGTATGCTCCTTAGAGCCAGCGGAGATGTCACGTCTCTTACCCTCTGAGTCTCTATTTGTTGTGTTATGGGGCCCTCTAGTGTCTGAACACGGTGGTGCCCCATTTCGACAATCCCCACCGACACTGCGCATGCGCGTGACGGTGGTGCCTTCACAACCCCAGCCGGCACTGCGCATGCGCGTGACGGTGGTGCCTTCACAACCCCAGCCGGCACTGCGCATGCGCGTGACGGTGGTGCCTTCACAACCCCAGCCGGCACTGCGCATGCGCGTGACGGTGGTGCCTTCACAGCCCCAGCCGGCACTGCGCATGCGCGTGACGGTGGTGCCTTCACAGCCCCGGCCGGCACTGCGCATGCGCGTGACGGTGGTGCCTTCACAGCCCCAGCCGGCACTGCGCATGCGCGTGACGGTGGTGCCTTCACAGACCCGTCTATTATCCGCCTTTTGAGAGAGGCCGTAGCTGCTCTCAGAAGGGGAACAGTTGACGGACTGTTTATTGTTTTTATTGTTTTTCTTTTCATTCTTTTGAGCTGCGCCCTTGGCCTGAAGCCTGGATGCGTCAGCGGAAAATGGTTTATTTGAGAAACAACAACAAACTTGTGACATGTGTTTTTGCGGACTTGAGGATGGTGTTGAGGCATCTCTCGAGGCGGCGGGAACACATCTAGAGCTGGGGAACCGTGGACTTCCAGCTCTGTCACAGAGGGGAGAAGGAGGGGCTGTCAGGCCGCCCGCTTCTTCTTCCTCGACTGCTGGCCGAAATTCTGGGTCGGCTGCGCCTGGGCTGCAGCCGGAACCGGAGATTTTCTAGGCCAACTCGCCCTCGTCTCCTGCCTGGGCTGGGGACTCGGGGCGGGCTGCGACCTCTGCTCTTTAGGTATTTTGAACCGAGCAGGGTTCGAGGCAGCTTGGGCGAAGGACTGCCGCTGTGAATGCAGCGGCTGGACCCTTCGAGGGAGGCAGAGGTGGAGGGCCTCGTCCTCCTTCTTTTTCGACTCGCATCTCCTCTGCATGGAGGCGAGAGCGGAGCCGAAAATCCCCTCGGGAACGATGGGCATGTCAAGCACATCCTCCTTTTCCCGGTCTGGGAGGTTGGTGAGGTTGAGCCATCTAGCTCTTTCCTGCACCACCATGATCCCCATTGCCTTGCCCGTTGCCTGGACGGCGCAGCGTTGGACACAGAGACAAATGTCTGTGACCGCGGCCATCTCGTCCAGAACGGCCGGTCCAGGATTGCTCGATAGATCCTCGCAGAGCTCCGCTTGATATGCGGTTAGCAGCGAGGAAACGTTCAGAGCCCTGGCGGACAACGCTGCGGCTCTGTAGGACCGTACAGTCATGGTCGACTGGAATCGGTCCACCTTCGCTGGCAGCATGGGGTTCCTGCTTGGTGACGGGCCCATCCTCGGTAGGAGGTGGGCTGCCACCAGCGGTTCCATAGGCGGTATGCGGAGCAGGCCGAGCCTCTCCATACCGTCACAGTCTAGGGAGGAGGAACCCTGGATTGGGGCCTTGTTGCTAAAGGGTCGGTCTCTCCACGAGATCGACACCTCATCCAACATCTCCGGGAAGACCGGAAGGAGTTGCCTCTTTGTCCTCGTTGCTTGGGGAAAATGCTTCCTCGTCTCCTTGGCCATTTTGGGCCACGGGATATCTACCCTGGACGCGGCACGCTGACACACGGCCTGCAGGTCCATGCTCAGACAGGGCGAAGCAGGTGTGCTATCGCCCGGGAGAGCAGCCATCGCTCCCGGCTTTGCAGCTTGAGCCGATGACATGAAGATATCGTCTTCTTGCTCATCCGAATCAGACAGGAGGAACTCAGAGGCATCCTCTTCGTCCTCCATGTAATCCAATTCCAGGACATCCTCCGCGGGCGAAACCATGGTGAGGTCTAGCCGGGAGCCCCAGCTTGGTAAAGCGTGGGGCTCCGTTCCCGCGTCTCTTGCCGCCACCGGGTCCCGGCCTGACACGGCGCGGGATTCCGGTTCCGCAGCTGCCGCTGTTAATGAGCCCCAGACCGACACAGTGAGGGGCTCAATCTCTGCGGCGGACGCCCCCGCGTCTTGATTGCCAGCCGGCAAATCAGTGGACATGAGGGGGTCCTGTCCCGACAAGCTAGCTTGGCGTGCTAACCGTCGGCGGAGGCTCTTTATGGTGAAACGGGCACAATGCCCGCACGAGCCGGGGTTGTCAATAGCCTCCTGGGCGTGTTCCAGCCCGAGGCAGGACGAGAAGACCTGGTGTGAGTCTGTGCCTGATATCTTCAACCCGCAGCCTCCGAGTCGAGCCTCCGAGTCGAGCCTCCGAGTCGAGCCTCCGAGTCGAGCCTCCGAGTCGAGCCTCCGAGTCCCTGACTCCTCTGGTGTGAGGGAGAGAGGCGTCCATCTTGTTCGCCGCGTGGCGTGGAGAGGACCCGCTCGTAACAGGTACGTCGTCGAAAAAAAAGTGTTACCAACCTGTCCTTAATCCGGAGAAAAAAGGACGGTGTAGGTCTTTTTTCTCAAAGAATATTAACTGGTGTGTCAATATTCTTTAATCCTTTCCTCCTCCGTGAGAAAGAGAAAAGAAAAACGTCCTCGCTACCGTGGTGTCGGTAGTGAGGGAAGCAAGCTAGCAACGGGTGTGTTGCTAGCTTGAAAAAATCAAAACCGTATCTTAATTTCCGAGGAAAGAAACGGCGAGGTTGATTATAATACTAACTGGTGTGTTAGTATTAGCAGTCTGCTTGCGAAGCAGAAAGAGTAGCCGGCGAGCGCCCGTCGACCGAAATTTAGATTTGGGTTCAGTCTGTGGACTGTTAAGCTAGCCCGGCTACCATAGAGATGTGCTCTGAAGCGAGAAGAGGTGTTTGAATGACGCATGCGACGTAGCGCAAGCTACTTATAGGGGGTGGATTCCCTGACGCTGACGTCAAGATCACCAGCCAATCAGGATTGGCGTAATGAGATTGATGCTTCTGTTTGCTCCGCGACGAGGCGCATCCCATAGTGAGACATCGAATGGAGTGTTATGAATGAGAACTGGCAACCCACTAGAAGGCAGGAGTGTCAGTTAACATGGCAGCAGCTAGCTTCACTCCACAAATAGTGAAGTTTGGATTCAAGGATTAATTTGTCGATGACGGTAATAAGAAGAGAACAGCGATATGCAGGGTCTGCAGCATACAGATCAGTGACACGACCACCACAACATCCAACTTCATTCGTCACTACAAACAACCCCACAGAGAAAGGTGCGTGCATGTGTTGTGTTAGCTAGAAAGCTAACGTTAAGTTTAAGCTACGTTAGACTTGGTTTCAAATCGATTAAGCAAAGAGAAGACAAAACGGTAAATGAACACTAGAACCGCCAAGGGAGAGAGAGAGAGAGAAAAAAAGAGAGAGACAAAGAGAGAGAGAAAAAGAGAGAGAGAAAAAGAGATGCCTCGTTTATTTCCCCTGTGTTATTATCAGAAGTTACTGTAAACTTTTGAATAATGTAGTTCATCTACTTTTAGTAGTTTGTTTAAATGTTTTAATTATGTTGTTTTTGTTTGTAGAAGTGCTTCATTCCTTGATTTATTGTAAAATGAATCTGAACTTTTTGATCTGTTATGATGATAAACTGAAGCAATTTCTAAATTAACCCAATTAAGTGAGTTTTAAATCGTCCTACTTAGTTTATAAGGAAATTATGAAGAGGGACAAATTAAATGATTTGAAAATGATGTCTATGTAGGCGCTGACGCTGTTGGCGCTTCTAGTGTTAACAGAAATTTAAATTAAATATGTGTAATGGCAAATGCAAATTAGTCTCTTTTCGGCGCCTCCCGCTTTTTTAACGCTGATTTGGGTGACTCGTGTAATTCGTGGAGAACCGACGAGTTTTCGTTTTGGGGGGGGGGGGGGGGGTCCGTCTTTTTTGAAGTGAGAAGTCCGTCAGTCGGACTGACGGACGGACAACTTCTCACTTCAAAAAAGAAGAATAAATCTAGACCGCAAAATAATTAAACAAGCGAGTGTCTGTTTTTCCTGGCCAATGACAGGTTCATTGAACACAACACGAGCGTAACGTCTCTTCACGTTAAGTTCCCCACCCCTGCTGTAAATAATAATAAAAACCCTTGATTTATAACTTAACATCTCTGTCTCCTATTGATCAGAGTATATTATAAAGAATAGCCAGTTAATTGAAGCATTATAGCACAGGCCTTTGTCAGATGGTATATTTGACACTGTTTTTTTTCTGCTTCGAATAGTTCTCTCTTTTTTCACCATAGCTGTGTTTGCATCCCTGTGTATGATTTTCTTACCTGGAGTTCTGCCTTTTTGAACAGACTTTTTGAGTCCTAGCTATATTGTCTGCAGTTCTAAGGTTAATATTGATCTAATATGATTGTCATCGGTCTAAATTAGATTTCAAATGATTAACTGTGTATGTAATGAAGATCATAGTGTGGGTTGAATCCATTTTCATAACCACTGTTTTTTAACTGATTTAAATGCGGAAACTGGGCTTATTCATCAGAATTTCGTATGACTTGACTTGACTTGCTTGACCTGAGCAATGACTTGACTTGACTTGCTTGACTCTCACCACAGTGACTTGGGACTTGCTTGATACTTGTAGGTCAAGACTTGAGACTTGCTCATGACTTGCACATGTAGGACTTACTCCCACCTCTGGGAGAGAGGCTTACATAATTTGAAAGTGTGCATGCTGTATTGGCCCCATGGATGAGTAGGATCGCCAGGAGATCCAGGTGTTTTTGTTTTCGAGAGTCAGGTCCTTTTGGCTTCATGCTCTACTGAGCAACCTTCATAGTAAATAACAGGGCCACGCCTCCAACGCTGTATCCAACTCTCTTTATACTTCCATATGGAGAGACATTTTAACCAAGGGCCAAGCTGACGATGATTGTCTCTCGTCAGCTTTTTCAGACTCGTATCAGCTTAACCAACCAGACAATTAGAAGTGTGAATGAGGTCTTTTGTTGAACACTCTCCTTCTTTCTCAATCACCTGCATGGCTTTTTGTTTTACGACATTCAAAATATGGCATATCAATTAAAGGAAACAAACTTGATTTTTTGCTAAAATATGATCACTTGTTAGTACCTAGAATGTTGTTTGTATCAACTATAGCAGCACTTTATCACTGCTCTACTCTAAATCAGGTTTTATTTTTTGTCCTGAAACTTTTCATTGGACTTTAGGCTAAGTTAGTTTTTCCAAGAAAATATGAGCTGTAGTGTCATAGTTTGCTAACCTTACAAAGAAAGTGCATTTGTGGAGTACACACAAATATGTACGCACAAATATGTTTTTGAATTTTTTTTTATTAAGCATAACCGCCTGCAAAAATATCAAAACAAGGTGTAAAGTACTGACGAATTACAAATATATTCTATTGTAGATAGATCAAGGGAAGGAGATTACAAATATATATATATATATATATATTATAATATATAAATATTGACCTGATGAGGATGCTAAATGGAATATCAGGGGCTCATTCAAGCATTTACAATTATTCTGATGGGAGCATGACTTTGGGAACTACATTTCTTATCCATCCATCCTACAGAACCACATAACAACCTCATTGTGGCGCTAGAGAAGATTCAGGATAATACCAAAATCATTAGGATTTATCATCTGAGGACCATGAATGTCTGTTACCAATCACAATGAATGTATTTATAGTCTTCAACAGCAGAGAAGCTGTGAATTAATACATGTGAATGCACCGCTCCACATCATATCTGCTTTGGTCAGGAGCAAATGTTTGGTAGCGTAGCATTCATACTGCCAATTTAGAGAAATGTCTTGTGTAGAGTGTGTAGGTGAAGTGTGAAGTTGTTATTTACTCAAATATAGCATCTGACAGGAGCACCCAGATCTTTTTTTCAACCCGGTATCACGGCAAGACGTGAACATGTGACGATTTACCATGCTGGGAGACGTGAAGATGTCAAGATTTCGTCCCTTCAAACGTGACAGTTACACGGTATTGTTAACCCATGTTCACCAGTGGAGAAATACCCGGAAATGCCAAGCAAATGCTACCCCGACGGTCGGTTGTTATTGTCAATATTAATATAATAATGATTTATTTTTTAATAGTCACACTCGATTGCCGATTTTCTTGTTGCCCCAGCTGGTCGACACCTCTTTTAGCAGAAACAAAGGCTACATTAATGTATTAAATCGATGTTAATCCATGCGTGTGGATGTGGAATTAACGGACGTGACGTTGTACGTTGTGCGTTGCCAGGCAACAGCTTCGGTTCATGTTAATTTACAAACTCTTCAACTACAACCGTAGTTATATTTAAAAACATGTTAGAAGGCCTCACGAAATACTTTAATGTAAATTAAAATGTAAATGTGAAGGAATGTGTGTATAACAAAATACCGTCATAAACTAAACCGGAGACAGACGTAGGCAAGATCCTCAGCTCGATGATTGGATGGTTTAGCCGCAATGCACGCTGGGATTTGGTGTTTATGCGATGTGAAATCTGAAAACATTTAAAAAAAATAAAATAATACTTTATTCCGAGTGTGCTTGTTTTTCTCTTTGAAAGTCATCACATAACGGCATTGTAATACACTGTTCGGCTGCATTAAATATTACATATCTGCCGGAGTTCTCTATTTATAGAGCCCTGATGAGAAGACTTTTAGACAAACAGGAACAACTGCCGCCAAAACTGAAAACGTGAGCAGAAGCAGCTAAAGCACGTCTTTCCTACGCCGAAGAGGAAATTAATCTAAGGCTGGAAAAAGCTAAGTTGGAAGCATATATGGAAATGCTCAACATACAGAAAGAGACAGCTGCGGAGCTGAAGCAGAAGTATTCGAAGCTGCTGAGGATTTAGACATTGAGAAAGAAAGGAGGAAAAAATGTTTACGCTCTGTATCATTGGAAGCAGTGTTACGCACACAGCAATATGTTGTTGACCAAGCCAAAATAACGGAGGCTAAACCTCAACTAAGTGATCATTATGTACCAGCAAATACAAAGCAAGGCATTCACAGCTCAAACCAGAAGCCAAACCTTTCATTCTCCATCAAACCAATCTTGGATCCCAATCACCTCAACTTACCTCACTGCAGCCTGGCATCAACAGAGACGAGTGTGCTCGTGGTTCACGCAATGTAAAGTTTGAGAACAACCGTTGTACTCCTGGACAGTATTACAGGCCTCAAAACAGGGGCAGCGGGTGCTGTAGGCTAAGGAAGGCTAAGCCTTCCCAAATATTTGTGTAACTGCATCCTGGTAAAATAAAAATATAATGTCTAATGTGTGTGTCTTCGACATTAGCGCTGCTATGCAGCCACCTGTGCCCTGTACGAAGCCAGTTCAACATACCCTGGATACGTTTGAGTTATCTTAACTAACCCTAACAAACGAGATCTCGCTAAGCGGTCCTACGACGCTGGTTATCAACTCGGTAAATCGAGCCAGGGTTTCTCTCACCAGCTGAGAGCGCGTTCACGTGAAAGGGGCGGGATTAGCTACATTTGACCAATCACAAACAGGGACAAGTGTACTGACAGCGCAACATCATACTTCATTAATGAAAAGTAAACTAATATTAGACAAATGAACTTTAAACATCCATGATGACTTAAACATATAATCCAGGATACAAGCCACATAGTTGCTGCAAGGTGAATACAGAACAACTCGTTAAAAAATAAACTACAGAGTGTTTGAAAGCGTACAACAGTTTTATGATACTGCCCCATCTAAGACACGAGGGGATCTGACTTTATTACATTTGAGTTGAGTGTTTCGTCAACTTAATGTGTTGCTTAAAATAATACGTCTGCATACAGTATATGTGACAATGTAACTAAGTGTTGCACGGCCAGATACGGCTCGAGAAGCTGACTCAGATAAGGAAATATTGTGATATCGATGTGAGATCGATGATCTGATTGATGATGTGATATGAATGATAAGTGCGACACGTCGGCGTCTCCCCTGCATACGGCAGTTCAAACTGTATTTCCTTTTTCCTGTAATGTGACTTGATAGATTTAAACTCCGCACACTGAGCTCTGATCGGTCAGCAGGCGGTGCTTTCACTGAGTTGATCTCTTTTCTATAGACGCTGGGGCAGCGTAAGATGAAAAAAAGTTATTTAGCCTTCCAAAACCTGAGCCTCACGCGCCGCCTATGCCTCAAAACCACAGTGGTAATCCTTCCTCATCGCCCCATCCCATGTCTCCAAATTACAATCACGACGACTCAAACCTGAATGACTTTGTGAGATATTTTGCATGGCACAAGCTTGTTGCTACAGGTTTGCTTCAATTCAATGAAAAACCTCAGAATTACAGAGCATGGAAACGGTCTTTCCAGACCGCAACCCGGGGTTTAAACCTGACACCAAGTGAGGAGATGGATCTTCTGCACAGGTGGCTTGGTAACGAGGCAAGACAACACGTCGAAGAGATAAGAGCAATACACATAAATCACCCCGAAGCAGGATTAGCAATGACATGACATGACAGACTCGAGCGAACATATGGCTCACCAGAAGTCATTGAAGACACTCTGTTCAAACACATTGACACCTTTCCTAAAATAACAAATCAAGATTATTCCAAACTGACAAAGTTAAGTGATCTATTAATGGAACTTCAATCTGCCAAAGCAGAGGGAGACTTTCCTGGTCTCTCCTTCCTCGACACAGCCAGAGGCGTCAACCCAATAGTTCAGAAGCTTCCATTTGGTCTGCAGGAAAAGTGGGCATCAGTCGGTGCATCCTACAAGCGGCAAAATCTTGTCCACTATCCACCCTTTGACTTCTTCGTGAACTTTGTCAGCCAGGAGGCTATCATGAGGAATGATCCGAGCTTCAACTTCGCCTCCCACACAGACACAGCTAAACAGAATGATAAGACAGGTTGGAAACCAAACAAATATCGGGAGGTCTCTGTCCACAAAACAGAGATCTTCCCCGGAGTCGTTACTGAAACCGGTGAGCCCCCAACAAGATCTGAGGACTTTGATAAAATGTGTCCGATACATGAAAAGCCACATCCACTCCGCAAATGTCGTACATTCCGAGCAAAGCCCATTGATGAGCGTAAAGCATTCCTAAAAGAGAATAATGTGTGCTTCAGATGCTGTTCTTCGTCATCACATTTCGCGAAGAACTGTAAAATGAAAATTCAATGTTTTAAATGCAAAAGTGAAAGACACCATACAGCACTTCACCCTGGACCCACACCCTGGATGGAGGAGGTGCTCCCTGCTCCAGAGCATGGCGGGAAGGAGGAAAAAACTTCACCTCCTCCTCATGTCACCACCAAATGCACAAACGTCTGTGGCGGAGATCTGGCAGGTAGATCCTGCTCCAAAATATGTCTTGTAAATGTATATCCATCAGGCCACAAAGACAAAGCAATTAAACTGTATGCAATTTTGGATGAACAGAGCAACAGATCATTAGTTCGTTCACAGTTCTTTGAAATGTTCAGTGACCAAAGTCTGAGTGCTTCTTACACATTGAGAACATGTGCTGGAGTGAAGGAATCAGCAGGAAGAAGAGCCAGTGGCTATGAAGTTGAGTCTCTGGATGGAACTGTCCACATCCCATTACCCAGCCTCATAGAATGCAATGACATTCCTAACAACAGAAATGAGATCCCAACCCCTGATGTGGCTCTCAATCATGCACACCTCAAGTCAGTGGCACACCTCATCCCAGACATTGACCCACAAGCCCCTATCATGCTTCTCCTGGGTCGGGACGTTATCAGAGTTCATAAGGTTCGCAAACAGATGAATGGCTCACACAACCAGCCTTATGCTCAAAAGTTAGATCTGGGGTGGGTCATTGTAGGCAATGTTTGTCTAGAAAGCGTCAACAAACCATTGACGATCAACAGCTTCTACACGAAACCCACAGAACTAGAGCGTCCTATTCTCCAAGTCACTCAGGATTCAGATGGGAAAACCTCCTGTGATGCTGACCACCTTGGAAGTACTGTGCCCAATCTGGACCATTTGCCTTTTGTGCCGACAGATCAGAACCCCACAGATCATGCAACACGTTCGGTGGTTCCAGGTCATTTAAAAGACACTAACTGGCTGACTGGAACCAAGTTTCTGTCCAAGCCAAAGCCAAGTATCTCTGAGAGCACCATGATCTTGTGGATCCGAGTCCAGACCCAGATATCCGGCTTCAAGTGTCTACTTTGAGCACTGCAACAGCTCACAAGCAGCTTGGTGCCCAGCGATCTACCAAGTCCTCTTTATGGGAGTCACTCACTCCTTCTGTTACTCGCCTCTTGCACATCGCATGTGTGTTCAAGGCAACCCCAAAAAAGAACAGTTATCGTAAGGGCTGGCATTGCTGCGAGGCAGAATTCACTGTTGAGGAATCCAATCAGGCCACAGATATCATCATTGAAGCATGCAAGAAGTGGCAGTTAAATCAAGTACCAAGATATGAATGGCCTCTTCGACTGACAACACAGACTTTTCCTAACAAAAACGGGAAGTTGCATCAGGTCGAGGTGAAGGTCATCGACCCAGGATGGACTTTGTTCTTTCTTAGGCCGGTTGCAGAGATGGTGCCTCTTCGCCCCCCAGATGGCTAGGTAATGGAAGTGTTCTAGATTTGGGTGACGTGTATCACGCCAGACGGGGAGTGTTCTGTTGCAGCTAAGTTTACTCTTGTTTGCATTTTCTGGACTATTCTTTGTGTGCCTATTGTGCCTAGTCGTGGTCCTTTTAAGAATCAGGATGACATCATCAGATGGGTGTGTCAGGTGATCATTAGAGAGGAAATACGCAAAGCATGGCTCTGTGAGCAATATGTTATTGTTTGTTAGAAATCCAGCTACATCTGCATACTCTTAATGCCTTCGATCGCATCGTATGTAAGTATTGTTTATGTTTGTGTTATTAACAATTACAGATGATTATTTTTAGAAAATATTGTATTCTGTGGTGTTTAATGCTGGAGATCTTCCGAGTTGTCTCAATATTGTACAAGGCTAATGCAAGGAGAGTTAAATGAATAAATGTAGAAATGGCTGATTATATGTTTAAAATATGATGCCATTTATAACTGTTTAAGTTCTAGAATTACAATAAATACATTAAAAAGCTTACAGTAAATATAACAAGGCAATTCAATTAATGTTGATTTATATACATTGTGCATGTGACCTGCTCCATCGAAATCAGTCGCATTGACCCGAAGACACATTTTGAGTTGTATACACTGCTGGAAAGAGGAGATTCCTAGCTTTCTAATGATATCAGGATTGTTTTTGTACTCCAAATATTATGCGAAATATGTCACATTATATAATGACTGTCACCGAGTCATCATTTTGAGAAAAAGGCCTTCAAAGTTTCCTCTTCTCTGGAATCCATCGATCTGATTGATTATTAGTGGAGAAAATGATCAAAATACTACGGAGGGAAGATATTTTCGTTTGGAGGGGAAGCTCGCGAGTGTGTGTGTATGCGTGTGTGTGTTTGTGTAATTTTGCGTTTGTGTGTATTGTGTTTGTTTCCCGGGGAAAACACTCACGAGAAACACCGGCTGTTCTTATGCCTGCTGTGACGTTAAGTTACTCCGTTCTCCGCTTGTAACTATGCCGTTACAAGCTTCAAAGTTGTATTTATCATCTGAATTTGCCGAAACAAGTTTAATATTCTGAAAGCTACGACTTTGTTTAATTGAAATCAGATGAAAACAAACTGTAACGGACCCTGCCGTGTTATCTGATTACTATATTCTTACATTCATAATTTCAGCCGGATGGAGGGGGGGCGGCGCTGCGGAAGAGCAGATTGCGAGTGAGAGGTGCCTCATCTTCCCTTTACAAGCTTCAAACATGTATTTATCGTGTGATTTTCGAAATAAAAGTTTCATATTCTGAAAGCTAAGACTTTGTTTGTTTAAAATCAAACAAAACACCCGAACCCCGAAAAAATAGTTTTTTACGTAAATCCACGTTTATTTTGAAATGAGCCGTTGCGACTTCCGACTGATTTCGATAGAGCGGGTCACATATTTGTGTATGTAGAAATGATCATAGAATTGATATTTTGTCTTGTTTATTTTTAGTTTCACACCATCCTTATATCATTAAACCTGTGGGCAAAGGATTCACGTCTTCAGAGTCTTGGTGTACGGAGGGAGTTTATCTGGCTGTTAAGTTATATACACTACATATACCGGGGACAGCACAATACATATGTATTATACTCTTATAAGATGTATGTAGATAGTATAAGAAAGACAGTTTAATGGTGGAGGTATACACACATATTGATAGATGTCTTGTAATGCACTGTTGAGGAACCTGTGACCCAAGTTTTTCATTCATTAGTCAAAAATAGTCATTATATACAGTCTTTGATTAACTATTAGTAGAGAATAACGAGTAATGAATATACTTTATAGGGATCCTATTAATATCTAATAATAAAATAATAAAATTCAATAACGTGCTTTAACAACCAGGTGTCCCTTTCTATCAGCTGTGCACCGTTATGGTGTAAATACAGCCAATCTACCAATTGGATCAAATATAAAAGTCAGTCAGATATATTATCACAAAGGTTTATAGCGCAATATGCACAACATGACTATCAAACACGACATACAATAGAAGCAAGGTTTGTATTACCCAAATCTAAATCAAATATGGGACAGAAAACAGTCATGGACAGAGCCATGATCAGCTGGAACTCTTTACCGGTTCACATCATTCAGGAAAATTCTCAAGTACATTACAAAAGGTTGCTAAAAAAATATTTAAGTATTATAAAGTAAATTTGAACTGTGCCTGTGGCTATGTATGCATATTATTATGTACACTTATTTGTATTTACTTTTGTTTGGCCATAGGATGGCGATAATTGGATGACCATTTTAGTTTTCACTTCATACAGCACTGTAAATTGCTGTATGAAGCAATTTACAGTCTTTTGTTTTGTTTTAATTTTGTTGTATGTTTATGTATGTTTTGAGTGTGTGACGACCCCAGGAAGAATAGCCAATGCTCATGCTAGTGCTAATGGGGATCCTAATAAAGACATAAGCCAAATTAGTGTTGATACTGCAAGGAGACGTATTGTGTGAAAATAAATGTAAGATGTTGTTTAATTGCTGATATATTTATGATCCACGTCACGTTTTCAGTTTTGGTGGCAGTTATTCCTGTTTGTCTCGAAGTCTTCTCATCAGGGCTCTATAAATAGAGAACTACGGCAGATATGTAATATTGAATGCAGCCGAACCGTGTATTACAATGCCGTTATGTGATGACTTTCAAAGAGAAAAGCAAGCACACTCGGAATAAAGTATTATTTCATTTAAAAAAAATGTTTTGGGATTTCACATAGCATTAACACCAAATCCCAGCGTGCATTGCGGCTAAACCATCCAATCATCGAGCTGAGGATCTCGCTTACGTCTGTTTCCGGTTTAGTTTATGACGGATGTATTTTGTTATACACACATTCCTTCACATTTAAATTTACATTAAAGTATTTCCTGAGGCCTTCTAACATGTTTTTAAATATAACTACGGTTGTAGTTGAAGAGTTTGTAAATTAACATGAACCGAATCTGTTGCCTGGCAACGCAATCGCACAACGTCACGTCCGTTAATTCCACATCCACACGCATGGATTAACATCGATTTAATACATTAATGTAGCCTTTGTTTCTGCTAAAAGAGGTGTCGACCAGCTGGGGCAACAAGAAAATCGGCAATCGAGTGTGACTATTAAAAAATAAATCATTATTATATTAATATTGACAATAACAACCGACCGTCGGGGTAGCATTTGCTTGGCATTTCCGGGTATTTCTCCACTGGTTAACATGGGTTAACAATACCGTGTAACTGTCACGTTTGAAGGGACGAAATCTTGACATCTTCATGTCTCCCAGCATGGTAAATCGTCACATGTTCACGTCTTGCCGTGATACCGGGTTGCTTTTTTTTACTGCTTGTCACCCATTCTAGTAAAGCTGAAGAACACTGTTGCAGTGATGTTTATATATTAAGCTCTTTATCTGTATATATTAATGTTCTTTATTTAAATATTATATAACATCACAATGGCATTAAAGCCTCATATTAACATTTTAAAAGAGGAAATGGGATTATATTCTAGTGTCACTTGAATCACTTGAACATTTCAATTTTAGAAGTTTACAGTGACTGTGGCTGCGGGAGAGTGTGGTCGTCTTTCAACCAGCCCGTGCAGTCAACATGTCGATGTATCCTTGGGCAAGATACTTGGGCTCCTGATCAAACGGTTTGTGAATGTGTCGCTCTGTATGAATGAGGTGTGAAGGGGTGAACGATTCGTACTATGTAAAGCGCTTTGAGGGGTCGATAAGACTATATAAAAGCGCTATATAAGGACAGTCCATTTACCATTACAACCTATAAGCATAGATTAGCGACTGTGTTTTCAGCTAATACTATTGTGCTATGCTATATATGTCGACATTTGTATCAGTCAATCAATCAAAGTTTATTTATATAGCCCAATATCACAAATATAACATCTGTCTCAGGGGGCTTTACAGTTTATACAGCATACCAATATGACACCCTCTGTCCTTCAAGAAGACAATCAGACTCAAAGGATCCATTTGAGAAAATAAAAACCAATGCATGATTTAAATCAGCAGCATGGTCATGGATGGAGTGTGAGACTACTACACAGTTACTCACCTGAACAGAAGGGGTTTGTAGGGTCAAAGTTGATGGCAAATTCATGTGACACCTGTCGTAGACGAGAAACACAGACCATGATATTGCTTCTTCATTACACTTTAAAATAAATACTGTCCGTTTCTCCCACACTTTCTCCCTCCCTCCCGCTCTCTGAACGGCTCTTTTCTTTGTCCTTTTCATCAGCTCAGTACCATGGCAACACAGATGGGTTGACAGTTGCGTATGCGTAATCATGTCAATATGCATGTATAATATTGCTAACAGCTTTATCTCCTGTGTGTGTGTGTGTCAAATACATGTATTATACTGTATAGGCATGTTTTAACTACAAGTCTGCATGTAAACCCTCCTCCCTTTTTTGTGCATACACACATACTGTTGTACATGTATCACACATACACACACAAACAACAATAACAACAACACCAAGAAACACACACACACACACACACACACACACACACACACACACACACACACACACACACACACACACACTCACACACACACACACACACACACACACACTCACACACACACACACACACACACACACACACACACACACACACACACACACACACACACACACACACACACACACCTTCCAGTCTGGTGCGAGTTGGGCTCCAAATCCCAGAGCAGGAAACATTTTGTCGCTGAGGAGGAAACCATGACAACAGATTTTGAACATTAGTTAAACCTGCTTGTTTGTTTTTTCATTCAAATTCAATAAACTGGATTTAGACAGCAAACAGAATCCTGTTACTTGTTACTACAAAACCCACAGTGACGACAGTACACAGTTAAGTTTGCAAAAATCCGTCACTCTGGTCTTTGTAGAGACACAGCATCATAAGCGTCTTTCTCATATGGCCCCAGGCCAATCTCCTCTCATGCTTTTAGTCTTTGGGTGGTCCAAAGCAAACAATCAAGGTGTGTAAAACCAGTTAAAATACTTAATATAGCAGTTTTGAAGCAGTGTTTGTCTAAAGGCACTTAAGGTGCCATTCCTGTTAAATATCCATATATCCTATTTGAAATACAAATAAAAAAAAACAATAACAAAGCCAACAAAACATATTGTCACGATATGGCTGATAACAGGATACATGTCAATTTAGTAAAGCTTCTGATTTCAGCCAACAAAGATGACGCTATTACAAATTTAAAAAAAAAATGTGTATGGGTTGAATTTAGGGCCTTGGTTTGAAAACAGTCGAAAAACGTTTGGGATGATGTAAGAACACTACTCCAAAAATTACACATGTGTAATCCTTTTCAGACATTTAATTGCATAACTATTACATATTATACCTACTTTACATTAGGATAACTGTAGTTCTGTATCTGATCAAAAAGACTCACGTATCATAGTCCTGTATAATTTGTCCCACAGCTAAAATGGCAGCGAGATACTCGTTGCTGCCAAGTGGGTTAATGTAGTGGAGGGAGGACGGCTCTCGAGGGTTCCCATTAGATGCTGTGAAGTCTATTCCAACCTAAAGAAATACAAAGAAGTGTCATATAAGAGGTCATTTTAGAAAAGCTGCAGTGTTTTTACATTAGGGATGTTCTGATGAGCTCAGGATAAGTTAATTGTTGAGGGTTGTTATCTGTTTCCTTTATTACCGGCTTCTCCAATAAGTTATCAAAGCTGAATCACCTACTATAGCACAATGACAGGTGAATAAATGAGGCAGCAGCAACAGCAAACAAACAAACAGGAATGGTTTAATCTCTTTTGACATAAAATACAAATGACTGTTTTATTGATTCCTTGCTGTGCAGTAATAATAATAATAATAATAATGCATTACATTTTTTATTAGAGTGCTTTTACAGGTGCTCAAAGCGCTTTACAGGTACACATTACACATATTAGACATGTAAAAGTCATTACTGCAGACATTACCCACAGGAGCAAATGCGGGTAAAGTGTCTTGCCCAAGGACACAACGGCCTGACGCAGTGGCGGCCGAGTATATTCTGATGGGAATATAAAGGGTAAATTGGTTCATCTAGTTACTACATATGCTATGATTTTTAATACTGTTATGCATTTC
The DNA here is from genome assembly GCF_902827175.1 of Gymnodraco acuticeps. Lineage (NCBI taxonomy): Eukaryota > Metazoa > Chordata > Actinopteri > Perciformes > Bathydraconidae > Gymnodraco > Gymnodraco acuticeps. Next base: position 2,174,816 of record NW_022992216.1, on the reverse strand, counting down.
AACTCCACTGTCTACAACTATTTGTTGGATGAGGAATTTAATGATAGCTCTCAATGTGAAACATACTGCTTCACTTAGATGGAGCAACTAATGGTTTGATGTGTTTCTCTATTAAAGGATCAGTAAGCAGTTTTATGTTAAACTATGTAACTATAACTAACTGTCTTAGCATCTGGATTCACAAATTGTAGAGTTTTCCTTCTTCCAAATATCCTCTGGTTTTAGAACTTTTTAAGAGTTTAAAACTGCCTGTAAAGTGTTGGGGCGTTGGAAGGAACACTTTGAGGAACTCCTGAACCCGACAACTCTGTTAGAGGCAGAGCTGGAGTATGACGGGGGATCAACACCAATCTCCCGGGGGGAGGTCACTGAGGTCGTCAAACAACTCCACAGTGGCAAAGCCCCGGGTGGATGAGATCCGCCCAGAAATGCTGAAGGCTCTGGGTGTTGAGGGACTGTCATGGTTGACACGTCTCATCAACGTTGCGTGGAAGTCGGAAACAGTACCGAAGGAGTGGCAGACCGGGGTGGTGGTTCCCCTTTTCAAAAAGGGGGGTCAGAGGGTGTGTGCTAATTACAGAGGCATCACACTACTCAGCCTCCCCGGGAAAGTTTACTCTAAGGTACTCGAAAGGAGGGTCAGGCCGATTGTCGAACCTCAGATTGAGGAGGAACAATGCGGATTCCGTCCTGGTCGTAGAACGACGGATCAGCTTTTTACTCTCGCAAGGATCCTGGAGGGGGCCTGGGAGTACGCTTATCCGGTCTACATGTGTTTAGTAGACTTGGAGAAGGCGTATGACCGAGTTCCCAAGGAGTTACTGTGGGAGGTGCTGAGTATGGGGTCTCTATTCAGGGCCATCTAATCTCTGTACTCCCAAAGCGAGAGCTGTGTCCGGGTCCTCGGCAGTAAGTCGGACCCATTTCCGATGAGGGTTGGCCTCCGCCAGGGCTGCGCTTTGTCACCAATCCTGTTTGTAATATACATGGATCGGATTTCGAGGCGTAGTCGTGGGGGAGGGGGTCTGCAGTTCGGTGGACTAAGGATTGCACCACTGCTTTTTGCAGATGATGTGGTTCTAATGGCTTCATCGGTCTGCGACCTTCAGCACTCACTGGATCGGTTCGCAACCGAGTGTGAAGCGGCTGGGATGAGGATCAGCACCTCCAAATCTGAGGCCATGGTTCTCAGCAGGAAACCGATGGACTGTCCACTCCAAGTAGGGAATGAGTCCTTACCCCAAGTGAAGGAGTTCAAGTATCTCGGGGTCTATGGCATTTGCCACTAGATTGACGTACAGGTAAGCCAGTCTAATATCTCATCTTTTCTAACACGCCGTTCACCACGCATGCCCGGTCAACCGCGCCAGCTGCAAATCACCGGCAGGCTGATTACCTAGTTAGCCTTCCAATTTATACAATTCTACTAAAGAAAGGGTATAAAATGTACATAATGACCAAAAATGTACTGAGTTGTATTGTGCCATACGGGTTCATGCAGTTATGCAAGGTACAACAACATAAGGTATACTCATATATATATGTTTATATATATATATAAATATATGTTTATCATTTTTAATGTAGGTAGATCATTTTGACTCACAGATCGTCATTTATCGCCGGAGGAAAAGCTTGTCACTCCTAATCTCATATTATGCTAGGCTTTGTGTGTGTATGTGTGTTCATGCATGTGTGTGTGTGTGCGTTTAACCTGACTAACAATAGACATTTGCCCACTGAATAGTTTTCCTAATTCATTATACTTAAGACATTGTTATTTCAAAACTTCAAGGTCACAGAGCAAAGACTCAAGAATTTCCTTATTTTTGAGAATGCAACCTTTCCAGCTGTGGCCAAAAAGACCAATCTAGGCTTATAATGTCCCTGAAACCACACAGAAGCATATTTTTAACACATATGACCACAGGGTGATACTGCGATGAAAGAATATATTACAAATATGAACACACAGATGCTTCAAACACATGTACCCAATATAAAAAGGCTCACACACACACACACACACACACACACACACACACACACACACACACACACACACACACACACACACACACCACACACACACACACACACACACACACACACACACACACACACACACACACACACACACACACACACACACACACACACACAAAGCCTAGCATAATATGAGATTAGGAGTGACAAGCTTTTCCTCCGGCGATAAATGACGATCTGTGAGCTGACATTGACCCGACCCAGAAACTCCGCCCCCCTCCTATCAGCTTTAGTATTGTCTAAACCAGGGTGCACTGTAGTGGACATTTTTATTATATTCCTTATATGTTCAAAGTAACCAAATGCTTCTCATTTGGTTAGATGTGCTGTTTGCTTCTATCTACTCTACTTCAAGGCCACAGCTGCTATTATGAAAGACTCACACATAGTCACAGGAGAACTTGCCTTTCCTGAAATCTACAGCTCAAGGACATGTGTCTAATAACAATGTGACCGTGTGAAGACAGATTTCTGACCTTCCCACCCTTTCCTCAATATAAGCTTTGTTACCATATTGAACTGCGCACACTCGCGCAGACTATCCTATACTCTGTGAGACCTGTGTCTATATTTTTATTGTATCTGATGTTTGTTTGAGGCCTCGAATAAACATCACCAGAAAGACAACTCTGTCTGATTCACCATTTTATTTTATTTGATCACTCTGACTTGTACTCTACAGCAGGGGTGCCCACACTTTTTGGGCTGGTGAGCTACTTTTGAAATGACCAGCTCACCGAGGTCTACCAACCAAAAATAAAATCCCAAATTGCAAGGGTTGCTGAATAACACGTTTTATTTATACATGGGATAATAGGGCTGCAACAAACGACTAATTTGATAATCGATTAATCTATCGATTAATGAAACGACTAATCAGACTATTACTGTATGCCTTGCACAATTTCTCAAACCCTCTTGTTTAGCCATCAACTTTTAGATTTAGCTTGAGGTTGTTTTAGGCATGTGGAAACTAACAATGAAGACAATAAAGATGAATACTTGATTCAAAAATACATATATTATTAAATTAACAAATTGTGAACAAAACTAACATTGCTTTTTATTTAAATTAAATAAATAATATTTCACATCAAAAGAAACAACAATGTTTTAACAAATCGTATTAAATAATCTGATGACAGAACTGTGAACAGAATAGCTGAAACTTTAACAAAATAAAGAGTAACTCAGTTTCCTATAATCATTAACCCATGTTTGAATCATTGAGTTAACTGCGTGTGTTGCTGCTAGCATACATAACACCTGACGTGGAAACGTTACTCGTGGATGGAGCTACAGAGCTGCTAGAAAGACAGTCGAACCCGGTGCATTCCTCCGTCTGGATGTGGTGCACTTTTGCTAAATGTTTAGACACATTGCTCTTGTTACCGCCCTCACATGCTGAACTCTCTTGGCAAGGAGCATTGTCCACCTCAAGACGGGTAACATTTAACCACACCTTGGAGCGCTTCTCTCCGCCATCTCCTCCGTGTGTTGCTGCATGTAGCAGCCGCGTGTGTGTAAACTGCCCCGCCCCCTCGCGCACAGACGGGGGAGAGAGATCTCGTCTCGATTGGAAAGATCGAAAATACACCGACATTTGTTTGTCTTTTTGCATGTTAGAAACGAGTTGGCGACACTAAGATTGCGAGATAATATTTGTGTAGCAATAATACATGACCTTTCTCTTTCTCAACTCGCTACTTGGAGGGAAGTCGCTGTCATATGCCTTGTGAACACTCCGATAATGCCTCTCCACGTTACCTTTCTTTGGCAGAGCGACGCTTGCTTTACAAATAAGGCAAATAACCTTTGAATATAACATCACAAACAAATATTCTTCCTCCCATTCTGGGTGGAAGTGGTTTGTCTTTAGCTTCTTACTCGGTCCCGCACTCATTTTGTTGTTTGTCTCTTGTTTGTCTCTTTAACTTAATTTGAGTTTTCCCGGCACTTGACTGATTTTGTATCGCTTTGCATTCTGGGTTAACAGACTGGAAAGCGATAGGTCGCTTTTTCTGTCAATCAAGTAAATTCCTGAATTAAGTGGCAGGGAGGCCAAGGGAGGAGGGATCAAAACCTGTTTTGTCTATTTTAACGGAACAGGATTTTTTTTTTTATGAATGACTCGCGATCTACCAGCATTGCCCCCGCGGTCGACCGGTCGCCCGCGGTCGACGTACTGGGCACCTCTGCTCTACAGTATTGGGGTTTTTAGATTTCCATAACAATTGGCGTTGTCGGCAGGATCTCTGCAAGTTAGATTGGGAACACCTCCGGACGCTGGTTGGTAGCTCCAGGATCCTCGGATTCCCTCTACCCCGCGACAAAAACAGTACGGGACGAGAGGACCAGCGGCGGGGGTGGAACTGATTGACTTCACGAGATCAAACGGACTTAAAAAGGCTTTCCAATACTGGGTGAGATGTACAATGTCTAAATTGTTTAAAGTTAAACGTAATTAAAACTCCATGACATTTATGAGAGGGACTGCTCGAAGATAGGGTTTATCCCGTCGTAGATCGTGGGTTTACGATCAGTTTTTGCGTGATTTGTACTGAGAAACTAATATCACATCAGGGTTTATCCCGTCGTAGATCGTGGGTTTACGATAAGTTTTTGTGTGATTTGTACTGAGAAACTAATATCACATAGGGTTTATCCCGTCGTAGATCGTGGGGTTACGATCAGTTTTTGCGTGATTTGTACTGAGAAACTAATATCACATCATCGACGGATGAAAAAAAAAAAAGATTTTGTCATGGGAGCAAGGCAAAGTAGGGGGCTTGTACACCCTCCTGAGGGCGCGATTATAAATGTCATGAGAGTAAAATATGGTGAGGACAGTCTGTCTAAATTAAATATATGGACGGAAATGTTCGGATTTCCAAAGGGAGGTTTTTTTGAGTAAATTAAAAATCAAGAACCTAAAGAATAAATTACAAGAAGTAGAAATAAAAATAAAGTTAAAGTAAAAGACTTATATAGAAAACTGGACACTCACAGAAAGTGTTTATAATAAATACTGGGAGGATTAAGCAGAATGCCGTGAAAGAAGGCAGTTGGCCTTGGGCATTAAAGAAAATATTAAGGTTGAAGATGAATGTGAAGAAAAGAAGGAAAATAAATTATTTCCAAAACCATGTAAACCCCAGACATCTCTGTGTTCTTCCATTGCAGGCCTGAATAACCTCTCCTCGACTGGGTATCCTTTCCCTCCCCCGAGGTACAACCCTGGCAATCCGGCTTGCCCACCTCAACCACCTCCACCGCCACTACAAGCCCCAGCCATGCAGTCCATCAACTCCAAGCTCGCCACCCCCATCAGCCCCAAGTAGATGGGGACAACAGCGGGATAAACAAACCAAAGCCCAAGCAGGTGTTTGGGCAACACACCTCAGTAATGCCTTTCTCAATGGACTCACAGACACAGTGCAAGCTACGCAGAATGCTGGCCGATCACAATACCGAGGGAGAGGCAGAAGAGGTTTTCCGAGGCAGAAGACGAGAAGCAAGACCTTCATTTGAGAAAGATGTTTCAAGTGTGGCAGTGTTGAACATTGGATTATGGGACTGCTCACAGAACACTGGCGAGTGGAGGCAGAGAGGGGGACAGCAAGGACGGGGCCATTCACAATCAGACTGACCTACACCAGATGGGGAGGAGGGGACCCGATCGAGCGAGACGGAAATTCAGCCAGCAGCACCAGGGAAGTGACACACACAAACACATCATGCTAGTGAGTAATTGAAAAAATGTAGAAGACATGTCTGTGGTTAAAGAGGGTACATATTTGAAATATGACAGTGAAACAGCATTTGAGAAATGTCCCACACTGACTTTGGCTGTCATGGGTGTTGATGTTATTTTTTATTTTTTTGGTTGATTCTGGGGCTACACATTCTATAGTAAAAAGGGCAGATTTGCCTGATTGCAAATGTAGTGGTAGATTATGCACTCAATAGGAGCGGCTGGGGTGACTGTAAAGGAGTTTTGTATCACTTCAGAGTGGAGATAACGGTGATGATAGTCATCCATTTCCCACATCAGTCAAAAACTGTTTCTTTTATCCTTCGTCTGCCTAATAAATTTACTGGGCAGAGATCTGATTCTCCGGTTCGGCTTAGACCTAATTTTTCAACAAATGAGGGTTTTAAAGTCCGGCAGCCATCTCCTACGATGGTTCAAAAACTTTTGATGATAAAGAACTGTGTGAATGTGAATCAAATGGCTGCTGACATATCCTGATTCTCAGGCGTTGTTGCGGTTTGACTGATCAACGTGTTTTCCACCTGCGGTGTTCATGGAAGTTTTTTTTTGCATTGTACTAACGTTGTTGATGATCCGTGTAAATGCTACTGTATGATGAGAGTTTTCTGTTAGAATGTGTGAATGAGGAGCTCATGCTTAAAACTATTCTTGAAGTTTGCTGCGCAGCTGGTTCCTGTTGCGCACCCACACAACACAAACTGTGTGAAATCCCAGGGGCGGTCCACACATTTCACTAGCCAGGGGCCCCACTGAGAGATAGAGGGATTTGGATCCAATCGTTAAAGATTTGGAGTCAGTCACTGATTGGACACCTACACACACAGAATATGTTATGTACTATATGTCAGGTGACATCTATAAGATGAAAATGTGCACAAACGTAGCCGTTCTGTGCACATTGCTGTTGGTTGAGGATGATGAGGTAATTCTCATATCTCTGAGCTTCCTGCCGCACTTTCAGATGTGCCATGCTCACTCTGTGCAGCTCACAGATATGACGTAGGTTTAATGTCCATGTTGATGGACTCAGTGTTTACCTCTCTGTTTAAACAAGGGGTCATTATTCCATGTAACGATTCCGGTACGCACTCCAGTGTTTCCTGTCAGAAAGATCAGAGACAAAACCTCCTGACGAGTGGAGATTTGTCCAGAATTTACAGCTGTAAATGCTATGCAGCTATGCCCGCTCGTCCCAAGTCCTTATCTGATTACTCCAAAAGTTCCAGCCTTTGCAGCATATTTTTTACTGTCATAAGATCTCTTAAATGCATTTTTTCAGTGTTCCTGTACACAAAGACAGTCCATTTTGTTCACATTTGAATATAAGGGTAAACCTTACACATTCACACGTTTTGTGTCAAGGCTACTGTGTACAACCAGGCATTGTGTACAAGGTTGGTCTCTCTCCAAGTTTCTAAAGGCACCGCTCTCATACAAGGCCAGTTTGATGACCTCATGATTTGCGCACCCACAGCAGAACAGTGTGGAGCTGATACCATTTCCTTGTTAAAATACCTCGCAGCCGAAAGGCCAGAAGGCTAGGTTGTCTAAACTCCAATATGTACAAAGAACAGTTACATTTTTGGGTCATGTCATTTCAGGAGAGGGGAAAACGCTTTCAGATAACTCACTAAGCGACAGATGATGTCATACTTGCGTATGTGTTCATAACACACGGCTGTTGTTATGCTTGCTGTGATGTTACATTAGTCCGTTCTCTGCTTGTAATTATGCCGTTACAAGCTTCAAAGTTGTATTTATCATCTGAATTTGCCGAAACAAGTTTAATATTCTGCCAATACTTTGTTTATTCGAAAACAGATGAAAACAAACTGTCTTTTATACAAAATGGAAGTATTATACAAATAAAACTACATGTTGCTTTAATCCCATGTAATTGTAGAATGAACACAGTCTTCCTTTGCATAAGTCAGGTGTCTTGAGTAGTCAAAATTACCTACAAATCATTGTACACATTGGTAAATATTATTTTCCACTTGTTACCATTGTGAGGCTATTTTTATGCAGCTCTGCGTGATTTTGTAGCTAGAATTCAGACTAATGCACTACCAGAGGTGGAATAAGTACTCAGATCTTTTACTTGAGTAAAAGTAGAAGTACCAGAGTGGTACAGTAAAAGTCCTGCATTCAAAATGTTCCTCAAGAAGAAGTAGAACAGTATTATCAAAATATAGTGAAAGTAGCGACAGTAAAAGTATTCATTGTGCAGATTGGTCCATTTCAGAATAATATATATGAGATGTTTTATAATGATTGATCATGAAAGTGTTCTCAAAGCTGGTAAAGGTGCAGCTAGTTTGAATGACTTTGTATACTGGAGGGTAGCTTGTGGATTTACTCCAGGTGGAACTAAAGTCTGATTTAACACTTGATTAGATTTCACATCATTCATCCACATCTGTGAAGTAACTAAAGGTATTAAATACTTGTAGTGAAGGAAAAGTACACCATGTACCTCTTAGCACTTATGTTTACTGCCAACCTAAAAGTACCTCAAAAAAAAAAAAAAAAATAGTAATCAATGATGTTTTGAAAAGTTATTTGGCTGATTGTTTTTATATCGGCTCAGCCAGGTTATATGGGAGGCCCAGTCTACGTACACTCTAAAAACAAATGCTTGGCCTTTAAAGAAAATCAAGGCAATAGGTTGCATCGATGGTTATTGAGTTAAGACAACTTCTAATGAAATGTTGTTAAAGCAACAAAGTTATTTGAGTTAGGGGAGAAGGCATTTCCTCTACAATCAGGTGTTTTCAATTACCACTTACTTAATAATTGGTAGCATAAAAACAAGTTTTAAGTTGATTACTCCAAAAGTTCCAACTTGTTTTACCGTAGGATTTAAATGTAATCTTAAGTGGTGTGTACTTAATTACCACATGTTGAACATGGACAGATGTTTTTAAGTTGACAGCCATTTGTAAATTAAGTTGCTCCAAATAATATTGTATTCAATAGGGTTTTTCTCTTAGCTTATTCATGTTTTTGCCTTTAAAGAAAGAAATTAATTGATTCCACAACAAAAATATTAGGCAATTCACTTTTTATTTTTGAACTGCAGTTGTTTATTTCAACACATGATGTTTCAATCAGGAGAGTTTGAATTTCAAGTTGTATTTGAATGACAAAAGATGACACTCACCTTGAGATGTCCTTTGTATATTTCTATTTGTCTTAACTGTGGGAACTTGTCCAGGCATCTTAAGTGGGAGTGGACTTGAAATCCTTAACTCAAGGTGTAGAACAATTAAGTTATCAAGCCAATTGCATTACAATACCTCAACTTGAATTTAGTTTGAAGTCAATTAACGCAGAAATCAGAGTTCAAATTACACACAATATTAAGTTGATGTAATTACCAACATTATTAGGTCAACAATAAATGAATGTTGCAACTTCAACTGTTTATCTAAATCAATTAACTCACATTTTTATCTTGCAACCAGTGCATTTAATTAAGTGGAGGTGAAAGGTTGCTTGAATTGGGTTTTTAGATGTACAGATCACTCATTTTGAAATATTAAACTTAGTTTTCTTTTCTTTAATTTTTCATCCTGGTGTAGAATGCTATCACGAAACACACATTTGGTTGTTTATAGCATAAAGAACATCTGAGTGAGTTAATGTGAGGTGACGAACACGACTGTGTGCACACCTAGACCGGACTTAAAAGACGTTCCTCTGACCAACGCTGACCTCATTTTGTATGTTGATGGGTCTGCCTCTCGCGACCAAGGGGGGAACTAATCGGGTGGGTTTTTTCTGTTGTTTCAGATTCTGCTGTACTCCGTTCCGGACCAATCCCATGTCTCAGCACAAGCAGCAGAGCACATCGCACTAACTGAAGCCTGCACGTTTGCAGAAGGTAAACCCGTGACTATTTACACTTTATGTTTTTGGGGTAGTGCACGATTTTGTGGCTATTTGGAAGTGTAGACAATTTCTGCAAGCAGTACAGACCCAGTTCCCCTAAGAAATTGGGTCCGCTAATTTAACTGCTGACTCAGCCGCAAAGGAAGAGTCTGATTCCTCTCGCACCTCACGCACCTTACACTCATTTGTTAGAATCCCTGTCTCCTCCTTCACTGACAACATGTCGTCACTTCAGCAGCTAGCTACACCAGTTGAGAAGGCTCGGTGGAAGGCTGTTGGGGCTATTTTTGACACATGGGTTGGACAATGTGTCAAAAGGGGGGATGTTAGAGGCTATAAATCAGGAGTGGTTCACAAGGGGGGTGAAGCATGCCTAATTTGCATTATGCAACATTCATTTGAGCACCTAATGCTGGATTTAATTGAGTTTAGCCCATCAGAGAACATCTTAAATTAGAACAACGGTTCACATTTTGCTAAAGAGGGAACGGCACAATCAAAAACAAACTAGCAAAATGCTGTGCAGACACAGGTCTGTCATGGACACAAGCTCTGCCCATTGTGCTGATGTACATGCGGATGTGGGAACGAACACGGAGCCAACTCAGCCATTTGAAATCCTTTTTGGGGCTCCTCCACAGATTGGACTCAAGGCTCCAGGATGTCCTCTTCCCTCCACAACTTTATGTGAGGATGCTATGTTGCTATGTTGTATGTTAACCTGTCATCCACTTTAGCGACTGCCACTGGTCCACTTAACCATCTCCAACCCGGCGACTTCGTGCTGGTCAAGGATTTCCGGAGAAAGAGCTGGAAATCCAATCGTTGGTCAACCAGACAGCGGTCAAGGTCGCCGAGAGAGAGCTACGTGGGTCCACGCCAGCCACTGCAAGGTCGTAGTCACAGGAAAGGAGAAACGGTAGAAGCAGAAGACAACAAGTGACGTGTCCTAGTCACCAACAAAAGTAGATGACAACAAGTGATGTGTCCTAGTCACCAACAAAAGTAGATGACAACAAGTGATGTGTCCTAGTCACCAACAGAAGTAGATGACAACAAGTGATGTGTCCTAATCACCAACAGAAGTAGATGACAACAAGTGATGTGTCCTAATCACCAACTTGCACCACACTTGCACTACATACACTAAAACACACTACACACAAGGTGTCATGAGCGAGTGCCAGCTGAGCGGTTCCATATGCCCTCTGGTTCCTCGTTTGTGTTACCGGTGTGCGGAGTCTGACTGTCCGTGTCACAACATCGACCGAGGGAATACACACACACACCCCATGGAGCATTCCCACCTCGTGATGACGGCTCGCCTGGGAAAATGACAACGCAACCGTGAGCAATACTACTGGAGAGCCTGGACAATCAAAAAAATGGTTCCTCTGCATACTTGCCATGATAGTTGTGTTAGGACTAGTCCTATATTTTATGTATCCATGGTCAGCACACAGCATGTCAGCCAAAATCGAGGTATTTAAGAGGTACATGGGGAGAGCAGGGCGAACCACATGGGCAGAGGGGCTGGTCAAGACAGGGATTGGTAACATTACTCTAAGGGATGGGGAAGATAGCACAGTGTAGTTACGGTGCTTACAATATCTCGTATTGTCGCATATTCGGTGCCCCTGGAAGAATCCTTTCTAACGTAGCATTCCCTGCTCTATCAAGTTCTGGCTCCCCTCTGGATAGGTGCATGCACTCTAGTGGATTTGAATCCAGCAGTCACTGTCCTCATGTCCTTAATGTACACGACACATCATTACCCAGAGTTCCAACACCACGACCACCACAAGGTAAAAAGCACTTACATTCCCGACGCCACCAAGAACATCACTGACACCATGCTGCATCTTAACAACCTGTTAGCCGACATGAAAGCAGGTGGCTGGGACTGGTGGTCCTGGCTTACATCGGGCGGGTAGGAAGGATGGCTGGCTAGGATAGTTACACCCCTGGCGATCATTTTCGGCCTATTAATCAGTTGTACCTGTTTGATTATCCCAATACTGAAGAAAGGCTTTTCCAGCCTGGTATCTTTAGCTTTCGTTCAGTATACTGCTATTCCATTACAAGACAATCCTTTGCGCCACAGTGAGATAAACCAGCTAGAATCAGAAGAGTCTGATTCCGACACTACAATATAATCAATATAATCATGTGAATCGAGTGTACTCTCCTCTTATGCTTACATTATATTGGAGTCTGTCCTCCACAAAAACAGCCAGTTTTCTATGATATATTTGTGATGTGTTTACTTAAACCAGTGATGGAGTGTATTCATTGATGTGTTATATCAGTCTATCCTGTCATTTGGTTTTTTTATTGATCAAGTATGATCAAAAGGGGAGAATGTAGTGGACATTTTTATTATATTCCTTATATGTTCAAAGTAACCAAATGCTTCTCATTTGGTTAGATGTGCTGTTTGCTTCTATCTACTCTACTTCAAGGCCACAGCTGCTATTATGAAAGACTCACACATAGTCACAGGAGAACTTGCCTTTCCTGAAATCTACAGCTCAAGGACATGTGTCTAATAACAATGTGACCGTGTGAAGACAGATTTCTGACCTTCCCACCCTTTCCTCAATATAAGCTTTGTTACCATATTGAACTGCGCACACTCGCGCAGACTATCCTATACTCTGTGAGACCTGTGTCTATATTTTTATTGTATCTGATGTTTGTTTGAGGCCTCGAATAAACATCACCAGAAAGACAACTCTGTCTGATTCACCATTTTATTTGATTTGATCACTCTGACTTGTACTCTACAGTATTGGGGTTTTTAGATTTCCATAACAGCACACACTTTTTCAGCTTGGGAGCTACTTTTAAAATGACCGAGTCAAAATTATCTACCTACATTCAAAATGATATATATATATATATATATATATATATATATATATATATACATATATATATATATATACGAGTATACCTTATGTTGTACCTTGCATAACTGCATGAACCCGTATGGCACAATACAACATTTTTGGTCATTGTGGCAGCGGGGTGTGGTTAGGGCGCCGGCTGCTGGAGTGAAGGGAGTGGCTCGGCCGGAGGCCAGACAGCTGATTGATTGATTGATTGAAAAGTTTATTAACAGCTTGTATATTGGGTACAGTACAGTACAGCTCAAAACATACAATTGTTAAGGGGATGCAGACCAGAGAAAGACTTTCGTCTTGTTTACATCAGGGTCCCCCATTTCCAATTCATCATATCATTTAAGACATATAAGACATATTTGACATACAGATGGCTTATTTACAATTTACATACAGGTGGTTTTTTACATACAGATTGCTTATTTACAATTTTCATTTTAGATTTCGTTCTAATACATCCTAACCGGACATTTAAGACATACCAAGTCTACAGATATACAGTTAGTAACAGAGTCTAAAATGCGAGTATATACATAGATGGGGGGGGGGGGGAAGCTGTCCATTGAACGACAGGTTGAGATTTGTACCATTACCGGGGCCAGTTTTGCAATGCTCTCCCCCGAAGGTGCTCTTTAAGAGAGGTTTTGAAGGTAAGTATAGTTTTACTTTCCTTTACAGTTGTGGGAAGAGCGTTCCACCTTGATGTGGCATAATTGCGAAACGTGTATTCCCCCTTTTTTGTGCCAAATCTGGGTTTCACATGATTTGTGGAGCTCCCTCTGGTGTTATGATCATGGTATTACTTGACCTTTGGGAAGAATTTTGACATGTACATGGGTACCATAGAGGTGTAGTGGATCTTGTAGACCATGCCCATTGCAAGTAGCTGTACTCTGTCGTCTACTCTAAGCCATCCTAGGTTGTCAAAGTGGGCAGAGGTGAGGTGGGTTCTAGATGAAAGGTCAAGCAGTAGTCTGACCAGTTTATTTTGCGATGTTTGAAGTTTTATTTTTAGCGCCTTGGAGGTGCTATGGTACCATGACGTGCAAGCATAGTCATAAAACCCTTGAATGAGTGCTCCTACCAGAGTTTTCAGGGTGTTTTTGTTTACCAGAGAGGAGATCCGGTATAGGAATCTAGTTCTTTGATTGACTTTTTTTATTACATTGGATGCCATTTTGTCACAGGAGAGGTTTGCCTCAAGAATAGATCCTAGGTATGTAATTTCCTTCTTACTTGTGACAATAATGTCACCCACTGCAACTGAGAAGTCGTCGGATTTGCTGAGATTATGTTTCGAACCGAAGAGAATGGACTCTGTTTTACCCAGGTGTAATGATCATTTATTATCGGCGAGCGAGGTGCAGATTCTGCCGAGCTCGGAGCTGAGGGTTTTTTCAACCTGCAATCTGCTCCTGTCAGAGACCAGCAGGGCTGAGTCGTCCGCGAACAGGAACAAGTTGCAGTCACATGCTGATGACATGTCATTTACATAAATTAGGAACATTAACGGACCTAATATGCTTCCTTGTGGAACACCACAGCTCACTGGGAGGGGGGGACACAGAGTACCGTTTACCTCCACCATCTGTTCTCTCCCCTCCAGGTAGGATTGCATCCAGCTCACCGATAGTTTATCAAAACCAATTGCTTTTAGCTTGTCAATCAGAATGGGGTGATTGACAGTGTCGAAAGCCTTTTGTAGGTCCAGCATCACCATGCCGCAGTATTTGCCCTCGTCCACCTCTTGTTTGATGTGGTCGCTCAAATAAAGAAGGCATGTGTCAGTGGAGTGGGATGTTCTAAAGCCAGATTGAAATTCATAGATTAGTTTCTTTTCCGCGAGGTACTTTTCGACCTGTTCATATACTATTTTTTCCATGACTTTCGAGATGGAGGTAAGTATAGAAACAGGGCAGTAGTTGCCTGGGTCCAATTTGCTGCCCTTTTTGTGCAGGGGGGTTACTCTTGATCGGAATCAGGTAATCAGTGCCGGAATAAAAGCATGTCGTAACCTGGTTCTGGTCTGTTTGCAGTAGGCGGGATCCTGGAAGGTGGCAAAAGGACCTGTGAAGGTTGCCACACGGGCAACGTTGGAGACCCGTGGATACTTTTGTTTGGAGCTAATAAACGCCTGTGTTACACGAACCTGCTCTTTCCGTCCATATTTGAACCCTGTGTGAGCGGAGAGGCTCACAGTCATTATGTAAATTTTATACCTTTTCTTTAGTAGAATTGTATAAATTGGAAGGCTAACTATAGGTAATCAGCCTGCCGGTGATTTGCAGCTGGCGCGGTTGACCGGGCATGTGTGGTGAACGGCGTGTTAGAAAAGATGAGATATCAGACTGGCTTACCTGTACGTCAATCTAGTGGCAAATGCCATAGTAAGGATGGATGATAGGCTAACTGTCACGATCTGTCTTTATGGTGTTTTGTCTTGTCTTGTTTCATGTTTTATTCTGAAAGGTCTTCACCTCCTGTCTTGCCTGTTTCTGTCTGCGTTGTGTCTTGTTTGGATTTGTCTGTGGTTCCCTGTCGTTAGTTTCCCTGGTGTGTCTGATTACCCGATTGTGTTCACTTGTGGCCCCTGTGTTTTCTCCTCCCTCCTCACCTGTGTCTTGTTTGTGTGATTAGTCTTGTGTGTATTTAAGTTCTGGTTTTTCTGTCTGTCTTTGTCGGTTCGTCTTTTGTCATGACTAGTTCGTCGGTGAGTGTTCTGTTTTGTCTTTGTTGTTCACCTAGCCTTGAAATAAAGGAATTTGCACTTTAATCTGCATTTGGGTCCTACCTGCTTCATACACCGTGACACTAACTACCTTTGCGATCGACGTATTGGGCACCCCTGGTCTAAACCATCTCCTTTCTCTCTTAGTTTGGAGTGTTATGAAACGACAATTTTCTGGTTCAATGGAGGACAACAACCGAGAAAATCGAGAAGCAGGAAGAGACAAAAAAGGTGCTAGATGTGTTAGGATATTGGGCAAATGAGGTAAATAATGGAAGAGAGGTTAGGGCATAGAGAGCAGCAGGGGCAGCAAGAGTGACAGAAATAGAGATGTGGGGGGACATAATAAGGGTGCTGCTGCGTATTTTCGTAAGTTTTAGCATGTATGGTGCTCCTGAAAATGCATACAGTATGTGTGAAGACTGAAGTAGCATACTCTTAGTTCAGGGTGATAAGCAAATAAGACATTTCTCTGTCATCACAGCTAGTTTTTGTAAATTAAACAATATAATAGATGAAGGGTTTTGGAGTGTATTGCATGTTGCCCAACTCTATGGTAAACCAAGTAATTGCAATAACATGACAAGTATAGCGCACGGTCGAAATCTAAAAGTCAAACCAAGCTGCCACAATAAGACGATTAACGCATAGTTAATTAAATGGATGTCTAAGATAGCGTAATGAGCATCTCTTGTTTTTTTTTTAGAGTGCAAATTATTGCTTTGTGAATCAGAGCAATTGTTTGTTGCAGCCAAAAAGTCAAACTTTTGTGAAGAAAAATGAAAATTATTGTGGATTACAGTAGAAATTGGACAATCTATTACAATAGGGATGGAGGGAAGTACACTTTTGCATTGTTCTCCTATTTAACTTTAGTGAAATCTTCCAAGTTCATACATACTGAAGCGATACAAACCCTGTTCGGGTTGGTCAGTATTTTTGTGCAGGAGCTAAAGGATCGCTAATCTTATTCTCTGACAATTGGGTGGATTTCTGGCATGTCATAAACACCATTAAGATTATGAGGGGCAAAGTCTTTGCCACCTTCTCCTAGAAACTGCCATAACGTGTCCCAGGTTTCTTCCTTTCTGTCAAGATGCTTAGGACCATAGATGTGACTAAGCCCCTCTAAAGCTAACCAACCATGACTTCCTTTCCCCAGGGACAGGTCATGTTGAATAACCCAGAAGGAGTTACTTTATTCACTCAGCCTTGAACAGCACTTACAAGCCTGGATTCAGAAAGCAATCCATGGCATACTTGGTCCTGGTGATTTTGTAAATCTGCTTTAACTGCTCATTGGTGTCTCCACAAGGAAACATATACGTTACTGTACTGAATTCAAAATGGCTGGAACAACATCTCTGTTTCTGTTGTTTTACACAGGAAGCAAGCACATTAAGCAGTACTTGAAAGGGAATACAATTGAATTTCAACCCATTGGAACTCAAGTAAATTATGGCTCTAAAACAAATTAAATGTTTCAGCCTTGTTTTTAATTAATTTTGTCTTACTATGAACAGAACATGTTATGGCATTTTTCCTCTAGCTTCCTCTCTGATGACAGATATTATTCGTTTGATGGGTGTGAATTTGACGACAATGGGAGCTGAAACAAATCTGTTTCTAACTTATGCCCGGAGCTTTTAGTAATTGCTAACACACATGTAGTGTAGACTAAACACAACATGACAGACCCACCGTTTCAACAAGGAAGTGCACAGAATTAAAATAAACAGCAAACGTCTGTGACTGAAATAAATTAGAAGGATCTACTAGTGCCACATTACTGTCAAATAATTGACATGCTGACATTCACGTCGGAGGTTTCTCAGCTGTGCCTAGTCGAGTATCAGCCTATTCTCACACCAGGACCTCTCCGACTCATTTGCAGTTAAACCGCCAGAGTGATGGATGGAGTGAATTCGGATGGTTGAGAGTGTGAACTCTTCTGGAGTTACTCTGTGTTTCAGTCTAAAGTGTTCCCAGTGACAACTAAGAGCTGCTGCTGTCCACTGCAAGACCTTTACTAGTCTAGATAGTCTAATTAGGGTCTAATGATATTTGTTCTGGCAGGTTTTAAATAACAAAACAATAGAAATCCCAGCCGTTTCAAGCATACTTTGGTGGAAGGCTCACAATAGATAGGGATGTTTCATATCCAATGATATGCGGTCGTATAACCATATATTCTTGTGGATTTAAGATTACTTAACCGTTCATAGAAACATGACTTTATCTGAAACAGGGTTGTATTGAAACAGACCTCTTTTCCTGCAGTGTATTGGATGTTTAAAGTGTCACTGTTAATGTAATATTAACAAATCACAAGTAAAATAGATACTTATCCAAAAGTGACGGACCCTGGAGGACAGTAGCGAAGGGAGCTAGTTAACCCAGATACAGTAGGACCTAAGGCTATTCTACTACCTGGTCTGCTTCTGGCTAATGTCTTGTCGCAGGAAAATAAAATAAGAATCAGGCCAACCCAGCAATGATGGATAAAGAATGTTGTCCCAATATCTTCAGATAAAGCTAAGCAGGATGCACATTTTGTTTATATTGCTGTTGCTTTAATGTCAAAGTTGATGGCAAATGTTGCCCTAATGTTTTTATGTTAATATGTTAGCCATGATATCTGCCCATCGTTCAGTGTTTTTCTAACATTTGTGTTTATTCCACATAATGCAAATTCAACTACCTCCACCAAGGCCAATGGTGACCTTGCACCAGCGACGTGCAGTCAGGGGAGGCAGAGCCTCACCTGTCATACTCCAATGTAACGGAAAAACAACTAAAGAAAAACTAAATAGTAATAATAATAAAATGTCTCCACTGATCTGTGTTGTAAATTTGATTTATGTTTGATTCCAATCGCTTTTTATAGTCAAAATCAGCAAATTTGCTGAGCTCCGCTACAACTACGGGTAGCGAAGAGAAGTGAGGCAGGGACGAGCTCTGCCTCTCGTAAGCCCACAGTAACTGGCTGGAGCGCGGGCACTAATTTAACGCGGGCACTTATTTTGTGAGCGCGCTCAAGCCAGTTATTGTGAGGGTAAGGTGAGGCACAGATGAGCTCTGCCTCACCTCAGAATGCGTCACCCCACAGAAACTGGCTGGAAAGCGGGCCCTAAGCGCATGCCTGCACCATCTCACTGTATGTTACCAATGTAATGTTTGTCGATCCCTTTATTACATTTATCCTCGCCATCCATAGTCTCTAAATAACTTATTTCACGTATAGATATTTAGGCTCGCTGGTCTCATCATACAACGGCAATGAAAAAAGCACCAGGGGAGGCAGCCATAACCTCTGCCGCACTGAAGGGGGCGCAAGTGAGCCCACAGGTTCTTGTTGCTACTGTTATTCTACGCAGAGACGGTAGACGCAAACAACAAGCTAGACTTTTGAAACTAGAGAGATAAGGAGGACTTTTACAAAAAAGTAATAGAGATTGTTGTCCAGAAGGATAGCATGGACTTCATCTTCAAGTCAAGGTAAGACCCCAATTGTAATGAAAACGGGATCTTACTAAGAAAGAACAATCCAATATTTAGATTTTGGGTATCCTTTTGTTGAACGGTCTGTTTAAAATTAATCGAAGCATCAGACTAAAAAAGCTTTTGAAAATAACCGAATATTTCAATTAAGGTCAAAATATAATATTTGTAAATCTGACTCTGAAAGAGTCAGTGCCTCACCAGCGATGAACCTCACCGCACTCACTGCCTTGCACCCTCCTCGTAATTCAGGATATTACAGGTTCTTTCTTGGCCCATGCTACACCCTTTGCCCAAGTTTAATGCAAATCACTTGTTTTTTCTGTACCTCAGGTATCCACTGTATTTTTTTCTTTTGCTTTCTTGTGTAAATTGATTACAACTGCATTTTGTTGTGCAACCCTGTGTTAGGTGACGTGCATTTGTATTTTATCCTTGAATCCTTGAAAACCAGGGTCTCACAAGAGACACATCAAAAAAAAGAATGATCACAATCATTCATATGAGGCCGAGATATCCTGACTTTCATTTCCTTGCATCGATCAAGTTCCAAAAACACTGGATCCAAAAATGTACATTATCCTAAAAACTCATATATTTCAACCCTTAGACCTCTGGTTTGAGATGGAATTTCGTAATTTAACAGAAATTTGAAGTACCATCAGATATTGTTAGGCTTTGGGAATGAAGAAATATATGACAGTCTCATATTTAGCCAATATTGCACGGCACTAATCCATTGGACAATATGATAAAATAGGAGAATTACATATAATATCAGAAAAATGTCATAGACTACTGTAAAGAGCAGGCTGAAATTGAAGGGAAAAAAACAGCTTTACTGATATCATCTGTCATCATCTTGAGCTGTGAAGATGCTTGTTTGTGCTCTCATTCAAGAAAAACATTTTTTCTCCATGAATCCACAGGGACTGGGGCACTACGCTCTACACAGTTCTCAATGATATCAGACATAAGATATAAATAATAGCGTAATTCATTTGAAATAAGTCTTTCACAAACAGCCCATCAGCAGTAGCAGGCTGTCTCTTTGTGTTGGAGTGTATAACAGAGAAACGTTGCTCTCTTCTCCAGCTCCCAGAGCCCGAGGAGAGACTTTCCCTTCCTGGAGATTAGGATTAGAGCCATACTAAGTCTGATTGAACACCGCAAAACAGCTCTTTCTGCATGTGTGTGTGTCAGGGTGGCTGTATGTGGCAGTGTGTACGTGAGGAGAAGATGTCATCGGTGACTGAGCGTCTGCGTGAGATTATGTTTGCCTGTGCATGTCTAAATCAGCCAGTGTGCAGGGAAGGTGCACGCTTGAAGAGTGCAGAGGTACATGTGATAGCATGTCTGTATGAAGAAGATACTGTGTTTGTGTGCGTGTGTGAGAGTGCCAAAGTCATGGTTTGGGAGTTTGCATGTACATTAAGTGTGAAAGCACGAGTGTGACAGGGATATTATGGGCTCACATGTGTATATGCATGTGTATGTAAATGAGTGTGTGAGCAGGAGAGAGAAAGTATGTGTTTTAATACAGCAATAGATGTGCGTGTGTTCATGTGTGTGTGTGTGTGTGTATGGTTGTGTGTGTATGTGTGTGTGTGTGTGTGTGTGTATGGTTGTGTGTGTATGTGTGTGTGTGTGTGTGTGTGTGTGTGTGTGTGTGTGTGTGTGTGTGTGTGTGTGTGTGTGTGTGTGCGCATCAGTGAAAGAGCTGCAGGTTTGTGACAAAAGGCAAAAGATTAGGAGGGAGCAGTGAGGATTTAAGAGTTCCCATTCCGCCTTAAATTTGCTCATCTCACCACCACTAGAACAGGCAAATGTTCCAATTGCATTGAAAGTATGCTCACTGCAAACATGCAATATTCTGAATGAGCATTTCTGCTTGTATTCATTTTGGTTTTGGTATTTAATTAAATGGTGCATCTTCAAATTCTCTTCAGAGCTACTTGGAAATGCTACTGCTTCTTTGTAGTTCAGATCCAGTCTCTTACATTTTACACATGTTACACCATTTGTAACTATGAAACAGGTATTCATTCATCTTTTCTGATATATTTTACAATCTTTAAATTACAATTTACAGTACTCATGCACAATTAATACATTAAACCACATTTATTATTCACTATGACTTACTGTTTTTGAATAATCTGCCACCAAATGAACCTCTCAGTTGTTTATTCTGCTGTAATATTATGCCACAAAAACAACAACAATCTCAACAATAAGGGTGAGGTAAAAAAAAAACATTCTGACAGTGAAGCTTGTCTTTGTCATTGACTGTGTTGAATTTAAGAGAAGCTCTAGTAGCTTTTTTGCCCCCTGGAGTAGCAGAGCACATCCTGTGACACTGACAGCATGTCTGCACAACAACACAAGAGAGGTCACCTCCAGATAACACCTCTTTTGTGCTTGACTAAGACCTGTTGAGACAGAAATACTCACCCTCGCGGCAAAATCTTCTATAAGACACAATGCAAAAGCGGTCTCAAAGAAATCCCTGGTTGAACCTATTATCCCATGGTGAAGACATTTAGGAATAAAGACATTTATTTGCTGTGGAATTCAAATCCAATATGGGTCACTTCAGTATAGGGTGCAGAGTTTACATGATCCTACAGTATTGCGAAATAGGTCATTATTGTGTTTATGTGCTAAATAAGTTAGAGAGTTTGACATTTACATTTAGTGGGGAAAAAAGTGTATTTAAAATGTTATAGTATTACATTTGTTTCAGTGAAATTGTGGTTTGAATTGAATACTTTTCAGCATATCAATAATCTCAAATTGTAGTTCCTTCACCCACATGCAATTTTCTGTTTGCCTAAATACAAAGATTGCATATTTGAATGAATCCAATTAAGCGTAAAATAGATTTAAATAAATGTGCTAAAACATGCTTTAGAGTAGAGTTCTTTACAAATAATGACTTGGATGGTTCTAAAATTGTTCCATCATTAGAGGTAGGGCTGCAAATACAATCTGGAATGGTTCATTTCTGGTGTGAAAACTTTTGCAAACAATCACAGGAAGCATACATTCATTGTCCTTTAATTGGTTGAAAAATAAAACGTCTTCTGTTTGGGTAGCTTGTGAACTAGTTTCCTATTTGCGGGTTTGATATATCTACATTTGATTAATGTACTGTTTATCAGACCACAAATGAGACTATAGTTGAACAAATATTAAAATAACAAGGAGCAGGTGTAAATCGAGAACACACTTCAAGGGAAACGTCGCAAATTCCAGCATGTCACAAACTACTCTATCTGCTGCATCTGGAGCCAGTTCTAGCTCACAGAGCTGGGAAATTGTTGTAGAGATAGTGAAGAGAAAAAAACCGGACACTGTGTACAGAAAGTATAGCTGACGGTGTTTATGTGTGTGTATCTCTTATTTGTATTCCGTAAGTGTGCATTTGTTCTTAGTCTATACAGATACATTACACTTGTGTGTGAGAAGGTGTCACAGTAACAGTGAGCCAGTCTGAACAGTCCAAAGAGTTATCAGCACAGTAGCTGTATTTGTTGGACAAACACAGAGAAAAATAATATAACAATTCAATATGTGTCTGGTGTGTGTGCGTGTGTGAGATTGGCTATTACAAAACAGGAGTCTTTCTCCCTCACTCAGTTACACAAAGAGGTGTGACATCACCAGGGACACACAAGAGTTCCTCCTAACAAGAGACCAAAATACACTATCTCCCTCCCTCTGGTCTTTCTCTTTCTATCCCCATATCCTGATCTCACACTTACTTGCTATTCCCCATTTCAGAATATACATTTCTGGTATTTACATGTTTTTTCCCTGTTGCCTTTCTGCCCTCCTATTTCTACAATACAGACAAGTACCCTCATTTCAATGGTTCACAATACCCCATTACGCGTGTATACTCCACCCTCACACTTTTCCTTTCTTTATTTATGTAAATGATTGTGATCCAACTGTAACCCCAGGAGATGGAAATAGAAAATCCGAATGTTTTCCATCTGTTTTCGAGGCATGAGGAAACATGTATCTCATTACCACATCATTTCGGAAGCAGAAATACAGGCATGTTTATGATTTACTCACCGTAAACATGAGCTGGCATCCTCCCAAAATGTAATCCAGAAAAGTGTAGTCTCTTGTTATCTAGAGAAACAAGAGTAACAAAACGACAAGTAAGAAGAACACCTACAAATACTGGTTTCATTGATTATAGATTTATGAAAGGAGAGAGGTCCTGTTGAAAAATGCATGCGATCAAATCAATAAAATCATTAGACTGTTATTCTAGAAACAAGAAGAGAGATGATTATAATAATTGTACTTACTCAAACACAACAGACATGAAGTAAACAACCCAACTAAACACGGCACATTGTAAAAATACATTTTCATAAGCATAATTGTTCTAAAATTACAACAAATACCCAGTTTGTCCGACTGAAGGTACCACCAATGGAGCGCCAATTACTATCTTGTTTGAACCAAATTTCCTCTCCAATTACGAGGAATACTTAGCATGGATTTGACTGCCATTAGTCTTATCCCTGCGGGCAGCCAACAAATATAATTACTGTATTAGCCGTTTTGTACTGATTGTGAATGTGTGTGTCTGCATGTCTGTACAAAGGCTTGTTCATGATTGTGCGCATGAAAAGAAGTAGAAGGAAAATAATCAATTATGAAAGCTTGTCATCATGTGCACACAGCTTTAAAGTCAATCCAATAGGAACCTTAAGACTCAGGCTGCAGCCACACGAGGACACAAACGGTCGTTTGCGTTACTGTTTAGTGTCATATAGACCATTCGGCCACACGAGGACGACCGCATACGGCACTAAACGACTGAGGAAACGATAACGGGTCCCAAGGTGGATAGAACGGCATACGCAACGCTCTGGGAGGTCAAACAGCTCCGTGTGTGCGCCCTATACGATCATTTTCTGATAATGATTGCGCAATAGCCCCGCCTCTCCCCACCTCTGCTGCTCACCTCCGCGTACCCCGCGCCATTGCTGATGTGTTTCGCCACCAACAACAACAACAATGACGGATCGCAGAGTTGCTATCGTGCTCCGGACGCTACTGACCATGCTACAGTTCTTTGTGCAACATCTACAGCAGACTTGCACATCCGGGGGGGATTTTACTCGCTGCTTTTGTGGATATGTACTGCAGCTTCAGCGATCATTTTCTGATAATGATTGCGCAATAGCCCCGCCTCTCCCCACCTCTGCTGCTCACCCCCGCGTCAAAGTAAACTGCACACTGAATTCAGATTATTTATCTTTCTCTCGATATGGACATAAACGCGAGTGAAGTCTAATCTGACAGGACGGAGACACCTCTCAAACTACCTAGTTATAAATATGTTTATTTTTACTGTCGGCCGGGTCACTCATTACTGGATCAGCTGCTGCATGAAACAGACACTGACGCTGTCCGAAGAGAGGGTGGAAAAAGATAGGCTCCGTGTATTTGTATAATTATATTATATAGAGTCGTTATTCATTTGTTTTGAAGCTCAATACATAACAAAGAAGACCTTTGACCGGCACTTTTATAATTTTGTCGGAAAATTTAAACTTTAATTCACGTTGACTGGCGAAAAACTCTGCCCGGTTCCCTCGGCCCCCACCGCGGAGAATAAACAGAAGGGCAACCATGACAACCATGCTTCTTCGCTGTTTTTGTGGAGGAAGTTACAGCGCCACGTACAGGCTCCTGCATATGTACTGCAGCTTCTCTAGCGGTTGGAGCTAAACGGAGCGGTCTCGTGTGGGCAGACACTATCCGGATAACTATTGCGTGTGGACGGAAGCTTGTTTGCGATTGCGTTTGCGTTAATCCTATGCGTTTAGCCGTTTTCGTCCTCGTGTGGCCGGGGTCTCAGTGTTCCAGCTTAATGTGTCCTCTGGGGGGCTCAAAGCTACTGCGCTAATTAGTTATTCAAAGGGAGTTATAGACACCATACTAAGAAGTGTGTCAGCAGACCAGAACCATAGTGCTTTCATCATATGTTCATGATTGAGTCTGGAGATGTTTTTTTGACAATCAGGTGATTTTTGTTCTTCCAGTTCAGAATTTAATGCACAAAACGTATCCTGTTGACAGTCTGGAATTCAACTTAAACTTGTTATAAATGGCTTAAACCGGTATTAATTATTCTGATGTCTGATATTATTCTGAGCCAATTAATAGATTTTGATAAATAGAAAACGAACCAGCTCGCATTATTTAAACTGCATGAAACTGCAGCAATGCTTGTGTCCATTGAACAATTGAAAGGAGTGGATTGCTTTAATGCCCTTATTGTGGATTCTGCAGCGGTATAACAAGAAAACTATCCTAAAGCGGATGAACTAACTCCATATGGAGATGTAAAGAGATGTCATATGAAATGTGCTTTACATGGGATTCCACAAGTCTAAGTGGCAGGCTAAGTATAGCCTAACAGTGAGAAACCAACCATCAGTCTTATCGTGAACATTATCTGCACCGACACCTGACAGCAGTCATTATTGGGAAGCTAGCATAGATTCAGATTGTAATACAAACGTGGATACTGCTAAAAGAAAAGACTAAACTAAAGCTTGGTTTATTTAATCATCATCCATACATCACCCACCCATCCATCCATCATCATTCATCAACCAATTTCTTTATTTGTCCATATTGTCCATTCACCAAACCATCACCATCCATCTAGTCATCCGTTCATCCATAATACATCCATCCATTAATCTATCCATCAATCATCCCTTGATCCATGAATCACCAATTCAAAAACCATTCATAAATCTAATCAACCATTATTAATGATCCAACAATCCATTCACCCAACCGTCATCATCATCCATCCACCCATCCATCCATCCACCTGTCTTTTCACCCAACATGAATCTATCAATCCTTTATCCATTATCCTTCATCCATCCATCATCTATCCATCCACCAAATATTCATCACCCATTCTTTCTTCATCATTCATCCACCCATTTGTCCATCTTTGATCCATTAATCAGCATCCATACATCCATCCATCCATCATCCATCCATCCATCCATCCATCCATCCATCCATCCATCCATCCATCCATCCATCCATCCATCCATCCATCCATCCCTCCATCATCCATCCATAATCCATAATCCATCCAAATCAAATCAAATCAAATCAAGTTTTATTTATATAGCACATTTATAAACGATTTTTGGTCGAGCCAAAGTGCTGTACATATAATAAAAATTGCCTACAGTAGAGACACTTTACAGCAAATACAACAGGACAGATTGTTCAGAATATCAGTATGAGAAAAATGACACCCTCTATCCTTAGACCCTCACATCGTACAAGGAAAAACTTCCAGAGAAAACCCACAGTTTAAGGGGAAAAAATGGGAGAAACCTCAGGGAGAGCAACAGAGGAGGGATCTCTCTACCAGGAAGGACAGACGTGCAATAGATGCCGTGTGTAAATCTGGATCCATCCATCCATCATCCATCCATCCATCATCCATCCATCCATCCATCCATCATCCATCCATCCATCCATCCATCCATCCATCCATCCATCCATCCATCATCCATCCATCCATCCATCCATCCATCATCCATCCATCCATCATCCATCATCCATCCATCCATCCATCTCCATCCATCCATCTCCATCCATCCATCCATCAATCATCCCTTGATCCATGAATCACCAATTCAAAAACCATTCATAAATCTAATCAACCATTATTAATGATCCAACAATCCATTCACCCAACCGTCATCATCATCCATCCACCCATCCATCCATCCAACTGTCTTTTCACCCAACATGAATCTATCAATCCTTTATCCATTATCCTTCATCCATCCATCATCTATCCATCCACCAAATATTCATCACCCATTCTTTCTTCATCATTCATCCACCCATTTGTCCATCTTTGATCCATTAATCAGCATCCATCCATCCATCCATCATCCATCCATCATCCATCCATCCATCCATCATCTATCCATCCATCCATCATCCATCATCCATCCATAATCCATAATCCATCCAAATCAAATCAAGTTTTATTTATATAGCACATTTATAAACGATTTTTGGTCGAGCCAAAGTGCTGTACATATAATAAAAATAGCCTACAGTAGAGACAATTTACAGCAAATACAACAGGACAGATTGTTCAGAATATCAGTATGAGAAAAATGACACCCTCTATCCTTAGACCCTCACATCGTACAAGGAAAAACTTCCAGAGAAAACCCACAGTTTAAGGGGAAAAAATGGGAGAAACCTCAGGGAGAGCAACAGAGGAGGGATCCCTCTCCCAGGACGGACAGACGTGCAATAGATGCCGTGTGTAAATCTGGATCCATCCATCCATCCATCATCCATCCATCCATTATCCATCCATCATCCATCCATCATCCATCCATCCATCCATCCATCCATCCATCCATCCATCAATCCATCCATCCATCATCCATCCATCATCCATCCATCCATCATCCATCCATCCATCATCCATCCATCATCCATCCATCCATCATCCATCCATCCATCCATCCATCCATCCATCCATCCATCCATCCATCCATCCATCCATCCATCCATCCATCCATCCATCCATCCATCCAACCATCCATCCAACCATCCATCCATCCATCCATCCATCCATCCATCCTCACCTTACATGACTTGACAATGATAAAGCCTGAGTTTTTATAATTCTTTTTCTTCTTCTGTTTCTTGGGGTTGATGCAGTCAAACTCCACCTGAAGAGATACAGAGAAATGCAGATACAAAAACTATCAGTATCAGAAGAGAAGAAATTGAGAAACAATTTCAAGAAGGAGGGGGAATGATGGTAACAGTAGAGATGACAGCACAGTTGTAAGGAGTAGTGAGATGGGGGGGACATGAACAGACGACTGAGAGGCAGTGACTTGGATCTGCATGTATTCCACACACCGCCTACAGTCACTGCAACTTGACAGTCAAACATGGAGATGTATTATAAGCAAACCATTATATAGTGGTGTAGTATACAATTTATATGTGAACCTACATGTAAATAGGAAACATAAATGTATTGTTAATTAAAAACACTATGAATTCATTTAAAGAAAAACAAGTATAAGGACTTTCTAAAATACTGTAAATCATACAAACACATATTATTAAGCTATGTATTTGATGGAAAGAGGCATTTGAGACATGCACACAAACACACACTCACATTAAAAACACTCACATGTCTTCATTCAGCTGGTGATCATATGACAGGTAGCTCTAAATGCCTTGTCGTGTTACTAGGGCTCAGATCAATTCGGTTTTACATCTCAAAAGCACCTCTCATTTTCTCATCCTTCTTTTCACAACGTCTCTCTTTTTCCATCCCCCATCTTGTTATGTTGTGTGTGTGTGTGTGTGTGTGTGTGTGTGTGTCCCTACATCATTACCACACATGAAGAGACTCAGTGGGAGAACAAGTCATGAGGCTGCTTTGGCACATGCAGTTTCACAAATGAACACACACATGTTCTCACAAACAGATCAGATGCAAATACACACACACACACACACACACACACACACACACACACACACACACACACACACACACACACACACACACACACACACACACACACACACACACACACACACACACACACACACACACACACACACACACACACAGCTACTAATGAATGAACGCTTTTCTGATCCTTGCATCTTTACATCCAAAGCAGACCAAAAATGCAAAAGTGAAAAGAATGAATCTCCAGTGGCCTTAACATGAGAATGCAGCAATGCAAATATGTGCATGATTATTCCTGCTTTGTTGTTAATAGATGCAAATAAATGCATTTAAACTGTAAATAGGCAGAGTTGTGGCAAATACTGTGTAAACGATATAAATAACACTGTTATCCATTGGCTAATGGCAGAGCATGATTCTCATTACATTTTTGCATAATCACATAAATGCTGTTTGGATTCAGAAAATAAATGGTTAAGTGTCTTAGAAGTGTCTAAGCAGCTGAGGTGAAGCAGCAAAGTTGATGCTGTGGTTTCAATCCAGATCATGACCTTTGCAATATCGCTATTTCAGTTCCCTCTCTCTGACAAATTCATATTCTGTTGCAGTACGATAGCATAAATAAAATACTAGAAAAAGTAAGAGGTAATAGATAACATTCCGCTTATCTAGGTCTCCGGGCCCCATCATTGCTATTTTACATCCATCCATCAGATACCTTTGGCAATTTACAACATGTTACCATGACGACCAAAACTTGATACCTACAACTGTGGGTTTGCAATTTTTCTGTACCTTCTTCACAGCCAAAGCATTTGCGTATTTCCCTGATTTCCACGCTCTTGCCTTACAGAACAGCATCAGTACGCAAACTTGTTCCTGTGTATGTATCATCCTGTATCCTTGGTAAGTATCTGTTACCTCTACTGAGTTCTGGGCTTCGCTCATCTTGGCAGCCGTGGTTTGAAACTCTCCTATGAAGTCGTGGCCTCCGTCATTATCATAGTCGTAACACAGGACCTGTCATGGTGTAGAACACATCACATCAAGCCCTCACCTTTTACATACTACCATGTTGTTAGCTCATCGTAAAAACTCTTCTGTTCTCCTAACTTCAACCAATCATTGGTTACATTATACTAAACAAACAGTAGCACTTTTTAGTCCTGAATACCTTTTTTCATTTTGTGTAGTTTTGTAACAAGAGCATTTGATGATATATCAACTTAAAACAACATGATCAAATGTTCATGCATTGCTAACGGTGCATAAACATGCTACGTACTGTCCATCTAGCAGACAATCCAAACAACACCAGCTTTGAAACAGATGAACTTGATGACTAACCTTGATGTTTCTGTCCACATCTCCATTGCAGAGAGAAATGAGTGGCACAGTAAAGGGTTTCCATGATGGATCTAAAGTGTTCTTTATAACCTAAATTCATAGAAAAGAAAGTGCACTCAATCATTAAATTACACAGCAGCAGAGCAGATATATAATGCAGTTGTAGCCACAATAGATTTACCTTCACTTGGTGCTTTACACTCATTGCTAAAGTTACAGAGTATGAGCTCCTGGTTTAGCTAACAATGACTGCTCATGGTTGACATTAATGAATGTCAGATTAAGGTGTTTAATCCTCACTGATGACTCACCTCTGTCCTGTGCACTAGCATCCATGTGCCGTCTTCTCCCTGTTTGTGAAACTCCAAGTAGGGGTCTGACTTCCCAAAGAAGTCCTGCACAGCACAAAGACAGCTTGTTAAAAAGTACTTTTGATCATTCCTATTTTTATCCCAATCCCTCCTTTCCTCAGCCAAACTACTTATACTAGTTTGAAGATAAGGTAGGGAAAAATTACTTCAGAATTGAAAAATATAAGGTAACCTGCATGGGTAATATTTATTCATTTTGAACATCTTCCTGATCTAGATTTATTCAGCAATCGTGTGAGATTACTGTTGTGTTTTCTTTGCAATCTTGTGTGCCTGTAAAGCCAATTGAGATGACATACTATGATTTGAAGCTCTTGCTAGCAACATAGCTGCAGCTGTGAGCCTTTACCTATTGTTGGCAGAATGTTAAAGCTAAATGTTCTCTCCGCTTCCATTGAGTAGCTAAAGTATTGGGTCAGGGGCTAGAATTTTCCAAGGCACTTAAAGGGAGCCAGAGTTTGAACTGACACTGGTTTCGCCCTCTTCTGGACAATATAGGTAATACGCGTCTCCAATCATACACACACGTTCCACCATTTGAGTAAACGTAGACGGCAAATCTAGACTAGCATACCCAAACATTTTCAAACCACAGAGCATTATGCCATAGCCATTTATCTTTTTTTTGTTCAGCGATTGTCCACTGTTGTGCTCACTCAGACAACAGGGCTTTTACTTTGCGTAATTCCTGGTTTCCAAGAACACAGAGATTTCAGACCGGTTCTGATTCTGATGCCCGCATCCTAAATTGTTGCATTTCCCACATATCAACCATGTCAAAGTTGCTCCGAAAAATATGCTCAAATGCTATTATGTGGTTTTGCACAATGACCCCCTCCAGAAAAATAAATAAGTAGATAAACATCATATTACACTGTGGAATCTTTTATTTTTGATTAATTATTGTCTTTATTAAAATAAACTCTTAGCTCCTGCAATGACGGTGCTTTCTGATTATTCTGGTTGTTTAACCAGAGGGTGCACAGCATGCACACATCAGCTTTAGTTCAAATCACAATTCAAGCTGTGTTGCTTCTGACATGCTGTCATTCGCTCCTTCACCAAACACTAGCAGCTACTCCATACATGTAGGTCCAAGATAGTGGATACATTTTAAACAAAAACCTGCACGTTTTCTGTTCCATGTATTTGTGATTGTGATGTGCCCATTAGTTGGACAAAGGTAAAGGGTGTGAAAACATTTACTGTACATGTTTTCTGTGTGGGCCCAGTGTGCCAAGTGTGTGTGTGTGCTTGCATTTGCATCCAGTGTGTGTGTGTGTGTGTGTGTGTGTGTGTGTGTGTGGTGTGTGTGTGTGTGTGTGTGTGTGTGTGTGTGTGTGTGTGAGAGCCTACCTTCTTATCCAGTTTACGCCCACTCAGGGTCAAAGTGATGATTCTGTTGTCAGACAGCTCCTGAGCTGTTATCTAAAACAACATTACAGCACAACATAAGTAATGGCAACTATTAACATTCACATCAACATCTGCAGTAACAGCAGCAATAATAACAGTAATCACTAACAACAACAACAGCAGCTTAAAAAACATCACTGTCATCATCATCAACAGAAGCAAACGCGCTATTATCGTAAACAACAGCGACTACATGAGCAGCTACCTTTGATAATGCGGCACAGAGTTTATTTGTCAAAGGAAAGACACAAAGACAGTTTAGAATACAGAGAGAGAGACAGTACTCATTCTTACCATAATAGACCCTTTGCCAGCTGGCTTTCCATTGGCTAAGATCAACGGTCTGTGAAGTTTCTTATTGGACACAATCTAGTAGATAATTAAAGAGAAACAAATGGATCAAGGACAAATGAAGACACAACGAAAGTATACAATGGGTTTGAATCACTTAACAACTTTAGCATACTTTACCCTTTTTAAAATGTGGAAATGTGTTTCCAACTTTAAGGAATTAATAGCTGGCTGTGTAATATGATCAGGATATTTTGGCTGGAGTTTAATAGAGCGATGCAGAAATGAGTACTATAACTAGGAAATTAGTTTGCAATTTACCATTTCCAGTTCTGTCATCTCAAAGACAACAATTGTTTTTTGTATCAGTATACCTGAGGCCTGTACGACGAAGCCGGATTTTCGCTTAGCGGGCTAACTTCAGGGAAGAAAACTCTGGGTTTCCGGTCCTACGACGCTGGTTCTCTTTTTAGCGGGCTAGATCTCCATGGTAACTTATGCTGAGCGGCTAACCTGGTCCGGAGCAGGTTAGGTTGCAGGCTAAGAGATCAACTCAGTGAAAGCACCGCCTGCTGACTAATCAGAGCTCAGTGTGCGGAATTTAAAGCGTCCAAGTCATATTACAGGAGAAAGGAAATACAGAAAAACTGCCGTTGCAGGAAAGACGGCCGGCAAAAATCACCGACTGTGAACGTGAACATTAATAGATTATCACCTCCCATCTTCAGGGCAATCTGACTATTATAACATTAGCGTTAAGAAAGCTTACTTAAATATCTGCTACAACATAAGTAACTGGATCAAAGTAACATTACGTACAGTCCGCGGCACTGTGAGTGCAGACGTCGATGTGTCCCATTATCATTCATATCACATCATAATGTATCATATATATCTCCTTATCTGAGTCAGCTTCTTGATCTATTCATCTGGCCAGATGAATATAGTATCAGCAAATGTAAAATAAGAAACCAAAGTATATCAGTAGATGATTCTCGTTGCCATTGTTTTCCAGTGCCCCCCTAACACTGACTTTGGACCCCCTGTGCCCCCCCTAAAAATGAAAAAAAAAAAAAGTTTATGATTAAACGATTTCTTGGCTGACGGAATAGGCGGAAGTAACGATATTTGTCATTCTAGTCGGACCCATTAGAGCAGGGGTCTCCAACACGTCGATCACAAACTACCGGTATCTCGCAAGTCCTCAATAGCCCCCACTTTACAAATATGTTTTTTTTTTTTTTAAATGCAAGCCGTCATCGCCACGGAGGAGCACACAGCCTCTGTGAGCGAGCGAGACAGAGAGCGAGAGAGAGCACACCTTTATCTATTTAATGGAAATCATTCCAATGTGTATTATAGGACAGTAAAAAAAAAAACAGTTTAAAAGGGGAGTGATTAGTAAAATATGCATAAATAAAAAGAAAGAATTCTATAGGTAACATAAGATAAGAATAAACAAGTTTAAATTATTTGTTATTGGTTGTGATCATATTCTAAAGATTGTTTAATTATTGAAAAATATACAGCTCTCTTTCATCTGAGTGTTGAGAGCTGTATCCATAAATTCATGTTGTGCTCAAAGTGCACCAGATTGATGCATTTAACTTCAACATTTAAAAAAAAAAATCTTCCCGGGGCTGCATGCCCCCGGACCCCCCTAGAGAAGGTTAGGTCCACCCCCAAATAAAGCAGGTTACAATAATTAAATTGCATACATTTTCTTTTAGTAAACACTGAAAACGGGTCCCACAGACCCAAACAGCACACAAAGGTAAGCATATAATAATGTATAATGAAACAAATACCAATAACTGTATTGCATTGTTTTCTTAGGTGTATGCGCAATTACTTCATACTGTCTTTGTCTTTTTCGTCATGCATTTATTGTGCCCCCCTCAGAAAATAACTGGCCCCATCCTGGCCCCCCCAGTCAAATTGGTCTAGAACCGCCACTGGCCACTGGGCTCAAGGGCCTTCACCACTGCTATCACCACCAAGGACCAGCAGACCAGCATCACTACAGCTGCCTCCACCTCCATCTGTGCCTGCCATCAGGTCAAGATACACCTCGGCACAAAGGCCTCCACCACAGCCACCAGCATCAACTCAGCCAGCAAGGAGGTCTCTTAGAACACATGTATCCCCCACACAGCCACCACCATCAACCCGGCCAGCAAGGAGGTCTCGGAGAGCACAAGTACCTCCCACACAGCCACCAGCATCAACCCGGGACAATCAAACGTACCTCCCTCCAACACAGCAGCCCTGCACCATCACCCCCACCTGCACAGCAGCCAGCCCCACTGTCTTGGAAGACGGACAAAGACCCTGCCACTGCTCCCCCTGTCTTTACATTTATAATGAGTAGTTGGTTGAAAAAGTTCTGATATTTTGGCAGTTTTCTTATATTTTTATAAATAGTTGGTTGAAAAAAACCATATTTATAATGTATTGTTGGTTGAAAAAGAGTTATAATGCTGAATTTTTATTTGTTCACATCACACAACCTTGGTATGTCATATGAAGTAATTCAGTCCTGATGTATCTCAGTCCCTGCTGTGGGGAAAGTAGATTGATAAACAACTATTTTACTCAAAATTCGAATTTAAACATTTTCATTTTAGACATGAATTACAAATGTATATACAGTGTTACTACTACTTTTGTGAACCTAAGACATTGGTAAACCAAATCTAAAACACCAGAAAAATTTATGACATGAGTTTTCACAAGAGTTTTGAAGATTTCAAAACAATCGGATGTCAAATGTTCAGATTTAGAGCTAATTATCTCATCACACAGTGCTCTAAGGTGAGTGACTTTATACCAAGAACAGAGACTGTCCTGAACATTTTGATATGTAACACACGGGGTGCCATGTATAACATTTAAAAGGTGATTTAAGGAGACATCTAAAAAAGACTCAAGAAGGTTATTGCGCCGTTTTTTGTATTACTATAATGAACAGCAATACGTTAGGTGCATTCTTTATCACCATCATGTTATATCGATACAGTTAGTTTGTGTTAGTTTATTTGTTCAATACAGCCTATATCGTGCACATACATTTGTATGCATTGATGTTGAAGTATTTAGGCTACGCCACTCTCAGGTCCCGGTTGGCTACAGCTGGCAGGCAGGCAGGCAGGCAGACATTTACAAATCACATATTTACACACAAATTATTTTTATGTTCACACAAATATTTACGAGACAAATCTAAGCCCATAATATGTGATGACTTTCCTGCTTAACAACACGTGTAAGTATCATAAACATGTTTGCCAAAGATCTTGTTATATCTCTCACAGGCTCCGCCCTCTACTGGACTCTATGGGTACTTCCCCTCGATCCTATCATGCAAGCATTCAGCCACTGAAACTTTCTAGACGTAGCCTGCCCCGGGGCGGGCCTACCTGAATGCGCGCGCATCTCACCGCATAAAAGGAGGCCTCGCCTCCTTACTGTCATCCCTTTCCCTTCAGCAAGGCAGTGAACAACTGAGTGAAGAGAGACAGATAGAAATATTAAAACGAAGAAAATGGACTCACCTTTGGAGTCCTTCGTGTCCGTGCGCCATGGACTCACCTTTGGAGTCCTTCGTGTCCGTGCGCCATAGAAGGCGCCGACCCCCACTGTCGGTGCATCGAGTGCCTGGGGTCCGACCGGGCGGCGGCAAACCTGGGCCCGCTTGCAGTCTGCAGCGCCTGCCAGCTGATTCCTCGCCCCGGCCGCCATCAACGGCTGGCGCAATTCAAGGGTTTCCGGTCTCGCCGGTGGAGGACCCAGAGATCGATGTGGTGGAGATGGAGGACCGCGAGGAGGGAGTGCCCTTCGTGTTCGCCATTCCAGCGGACCGGGCGGGTCCGAGCGTGGGGGAGAGGGACGACGATGGCGACACCTCGTCGTCTGATATTTCCGGCGACCGCCAGGAAGGCCAAAAGCACAGGTCTGCGCGACAGACATCTGTCGGTGTGTGGAGGCCAATTGGCGACAGCCACTGAGAACGAAGGCTCCGGTGGCGACATGGGCTGGAATCCTCAGAGTGCAGAGCCACTCGGACACGGAGTATCCCGGTGTGCCCCCACTGGATGAAAGCCTAGCGGCCCATCTGCTTCCGCAGACAGCCAGGTGGGCAGAGGGGAGAAGGCGTGACTGCGAGATGCTCGAGTATCTGGTTAAGATATTCAGGCTCTGGGCGCAGATGGCGGCAGCGGCCAGTAATCTAGGTGTGTTGGGAGTGTCAGCAGAGGTTCAGGCCTTGGTGCAAAAACAGGCAGTGTCTGCTGTGTGCACGCAAGACAGAGAGGGGGGCATTATTCCCTGTACTTCCTGGTTACCAAAAAGACCAGCCAATCAGGCCAATTCTGGATCTTCACATTGCACGCAGAAAATTACGGATGTTAACTATAAAACAGTTACTGGGACTGGTGCAGCCAGGCGAATGGTTTACAACAATCGACCTGAGGGATGCTTACTTTCATGTTGAGATTGTTCCGAAACACAGAAAGTATTTGCGTTTTGCCTTCCAGGGGGTCGCCTGCGAGTACAACAGGCTACCGTTCGGCTACTCCCTGTCCCCACGCACGTTCAGCAAATGTGTGGCCAGAGCGCTCCAGCCGCTGCGCGGCCGTGGCATGAGAGTTTTCTTTTATCTGGATGACCTCATTGTTATGGCCAGGTCCAGGGAACGGGCAATGTTTTATACAGCCCAGTTGATCCTACACCTAACCAAGTTGGGTTTTGCGATCAATTGGAAGAAAAGCACCCCCATACCTCACCAACAGGCGCTGTATTTGGGAGTGGTGCTCGATGCAGGCAGGCTACGCGCCACCCTGTCAGAGAGCAGGCAGGCATCCTTGCTTCGGGCAGTTTGCAGACTGCGACAGGGGGCAACAGTGACAGCTTTGACTATCATGCAGACCCTGGGTCTCATGGCGGTGGCTCACGTTGTGGTCCCGCT
This sequence comes from Gymnodraco acuticeps, assembly GCF_902827175.1. Classification (NCBI taxonomy): domain Eukaryota; kingdom Metazoa; phylum Chordata; class Actinopteri; order Perciformes; family Bathydraconidae; genus Gymnodraco; species Gymnodraco acuticeps. The sequence continues at coordinate 2,138,028 of NW_022992216.1, read as the reverse complement.
CGGGTTACTGCATATGCGCCGCCTGCAGAGGTGGTTCTACAGCCTGCGTTTAGATCTCAAGAGACACAAACGGCATCTGGTGACCATCCCTACATCACAATGTTCACGGATGCATCCGGAACGGGATGGGGAGGGACCTGCCTGGGGAGAGCTATAAGTGGGCGCTGGTCTCTAACAGAGACACGGCACAGCAACCTCCTAGAGCTTCGGGCAGTAGTATTGGTCCTCCAGCATTTCAAACCCTTAATTCAGGGGAGACAACACATGTAATGGTCAGGAGCGACAACAGCACCACAGTGGCATCAACAGGCAGGGCGGAGTCCGCTCCGCCGCTTTGTTGACCACAGCGGAGAAATTGTGGTTATGGGCTTCAGAGGTGGTGTTATCTCTGAGAGCCCTCCACATTCCCGGTCTGGAGAACAGGGGGGGCGACCTCATGTCGAGGGGCGGACCCCTGCCAGGCGAGTGGGCGCTTCACCCGGAGGTGGTGAAGCGGAGCTAGGCCCAGTTCGGGACAGCAGAGGTGGATCTGTTCGCCAGCCAGCGCAACAGCCACTGCGCCCTGTGGTTCTCCATGGCTCTGAGCGACGATCCCCACTTGGGGGTGGACGTGCTTGCACACGAGCCATGGCCAAAGAAGCTGCTTTGCGCCTTTCCACCGTTGTGTCTCATTCTCCCACTCCTGGGGAGAGTGAGGCGAGAACATCTGTCAATCATCCTAGTAGCGCCGGATCACGTGGGGGCGCCGTGGTACTCAGAGATGACACAGATGAAGGTGGGCCAGCTCTGGGCGCTCCCCCAGTTCTGGGGGGCGATGTCTCAAGAGGCAGGTGCAATCGGGGCGTTACCCACTCCGGGCCAACCTCTCCAGGCTTGGCTCCTGAGAGGGACAGGCTAAGACAGGGTGCATTGTCTGATAGTGTTATTCAGTCTATCCAGGCAGCTAGAGCGGGATCCACCACAGCCTGTTACAGGCCGAAGTGGCTGGGATTCCTGCAATGGTGTGAGGAGCGGAAAATAGAGCCCCTATCTTGTGAACTGGGATCTATTTTGTCGTACTTACAGTTATTGGTGGACAGAGGGCTTGCTCATTCCACAATGAAAGTGTATGCAGCAGCCATCTCGTCCTGCCATGAGGGATTTGACGGCAGGTCAGCCTTTTCTCAACCACTAATGAGGTTTCTACGGGGGTCAGGACGCTGTGCCCAGTAGTGCACTCCTCCGCCCCGCAGTGGGACCTGCCACTGGTGCTCGAGGCTCTGGTCACAGAACCATTTGAGCCTCTAGAGCTCTCCGCCCTGAAAGCACTGTAGTGGAAGACAGCTTTGCTTCTTGTCTTAACGTCAGCCAAAAGAGTGTCCGAGTTAACCACTCTATCGGTGCACCCGAGTTGTTTAATGATCCGGTGTGACCAGAGCGGGGCGACACTCAGACCGAACCCCTCCTTTGTGCCCAAGAGCCTAAGGAGTGCGTTCAGGTCGAGGGCTATTCAGTTGGGGGGCTTTAATCTTCCACCCCATAGTGGGGCGAGGGAGGCTAAATTACACCTCCTCTGCCCGGTGCGTGCGCTGGCATATTATGTGGAGCGCACGGCTGCCCTTAGACGCACTGGACAGCTGTTTGTGTGCTTCGGGGGCGGGGTAACCTCTGTCCAAGAAACGAGCCTTCCCCACGGGGGTCGGTGCACATTCTACACAAGCCATGGCTGTGTCAACAGCCTTATTTAACGGTGTGAGTGTGGAGGACATATGCACGGCGGCGTCTTGGTCAAAGCCAGGCCCCTTCATAAAGTTTTATCTCTTGGATATGTCTGGCTCCTTTTCATCATCTGTGCTTGCTGGGGCAACGCAGGACTGGTGAGGAGGGAGGGGGGCTGTGGGTCAGTGGGCACCTGACCCCCTCCCCGGGCGTAATGCGCTTACGTTTGACGTGACGAGCACATGGGCCCATTCCTCCTGTTTTAGGGCAGTCCTCCACGTCATAGCACACCTCCGCGGGGTAAGCGTGTCAGGGTGTGCTCTGTCAGCCGCAGCCTCTTTTCTCTCCATGGTTACGGCCGAGGGAGAGGTGAGTGAGGCGCAGCGGCTGCTAACCAGAAAGCAAGTCAGAAACAGTGAGATGGAACAGTGTTGTTGTGGGACGACAGCGTGTGTATACATCGGGCCTGTGAGAGATATAACGAGGGGTTACGTATGGTAACCCTTGTTATATAAACACAGGCGGAGCCCTCTACTCAGGGGCCCTGTCTGTCATATGCTGCTTGCTGAAGAGAAGTAAAGGATGACAGTAAGGAGGCGAGGCCTCCTTTTATGCGGTGAGATGCGCGCGCATTCAGGTAGGCCCGCCCCGAGGCCGACTACGTCTAGAAAGTCTCAGTGAATGAATGCTTGCATGATAGGATTGAGGGGAAGTACCCATAGAGTCCAGTAGAGGGCTCCGCCTGTGTTTATATAACAAGGTTTACCATACGTAACCCCTTGTTTTCTCCAGCATTCAAAAATTCAATGGAAAAATCCCATTTATTTTGGTCAAGGTAGCCCTTGCAATGCCAACTTCACCCAACAATAGTTCGTCATCACTGTATACTTGATAAAGCAGGCAATTGCGCCCAAAAGCTTAAAGACAAAACTGGAAATGGAACACATTTTTTTTATGTCACTTATGTTAATAGATGCAACATATACTCTGTCATCTTTTTATTACTGGACCAAATTTGAACGGAAAAAGAGAAATTGTTTCATACCACTCCCAGTGTACAAATGAATTCTCCCAGGAAGTCATGTTCATAGAGCTGTGTGGCACACTTGTCCTCATCGAACAAGGCAAAGCGAAGCTTCTGGATCTCCTCAAAGTGGTAGTCCACTTGAAACTTCACCCCGAACACTGGGTTCAGGTTGTTCACAGCTGTCTCAGTGCGGCCAAGCTTAAAGACAAGAAACAAGAGAAAAGGACTTAAAAACAACAAATCATTTCAACACCAAAAATTCAACTGGACTTATATATTATATTTCTATGCCACCTGAGTTGAGAATGAACTAACTTTAGCCTCTAACTGCTTTGGACTGTATTGCGTTTAAAGTTTTGCTTGATTTAGATTCTCAAAGAGCAGCAATTAAAAAAACTACATTCAATGTACCCACTGAAGCTGATGGGAATATAACCCAAAAGTATTTAAAAAATGGAAATATTGACCTGATGTTGTACAGAGTATGACCAAAGTATTACAATGCAACAATTGTTGAAAACAGCGTTTAATATGTGGCTCTTTGGCTGCTGCCTGAGGTAATTGCTAACTTTGTCTGTATGCTGGGAGGTTGATGAAAACAGGACTTAGTGAAAGCACACACTGACCCAAATATTGAAAGGTAAAAAAGTTGTAGGAAGTTGTACTTCCAAATATGGTCAGAAGAGAGCGCGCCCAACACGTGAGACGCTGACGAAAGGATATTTAATGAGACATGGAGGTTTACAGAGAACAGAAAACAGACAATATGACGCACGGAGTACAGGTAATTAACGTCTTGTGGTTTTAGATATAATTACATACTATTTAGGTTCTCGGTTGTTTGTCGATTTGGCTGTTTAGCGCAGTGTAATTGTGTTTATTTTGCTAATTTGTATTTTAAATATTCAATTTAAAGGAATGGGATACATAAATAATATATATATATATATTAGGGCTGTCAAACGATTAACATTTTTAATCAGATTAATCACAGCTTAAAAATGTATTAATCATGATTAATCACCATTCGAACTATGTCCAAAATATGCCATTTATTTATGTATATTGTTGTGGGAATGGAAAGATAAATGAAAGAAGGCGGATATATCCATTTAACATACAGTAGGCCTATGTATGTTTATTATAACATTTTTCTGTGTGTCAAAATGAAAGACAGCCCACACACCTGGGCTGGCTATCAATCATCAAACCTTGGGGTCTTAATTCATTACGTGTTGATTTCTATCAACGGGGGAGTACTTCAGGAAAGTCGACGGGGGAGGGGGAGGGGCTAGTGGAGTACTTCGTGACCACAGAGTGTGAACGTTGTGATCAGCTGTTTTAGCGCAGTTCTCCAGTGAAGGGGGGGGGGGGGAGGGGGGGGGGAGTCTCCCTCCGCAGCCGGTTGGCGTAGTTTTGGCACAATGCCGTTGAACAGACCGACGTTAACAGCAGCCCTGTGTGCACACGGAGACCGACTCTGTCGTCCGGTGATCTAACCGCCTTCTGGAAAAGCTTCACAAGTACGTCGGTACGCAAATGCACATAACCTGCGTACCAGTTATGTGCACCCCTGTACTACAGCAAAAGTATTCTCCGTCGGGACTTCCTGCAACAACACCACGCCGTTATCTTGATTCTGATTGGCCAGAAGACATTATCAAAGATGTTCTATTGAGAAGACGATCACTACGTGACAAAAGTTTTCAAAACCGTGGCTACTGAAATCAATCTTACTAACTGCTGTCTGTGTAATTTACTCCGCGCGAGTTGGCAGACTTTATTTTGCTTACTTTAACATCATTTTTCATGGTGGGGCTAACGGCCCGTCCACACAGCGGCGTGCGTTGACGCTTGCCGGCGGGCGTGTCTGACACTCGACCAACAACCAATCACATGAATCTCCCGCCCCTGACACACAAGCAGCGGTTTGATTGGCTAGAGCTTGTACTGGCATATTATTCGATTGGCTGACGCTTCTGCCGAGGCGTCAAAAGTTGAACATTGCTCAACTTTTGCAGCGAGCCACGCCAGCAACGCTCCGCGTCGCTTCCCACGATGCAGTTCGGCTAAAAGTGACGTCACCCCATTACAAGTGAATGGGCAGAAGCGTTGGAAGCTTCAACGCACGCCGCTGTGTGGACGGGCCTACACACGGCGGCGTGCGTTGCCGCTTGGCGGTGGGCGTGTCTTGAGCTTGGGGAGTCAACGCGAGCAACGCGACCAACAACCAATCACATGAATGTCCCGCCCCGGACATACAAAGCAAAGCATTCATGCCACATCCATGCTGGCTAAATATACTGTCTATGCTTGCTAGCTGTCCATTCAAACGAAGTACACTGGATATAAACTCCCCAAACAAACGAAAACCTACCAGTTTCACCCACTGTCTCTGCCACCTCCCCCCATGCCTGGCTCCTCCGGTTTGTATCCCTGTATGTAAAGAGGGACTGGTCATATAGTACCGGGTGATTCACTATCGCCACGATAATTTTCTCCTCCATTTTTTGACATATGGGAAATAACTGCGGTCTGGCTCTCCCAACATACACACGGTTTGATTGGCTAGCGCTTGTACTGTCAGATTTGCATACGCAGGATTTGATTGGCTGACGCCTCCGTCGAGAACATTGCTCTACTTTTGCAGCGAGCACCGCGAGAGAAGCTACGCTTTGCTCCCACAATGCAGTTCGGCGAATCGTGACGTCACCCCATTCAAAGTGAATGGGCAGAAGCGTTGAAGCGGCAACGCACGCCGCCGTGTGTAGGGGCCGTAAGCCATTTATTGGTATGGGTGTAGCCTACCCCAGCCATACCCTGGCGCTGCCACTGGTGGCACGTATGGGGCGGGCCATTCTGCACATGCGTTAAATGCGTTAAATATTTTAACGCAATTAATTCAAAAAATGAATTACCGCCGTTAACGCGATAATTTTGACAGCACTAATATATATATATATATATGTGTATGCTAACTGAGCGAGCATGTCCAGTTAGCATATGCTAACTGAACGAGCATGTTAAGCAAGCTAAGAGCTAAGATATATACATATCTTAGCTTCGATGGAACAATGCATGTACTCTAATTTTTACAATAATTTGATTTTGTGTAAGTTTGAAATATTCATTGAAGGTGTCTTTCACATTTGAATGTTTATTTAAAACATGTATTAGTTGCTATACTGTAGACATGTACATATGTATTATATTATTATTTTAAGTGTGGTTTAAAGTAAACGTATATAAAGTTATTGGGTTGAGCCAAGTAACCCAGATGGATGCAATCAGGTAATTAGGATGGAGTCTCTGTTTTTAGATGGGGTTTGTGGCCATGCTTTAGGCCTGACGTTTAAAATAAATGATCAAATCTTATCTGTTAAGATGAATGAGTTATTTAAAAGGTTTTTATTTATTTGTTTAAGGAGGGACCCCAGAGCCAAGGGCAGGCCGAGCAGACCGCCTTCTCCCGCCACAGGCAGGATCAAACTCTTAGTCCGGCAGCTTCCCCGGTGATGGGCTCCGTGTAACAAGTCCCCTCAGTCTGTGCGGGGAGCCGCGCCGTGCCCAGGTACTCCCCGTTCTGCCCTATCTGCACCACGGTGATGCTACTCGCCTCTCTTCCGGTGGTGCCCTCGGCTCCCTCCGCAGCCACTGCATGCCCAGCACACTGGAGATCACTATCCCGTCAGGGGTCGCCAGTCTCTGGCACTGTTATTTTGGGGGTTGCGGGCTGAAAGTCTCATCATACTTAATCCTAGCACATGTTATATATTGTACGACTTTGTATTTTATTTATTTTTTTAATGTTGATATGTATTCGCTCATAGTCTACTGTGCCTTTCACGCAGACAATAAAAGTGAATTTTGAAATGACAAATAGGTTTATGTTTCAAGTTTATTTGCATTAAAAACGTGTTTTTAAACCCTTCTGTTCAAAGTTGATATCTTTAAAAACATGCTGTTTGCCATTTTTAAAGTTTAATGGAAGAAATTCAAATATAGGTCACTGACGTGGAGCTTTAGGCCTGCAATGCTTTAAAAAAAACGTTTTAGTTATTTCAGTTTTGAAGAGTGAATATGGATGTTAAATTCACAAATTAGTATGAATAATCTTAAACAAGAACAGGTTCTTGAGCCATGATGCCTGTTTTTAAAGTACAGAAACATTCAGAATGCATGACGATTCCTTCAAAGGTTTTGTAATGGACCCCGCTGGTACTCTTAAAGGTGGGGTAGGTAAGTTTGCGAAACCGGCTCGAGTGCGCTGGAATTTGAAAATACACAGCTGGAAAAAATCTGTCACTTCCTTACAGAGCCCCTCCTCCAACACACACGAACACAAACATGACCAATGAGGGCACGAGATAAGTTTGTGCACAGATGGAAGGCTGACAGGCAGGTAGGCCATCCAGTTATTTTAGCAGGGCCGGCTAAAATTATTGGTCGTGCTGTTTACAGTACGGCTCCCACAGATGACATTTTTGTATGGATTTTTTGTCAAAGCACTTAAGATATTCATTGCTATCGGGATGTTAAGAGCATTCCATGGAATATAACAAAAAAGTGTATCTCGAGCCGGTTTCTCAAACTTACCTACCCCACCTTTAATTTATAAAGTACTGTAGGCCTAATAATAATACATGTGAATGATTGAGCTCATTAGTGGCCTGAGTGGCCCTCCTAATTTGGTCTAAAAAAAGTCATTAATAGATGATCTCATTATTACCTATTTTGTAGTAAACAAAGTTTACTAAGCCCCCTTTTGTTTTAATTTATTAATTAGACAACATGATTTGTGCTTAAAGTCATATACTGTTGTGTCTCAAACTGATAGACTAGGTTATTCATTTATTTGTCTAATAGTTGCTTAAAATGCTACAATAATTTGCAATTAGTTTTTAATCTGCCATGTGCGGTATCAATGTCTCTCAGCCACCGTAGTGTCGTGTCAGGTGGGCGTGTCGTGTAGGGGACGTGTCGTGTACTTGCTGCGGCTGCAGCTGCTAAACCTCTCTAAAAAGGTCAAATGTCACTTGTTTTGCATCAATCTTGTGGCAGGCAGTGAGTGCGGACCAACAATTGAACGATAAAAAGAACGGCTCTCACCAAGTAGGACTCGGTTCCCCTCGTTCGTACCAAAGAACCGTTCAAAATAATCGGCTCGTTCGCGACCGACACATCACTAATAGTTCCGGGGAAAAGTTCCGGGAACTATTCCTGGGAAAAGTACTTGGTGTGAAAGCGCCTATTTTATACTCATGCGCCAATGAGCAGTTCTCATAGGAAAGAACGAGACCCCGCCTCCGACGCTGTATCCAGTTCTTATTATACATCCATGGTACTTCTTGGTTCTTGATGTTTATCACAGCAAGGAGGCACACTTTGTTTCGGAAAAGGCTGCGTATAGCAAGACGAAATACAGAAGAAGCTAACAGGAGAGTTTGGGCAATCATACAACGCAGCAGAGATGACAAGATGACTGACCACTACAAAACGACAACGCTACTTGGTAAGCTAACGTTCGCTAACGTTCGCTAACTAGCAATGTGTTGCTTATTAATTCCCACCCCTTACTTGATCAATGATTGTCCTTTAAATCATTATGCAAGTTATTCCTACTTAGATTTACATTTATACATACATATACAATAATTTCTCATCTTCAATCACCTTTTTTCATTCTCATATTTTTCCAAAAAAGTGTTTCTGTACATCCTTTTAAACTGAATTATGCTTGTGCTTTGTTTGAACTCCTGCTCCAAACCATTCCATAAAATCACCCCACAGATTGTTAAACTCATACTTCTCAGAGTTGTTCTGACCTTGAGTTGTTTAAAATGTAGATTTCCTCTCAAATTATACCCACCCGCTCTGTCTATGAACAATGTTTTTAATTTCCTAGGAAGTAGATTATGTCTTGCTCTGTACATGATTTTTGCCGTTTTAAATTTAACCAGATCAATGAACTTCAATATGTGTGACTTCAAAAATAATACATTAGTGTGTTCAAGATATCCAACATTATTGATAACTCTTATAGCCCTTTTCTGTAATGTGCATAACGGCTGTAGGTTGGTTTTGTACGTGTTTCCCCAAATCTCCACACAGTAAATCAAATATGGCAATATTAGTGTGTTATATAGAGTATACAATGAGTTATAGTCCAGAATGTATCTGGCTTTTCCCAATATTGCGATAGTTTTAGCCAGTTTTGCTTTTACATGAGTGATATGAGGTTTCCAGCTGATTTTGTGGTCTCAAACCACACCAAGGAACTTCATTTCATATACTCTTTCTATGTGTATGTTATCTAGTATTAATTGTATCTGTGGATTTGTTTTATGTTTTCCAAATAACATAATCTTTGTTTTGCTTATATTTAATGATTATTTATTTGTGTCACACCAATGTTTTACTTTAATCATTTCTGCTGTTATCACTTCCATTAGCTCTTTCAAATTGTCACCGGAACAAAACATATTAGTGTCATCTGCAAATAAAATAAATTTCAATATATTTGATACTCTGCAAATGTCGTTGATGTATATTATGAACAGCTTTGGACCCAACACGGACGCCTGAGGTACTCCACAAGTTATGTTCATGTATTCTGATTTATGTTCACCAATTTCAACAAATTGTTGTCTGTTGCTTAAATAATCTCTCACCCAGTTTAATCCCACCCCTCTGATGCCATACCGTTCCAGTTTTATCAGTAAAATATTGTGATCTATGGTGTCAAATTATTTTTGTAAGTCTATAAATATTCCCACTGCTTGTTTTTTATTGTCCATGCAGTTTGCTATTTCCTCACTTAATTCCATTAGTGCCATAGATGTTGATCTATCTTTCCTGAATCCATATTGACTGTCGTCCAAAAGCTGATGTGTTTCCATGAAACTGTGCCGCGGAAAACTGTACAAATCCCGTTTCAATAATTCCCCTCTACTCTAAAGTCGCATCTAAAACGTGATCTGATCTAGCTGTGTATATTTTGTTATTTTTGATTGTTATATTCAATCTCACTAGCTACAGGCATGTTTGAAGCTTGTAAAGGGAAGATGACAGCTCTCGCCACTCTGCTGTTCCTCAGCGCCGCCCCCCTCCCTCCCGCTGAAATTATGAATGTAAGGTGTAATCATAGATAACACGGCAGGGTCCGTTACAGTTTGTTTTTATCTGATTTCAAATAAGCAAAGTCTTGGCTTTCAGAATATTAAACTTGTTTCGGCAAATTCAGATGATAAATACAACTTTGAAGCTTCGGCATAATTACAAGCGGAGAACGGAGAACGCGATCTGTACTTAGTTCATGAGAACTAAAGAGTTCTCATGAACTAAGTTCTCATGAACCTTTGTGGGAAAAGTACTGCGGTGTGAATGCGCCTTCAGACTGATTAATTTCTTTATGGATTTGTTGACGGTAGCTCGTCTGTTTTAAAAATGGTGCTTATGCAAATCTTAAAGGCCCTGTCACACTGTCCCGAAATTGACACCCGATGGACACACGAATATGGAATTGTGAATTTCGCACGAAGATGGCCCCGAACCACACACAAAGGCAACATTTACATTACATTTAAGACATACAACTGCAATGAAAGTACCAAAAACAATTATGTTACAGTACTATGATACTGTACTGATATCTTCAGACTTTGTTCTTTACTTTATCCGTCGTTATATGTAGAAAATATTACGTTTTCTCCGTAATGTTGTTTCCATAACAACAACAACTTCCTGTCAACTGTCCTTCAAAATAATATATTATATCCTTTTTAGTTTCACAGAACACAAATTGGGTTATTTACATAATATATTTACATGATTTTGTTGTGCAATAAAACAACCCGATGGACACACGATAAAGGAAATGTTCAAATTCGGCTGTGATCGTAGCAACATCGGGCCATTCGTGAGGGCATCTTAAGCCTTCGTATGACCGCCGGCGGAGTTTCTCAGGCTCCGGCAGCAACTTCGTGAGCGGTGGCAAAATCTTTGGCATGCCAAAAAATTGCCGAAGGACCTTGCGAAGGTTCATTTTCGTGTTGAATTTGTGTGTAAATGTTGCCCTTCGTAAGGCCATCGTGAGGGCATCTTGTTATCATCGGTGCCATCGGGCATTCGCCACGATCAGAGTGAGGGTGAATGCACCGATGATAACACGAAGATGACACGATTTGACAAGATGCCCTCACGAGTGCCTTACGAAGTTGCTGCTCACGAAGTTGCTGCCGGAGCCTGAGAAACTCCACCGGCGGTCATACGATGGCTTAAGATGCCCTCACGAATGGCCCGATGTTGCTACGATCACAGCCGAATTTGAACATTTCCTTTATCGTGTGTCCATCGGGTGTCGCACTGTCCCTTTAGAGACTGTCTCGCCGAATAATTACTGTCAGTTAACTGTCAACTCTCGACTGCTGACCAATCAGTCGAGAGTGTTTACGTCACTAGTTCAGCATATTCAGCCCGGTTGTTGGCCCGGTAAGAACCACGATTTTGGAGGGCCAGAAAAAAGGTGAAAAAGTGGCTCTGAGCCGGAACTACCCCTAGTGGAAAAGCAAAACAAACTTAAACCGTGCTACGTGCTGCAGTGGAAAAGCGCCATAATACTCACTGGCCGTGCTACTCTCCATTCTGACTCACGAGGAACAGCTGCATGGTGTGTTTATCCACCATTAAACAAGGTCAGTATATGTCTAGCCTGTAATTGAGGTAAATATAAAAGCCATTGGACTGATAAAACAGACGCCAGCCATACAATGTCAACACTCTGGGACTGAATCACATTTGTCTGCTTCTGCTGATTAACCAGCACTAAACCAAGCTCATTGCTTTGTTTGTTGTGGTTTTATACTAGTGTGTGGTGTGGTTTTCGGTGTTTAGAGATTAGTGTTGATACATTTAAGTGATCTGATTTGGAGTAGTTAACAAAGAAAAAAATTGCCCTCACTGAGATTAGTGATGAACACTGCACCTATTGGTCCTTTTCAGAAGCCCTAATGATGCCAATGTTGGTTAATCAGTCGATTAGTCGGGAATTACTTTGGTCTCGACTAAAACTTTTCCTCATCTCCGTCATTCTTGTTCACACCTTGGTCACTTTACACATGGACTACTGCAACTCTCTTCTCTTTGGTCTCCCTCTCAAGTGCATCCACAAACTTCAACTCTGTCGCCCGAATCATCACCAGAACCCCCTCCAGTAACCACATTACTCCTGTTCTTCAACAACTTCACTGGCTGCCTGTTAAATACCTAGGCTATCCAGAACCTCACTCCTCTGTACCTCTCTAACCTCCCGCACATCACAACACCCACACACACTCTTAGGACTCCTGCTTCCATCCACCTCAATGCACCGCCCTTCCGCTTAACCACCATGGGGTCCAGAGCCTTCAGTCGCTCTGTGCCCCGCCTCTGGAACACCCTCCCAACTGACAGCCGGAATCTTGACTCTCTCTCCATTTTCAAATCCCGTCTCAAAACACATCTGTTCACACTGGCATATCCACCCTGATCACTACTCGTGACGCATCCTCTGTTCTTATTGATTTTATACGGCATTGCCTTGCCTTTCTGCTGGTGTTTGGTTGAGTTTTTTCTTGTACGGTGACCTTGAGAGCCTTGAAGGGCACCTATATAAATAAAATGCATTATTGTTATTATTATTATTACTGCAATCTACTGAACTTTAAGATTACTTTTTTAATCCAAAATGTTGTTTAATGTCAAAATACCTGCAAAGCTAATGACATTCCCATTGTCCTCAGGTGTACTTCTGGTTTGGGAGAGCAACAACAGTTGAAAAACTATAGTGTAGTGCCAAAAACAGCAGTTCCCTGAAAGGCCACTTGAGTCTAACTCCAAACGCGAGGCAATCTTCATAAACAACCATGTTAAAATCTGCCTCCCATTCGTGACAACTGTGCGTGGATCGTACAACGTACAATATTTAAATTATATTTGGACAAACAGGTATGTATAATTTAGGGCCTTAAAAATGTTAAAGGAAATTGTTAGGATACAAAGTACTACCTCATGTTTGCTGTTTTTGTCCCCTGCCTGTCTTCTCTGTGTTTGTCCCCTGTCTGTCTCTCTGTGTGTCTGTCTCCCTGGCTGGGCGTGGCTGACCTACTTTTTCCTTCCCACCTCTGCACTCACTCAGCTGCTCCTTCTCTAATTGCCACCTATCACCTGCCTCAGTATAAAACCCCAGTCCTCACCTCCAATTTCTGCCAGTTCGTCATGTATCTACGAATGGTAACATTTTCGACCAGCTGGACTACCTGTAGCTCTTATGGTTTTTTGCGTGTACTAGTTAGACATTTATTTATTAGGATAAACCCCTTGAGATGCACCATCTCGCTTTCAAGGAGGTCCCAAACTACTAAACCTGTGTCTCCTGTTCAGGTCCACCTTCCTCGCTCAGCCTGCTCCCCTGCTTCATTGTGCCTTCTGTCTGCTCCACAACTTCTGGCTCGCTCTCCTGGTCCTCGGTGCCTGTTTTTTTCCTTGGCCCTCACTTCCTGGATTCCCCAGGTTGCCTAGACCTGTCCCTGAAACCTCTTCCTTGCCCACATTTGCTTAATAAAGCTCACTACTACTCAGCTCCTGTTTCCTGTCAGTGTTTGGATACAGTTGCAGTCCTGTCGTTCAGCCTAACAGAAATATATGTATTATTTTTGTTTTATATTATTTATTTAAGGAAAATGAGAAATGTATTTTCATTATCTATAACATGTTCAGTAATTTGGATAATAACGTGCTAAGATGCTTAAAGTGAAAATGCAGAATATTACATGCATGTTAGTATGCTGACATGAGCAGTTTCATAGGGCAAAGGGTACCTCCATACAAAGACCTTTTACATATCATTATTATGAATGCTTTTATCTAAACTAGCTTGTGTTTCTCTGACTGCAAAAACTGTTATTACTAAAGACCCGCTGAAAAGACATGCTGAAATGCTGCAGACCTACTTCGTGGGGAAAAGGTTTTTAACTTCAGCCTGCTAAGAGTGCTTACAGCACTTATCTCTCTGGATGACGCAGGGGAAGAGAGCAGAGAGGAGTATGGGTGCACTTTGTGGCTTAAAACCTGATATTGGTGGGGAATCATGGCAGCCCGGGAGGCTCAAGTGTGTGTCTCATATTTGTGCCACTGTGGACTTAAACCTGGCTCACTGGACTACGAAAATGATTCAGACCCTTGTGGCACTTCATCTATTTCCTACCCTTTTTCATCCGTACGTGTAAAAAAAAAGAAGCCAACAAAACAGGCAAACTTGAATAGGCCTTTTCTGCGTATATACAAATAATACATACAATATGAACGTGTTATTGACCAGTCAAACTTTGTTTGAATATTATGTTTACAGAGCATAAAAAAGCGCAAATATAATTACAATTAAAACACGGTTTAGTTCAAAGATTGATCCAGCACATGAAAATACAATAATAATAATAATAATAATACATGGGACTTTTATAGCGCTTTTCAGGAAACTCAAAGACGCTTTGACAGAGAGTTAAGAAAAATAAAGACAAGAGAAAAAAAAATAGATAACAAAGAAATACAAAAAGAGATACAAGATTGCATTAAAGATTTAATTTGAACCCAAATGATTTTAGCATGCCTACTCAACTTGGATAAGCATCACATTGAACGTGGGTTCTCACTTGTAGTGTTACAGGCTTATATATGTGTCCATAACACATTTTACGATCAGTGTGAGGATTTACAGTTCTGAGAGTAAAAAGTGTCAAAAGGAATTAAAAAAATAGCCAAAGCTGCCTTCAAGTCTGGTGCCACATATGTACATAGCTTAGATCCATATTTCTGTAGGCTAATCATGTGTAGCCTCTTTAACAGCAGTTTTTGCAGTCATCATAATGTTAAATCATGGTTTCCATCATTCTCCTGCTCAGACTTATTTTTCTATATGACGCTCATTTACGTTCTCGTCTCGTCTTCTCCGCCGCAATCTTCTCTTTCTCTCGCTAATTTTCCACTCACCCTCTCTTTCCCTCCACCGTTTTCTCATCTGCCTCTCTCACACCTCCTTGCTCTCACACTCTTACCCCGTGTACCTTCTCTTTTTTTCTTCTTCCCCTGAACGACCCAGCTGCTTCTCACACCTCTTTCTTACAAGGCAGACGAAGATAGACAGAAAGTGAGACAGAGAGACAGACAGGGGAGGACTGGTGACATTATATGAGAAAGACAATCGCATATACAGAAAACAAAGCTAACAGGAGGGTGATCATAGAAAGTGAGAAAGTGTGACAGAAAAGGATTGGGTCTGATTTCATTTCATCCATCGTTCGCTCTCTCCAGGATCACAAAGCCTTTGTTTCCCTTTCCGTTGCCATAGTAACCGTTGGCAATTTCACATCGGAGCCACATGCCCCGCTGACCGACAGCGATCTACAACCCGCAGCACTCGCCCACACACACACACACTCGCCCACACACACACACACACACACACACACACACACACACACACACACACACACACACACACACACACACACACACACACACACACACACACACACACACACACACACACACACACACACACACACACATACACTAACACACATTCAAACAGAAATACACAGGCAAACACAAACAAAGAAATCCAGTTCGCCCTGTTGACCAGCTGCTACAAAATAACATTGAGGCAGCAGCCTACACACACCAAAACTTCTTCATGTCTTGCTTCAACTCAGTGCTTATTTTTGTATTCATCATGACAAGATACATTCATATCACATGTTGTCGGCAGAATTAAAGCTGAGGAGAATCTACCCACACAAGAAAAATAACACAAAGTGCCTGGACTCAACTGAACCGCTGATTGATGCAGCACCAAGACACATTTGCTCGTCCGAGCAGAACAAGTGGGCCTGGAAAATTGTGACATAAGTCGTCCCATATCTCTGCACAATACCCTGAGAATCAGGTCTGGATATTGCCTTGAATGTTTGCCTTTCGCACAACTAGGAGTTGACTGTGAAGAACCATTCTCACTTACTGAAGATATTAGGTTTGGTTCAGGCCGAAGGATGACGCCTGGGTAGAGCGTCCAATCAATCAATCAAAGTTTATTTTATGAAATGTTACACTTTTCTCAGTGGACTTTACAGTTTGTACAGAATATGAATATGACACCCTCTGTCCTTGTACCCTCACATCGGCTAACTATTAAAAGCCAGTGCAACCAGGCAAGGGCTAGTCAGACACAACAGCTCTAGGAGAGGAGATAGAGAAGGTTGAATAAAAGCTAATGGTGCTGCACAGCTGATAAGCTATGATAGCTTCCTCCATTTGAAACATTCCAGCTCGCTCAGCTTGAATGTTGAAAGTTGAACTCTCGATGTGGAACATTGTCTCAGTCGATTTCACCTCCTCAAGGGGATCCACTAATGTATTGGAATGAATTGATTTTGGCGTGAAATGTCAATGCTTCCAATCTTGGCGTGACTGAGCCTTTAACCTGCATGTCTTTGGACTAAGGCAGCAACAGTAGAAGCAGAAAAGGAGAGGACTCGCATCTCCACATGAAGTGTTCCTAGCCAGTTGGCAAACAGTTAACCAATAAAACACTGTCCTAACGGAATATTCAGGCCTATATTGAGAGAAAATATGTAGTTATCCACACAATGTTTGACTTTTGATCATTAACAAAGCGTTGCATTTTGATAGGAATTCAATCATTTATACAACCCAGTTGTGATTGGAACAGGCAAACTATAAAACACCGTAAAAGCTGAAAAACCAATAACCATTTAACCTTTTTCAGTCAGTCATACATATGAATAATTCCTCCCATACATTTACGAACAAGGTTGACATTATATTGAAAGCCTGAAACCTTTTCTTATTTAAAACATATTGGCAACCGTCAAAGCAATGCATCTAATCTGTAGCTTGATCAAAACAAGTGTAATGATTGCATGGAACCTACTTGTGGAATCTCATTAAATTGGCAGCCCCAATAGCGCCTTTTAAACACACTACAGCACCAGACCCACGTTGGAAGAAATGTTACACCATCCTACTGGGCTCAGCAGGCCGAGGCTCATGCCAGATGGTCAAGACATCAGAGTTTGGTTCTGGCTCACAACATATACCGTCTGTGGAGCAACATAGACAACAAACAAAATCCTCTACTTCTCTGGAAGAGCCAGCAATGGCGGATGTGACCTTGAAAGCACTACAAACACTTAAAATGTTCCATCCTCCCTTCAGTCCTCTTTTATTTCTGGTTCCATTTTACCCTCTTATATCCACCTCGCTGTAGTGGAAACGCACAGCATGGAGAAGCACCAGATAGCCTCCCTATTATCCGAACATTGATGTATTATCTCTTTGTTAGCCTTTTATCCTCATTCTGCCATTTTCATCCCACGCTGATTGCTCCACCTGTTTTAAGAAGACAAAACATTCTTTATTTTCTTCACTCTTGACCCTTAATCCCTTACTTCCTCGCCCACTTCTCTCTCCATTTGACAGTTTCACTCCTATCACATCATTCCTCCATCCTTACCTCCATCCAGTTTCCATCCACCTCATGGAAGAGAACACAGAACGGGTCCGACTTGGAGGCTACATCTCGGTCCAGCAGGCTGCTTGCGGTGACGGACAGCTCCACCCGAGTGACGCAGTGCTGGGGTCCGACACTGCGCGTCTGCCCCTCAGTGGTCGAGCCTAGAGTGTAGGCCATGGTCTGAGGTCACAGTGAATTACCCTGGAGGAAAGAAAACACAGAGAAATACAAAAAGTATTTGGGTATCTATGATTCTCTGAGCAATGTTAAGTTCCCAAACATCTGGTAAATGTTGAAAATTGTCACTGTGACTTCATCCTATGGGCACCATTAATGTCTGTAGCAAGTTCCATTTAAATCCATCTGTCTTTTGGTGCTCTTAAGACATTTGAGTTGTGCAAGCTTATTCTGCATAAATAGTTGTAACTGTCATTCAAATAAATGCCACAATAAACTGTACACAAAAATAAAAAAATGTCTGTAACCAGTCAGGGCAGAGATCACTCCTTGATGTAATGAACAATGAAAAAACAAAGACATGTATATCATATAATATAAAAAATAAGTGTTTACCTAACACAGTCTCTGTGAAATGAACTGAACTGTAGGATGTTGTTTACAGTATTCACTTCACAGGAGCTTCTGTGTTGTATGTCTTACACTGACAGCCCACAAAATCATAAATTACTAGAAACACTGCTGCAAAGAGAAAATAAGATGCAAGGGTGTCAATATTTGTTGCCGGGCAGATTTCCAAGTAATAATTGGTTTCACCATGGTAGATCATTCTGCTACAAAAGTTTATAACATTTAGGACACATTTCAATGTTTACTTCCATTGGATTTATATTAGATTATTTCTTATTTTTATATATTATGAGAAATATAAAAACATCACAATAACAACATGTCTCCTGTGCTTTACAGCTCTAAATACTTCAGTTGAATTAGACTGAAGTCTGATTAATGCTGGTTGGCTAGAAATACCCAATGAGGGAGACACACAAACACAGGTGCAGAATGTGAGGCCTTGATGCAGGTTGACCATGTGTAGGTCATGAACGCCCTATGGAAACCCTGATGATATCCAGCAATGAACATTATGAAGAATACACCCACACACACATCAAGGCCATCGCAGAAGCTCTACAATGGAGAAGCCTCAGGCAAAGCAAAAAAAGGCCTAATGAGAAAACACACATTTAAGGTAACACTTTTTGAGTGTACTGAAGAATTGTGTGTGGGAATATGAAAACAGTAATAACTTGAGTCATATTTGACATGATTTCCTTGAGGCTCTTTTCTGCAGATGAAGAGCACAGCACCTTGTGTCCATAAAGGTGGTTTTGTTCTCAGAGCGGCAAGCTAAAAGGATGCTGTCTGTTGCTAAGATACTAATGTGTCATAACCAGCGTGCTCCTCCCGGTCTGCTTCTGTGATGTCACACTGGTAGTGGTGATGTACTGAAAATACCAGTGTAATATTTTCATTCATTCACTCAGCCATTCATCTGTGGTTGAATGCTTGTTTTGACTGGCTTTAATACATTAACCAATGTATTCATTGTTTGTGAAAAATAATGGATGACAATTAATTAGAGATTGTACTGCCCCTCTCATAAGGTTACCTCTTAAAAATTAGACACACACTATCTGTTAGCAACTGCCATTAACACTTGATTCTACAATAGATTATTGAAGGTGTTCCAGAAGTTTATTTATTTCCTTGCAAATTAGTATGTTTTAGTTAGGGCTTCACAATTAATCAACATTTTCACAACATGGACTAGTGCAATATCCAAATCACAGGAAGCATTACATTTGTTAACCACTTAATATGTGTTAAAATATCATTTTGAATAAAGTAGTGTGGATCTACAGAGATATCCAGGCTTACAAATAGCACTCAAAAAGATGAATGGTAAAAAGATGGGGGAAAATGATTAATATCTTATATATCATAATCTCAATATCAGTTGAAAATAATCGCAATTTTTTTTTTTTTAAATCATGCAGCTCTCATTTTGTTTTGATCAGGTATAATCACAACCATGGATGTTACCTAACTTTTAAAGCTGTAAGCAGGGAAAAAACATAATTTTAATATATTCCAATGGTAATCCAAAAATTGCTGCTGATCCGCTTGGAATACTCAATTGCACTATGTGAGACTGGAGCAGCAGTAATTGCACTGAGTTTGTGTGTCCTACCCCTGCTAAAGACATCCATACCCATTCACAGTGCACATCCACACTGTAGGAGCACAGGGGCCAGGCTCAGTGGGGCTGGCAGACGATTAAAGCAGCATGGAAGCTGCTCCACACAGTGATGAGTGAGTAATCATTTTAGAGAATTTAAACATAAAACAGGTTCAAATTCTGGTTCGAACTCAAATGCACTTTTGTTTGTTGCCTTTGTCACAATTTCGTTTTGAACGTTTTGGTTTCAGTCATTTTGACAACTAAGGCGACTAAGCAGCCACTCTAACCAGCTAACTGTTAAATATCTACAAATGCATATAAATGAGGCACAGAATGAAGAAACTGATGTCACACTCACCTCAGTAAATGACGTCAAACTTCTTTGCCGCTTTTACAATTTCTTTAATTTCTGCCTTCAGTGTGCAGCAATTTAATTTTAATTTTATTTTTCCTACCAAAGAGTAAAAAAGGAAGTTACGTTTGTCATTTCTATTCCTATTATGTTGGAAGACGCAACAGTGTGTGATGGTAAATAATCCTCGCAGCCACCTGGACCTCTCTCTCTGCCGGCAGCGCCACTGATGGACCGACCTGCGTCAAGCTCACAGGACTAGTTTACGACCGGAAGCACTGCCAGTTTCCCTTACAAAATAAAAGGTTTGCTTTAAAACACACGCACAACACTTCCGTCTCCAATGTTTTTTTTGTTTTTTTTTAGGTACTACTAGTACTAGATATACTTTTTGTATAAGCGTTAGTCTTTGACTGTAGAGTTTAATATGCATACCCTTTAATGTTTTCTATTTGCAAGCCTACTCATAATTAGTTTGTCGTAGCTTGTGTAATTTTATATTCAGTACATTTACTAAAACTCATTATAGAAAATATATTGTTACAATGGCATCCTCTTGAGGTTAATAAAAGTACTACAACCAAAATACATGGAATGCTTTTCAACACGGTTCAGTTACTTTCAAGTGGTGAAGTATTACAGTTTTTTTTCAGTTGCTAACACACAAACATTTTACATAAAGCATAATTATTTAAACTCACACAAAGAGCAAAACCTGAGCTCAAACCTCCAAAACTCTAAACACATTTTCAGCTCCCAATTTGCAATTCAACTTGGCACTTTTTGCAAAACACTGCACACGGTTCTCTAACTAAGTACGACACAAACATCTGACGTAGTCACTTGTTTGCCATTTTTAGAACACTGCCATTAAAAATGCTACACACATGAACCAATTAACAGATACACATGCCAAATGACCATAAACACCAAACTGCTTTATTGTTGACTCAGCAATCAGGATGTAAGCACTAGATACTTCATAGATTCTTCATATAAGAACATTTTACAACAACAATGGATATGGACAGCAGAAAGAGGAAGAGGTAGAGGGAGGATAAAAGAGAGGGAGGATGAACTGACTGAAGTCAATTGAAGAGTTATTTGCAGACTAACTGTTGAAGCTGTTTGACCGTCAGGTTACAGGTGATACTTCTTCTGCAGGTTGACGAGGGGCTGTGGTCAGACCCAGCTAGGTGGTCAAATGCAGCCTAAGTATTTTTCTTTCCTCGGTTTTTTGTAAAAATATGTTTTGTATTTCTTTTTCCTCAAAGTTTTCTTTTCCATTTACTGTATTTGACAGAGGCATCATTTTTGTTTACACAACAGTAACATTGTGTTGTGCATGAATGTTGCACCAATTTATTTTGGAGTAAAACAAAAGTATTATAACAGTATATGTGTGTTTCTGCACATAGTTGTGTAGACTTGAACAATATGTATATGCAGAATTCTCTCCATACAGATCACCATGACAGGAGTGCTTTTGATAAAGCACAATGGTGTAGTTGGTTGGACAAATGGTCTTATACTATAAATCAGGGGGGTGTCAAACTCAAATACACAGTGGGCCAAAAATAAAAAGATCGGTACTAGTCGAGGGGGTTCAATGTTTATTGCAAAACTTATTGAAATGAACTTATTGCACATATTAAACCTGGAACTAACAAAGCTTAAATTATTGCCTATAAAAACAACATTAAACATTAAATAATCAGTTGCATTCATTTCTTATAGCTCTATCTGCAGCTTTTCCAGAGTCATTTCTTATGATTACATTTTTCCACAGGCCAACAACAGCTTCAACAAAACTATTTCCCTCAAAGAAAAAAACAAACATGCCCTGTTGTCGTGAGAGACAAAGTGCAGAAGGAAACATCCTTGTAAACTCAGTGTGCTGTGATGCTCTGCTCAAGCCAAGTTCATCAATGTTCGGGCTCAGGCTCTGAGCGGAGGAAATCCTCAGGATTGAGGTGTGCGTGCAATATACCGGCGGGCCAGATCTAATAGTAATTAAATAATTATCCTGCGGGCCGAAATTAAATCCACCAAGGGCCTGATTTGGCCCCCGGGCCTTGAGTTTGACACATGTGCTATAAATGAAGTGTGTGCCATTTGGTGCAAAAGTTCGGATTTGGTAAGTGTTTATGTAATTTTCGGTGCAGTGCTTAATTTTTGCAAGAACAATTTGGTGTTTTGCACTTTGGGTGTGTGGTTTTGAGAATTGTGTTAAGTGTTTTTGACAAAATGAGCCCTGTTGTCAAACAATGTGTTTTAGCAATTGAAAGAAACTGTAATATATTGAGGCTTTGTATAAATATCAAAATGTGCACAAACTGTTGAAAAATGTACATTATGCAGTACACCTTCAACTAAAATGAACCACATTAACTAAAGCTGTCAAACAGATGCAGTAGGGAAGACATCTCCCTCTGACAGAGTCGGGAGAAGTACTCAGATCTTGTACTTGAGTAAAAGGAGACGTATCTTGCTTGTGAATTTACTCCAGGTGAAACTTAAATCTTATTTAAGTGTTGATAATATTTCACATCATTAATCCAAATCTGCAAAGCAACTAAAGGTATTAAATACATGTAGAGGAGTAAAAGTACACTATTTACCTCTGAAATGTAGTGGAGTTAAATTACAAAGTAGTAATGGAAATACTCAAGTAAAGCAAAAGTATCTCAAAATTGTACTCTGTCCTCTGAAATGTAGTGGAGGACAATACACATTCATGTTTCTTTTGTTTGTTTTTATTATGCCTCCTGTAGCACCTTGGGATTGCTGTTAGCAATGAAAGGTGCTTTACAAATCAAATGTATTATTATTATTATTATTATTATTATGATATGGAAATAAGAAAAGTGTGTCTAGTAAAATGCAATGTGATATTGTCCAAAGGCAGTGATAGAGACAACAGTATAAATAGAGAGCTTAAGAATCAATCATTAAACATCAGAATAAGTGTGTCATGTCTTGCTAATGTGCCTGTGAATGCAGTTATCTGCCCAATATCTACACCACCAGTCTAGTCCACAAGAGGGCGCTAGATCATTACAAATGAATGGGAGTCGTGTAACTGTTTGGCTAAGAGTGTTACTGACAGGCACAGCTGTGCCTTCAGCTGCTCTGTTGGCATTTTCAGAATGAAATAGGGAGGGGTTATAAAGAACAGTCTGTGCCATATGAAGAAAATGAACAGGTTATGTAAACATAATGCTTTGTGCATGTAGACATTTAAAATTAATTGGGTTTACATTTTAATTAATTAAAGTTTAAATAAAAACCTTTTTAAAAAAAAATAAAAATAAAAATAAAGAACTAAATGAATAAATAAATAACTAAATAAATGAATACATAGATAATTAAACAAAAGCCAGAGAAAAAGTGAGTTTTAAGTGTTGATTTAAAATAAAAACCAGGGTCTGGGCCGACCTCACATGGAGGGGCAAAGTATTCCAGAGCCTAGGGCCAGCCGCTGCAAAAGCTAAAAGAAACATTACTGGCAAGTGTCACATGTAAATAAAGGCCAAAACTCAAGGTAGTGTTTAGTTTTATTTTTTTTAATATTAATTGATATTTCAGTGTAAGTCAGAGTGAATTAAATAGAGGCATTTTGTCACGACAAACGTCATCACAAATCTTAAAAAGCAAAAGAATATTTAAACCACAGGAAATCCCACTTTCAAATTAAACTGAATGAACAATAGAAAGTATAATACAAATAGGAATGAGCTGAATTTCTTTCAGAATGATTACAACATTATCAGCACAACAATGACAGCAGTTAATCTGTTATCCTGAGTTAATCCTCAGTTAAAACACTGAGTAAGTGCATTGAACAAATGAATGACTGGATGTGCCAGAACTTTCTCCAATTAAACAAAGTCAAAACTGAGGTAATGGTTTTTGGAGCCAAGTCAGAACGTATAAAAGTTAGCGCTGAGCTTCAGTCTGCAATGTTCAAAACAACAGATAAAGCCAGAAATCTAGGTGTAGTCATGGACTCTAACCTGAGTTTCAACAGTCACATTAAAACAGTTACTAAATCAGCCTACTATCACCTAAAGAATATATCTAGGATTAAAAGACTAATGTCACAGCAGGATTTGGAAAAACTTGTCCATGCTTTTATCTTCAGTAGACTCGACTACTGCAATGGTGTCTTCACAGGTCTCACTAAAAAATCTATTAGAAAGCTGCAGCTGATTCAGAACGCTGCTGCTCGAGTCCTCACTAACACTAAGAAAGTGGATCACATCACTCCTGTTCTGAAGTCTTTACACTGGCTTCCTGTGTGTCAAAGAATAGATTTCAAAATACTGCTGCTGGTTTATAAAGCACTGAATGGTTTAGGCCCAAAATACATTTCTGATCTTCTGCTAAATTATGAACCATCCAGATCTCTCAGGTCTTCAGGGACTGGTCAGCTTTCTGTCCCCAGAGTCAGAACTAAACATGGAGAAGCAGCGTTCAGTTATTATGCTCCAAATATCTGGAACAAACTCCCAGAAACCTGCAGGTCCGCTGCAACTCTGACTACTTTTAAATCCAGGCTGAAGACTTTTCTTTTTGTCGCTGCTTTTAATTGAAACTGAGCCGTTGTGTTCATCAGTAAAGAGGAACTTCTGTGTGAACTATTCATATCTTAAACTGCACTGTAACTTTTTACTCATGTACTTTTTATTCATGTATTTTTTCTTTGAATGTTTCTTTTATTATCTTTTACTGTTTTTAAATGCCTTTGTCTGAATGTCTTTCATTTTTGGTAAAGCACCTTGAATTGCCTTGTGTTGAAAGGTGCTATATAAATAAACTTGCCTTGCCTTGCCTGGCGCTTCAAACTTCTTGTTCAATACAATTATCATCAGCCTAAATTCAATTTTGTAAAAAAAAAATGAACATTCCATGATAATAGCAGAAATAAATACGCAAATCTGATAGAGACCACAACCTTAAATGACCACTGGAGTAGACGACAAAGACTCTTCCTCTCTTTCGTCTCTTCCTTTACTGTGAGTTTATGATATGTTGTGTTTTCAGTAATGTGGTGTCTAATTATGGTAAACACGTTACATTGCAAAGTGACTCAGTGTTTCAAAGTCTTCAGTAGTTATTTTCTCACATGAAACTTACTGGAAATATCACAGCCTCTAGCTTCAGAACTTTCAGAACAGAACTTTGAGATCTGTAAAACTTCACTCCACCACATCCAGTCGACAGCCATGAACACACAGTTTGTCTTAAAAATGAATGAAAATGAATTGCATTTTTTCAACATATCCTTTAGCCCGTGTCACACTGTCCCGAAATTGACACCCGATGGACACACGATAAAGGAAATGTTCAAATTCGGCTCTGATCGTAACAACATCGGGCCATTCGTGAGGGCATCTTAAGCCATCGTATGACCGCCGGTGTAGTGTCTCAGGCTCCGGCAGCAACTTCGTGAGCGGTGGCAAAATCTTGTATCAGTGATTCACATCTGCAGACTCTGGTAATAGGAATGTAACTTCTCCCCGTCACTGCCACCATTCGACATTACAGATGACATCAGGTGGAGGAGAAATTCAGCCTCCTGTCCCTCTGACTGAGCCTCTTGGCTACACTGATGGGGACTTTGTTCCTCCACAGCCTGAAGGAGCGCAGTAGAGAGAATTGTCATATGCTCAATTACAACTCATTAAATAAAAGGAATAGGAATAGTCAGAAAATCAAAAAATATGTATACACTTTTTTGTCATTATTTCGGTAAGGAGGGCAATCACCAACATATGTCATTTATATGAACCACAGACTGCTATCTTGTTATAAAAGTAGGTTATTTGACAATAGACATATTAAGGCAATGAAAAACATGGTGGTGCTTTGTCCTTCCTCAAAAGCTTGTTTGGGTATTTGTCAAATACTGAAAGTGACAAACATAATCTACAGGTGCCTTTATGGGCCAATAATGTGCGACACTATGACCGAGAGTGTACCTGATGAGCTGCAACGCAGGACACAACTGTAAGGCTCTGACCAGGGCCTCTGCTCCAAAAACACTCACAGTGTTCGACTCCAGGCTGGGAGAAATAAACACACACACACACACACACACATATCATTTATTTACCCTTTGAATGTTAGTGTGTGTGGGGCAAGTAAGTCAAATAAAGGAGGAAGACAAACAGCCAAACAAACAACACATCCTCTTCCGAAACTTATAAAGTGTTGTCTATAAAGACGTGAATAATGACTAAAGAAATGTTGTGCGCTAGTGTGTGTGTGTGTGTGTGTGCGCACAAACTCACTCAATTCTGGTCAGCTTCTGGCAGAGAGGCATAACTCTGGCCAGCTCCTCTGCCACCTTATCACCACAATTATTCCATCCCAGACTGGAAACAGAGAAAGACAAATATGTAAAAACATTTCAAAACATCAACACCTCTTAAAATCAGGCCTGACAGACCTCACAATTCAAAATGGAGTTCATCATATTTATGTTCTATACAGTACATAGTGCCAGGAAAGTGAAGCACATTTAGGCACAACCCATCCTTTAAATGTGGCCTGATGTGGCCAAAGTCACTATAATACATATGTTAACTCAAACCACCCAACAACTTAATTTTCATATTGGCATATTATTAAATTATCTTGAAATTAAAAAAACAGACAAGAAATGTGAATTATTTTTTTAATTCTTCTAAAAAAGCTACTTGAAATCTGTTTCCCCCACCACTTGTTTGTATTTGTGGTGTTATTTGTGATATCACACTTTAATGGCTCGTCTTATAAATAGAGTTGCAATCAAAAGACATACCACCAAACATCCAATAGGTGGTGCTGTAAGACCACCAATAACCCCCACCTTGCTCTGTGGAAAACTCCTCGCAACCTCATGTGCACCGCCCCTCATCTACATGTGTTTCAGAGTACTTTCAACAAAGCAAAATGGCCAACAAGGGTGTAAAAGGTTATAGAAAACACTTTGGGTTACCATTAAAGATCTGTGTATGTTACTTCAAATGTGTTTTATGTCTCAATAATAAAGTATGAATAAAGGCGACAATGGTGCTTTTTGAGGAAAGCAATGTTCTCTCTTTAAACACAATGATCCATACTGTACATTTCCCATTGACAACCTTTATGCTATTGGGACAATGTTCAGACAAACTTGTAACAAAAGGCAATATGTTGATGCAGAAACACTTTACACTTGTTAATGAAGAAAAATAAGCCAATAACTTTACATTTCCTTATAGGAGAAGGGGTCACCGTGACTTTATGTGGTCGTTTAAGGCCAGAACAACTATTACTCAATGGAAACAATGCACTTAACTGGCTAAAAATATGTTTTATAAGTTGAAATTCCATGGAAGCTGTCAGTCATCTGATTTTAATAGAAGTTGGGAAATGTGACAGGAAAATGCAGATAAACATACTGAAAATGACCTATCTTAGACTAAAGAAAATTCATGTTTCAGATTGGCCAATCATGGCCTCGAATGTATTTAGATTCTGTGGAATTAACTGAAGAGAGCCATTCATGAAAGACATTCCTGGTTTTGTGAGGTAACATGGTCTGGCCGATGCGGAAATATTTGGTTGAGGTCACCGCTTTGTAGTAACAGTTAAATTGCCATTAAATGTTGCAGCACACAATTCGAAAAGTCCTTTAGAGCATGCGATCGTCTCACGATATTTTTTCATGCACGTGCACTCAGCTCTGCATCGGCCAAACGGCTCACTGCACCAGCACTACAAGGGAGGACCCAAGTTCCCATCAGCAAAAGCACGTGGGTTTGCTATCCTGGCTCCAAAATGGTGGAATGAGCTCCCCATTGACATCAGGACAGCAGATAGCTTACACACCTTCCGGCGCAGACTGAAAACTCATCTCTTTCGACTCCACTTCGAGCGATAGAATTACTAACAAAGCACTTATATACTAATAAAGGACTGGCTTATCTAAAGCCAGTTGAGTAGCACTTGAAATGTTTGGCTCTATGAAACCTGATGTACTTATATGATTCTGTTTTCTTCAGGTTTGTATCTTCTTGGTCGAATACACTTATTGTAAGTCGCTTTGGATAAAAGCGTCAGCTAAATGCAATGTAATGTAGCTTGTCCATGATTATTATATGATTAGGCTGAAAATAATAATGTAGGACATCCTTCAGAGACTTCCGCTACCAGGGCAACTCTGAATCTAAACATGGGCTACTTTTGTCCAAACATCTTTATTTAATTTGATTAACAGCGATCCTTCTCATTGGCATCCAACAGATGGCATCTGTTGGTCCCTATGGGATCATATCAATTCTGATGGAAGGAATCTTGGCATATGGTCTGACAGTCTTTTCAAACATACTTATATCTGACAGCCTTTCCGGATTTAGTTTAGTTTGAATTCCCTTTAAACTATCTTTTATTTATTTATTTAAATAATTGTATTTTCCTACTATAACCTTACTATACACTATATTGATTTTTACTACCAAACTTAAAAAAAACAACTTGTCGGTCTTATTAAGATGTCATTGTAAAGCACTTAACATGGACTTTTATATACTATTTAATTTGTATCTACAGCAGTACTTTTCTTAGCTTCTGTTCTGGCACTTCTGTCTCTAGTTTTCTAAACTGGGGGCAAGCCTAGTGCCATCTACTGTAGGAAATACACTGACTATGGAAAAGTACCTCCAACATCCTAACTGTCCTGGTGTCTGTAATATAATAACATACATCCTTGATAATTACTTACTGACAATGTATTATATGACATGTTTCAACCTTACCCCACATCCTGTATGAGGGGACAGTGGGCCAGACTGGCAGCAACATCACACAGCTCCGAAGTCCCAACAGAGGTCAGTCTGCCACACCATACGAGGAAAAGAAACATAACATTTAACGCAAAGCCTGTATTGATAAATATAATCAGCCATTAGGGTCTTGATTAGAAGAAGCTTAAGAGTCTTACTGAAGCTTAGTGAGGTTCTTCAAGCACGTTACTGCTTTGGCCAGATTCACTAACCCTTCTTCTCCAATCTTGTTCTCTGCAATACTGGAAAGACACAAAAACATTAACCTCAGGATAACAAATGTAATAATTATTAATAGGAACTGTGAAAGGGACTTACTCCAACACAGTGATGTGTGTCAGTGACGGTAGAACCAGGGCCATCCTGGCAGCGGTGAGATCTCCGAGACTGTTGCTAGACAGACTGCAAGAAAGCATGGTCGAGATGTTTTAATTTTGTAGCATTATAAATGTGCCAAAAAAATGTAATTTCTATTATTTTTTACTGTATTTTTTACTGTCAAGACAGTTAAGTTCCATACTTTGACTTTCGAGTCCTAAACAGCTCATCATGCGCTCTTGACCAAATGTAAGTCCTTAGCATAGAGAACTATCTTTCATATCATTTTTTCCAAATGGCACTCAGAAACACAAAATGTTTCTGCAACATGATTTGATGTTGTTCGATTGGATTGAAGTGGACTTGCTGGGAATGACTTAATTTTAGGGTGATTCAGGATATGAATGGAAATAAACAGATTTTTGGCACAAGTTTAAAACTGTATACTTTTTCATCTTTGGGCTTAAAAGGCTCGAGTCCAAGTAAAGTCACGAGTCATTGTTGTTAAAGTCTGAGTCGAGTTGCAAGTCACTTTTGGATTTAGCCAAGATTCCTTATGTTGTATTGCTTCTTTAGCAATGGGTAGAATAAGTGCAAACGTTATTGAATACATGACAGAATCTTCACCTCTTAAAAGGTGTTTCATTGTATTTTACTAACAGCATTCACAGGAATAAGACAATAAAACAATGACATTATTTCCTTACTGGAGCTCTTCCAGGTGACTACATCTGTTCAAAGCCTCCAGTAGCTGGTCTCCTGATTGGTCGCTGATAAGGTTCTTTGACAGACTGTGAAATACACAAACACACAACATACATTGAAATAAGTAATTTTTTCTATAATGACATAGAGGAATACAAAGCCCACTACTTCAGTGGCTTCTATGAAGTCAGATTGATTATCAAGAGCAATGAAGCCATATGCAGCCATAACACACAACAAATAAATATCTTTACCATTACAATAACGCATGCCGTGAATAAATAAATACAACCCCTAATGCTGGAAGACCCAGTGGCTGTCAGTCCCATGGTTGAAAGTAAAAACCTGATGCTAAATGTAACGTTGGCGCTCGTAAAGAAATAATGTCACACATGGATGATCAGGCTGGGCATGCATATGATCTTTACCATCAGCATAATTGAACACCGGCCAAAAATACGAAAGATTATGCTATCATTTATCACACTTAGGAACAACAACAATTTAAGAACCATCAAATAATTACCTGCAGGTTTATAATAACATGAGGTATACTAGTGTACAATATAAAGTGGAGAGGGTGCACATTAGAGACCATTCCAAGCCATGCAGGTATTTAAAGGGTACATTCACTACAGATTAAACAATATTATATATATATATTTAAAAGTATAAATAATATTGGAACATACACAGCGGCGTGAACAAAATTGTGAAAGATGTGACACATGTAAATTGACAGATTGTCATTTGAGTAGCTCCCTAGTTAATAAATACTTTTTTGTATTCTATACAAATGTTTGATTTGATATGGTTTTAGCTATGGTTATATTCAAGCATGCACATTGGATTTGAAACATGAGGAATGAATAAAACAATGATGTCTTAAGAATATGAGACTTTTATCACAAACATGGAACTTGGCAGCAGTAAAGAATGCCCTCTGAAAGTCCGGTCATGTAAACAAGTCTGTGGCAGCAATGGATTTAGTTAGTTAGCACCCCCAAAGCTGTAGACCCCTGACCCACATAGCAATCAAGAGTAAATGTAGAAAACAACTTGTAAAAGGTCACACGCATACTTGTATTACACTTCTAGTACTACTGTGTGAGAATGGCCAAGGCAGATTCCAGCTCCTCTCATGAGCAGCAGTTCCCAACCTGTGGGCATTGCAAGTGGGCCGCAAAATAATTTGCAAAACATTATGATTTGTGTGGAAACATTACATTATTAAGATTTTTTTTTAATTTGAACCTCTTTTCCTTTTTCTTTCGTGATCCTCCTTAGCAACGGTCATACAGTCCTTGACAGAGGACTGTACTGGATTAACAACATGTCACATGTTCTGAATTAACCAATCAGAATCGAGTATATTCAATTAAACCGTGTAATACAAATGTCTGTGTGTTACTGATAGCCAGCTCTTTTTCTAATTCAAATAAAAAGTACTCTGAGAACTTTATTTAGCCTCCATATTGTTTATGGTTGAATGTTGGCCGCACATTTTTTTTAGATTCTTAAGTGGGCCCTGAGTTGAAAAAGGTTGGGAACCGCTGCCATAGAGTATTCATACACTGCTTTCACAATGAGGAACACCAGCTAATTTGAGTTTTTAAATTATTTCTACAAAATAACTATTTGTGAAAACGTACTATTTGTGATTTAATTTGTAAAGAAAAACACAATATTTAAAGGGTTTTAGTTCATTTGAGACTTAAGCACAACCACTTCCAATGGCTTAGATTAATATTAAAGAGGCCCTACTATGCTTTTTGGGGTTTCCCTCTCCTGTAGTGTGTTATATAGGTTTTTATACATGTAAATGGTCTGCAAAGGCTAAAATCCTCTGACAGAGGGGGAAAAGAGACAAATAAAAAGCTTTTTGAACATTAAAGCATGTGAACATGTCAAAGTAGAGGCAGAAAATACAAATATGAGCCTAAAAATGAGCAGAATATATCCTCTTTAATAGAATGTATTTGCATTTTTATTGCTATTCTGAATGAGTCTTAAACTTCGTGGTTTATTGCACTTAGTGTGAGTCACTTTGGGTAGAAGCATCAGCTAAATCAGATATAATGTTATGTATTGGACCAAATTCAACACTGCCTACCTGATCTTCCTGAGCTCCGTCCAGGCTGGAAGAAATCCGCTCAGCTGCTCTATTCCTCTGTCAGCCATCCTCCAGCCATTCAACCTGACAGTAAGAACACATCCAACATCACTGATTTATTTCAAAATAAATATTCAAATCACATTTATTTATGTGCTAGCATGCTCACTCTATCTCCTCCATTAGTGTTAGTCCCTCTGTGGCAGCTAGGAGCTGTAGCACTTCGTTTTCTTTTGATGGTCCTGTTGCTGTGGCTGTCTTATTGAGCCTGACACACAATATGTACACATGAAAGCTCAACATTACTGCTCAGACAAGCAATCTGGTTGCATTGGTTTGATTGTATTGGGCCGAAGAAACTAGTCTGTAGGGACTTGGCTTGGGAAACAGAGGGTCCGGAGTACGGAGTGAGGACTGGCACTTTGAGGGGTCCCAGTCCACCTCCTGGACACTGCGTGCAAGTACAGTAGCATAATGTGGTATAATAGCTGCCCACAGCTCATAAAACAAGGATATTTTAAATGCAGAGACCAAGTAATTTTAATCATCCATTTCCATTTAGCACCCCATTGACTTGGTCCCATTGTTTATTTAGCCTGACATACTCACAATGCACAAATCAAAGGTCACAACTGCTGCAACAAAATCCTTGCATAGGTTCCAAACAAGTTGTGGACATCTTTCATGCGTGGAGGATTTGTACCCATGTAAGAATGATGTGTATTTATTTGCTGTATAAACAACACTGAGAGGAGCAGTGTATGCCGATGACTGACCTTCAGCTCATCAGTGAGTAACAATTTACAAGTTAACACTATGAGAGAATGTGGAATAGCATATTTCTCAGAGGGATAGTTGGAGCAGGTGACCCCCCCTCCAATTATTTAAAGTGCAGCAACAGCAACTGCAGCAACAGCAACGTGAGAGCAGATCTTAAATAGACCGGATTATAAGAAGGGTACCTGATATGTGTAAGAAAGTATTTGAGTGTGACTTTAGCAGCACATAAAGACGTCCGCTTGGAATAGCTTGGGGGGCTTGACTGTGTAATAAAATACTTAAACCTACATAATGAATAGCTATACACAGGCCGCGCGGTTTTGGATTAGTCTTCTTAATGATTTGAAAAGGTCAGGAGTTCTATCGTGTTTTTTACTTGAGACTTCGGATGGACTTGATATTCCTCAGTGCGTGTGCCAGACACACTCGGCTTTCCTCATTCAGCTGCACGGAGTCCAGACTTGGGGGGCACACGTAAACATAGAGAAACAAAAACAGGAAAAAAAACATATCGACTCACTTTTAGCATAGACAATCAAAAATCTACAGTGGGATTGAGATAAGATTAGATTTTTGAATGCTGCAAAAATAAATCAATGGCAAGGAAAACGTTATGAATGATCAGTGAAATAATCTTTACAAACGAACACTACCTGTAAGATATTTGAGGCCTAGATGCAAATGCCAGTAGTAAAAAGCGTAATGCCTTGGACAAACTAAACCACCCTCACAGCAACTGCCTTTTAACAGTTGTCATAGCTGTGTTAACCAGCTATGCCTCATTTTAGGCATTGAATCAAAGGCACATTGACATTGAAAGGAGGAAGTGAAAGTGAAGAAATGCTAAATCTTCCTCATTATAAACCACTTTTTCTTCAGTGTATTCAGACATTTGTGTACACATGATCATTAGTATAAGTCTTACCAAAGGCCTTCCAGGCGGACACTCTCTCCCAGTGCTTCGAGGAGCTGCAGCCCTCCTGCCGCCGACCACTCACAGTGAGAGAGGCTAGAATTACAAATTACACAATCCCCATGAGTAAGATCCACATTATGAGCTCTTTATTTCTTTGACATGGTGGCGATTGATCAATGAAAATAATGTTCCCTTGTGGAGGAGTGTTATTATGTTCAAAGCTTACTTGAGTGATCTCAAAGTGGGCAAGATTCTGGTCATAACATGGGCTGCTGAGTCACTTATCACATGACCTGATAGACTGGGAGACGGAAGACACATTTAAATTCATTAACATTACAAAAAGAATGTGCTGGATGTACGCTATCCATTCAGCGCTAGGTTTTTGTTGTGATAAAAATGTGTTTGTTGCTCACTTTAAACACTGAATGGCTTTAGCCTGTAGCAAGGCCTCTGACAGCTTCTCAACCACAGTCACACAAGTCTCTTTGGAATCAATACTGCAGAACACAAAAGAAGATGGTTGTCATGCTAGAACTTTAAAGCAGGCAAGAGTAAAAGCGTCAAAATGTGAAAAATCTCCCACCTGAGAGAAGTGAGATTTGGCAGCAAGGGCAGGACAGAACAGAGAAACTCAGCTCCCTCTGCACCCAGGCTGTTGTGGGACAAACTGTGAATAATGACAACAAAAATGACAAAAATGTCTTCCTTGAACACTGCTATGTGCATGCCATATTTATAACCAGAAAGTACTAACTCCAGCTCTGTCAGTGAAGAACACTTGGTGATTACACTCTCCATAGATGCAAGGTGGTGCCCCTCCACTGCACAGTCCACGAGGCTGGGGTGGGGGGGAGACGGAGAGGAGAGATTGACACTTATAACTGCCAGCAAGTTATGTGCTGCACATGTTAATGGTGTTAGGTCGCATTTGCACACTTTATTTATATTGTCGGAAGGAAAGCCACCATGAAGTTGTAATTATGGGATTTAAATGCAGTTTTGCTTCACTTTGAGGTATTTACTTTGAGTTTTAAAAAGAAAGTACCTTATTTTCTTTGTGGCCATGGATGGATTCAGATCTGCAGAGTCCTCACTGAAAACACAAACACACATAAACCAAAGATATGTATCATATTTGTATGCGTAACACATAGCTCACAGTTCAAGTTTAACATTTATTCAGATAAAAATACTTAATTCAATATGTCATTTTTTGCATGCCCCCCTCGAAGAACATACAATCTGTCTCCTATTTCACTGAATAGCCTCAGTTTATAAACCATTATACACCTTACTAGCTTCAAAACTAGTTTACGAACCAACAGATGTCACACTTTGAATATTGAATACAATATATTAAAGAGCAGGAGGACTTTGATGTTGTGTTGATTTCCCGCCCCCTCTGGACCAAGGTTTAAGTGTTTTCAAAAACCAGGGTCCCTTTAGAAAACCTCAGATTTTACTGCAGCACGGTCTTACAGTCTGCCTCCCACACACATTGAGAATAAGTGTGTAGAAATAGCCAATCATTTGTCTTCCATACTTATGTCGGTCATATGGAGGCGTCAGTATGAAATTGAGACTGTTCATTGCCAGATTAGTTCTTCGTGCAAATTTAAATATGCAACCTAAATGTTTTACCTGAGTTCAGTGGATTTCATCAAAGACAGGTGTAGCGTAGTGTTGTTAACCCTGCAAAGTAAATGTGTTTAGCAGAAAAATGGCGATGCGGGACATTTTACAGTGAGTTTCATTACAAAAAAATATCTTCCAACACATGTGATTGCTTGCTTATCTCACCTGATAGTGTGTATGTTGCTGCCGAGCTCCAGACAGCGACACAGCAAACTAACAGCATCCTCAGATCTGATCCAATATTCCTCAATACTGACAAGAAAGGGAAGTGAGATACAGCTCAGTATTCCAACCATATATTCCAGCAGTGTAAGATTAGTGTTGAAGTGGAAGGCTACAGCTAAATATTTCCACCTAATAGTACAGGCTGCATCACTGTGTTCATTATTACCTGACACTGACTCCTCTCTGACTGCTGTTTAACAGTTTCACAAAATCTGCTATCCAATCAGAGTCCAGCATATTGTTCTTGAACCTGTGGAGCAAGCACAGAGTAAGAAAATAAACAACAGGACAACCTGAAACAACTACTGATGCAACTTCTGATGCATTTATGTTCAATGTGTCAATATTACATGAAAAAATAATATTTGTCAGTCTCTTGAGTAAAAAAAAAGATAAGTGTGTTCCAACCCTGTGTTAAGTGGTAATTAATTGAGTAGTTTTAAGAATGTTTCACAACAAAGCATTTTCCTTAAGGTAACTACAGTTTTGTTTTTAAATACAAGTTTTTAGTTTTTTTCTTCCTCCAAAGTGAATGTTCTGGAGAAGCTTTTTATATGACAATAGCTACATTCTGAATGTATCTGGCGATGGAGGTGTCCTTACTCCAGTTTGATCAGACTGGGACAGATAGACACGATCTCTGCTAATCTGATCAGATGGTTATGTTCCAAACAGCTCTCTCTGATGCTGGAACAGAGGCAGAATATTGGAGAGAACAAACAAAGAAAGTCAACACAAGGACAACATGATACACTGCCTAACTGAGGCATGCAATTCAAAATCAAACCTTTGAATCACCATGTGAGACAACAAAGAAATGTAACTTATGTTAAAATGTTATTTTAAGTTTTAGTGATGGGTTCTATTAAATGGGGGGCCACATAAAGACAACTCACAGACAGAGCTCCATACATAACAGAAGCACGTTTGGTTAAGGTTAAGAGGATATTAAGAATTGTGTAAAGTAGGATTGTATGACTTAAGTATCTATAGTTAGTGTATTACTATAGCAGATGGCCGTCAGCTTCTTTTTTTATTTGTGACTTTGGTGTTTTAAAGGGTAAGTTTGGAATCACAAAAGACACACAAAAATAAAAACATACTAACCAATCATGGCAGATGTAGACCAGCATCTACTGTGTTTTCAAGTGAAATATAACTGTATTTGTCAAAGAAGTCGTGTGGCTTCAATTCCTCTAAAGTCACACATTTGAACTATCCCTATATTTGCGAACTCAAAAAAAAAGACTCTGCATAGTCACATAGTAGAAACTTGTACTGTTAAACACCCGAGCCTGTTTTTCAGGTTTCAGGCTCGAAAATGACATTCCCAGAACAAATGACCATATCTTCCCTTCTAAAAGGGTTAAATTAATAATCTTTTTTCTCAAAGTAATGATAAACCTGTGAGTTGGATGTAGAAAAATCAGAATCTATATAGATGTTTTTTATTTTAAAGAAAATTCAGATTGAACATGGTAAAAAACTGTAAATTATAAAAAGAAAAAATATGTTGTACTTATAGTGAAAACTAACCTTGGATGATGGGTTAGTAGACTAAAAGCTTTAGGAATCCAAACTACAACATATAATAAGTACCCTGTTTCAAGATTGATGCAAAACAAGTGATATATGACCTTTTTGGACAGATTTAGCAAAAAAAACCCTCTTCTGGGGCCATTTGGGTGGATTTTCCATATCTCTGGCCCCCCTTGCTGGATTTTGACATGTGACATATCTTTCTAACCGTCAGAGCCAATGGCATCGAGGGGAACTCCCACATAGTCCTTATTTGGTAATGTATGTGTGTTAGACTGCCCCACGCCAAGACCGGAAGCAGCAGCCACTCTGGTGGCTACCATTAGCAGCTAACTTTTGCTCTGCGATTTTTACATACAAATTGAATTATGGATTATAAATGAAATAATTTTTTTATACAGAGACGTTAAAAACATGATCAGATTGACAGCTACGGTGAGACGATCTCCCTAGAAGCTCCGTAAAGGTACGTGTTGTGATGTCTGTGTTTGCTTCCCCTGTCGCGAGTCCGGATCACTCAGTGATGATACTATATACCTAAATAATCTGTGGAACCTCAGCTTTAATCGGATATCTTGTATGTGCAGCTACAGTACGATAAGTAATAAGGGTACTTTTATCTTGAGTTCTGTGCCAATGTCCGTTAGCATTTTTCGCTAAGGGGTCATAGATGCTTCTTATGAGACTTGTGTTTTGTTTTGGTAAAAATGGTTTGTATCGTCAGTTAGCTGAGATTATTTCCGTTAATCTGGTATAACACATTAATAGGTTCTTAAATATTAAGATCCCCTGAGACACAGTATCGTGAAAAAAAAAAACAGGGTCCCCGTCGGCAGGGACCTTGGGGTTTAACAGGTTAATGTTTGTGTGTTGGCCTACCTCAGCGTTTTCACACAGCCTTCACATTGTGTGAACCAGATGAGGCACTTCTGCTCTGCTCCCAAACTATCATTAACATGGACAGAGACAGTAATTAATACTTTGTCGATTTTTACAGTTGTTAATGCTATCAGCTGTTAGTTCAATTTCTTATTTTGTTTGCTCTTTATTAATAGATTTTTACAATACAGAGACGTACCTGACTTCCCCACCGCTGACGTGGTTACAGTTGCACAGAGCGCTGACCACATCCAACACGCCCTCCTGAGTCAGGCCATTGCCGCTCAAACTGTGGATGAAGACACATTAAAGAGCAGAAAAGTGTTATATTGTATTAAAAAAACATTACTGTCATATGTATTTAACTATTGTCTACTAGAGTGACTTTGTTGTTTATTCCTATATTGATAATTAAGAGTAAAAGAAAAGCAATAATAAGTATTTCCTTTATTTTAAGTTTTTTGACACTTTTATGTACTAAAGCAGAAAATCTAAGTTGAACAATAAGCTTTACAATCAAATGAACAATATATAAATAAGACAATAGGAGAAAAAACTGGATTTAACATTTGGAAAAGGATACTACACTACTAAAAAATTATCATATTATTATAATGAACATGTTATTTTGTAGTATCCTTCACTACAGCCCTTGATGCATGTCTTACAAAGTATAATAAAGACAATTAAAAAAGTTGACTGGTAACAGGGATAACATGATTTCCCATATTTTCTATTTAAACCAAGATTGCTTTGTTTTCTTGTATTGGTTACACATTAATATATAAAATGGTAGACATCAATATTTCACAAGCACATCTTACTTCACATAGCTGGTGATTTTAAGCGTTTGTAGGGAATCCAGAAAGCGCTTCACTCCTTCATCTCCCAGTTGGTTACTTGATAAACTGCAGGAAAATAAAGAATATCTCAGTATCCATACCAATATTAAGTACTGCTACAGGTGTGTGTGCAGTTTATGGTTGTTCACTAACGTATCTGCAACACTGGGTTTGTGTGTGAGTTCTGTTAGTGGAGCATACTTCAGGTTGGACAGGTGGGGACACCGCTGTAGGATCTTGAGCAGTCTCTCCAACTCATCACCTTTCAGGCTACAATGAGTTAACCTGTGTGAAGACAGACAGACAGACAGACAGACAGACAGACAGACAGACAGACAGGCAGGCAGACAGACAGACAGACAGACAGACAGACAGACAGACAGACAGACAGACAGACAGACAGACAGACAGACTACATGAGCACTTTAGAAGGATAGTACTGACTGTTTGGACTGACATGGTACCACATTCAGTGTATTGACAAAAAAGTAATTTAACTGTGAAACATAAGGAAGTTGCAGGCCTCCCACTGCCTTGATTGGGTAATTGTTTGGTCTTATTGAGTGATTTAGTCAATCAGAACTAATGAAAGTCACACAAAAAACTAACAAACAAACACATTTACAGGAGGAGGCTGCTGTAGGCTACTAATTCTGAAAGGTAAAATTACTGTTTTTGTCAACTGAGTCTGGTGCCAGTGCATTAAGTAATATACTGACTATGGACATTTACCTCATACAACCCCTCTTCAAAACACCCAACCCAAATATAAAAACAGGCTCGGGGCTCAACTGGTTAAAACCAGTTGAGTTAAAACCAGTTGAGCCCCGAGCCTGTTTTTCAGGCCTCAGGCTCGAAAATGACATTCCCAGAACAATTTACTATATCTTCCCTTCTAAAAGGGGTAAATTAATGATCTTTTTTCTCAAAACAATGATACACCTGTGAGTTGGATGTAGAAAAGTCAGAATCGATATAGAATTTTTTTATTTTAAAGTAAATTTTAAAAAAACATTACTTATAGTGAAAACCACCCTTGAATGATGGGATAGTAGACTAAAAGCTTTAGGAATCCAAACTATAACATATAATAAGTACCCTGTATCAAGATTGATGCAAAACAAGTGAAATGTGACCTTTTTAAGAGAGGTTTAGAAAAAAACGAAACACTTCTGGGGCCATTTGGGTGCATTTTCCAAAAATCCATCTAAACATTACCCATTGGTGAATGAGTGATGCGCAGCCAGCATGCCCCGGAACCGGAAGCTGTCATACACTCTAGTAGCTATCGTAGCAGCTATTATGAAATCTCCGTTATTGACAAAAAATTGAATGATGGATTATCATTTCAAAGTGACACAGACCCATTGGATTACCCTATGGATTAACCTTCAGCCACGTTTTTATCGTTTTAATGCCATTGAACACGACTTTTGATCAGAAAACAACAAAGGTAAGACGTTTTTAGCCGTTTTGGCTCCGTAAAGCTAGTTTTGTTGTTGTTGTTTGTTGTCGCCATGAGTTCTGATCGCTCAGTGATGATACTTATATGCCTGGAATCTGTGGAATATCAACTTGCTAATCGATATCTTGTTTGTGCAGATACGATAAGTAATAAGGGAATTTTAATGTGAGTTCTGTGTTAAGTGCATTAGCATTTCTTCGCTCAAGGCTAATTAAGAGCCTTTGTTATTACCCTAACGGAGCGTCCACACAGCAGCGTGCGTTGACGCTTGGAGGTGGGCGTATCTGAAGCTTGGGGATTTTTTGCGAGCAACACGACCAACAACCAATCACATGAATCTCCCGCCCCCGACATACAAAGCAATAGCAATGTTAAAACGAAGTAAACTGGATATAAAATCCCCAAACAGGCGAAAACCTACCAGTTTCACCCACTGTCTCTGCCTCCTCCCTCCATGCCTCGCTCCTCCGGTTTGTATCCCGGTAGATCAACAGAGACTGATCATACAGCACCGGGTGATTCACTTCCGCTACAATGAACTTTCCCTCAATTTTTTGGAATATGAGGAAATTACCTGCGTAGTCTCTCCCAGCATACACGCGGTTTGATTGGCTAGCGCTTGTACTGGCAGATTTGAATAAACGGGATTTCATTGGCTGACGCCTCCGTCGAGGCGTCAAAAGTTGAACATTGCTCAACTTTTGACGCCAGCTACGCCAGCAACGCTCCACGTCGCTTCCCAAAATGCAGAACGGCTAAAAGTGACGTCACCCCATTCAAAGTGAATGGGCAGAAGCGTTGGAAGCTTCAACGCACGCCGCTGTGTGGACGGGCCGTTATGTTTCGTTTTGCTAAAAATGGTTAATATTGTCTCTGAGCTGAGTTTCTTCCCGTTAAGTGAATATGACATATTAAATGTTAAGAAGCCCTCAGACGCTGTTTCTTGCCCCCGTGGGGTTTAATTGTGAAAGATATTCTCAAAAACTGATCACATAACCTTACTAAAACTAGACATGCAAAGTAAACAGCTCTTAAGGAACCCAGTGTTCTTAACTGGGCTCATAGGCTTTCTGGGGTATTATATAGGTTTTGCATGTTAAAGTCTGCAAAGGCAAAAATCCCACATTTCCCTCCAGAGGGAGTTTCTCCCCCCTTGCCTGCTTAGTGCTTACACTTAAACTGTGATTTCTGAATTAGATCGTTTCTTTAACAACCCTTTTTTCTGTAGAGAAAGTAAAGAAACCGTAACTCAGGATGTATTTGTTGTTTTTGGTGCATTATGACTCAGCAGCTTTAAGACATAGAAACCAATACTTTCCACTTCGCTCTAATGCATTATTTTCACCGGAAAGTGGGCGGGGCAGTACTTTTGAAGTGACGTTAGCACCCTCATACTATATTTTTCTAGAAAACCCCTGCAATAGGAATTGCACTCAAATAAATTGCTGATGTCTGACCTGCAGCTGGCTTCTTCTGCTTTCACAGTGCCAAAACAGATGAAGGATTCACTCTGAGGCCTGAAGAAGAATTCACACAATTATTTTTTTTAACAATTATTGCAAAACATTTGTATGACTATTTATAAACCATGTGGATACAGATGCAAATGTTACCTGAGCTCCACTGACGTGACCCGCTGACTGACGTTCAAACATCTGACCAACATCACTGCTCCAGATGTGGATATGATGCTGTGGCTCACACTGAAGAAGAAGAGGACAGAGTTGATTCAAATGTAATGAGAAGGTGATAATTGTTGATAATACAATATGAATATATATAAAAAGACAGCTTTTAACTGCTGAAGTTGCTAGTGGACACAATCAGAAAAAAGCCTTACACCCACTTACCATAGTATTATGTTGTTTTTTTACTTTTGTAAAAATAAAAAACAAAAACGGTTTAATTGACTGTTTGAGTTCATTTTGTAAAAGCCTTGTTTGAGGGCACCTGGGAACCACAAATGTTGTGGATATGACAAATGAAGACTTGACACTGAGTTTCACATGAAAAATCTAAACAAACTGAATATAACTAGATACATTTTTACCAACACACACAAAACCATCCACACTAATTCATTTATGTGTGTGCCTTACTTGAGTCTCTGCAGTGACGTCATCTTGGGCAGACACTTCAGCAGATTCTCTATAGCCTTGTCTGTCAATGAGCTGTGAGACAAACTGAAACGTTCTATATGATTATTTACCTGTTTGGTCAAAATCATAAATCATATTATATGGATGCAGAGTATTAAAACTTACTCTAGCTCCAAATGAGAGCGACAATAGGCTAATTGTCTGCAGAGCGTTGTCACATTGGATGGCAAGATGCTGCTGTTGTTTATCCTGAATTATGGGTAAACAGGGTAAACATGAATGATTTTGTATGATATCACCATGAAACTTCCCCCTGTTAATAACTGACATTAAGACATTTAGTTTGTATTACACATTTTAGGAAACTGCTTAAATATGCAAATAAGGCATTCTCTTATTAAATATTCACTAATTTGCATCTATTTCCAGACCAGGAATCTAAATACCGGATGAAGCCAGATTCAGGATTCAGTTTATATTTTGTTTTAATAGTAAAAAGGGTTATTTTTTACAGATTGAATTTTGGATTACTCGTTGTATTTGTGTGTCCACACATTTGAAAATACATGAAAGTTTAACAACCATTAGAAACAACAACATTATCACCATGTTTTTAGGAGTAAAATGTTCTATGACTCGGGATCTGAAAAGTATATCACTAAAAACCTCAGTAAAAACCTTCAGAATAAAGACTGAAAGGTAGACTGGAACATGAATAGGCAAAAAAACTAAACAAATAGATATCACCATTCAACTTTCCCAGTTGATAACTTATCCTAACTTACTTCGAATAGATTTGTTATAGAGACAAAGTTGGTTAAAAAACATCTATATCCATAAGTCTGAACAAAGAACTGTTATGGTCTATGTAAATTGTATTTTTGCCATTTCAGTCCGAAAACTCACGTGTTTCTTAATATGTTTATTATAAGCAGCATATAGTTTGAGTTTGGCGTCTAGGCTCGGGCCTCATCGCTCCACAGATTTACAAAGAACATTGAGTGATGATTAGATAACTATCCCCCGAGCATACAGGTGGATGCTGGGATGGAGCTGGGGCAGGCGAGCAGCAGCAACATGAAACACAGCAGCAGGAACATGAACACAGCAATAGCAAGTGAACACAGCAGTGGCAGCAGCAGCAGCATAGCGAGGCAGAGGCAGCAGATCTGGCAGCTTAAATAGAGCGCCATGTTTAGGAGAATGTGTGTGGTTGGTCGTAAGAGGGAGGAGATGCGTCACCGTAGGGCTGTGCGATTATGGCAAAAATCATAATCACGATTATTTGGTCAATAATTGATATCACGATTATTTTGACGATTATTCATTGACCATTTATTGAACTTTAAAACAAATAATATTTTACCAATAAACAAGATAAACAAATATGTTGGAGCGCACTTCCAAAACCATACTAAACATATATTATTAATATGATAAATAAAAATAAATTAGACCAAAATAAATTAAATCAAATGTGATGCAGTGCACTGTCACAACCTACTGAACACTCCTTAACATATAGCCAACATGTTGGTAAAACATATTCATTATTCCACTCAGTTAAACGTTGAAGGCTGGCCAACCGTCATGGTCCAGAAGTAACAGGAAATAAATGTTGAACTACAATTTAAGACCAAATAAAAATGTTTAGGCCACCATGGCAAATGCTGGTAGGGCTGCTCATGTCATCTCTTAAAGATTTTTTGCAAGAAACACCAGCCTGTTTACATGGTCTGGTTTCAGAGATGAGCGCAGGCAGGTGACAATATTGCCACCTGTACTGAAGACCCTCAGCCACGCCCCAACACATGGGGTGACGTCGGCCAATCACAAAGCTTTGATGCGTTCAAGTGCATTATTCTGACACAGGAAGATTATGTTACAGGACATTAACGATAAAACAGAATATTGTTGTTCTATTTTTAGACACATCTCGCGATCG
Organism: Gymnodraco acuticeps; assembly: GCF_902827175.1. Lineage (NCBI taxonomy): Eukaryota > Metazoa > Chordata > Actinopteri > Perciformes > Bathydraconidae > Gymnodraco > Gymnodraco acuticeps. The sequence goes on along the minus strand of NW_022992216.1, from coordinate 2,093,908 downwards.
ACTGGTTGGGCACCCCTGAGCTAGACCATAGGTCTGTTGTGGTAGCAAAGTACTCAGCTGAAGCCACATCTCTCTCAACTTCCCCACGGCATTTGTCACATAGTGCAGGCAGCGCAGACCTGCTGAAATAATACCGAGACGGCATCGCGTAACGCTTGTCCAACGTGTTGACAAGTTGCTTAAAGCCCTGGTTGCTAACAGTGCTAACTGGGCACATATCTTTAGCGATGTGAAATGTAATGACAAAGTAGGCTACTTGCAAATAGTGGAAATAGTTTTACCCTTCTTTTTAACGAGTTGCTGCTCTTGTTCTGACATCTTCGCTCGCGCTGAACACTCACAACACATGTCACTCCCACGTGGCCGAGTGGGCTTTTAGGGAGGGGCGAAAGCGCACCCAGCAAAATAATCGTATTTTGTCAATTATGCTGTTTTCATAATCGTCGCAAGCCATAATCGTAATCGCGATTAAAATACGATTAATTGCACAGCCCTAGCGTCACGTGTTAATGTGTCATTGGTGCTGCCTGAACTAGCTCGCAGGCTTCGCCCCATTTGTGTTCCCTCCCGAAGTGGATGATTTCCTTACATTTCAATTTCCAAGTAATGGCTTATATTGGATTTTTTGTGATTGAAGAAAGTAACATTTGTGTTTTCCCTAAAATCTTCTCTATGGGTTTGCTGTACCTTAACATCTTTAGGCGCTGTTTGTCCTTCCTAAAAGGAAAAAAACAACATATAATTAGCTGACAAATATAAATGCAGAGACTGTTATGTTTTACGTTATGTTAGTGTTACCTTTTGTCAGGGCAGAACTTCAGGATCACCTGCTCTCTGTCTCCGCCACTGTAAAACCAAAAGGACATTTTCCTATTAACAATCCGCACACCAGTTTATAGTCTCCATTGTTTGCCCAATCAAATCATTTTTAAGCAACTGTGTATGGCACAAATATTAGTATTGTATAAACAGTAATAACTATAAACGATTAAGCCGCTTCTGTCAGCTGTTGCATTTCTAACTCTTAGCGCGCTACACTGGGGGTGGTGCTCACTCTGTAGCTGCTCTAATGAAATGTTCTCCAAACAGTACCTGATGTGTATTTGTGTTAAATTGTTATGAGAGCACAAAGCACCAGCCAGCAGTGCCACTCCTTCCCTGCCAATCCCATTGTTACTGGCGCTGTAAAATACAAACAAGAACAATGAGCCAAGGGGGGGGGGGGGGGGGGGGGGGGGGGGGGGGGGGGGGGGGGGGGGGGGGGGGGAGACATAATTCAGCTCTAAAATAAGCCATTCATAACGGATAATGCCCTCGGGTAAACGTGGTAGCTGCCAGCGCTGGCACACGTAGTCTGAAACCTGTTTGGTGAGAAAATAACTGGCCCGCCTCTGCCAAACCACCAAGATTAGATCAGCACAGCGTGACAAAGCACAGAGCCTCATCTTTCATTACCGTTTAAAAATACGTACCTCCTTTGTATCAAATGCAAATTAGCCAACCTGTTAAATTCATGACCTCTGTAATTGTTATTTACTTTTTTTTGTTTATAGCACATCCATCTGTTTGCAATCCAAATATTTACACATTATTACAATAAGCAGTATTTTATTCGATTGGACAGTTTGCATTTGGTTGTATATTGTTCTATTTTACATGTACATAGTCTATTTATTTCTGCTTTTTTACCTTCACCATTGGACTGATTTCTGAATAGATTTTAATTGCTAACAACAACACTAGAGCTATTGTGCATATGCCAAATAAAGCCTTTACATATTTGAATCTGAATCTTTAAATGTTTGGTATAGAGATCATGGGGAATGTTGGTAAAGTAAAGTTTTTGTATTGTTATGTATCTTTTGTGTGAGTCTTACTTCACTTCCTGGATGCTACCAAGACGAGGCAGGACCTCCAACAGCTTCTTCAGACCCTTTTTGCCTAAACAGTTGCTGGACAGACTAATAAGACAAAAATGTGGGAATAAACACTAGACAGAGAAAATTAAGTATAGTCATGTCAACGAAAAATAAATAAAAATAACAATTAAAGTAGGGAAACGTTTTTATATTTTGAAGTGGGGTTGAATGAGGTATTTATCCATTGACAGTTTGTATATAGGTATTTAGGAAGTGCTGTATTAAGGCAGGATAACAAATAAATATAAGTTTAAGTCTACGCAATATTTAGAATATTTCCACTGCCTCTTGCAACAGTGAACTGTTGCCATTATATCCTACTATCATTACGTTAACCCCAACAGACTCCATTGACAAAAACAGTACTTTTAACACTCTCAAGGTGCTGTTCAAGTGTTGCCTCGATCTGATAATACTTTTTTTGGTTGGCCTTTTCCTGAAAATATGTGTTGCTGCTGCCCCTGTCAACATCAACACATTGCCTAGCTGCCATGCTATTACTTTTAAGTAATTCATTGACTATGGATAAGTACCTCATAAAACCCCAATTAAAAACAAGCCAAATTAACCCTTTAAATAAACCAAGAAAACTAAGATTATGAGCCATGCAAAATATCCTAATAATAGCATTGTACATTTTTAAGCAAATGTCAAACATGTAGACCAGGGGTGTCAAACTCAATTTAATCGCGGGCCACATCAGCATTAGGGCTGCACTCAAAGGGCCGGTTGTAACTTTAAGACTATATAAAGATACATATAAATATATATATAAAATAATGTATTACGTTTTGGAAAAAAAGTCAAATTCTGAGAAAAGGGCACATCTTAAGAAAAAAGGCATAATTAGAAGAAAGAAAGTCAAATTCGGAGAAAAAAGTCTAATTTGAGATGCATTGTGGGACATGTAGTTTATGGGCCACGTGCTTCTGTAAATCATCATGTAACCGTATAATAAACATATAATATTCTTTGCAAGCTCGTTTGGGGCCACAGAAAATGAAGTCACGGGCCGGATTTGGCCCCCGGGCCTTGAGTTTGACACCCCTGATGTAGACTTTACCACTTCTTCTGCTACATGTATATTGACTGTTAACAATTATCCAGCCTAAGCATGCAAGTACAAAACAAACTAAGTGATTTTTAATTGTCTTACTCCAGCAAAGTTAGATCAGACGATGCCCCCAAACTTCTCCACACTTTTTCCAGATGAGCCGGCAGCAGATCACAGCAGCTGAGACTGACAGAGGGGACCGTTTTAGAATCAACTTCTTTTATTATTATTATTATTATTATTATTATTATGTTTTGTTATTTCTTTATGATTTGTACTGTAAATATAGCCTATTTTTGTTGTAGGTACTTTTTTGGTTTTGTAAATGCTTTTGGTATCCACTCTCACGATCTGTTTATTTTCTGTGTAATTGTCGAAGTGTTCACCCCCTGTCTCACGTCTGTATTTGCTTCCTGTCTCTGTGTTGTCCCTCCTGTCTGATCCTGTTCACCAGGTGCCTTTGTGTTTTCCCTCCCCTCCCCAGCTGTGTCTTGTCTTCTTGATTGGTCTTGTATGTATTTCAGAACCAGTTTCCTGTTGGTTCTTTGAGTTCACAAGGAAGAGCGGTTTGGTCTGTTTAATAGTTGTAACCTTGAATAAAGGTCATTCTCAATTCTAGCCTTTGTCCATGCTGCACTTGGTTCCTACCTGCCCTGCTCAACTGTAACATCCACTGTGATGAAATGCTGAGGTGACTCGACGCAGCCCTCCTCCACCTCTTCTACATCCTGTTGCTACAGGATGCTCGAAAGCAACTGCTTCATTAGAAGTTGTTTCAGTGTCACAACCAGATTCCAGTTCCGGATGTTCAATCTTGTCTCTTTCATTTGCATATAGTGTCATTTCAGATCAAGCCCCTCCCTCCTGCCCTCCATTAACCTTCCAACCATTTTGTGAACTCCTCCAACCACAATCTATTGCCACACTGCCCCCTCACATAATATACTGCCTCAGTCAACCCCATTCCTCACAAGAATGGATGGAGTTATTATCACTGCCTACTTTTAAGACTTCTGCTACTCTGTCTGATCCCTAAACCTAAATGTTCCTTAGCTTCCTTGCCTGTCTGGAATTGACATATTTGTTTGTGACTACGAAATAGTAACTTAATACACACCAGAGGATTTTAGACTTTTCATTCGCAGCTTTTTCTCTCCCTCCAGAAAAAACAATGGACACCTGGACAGGACTCTGTAGCCTGAAACATAAAAAGTACAGTTCCATAGTGGTGATTACACTCTTATTTAGGAATTAAAATAAGTATTAAGAATATGTGATTACTATCAATGTATCATAACAAAACAGTATCCAGTTAAATAATGAAACTAAAGGCCTATAAGTACAATTTAAATTATGCTTTTTGTTAAATACATGAATAAATGATGCAGAGAAATATCATGACAGTCCAGCCTGATAATAGACGGTGCATATTGCAATTAATGGTCAAATAAAAAATAATAATAATAACTGCAGTGCCAGGGAAGGGGGTAATATTCAGAGAAAGCATATCAGATGTTTACAAGACATACAAACTTGCATATTCCCATATATTTATGAAAAATGTACTTCAATTTTCTCTAAAATAATAAACTAGAGTAATGAGGTTGATCCAACCCTTCAAAGTGAAGTACAATAAATACAACTATATTTTAGTTTTTTTAATTCTTGTAAATTTGTGAATTAAATCAAAGATCATTTTTGAGTTTTGCTTGCTAATTTATGACTTTATGTTCTTAAGAAAAGAAACAGTTAAAACTGAGTTTTTCTCATAAATCTAGCTAATTCTGAGTTTTTTATCTAAACAGTATCGCATTCCCCCAGTCCCGTATTTTTTACATTTATTTCTACCTTGATACAATTGTGCATAATGATTGTATACATGTACATAGAGTATATTCAAATGTGTGCAGTTAGTGTATATAACGCACACTACCAAAGAGAGTCTGTACCTGATAGAAAGCTCCACCACAGCAGGACAGTCAGACAGCAGAGCAGTCAGAACCACTAAACCCTCCACTGAAGAGCAGCAGTCATTGGCACTGAGAATAAACATCTGCATATTAAAAAAGATGCTGTTTCACTCTTATCTCTGCTGAGCATTGTTTCTGTATTTGCCTGTCCATAAACACTACAAATCAGAAGTGTGCATTAAAGGTGTTCAAGTTACTTTTTTGAAAGCTACACTGTAAAATATTACCATGATTTCACAATATTTAGCTGTAATATTTTACAATATATTACTGTTTTACCACTTTACAGTCTTTACCTGTGATGTTCACAATATAATTTCACAGTGAAATCAATGCAGGCACAGTTAATTACTGTGAATGTACAGGATAAATGATTACCAGGATTTCACAAAATGTTACTGTATTATTTCACAGTACAATACTGTATTCAGACCATCCTCTGTGATAACACAACAAATTAAGTGATGTTCTTGCTTTTACCGCTCTTGCTTGGCTTTAAATACTAATTTATTTCTTTGGTGCAGGTTTTAATTAAATTGAAAGGGGCAGGCGCTGCATGTGCCTTAATTGTTGTCTTGGCTTATTGTTTTCAGGTGCTTCCTGGGCATTAACCCTGAGACGGGCTCGAAAGCCAAAAAGAGGCATGGCAATTTAAACCCCCATGTCAGCACATTCTTCAGAAAATGGTTGACTTTGAGTGGATGTCTGTGTAGACATGTGTTACGTGCTCCCCTCCTTGTTTTATTTTCTGTCTCCCTGCTGCACAGGTGCACCTGGTCTGCCCCTGGCTCCGCCTCTGCCAAGGTGCACCTGGTCTGCCCCTGGCTCCGCCTCTGCCCAGGTGCACCTGGTCTGCCCCTGGCTCCACCTCTGCCCAGGTGTTCCAAATGACACTCAGCCGTGTATATATAAAGATAAGCTGGCGGAGAAGGATGTCTTGCCTATCCTAACGCCGGAGACACTGTCCTTAGAATACCTCTTTGCCATTTTGAGCTGTAGGCCATATTTTTGCAGATGTGTTTATGTTTAGCCTGGAGGACCTGGTAGTCCAGTTTTCGCGACTTTATTTTGTTTCCCACAGGGTTTATAATTGATTTCTGGTTAGGGGGGGAGTTCTGGGTCCTACGGCCCGTGGTGTGGCTGGCTCGGGTTCCCTCCTTCTGTTTGTTCCTTTTGGCCACTCCTCCAGACCTCTTTTTGTTTCCCGTTTCGCTTGTGTGAGCAAACGGCTGATTATCAATAAATGCTCGTTACCAAGTACCGGTTATTGCGTGTATTCTTTCATGTTGCGGGTCTCAGCACGAGCCACTACCGCGGAGTAGAGGTTGGGGCCGTAAAAACATGTCCAAGACACTGTGAAATGTACTTTGTACTTCAATGGAGTAATACAAAGTTCAAATGGGCATTTTCTTTGTTTTTCTTTGTGGATTGAGCTGATTGAATTGTGCAGTTATGGTAAAATCCCAGTTAACTAGTCAAATTTACAATATATTATCGTATTATTTACATTTTTATATTTACAGTAAATTACTGGCTAATGTCTTGCATTACTTCTACAGTAAAAGTGTGAAAATACAAGTAATTACTGTAATTTATGTACAGCAAGGTACCATAATACCACAGCTCTGTACTGCTATATCACAGTAATTCCATGGGCTTGGCAACTGTAAAGTCACAGTATTTAGTTGTACTTTTATTCTAATTCACTGTAAAATATATACAGTAAATTACTGTGAAATATTTACAGTCAATTACTGTGAAATATTTACAGTCAATTACTGTGAAATCCATGCAACTAATAGCCAGTAATTTACTGTAATTTTACAGCCAAACATTTTATCAGTAAAGCCAACAGAATCCAGTCTTACATGATCTTTTTGGTGACTTTGAACTTTGGAACAAACTTAGTCAGCATCCTCAGAGTTTCAACATCCAAATGGCCTCCAGATATACTAGGATGCGCACACACGCACACACATGCACACACACACACACACACACACACACACACACACACACACACACACACACACACACACACACACACACACACACACACACACACACAACCACATTAGCCTTCAATTTGAGTAAATAAACGGATTTGTAGCATCAGTAGTGTCCTGCTATCACAAATTAAAGAGTATGAAAAAAACATTTTTACCAACTACTCACATTAAATACTTGCAATGTAATACTTTTTTGTAGATTTAAAGAGTATGTATTTAATTTAGTAAGGATATACAGTAGGATAAATCAATGAAGTGATAACTCGCTGTTGTTATAGTGCATTGCTGCATTGGTGCAGGAATGAGTCCTAAACTGGAAATAAGTCATCATAATAACACTTCCAGTTCCCTTGTCTCGAAATCAATGTTTTTTTTAACATGTTTTTGGTTAGATGCCTGAAATAAAGTCTGTGAATAGTACAAGCTCAAATGTTTTCACATTGACATAAAATATGTCACTAAATACTCAACTGGTGAATGTCCAAATGTTTGTATGTGTCTGTCATTTAGCTTGACATTGGTGATTAGCAACCCTGCGTCCATGCTGTAGTGCCGTCAAAGCGTATAACGTTAGCTTTTTACTTCTGGCAATTCTGGCTTCAAAAATCCTAAAGTGGTGTTATTTTGTTTACTTATCCTGCTATACAACAAAGTATTAAAAAAATGTCTTTGGCACAGATTTTATTTTCTGCAAAATCAGATGAAAACAATTATTTTGCTCTCCATGAAGGGAGCCGTTCCAAGAAATAAACAGGTGGCCTACAATAATACGTCCTTACTGCACAACTCTATTATTCTGTTCTGTGTTTGGTACTATCACTGGTTTAGGGTATCCTAAATCTAGAGAGCTGTATATAGGCTTACTTACTCCAGGACAGACAAGGCAGGGCAACGTGCCAATGAATTTGCAAGTTTTTGCATCTTAGTCTTGCACCATTTCTGGTTCAACAAGCTGGAGAACAAGAGAAAAACGTATCAACAATAAAGATAGCCAAAGAACATCTAAGTTGAATCAAATTCAAATCAACATCACAAGAATTTAAACTTTTTTTCCAGCTGCTTAACGGTATGGCTTTATAGGTTGTTTCTGATCAAGGTTGTAAAAAATTACAATCAGGTTATAGCACCTCATTCAAATGGGGGGAGCAAAGGTCTTCAAGGAAGCTGGCTATGTTAGTACAAATCTGGAAAGGAGTGAGTATTTGATAAGAGCGTTATTGTCCTACCTGATTGTCGGTTCAGACTTAGTTTTATGGCTGTGGATGGTAATACATCAAAAAGACAGACATTAATATGTGCAGCTCTCATTTTATGTTATTCACACTTCCAACCATTAAACTCACCTGTTCAAATCTGAGGTTTGGGAGAAAGTTACTGTCAATTCCTTCATCCCACTGCAAAGAAAGACAGACATCTATATTATAGAGCAATGTTTCGTTATGATGTCGTTATTTATTTAACTTCCTTGAGGTCTATAAAGTAAATTGGTAGGACTCAATACTGTATGTGACTGAGAAGACAGTAATTAACTGGGGCATGAGGGGAGGAGTCAATAAATTCCAGGCAAATGTTGAAATTGTTGAGTGGGACATGTGAATGTGTGTGGAGGTACTGTATGGTCTTTATGTTAAATATTGCACAAAAACAACAACTAGTTGGCACTGTGTGTGTGTGTGCATGGGTGCGGCCGTACTCTGCGTTAAAGTTCTGGAAGTTCGAACATGAAGACATTTTGCCGATGAGATAGTCCACTGCTTCCAGAGAGCTGTTGTTTCGACCCAGCCTGCAAAGGTGCACACACACACACACACACACACACACACACACACACACACACACACACACACACACACACACACACACACACACACACACACACACACACACACACACACACACACACACACACACACACACACACACACACACACACACACACACACACACACGCACGCACACACAACTTTCTATTTGCAGTATGTACCTCGTTTGTTGTTGAGTACACACAATAGATGCAGATTAAGGACACAATAGTAAGATGGGAAGACAATACCAGCGCATGCACAAAAATGTAATAAATGTATAAAATTAAATATTTATATTAAATAAATATCAGTATCCCTTCCAAAAGTACACATTTAAATGTCGACCATGGCATGCAGAACATATTTATTATTTTATATAATACCAATCTTCGTCAGAGCTAATTTCGTCCCATTTCATTTTTTGTTATGAATGGTTTGTGGTAAAAAAATTCTAAAACTAATTTGTTTCCCAATGTATTTTTTAGAGACCGTCAATTCATATAACTCCTTGATCATGCTAATAACTTTAATTATTATCTGTGAACCTTTTTCCTCAGGAAACAGGTACAATTTTAAATCCTCTATTTAATTCAAGAAATCAATTGTTTTGTGTATTGTTCGGAATTTGTTTTCCCACAGTTTCCAAATATTACATCCAGTTTGTACTTACTTTACAGAGATCAGTCTTAGTGGTTTAGTAAATATATCAGCTACATGTTTGATTCCTTCGTCTTTAAGATTGTTGTCGCTCAGACTGCAAAAACAAAAAAATCATTGTGAAGTTTAGATCTACACCCCAAAATCTATCACCATTACATCAGATATTAAGAGTCAGCTATCTTATCCAATCAGACACAAAGCAATCTGTTCACACATTTCCATAAAACTGAGGACAAACACAGAAGCTTCTGGAAGACAAGTTATTTAATGTAGCAATACATGTATTTTTTGCAAATATTTATACTATATATAAATATATATACTTGATTTCAGTGATGTCTGGACAGTCTTGGAGAGCAGAGACCAAACTAGCCGCTCCTGTGACAGTCAGACTGGCACAACAAAACCTGCAGAAGACAACATTTGCCAATCAGTCGATACAGAAATATAAAATGGCTTCAAAGAGATACAAAATTACTACAAAATGAGCAAACAACCACAAAAAGAGACTAAAAGACCACAAAGACACAGAAAAGGACACTAAATACTTACAAAGAAGCACTAAAATGACTACAAAAAGGTGGAAAACAATACAAAGAGCAACCACAAATACACACAAACAACATTTCTGCAAAAAACGACTAAAATGAGACACCATATAAACACCACAGAAATATATGACACGCAAAGAGAAGCAAAACAACAACCAAAAACAGAGGCATTACAAAGGCTGAGTCTGGCTCCTAAGAACAAAAATGAGATGCCCAATGTTGCACAATCCATCCATGGTAAGAAGTAAGTAAATATGTAAATCTTACTCCAGTTTTCTCAGGGTTGTGAAATTTGGCAGAATGGAGGACAACTTCTCAGCAAACTTGTCTCCATACTTGCGGCTGCGGAAACTGAAGACACACAAAAGTAAAGTGAAAGGTTAATTAAACATGCCCCCTTGTATGGAAATTGAGATGCTACAAAATATATGCATAATTTATTAAGTACACAAAAGGAAATATTTGTAACACTTCTAGTGTTTATATAAATAGTTATTTTTTGTATCTTATATTTGACATTTTATTTTAACTTCTTATGTTTGTATACATATTTGTATTGTTTGTATTTATTTAACTTTATTTATTGTATTACTTTAACTTTATTTATTATTATTATTGATATTCCTTATCATTAATTAATTATTAATCATTAATTATTATTAATTAATTATTATTATCATTAATTATTATTATTATTGTTGTTTTTGCTCTTGTTGTTATAACTATTATATTCATATTTTATTGGACATTTAATTCTAACTTCTTATGTTTATATAAATATCTTTATTTTATCTTTTTATTGCACATTATTTTACTTATTTAGTTTGTATCAATATTTGAACTACTTCTTTATTTACATATCTGTTAATTTGGACCTTTTACACAACAAGCCTAGTGTAACTCCATGGGAGGTCTTTGATGCTGGGACACATGGCACAGAGGCTGCTGGTATTTCCTGGCTTGTTATTGTTATTATCCATGTTTGCCTTCACATGGAGCCTTCCCTCAGCACGGTCACACAGTCTAGTGTGCTTGAATCCATGTTTTCACTTTTACCTGCTAAACTTATGATCAACAGCTTCTCAATCCGTGCCCTTGCCGGATTCAATTAAGACTTTATGTTTTATATTTAAAAGTGTCAACTGTCGTCTTTTTCTTGAATCCAAATGACTGTACTTGTTATGGAGAGACTGAGCCCACCACAGGAACACAACAGGAAACAAAGAGCTTCAGTCAGATGTACAGTGTGTGGGACAGCTGGTCAACAAGCTGAGGAATGTGGAATGCAAAACAGCTGCTACTTCCTAAGTGAAATGCTCTGTTGCTGTTAAATCATCCTCTATACGTCCAGTGGCTAAACCATGTTTACCGACTCTTTACTGTATGCTAATCACATGCAGTTTGGTGCATTAATCAGAGTTTCAGCAATCAGAATAAATGTGTTATTTTTGCCTAGCCTAAAAATTGTGTATTTGATTATTTCTGCATACTGGGGTGCCTCAAGTTGTGGAATTGCATACATTGGCTATTACCGGAGACTCTTGTGGATTCATGGGCCCACTTTTATTCATGTGGGATCATTGTAGTCCCTATAGTAACCATGTCATTGTAGTGAGACCATTATCTAAAACTTGACCTAGCTGTATATGATACGTTGTTTCTGAGAAGTTTACAAAACAGAACTGCTTGTCACCTATTTCCTGAGTATGTTTCCCCTGTTAGTCTATTTGCCAGCTCATAGAGTCCTTTTGTGTTCACTAATCGCCTGAATTGACGACTATTGGTCGACTAGAAACATCTTTAGTCGAGGGCAGCCCTACAGAAAACCTTGGGGTAATCCATATTTCAAGGTTCACAGTGCTTGCAACTAGACCATAGCTGCTTTCACACCAAGTACTTTGCAGTACTTAGTGCCAAGCACTTAGTACCCAGCACTTAGTACCCCCATGGAACTAAGTACAGATCGCGTTCAATAAGTTTCCTGAAGGAAGATTACGCAAATGAAGCCGCTGACGTCACTTTTTCTTCTTCTGCTTTGGGTTTACTGGCAGGCCGCAAACCACTTCACGGCGTATACTGCCACCCGAAGTTCCCGGCCGGAAGTCCCCGGAGTTGGGGACTGGCTTCAGTAGAAGCTGCTGGGACTCCCAGCAGCTTCTACTGAAGGCTTCCGAGTAAATCACCAGAACGCCGACACCTCCTCATCACTCCACCGCTCCCATGTTTTTTTTGTGTTGCCATAAGTTATTCTCTCTCCGTTGGTGCGTGGGGCTAATGCTAATAATGCTACTGCCAGCAAATGCAATGGCAGCTTCACAAAACTTTTCAGAGTTTTACGGGGCGTGGTTTGCAATTCGACCAGCCAATCCAAAATGGTGCTTTTTTCTCCCCAGGATAGTAACACCTCTCTAGCAGGCACTAAAAATGGGGGTAAAAGTTCTCGAACTAAGTACTCTTTTTGGTGTGAGCACAAAATTCCAGGCACTATCGGAACTAAACGGGAAAAGTACGGGGAAAAGTACGGGGAAAAGTACTCCGGTGTGAACGCGCCTCATGTGTGATTGTTTGTGTGGATTTACCTGAGGGAGTGAATGTACCGACACCTTGGCAGGACATCGAAACACTCCAACTCCATTGAGCAAGCTCCAAAGTCCAATCCAATGCCATTATCCCCTGCTGAGCTAACTACAAAAGCTAAAGCATCAATATCCGTAGGTAATAGCCGGATGTTGCGCAGCTCCAGGGTGGATCTCCCATCCACAGCCTGCTTAGCCAGTTGGTGGTCCTGACTCTCTTGGACACAGTGGCAAAGGTCCAATATCTGGGAAGATGTCAGAAGGAAGCATCAGTTAACAAATAATGGGTAATAATGATTATATCAATTTGTCAGATCTCACTTAAGTCCATACTCTACCTTTGGTCCAGTCAGGGTGTTGCTTTGACAAAAGTTTTTTAGCAGTTTCAGAACGAGGTTTTGACGCTTTTGGACCCAACTCTGGCCTCCTGATCCACCAGAGGTCCTGGCAACTTCAACTAAGGCTTCAGTGCAGCACGGGGAAGCCAGACCACATACATACTGGTGCAGGGAGTCAGTAAAGACTGTCCTCTGGTCTGTTTTTGTCGTCCAACGAGTTTTAAGACTGAATCTGAGAAACCAATGCACAAAAGAAATGTGAATGTAGGATGTAATCGGATTAAGATACACACCCAGGCTATGTTGGGGAAAGTTTCCAGTGATTGAAAGTGCTTAAGGAAGGAAACAAATGTAATAGAGAAAAACAAAATATATATATATTAATGATAGTATGATTACAGATTTTTTTTATAATTTAAAGTGGACCTATCATGCTATATTTGAAACATATATTGTAGGGCCATACCTATACAAAACATGTCTGTGAAGTTTTTTTTTTTCAAAATACCGAACAGATCCCCCATTGTAGCCATGCCTCATACTGCTCATACCCCTCTTTTGCAGCCCTGTTAGAGAAACGCGGACCTTGGGTCCTTAGCTTGAAAAAACAAAACAAGAGGAGGCGGAGCTAATGCCTGATCAGAATTCTACCGGAGATAAAGTTAAATTCTGCTGTGATAAAACGCCATCCTGTTTAAACCACGTCAAGGATTATTTCTGAAATAGTATGGAGTTCAAATGCTTTTTCTCTTGCAGGTTTATCACAAGGTGAGTTATTTTTGTATTTCCTGCTTTTTAAACAAATATGTTCTACACAGTACAGGTTAGCTCTGAGTGTTAGCGAGGCTTGCTAATGTAAACAAAGACGAGATTACGTCCAAAACACGTCAGGCATTATTTCTGATAGCAACTTTCTGTGGGTCCGCTGCCGATTTGACGTCAGTTCGGATGGAATCTGTATCCGCTCGTTGTACACCCATTTTTAAAAGATTTGGGTACGGAGGAAAAGAGAGAGGGTTTTATTTTCTGATGCTGCGTGAGTTCCCGGACGCACCGGGGACACATATGTAATGTATAAAAGACATCACAAAGTTCATTTTGCATGATAGGTCCACTTTAAAGAAGCAAACAAGTCGTTATGAAATCACAGGGTTTCGGCTGTTCGTATACACAGTAGATATTTTAGAAGGAGTCCATGGGCACTTTTAAACCTACAGTTTGGTTAATTTGGTCAGACAACGGAAAAATAAATATCGTTTTAGGTCTGGTCACGTTCACACTGGCTTTTTACTAGCCAACCAAGGGAGTACAAACTAAAATAGCAACCTAATTAGGATCCTGTGCTGAAAAATGTTCATTCAAAAAGGTGAAGACTTCAGTGCTATTCCGGAAAACGTTAGGCAGAAAGACAAACAAATTGGAAACATAATCTTTAATATGGCCATAAACAACAAACCTTTATTGGGTGGCAGACGCAACCTCCTGCTGCATGATGTATGTTTCTTGACATCTGTCATGTCAGTGACCACCCCACCCCCCACCCCTGACTCTTTACCACTGTAATTGGAGCTTTCGCTTTCTGCTTGCATCAGTGAATTTCTAGCCTCCTTTTTTGGGAGAAAGGTCAGACATCTAATAGTGTACTCAATTTACACGGGTAATCTTGTTCCAAGGTTATTCCTGGTATGTTCCAGGAAGAGTGTTAGGCCAAATTTACACGGGAACACAAACGCAAACGAAACGCAAACGAAACGCAAACGAACCGAATTCGATATCAAAAAAGTCTTCCGTTCACACGGATACGGCTCAATAATAATAAATTATATTTCTATAGCACTTTTCGGTCGATTAATCGATTATTATTCGCCAGGGCTGCCGAATAATCGATTTTGATCATGGTCAGTTTCTGGCAACCCTAATAGACACACACACGGAGCCGTTTGGCCCCCCAGAGCGTTCCGTCCGCAGATCTATCCACCTTGGGACCCGTTATCGTTTTAGGGGTCCGTTTCCACGGTTCTGTTACGGCCTTGTGTGAATGAACGGGCTATACCAGTGGTTCCCAACCCTTTTTCCCAAGAGCCCCCCCAAATGACTCCTGTTGGAAGGGCCGCCCCCCCCCACACACACACACACGGGGGGGGGGTGCAACAGCGGTAATTGAAGTTTCAAAGTCTCAAAAATGCTACAACTACTGTCACAAACTGGATGAATGTGAAGTATTTTGTTAAAGGAGGATGAAAGCGTAATTAAGGAGCACTATTGGAGTGACTTTGATGGTTATTGGACTCAGGATTAATTCATTTGGATTCCCGCTGTATGAAGAAATTAAAGGACGGCGCAGAAGTGGAAACAATTCACAAAGGGATTAAACTGTTTAAAACACATGCTCAAAGTAAGCCGGATTTTGCCGATGTGTTTATGTGGATTCAAAAGTCGTAAATAATCGAAATGGAGGAGACCGATCTGATCGGAGCAACTGTGACAAATAATCCAACTAGCGTGGCGTGGGGAAAAAAATAGGGGAAGCCAATAATACGTCCTTTCTTTTGGGTCGGGGGTGTGGTGGTCAATGTAATAACGTAACCAGATGAGTGATTACAGCACCCGGTATCATTTTACACACATTTGTATCATACAGATGCAGGACTTACACACGCCTGTTATCTAACCAACAGGTCCGCACGCACTCTCCAGCCCAAACTCTAATAAGCATTCATTCACAAACTAAATCAGGAGACCTTTAACGTTTTACGTCCGATTCGCTCCTTTTTTCCTCGCAGCTCCAGTTTAGGCATCGGCCTGTCATCAGATTTTATTTGTTGTTGCTGCTGTAGCGGAAGTTTAGTACAATTATTTTTGATTAAATACTCCAAATCTCCACCCTCCATAATTGCACTTGCTTCAGTTGCTTGCTACTTTCTAACGGCGGTGAGAGTGGTGCAGTGGCGCTATCTATCTTCTATCGATTAGATTTATGATTAGAAAATTATAAAAGTAGGGTAGACATGTGGATATTATCCGACTGAACACAACGTGCATTTATCTAACAGGTTCGTTTTCCACTGACCTTATTTCGAGCTAATTTCCAAAATCCTATGGAGAGATCCCATTGCTTTTTTGTCGAGGGAAACCGAGCGCAGCTTACTTCCGGGTTTTAGGATGCGTCACTGCAACATTAAGTTGATGCGATTTGATTGGATTGTGAGGCAAGGGAAGCCAGCCGCCTCTGGCTTCCCTTGGCATGGCCCTGACCAATCACAGGTTGGCAGGGGCATGACGTGAGCCTCATCTGATTGGTCAATCCCTCCATTTTTTTTCACCAAGGGAAGCCAATTTCGGCTGGCCTCCTCTCGCAACAGAGAGTGCCATCTACTGTTTCACCATAACATCGACAGGGGTGCTGTTTCACTCTTTGTAAAATACTCAATGAGAATGGGGGAGAGACGGGCCGGCAGCAACACACAACAAAGAATTTCCGAAACTAAACGAAGTGTTTTTATTTATTTATTAAAATTATAACTACAATCCAAAAAAACAGGGCCTCCAGGAGAAAACGCCACTGACTGAAACCGGCATGGACAATGACTATGTTTTAAAAATGCGCTTCTCCAGCAAAGCCTGGTTTGGATACTTTACGGGCAGAAGAAACATTTCTATTAAAGAAATAATTATACATTTTTGTATTTTTATGTCTTTAATAGCTACTAACTTGAATTTTTATTCAAATGAATTAATCAATTATTTTGTATATTGTATTGTAATGAAGAGACAAGGCTTTTAGTGAATATTATGTATTGAGTTACAGTTATATAAAAAAAAAAAGTTTAAATATGATATTTTGCCTCAAATCATCTGAGGCCTGGCGCCCCCCCTACGATCTTTGGGTCCCCCAGGTTGGGAACCACTGGGCTATACGAAAGAGAATAGTAGCAGAGACAACTCGTTTCGTTCCCGTGTAAAGAGCACCTTAGATTACATGCAGAAAATGCTTTAGTACTCTACAAATGGTCTAAATATTCAGATAATACATCCGGCACACTAATGACTGAGGTGTTGGGTATTGTGTTTAGAAATAAGCTCTGTGATGTTTAATTGGACATTTAATTTTTTCATATAAGATGATCCTTCTAGCGAAGGTACAGGTTGCATACAGCAACAAGTGGGCGGATACCTGGACTGACGTGCTGTGGTGTAAACAGATGGAGTTTCACCAAATAAGGAATTCCAAAGCTTAGAGGAGGTATTTTTAGTAAACGATTTTAGATTTTAAAAGAGGTATTGAAATTGGGTTGTATAATACAGGCTACACTGTACATACATTTAGTCTGATAATTTGTGATTTTTTCCACAATCTAAATACCTACATGAGGAAGTAAATGCAGAACAAACAGATAATGTAATACAATGTAAAAACAGCAGTTGTAGTTCATTTTGATTACAAGTGATGTGTCTCATGTCTTCCCAGAATTGAGTTCCCTACCTCTTTTTAAGCTGCGTGTCGCTAACATCAGCACTGGTCATGATTCTGAGTGCTGCCATAAACTCCTGTAATGTCAGATGATTGAAGCAGTAGGAGTTGACAAGCCCACCATCCTCACGTCTGAGCTCCACCTGACAGGAAGATATGGACACAAATATTATTTATCATGCCAACTCAACTGTGAAAAGTCGAGGTTCCAAGTTGAGCTTAAAAGTGTCTTTTCATGGAGGATGTGCAAGCAGATTTGAATATATTAAGCCACATTTTATGATTACATCATCCCCAAAGCTATTACAACTCTAGAATCCTCTAGAAGCCCAGCTTTATGCAGGGTAGAGGTAAACTAGAATAATTTAAAACATGTGAAGGTGTGCAAAGGCGATTTCAAAGTTCACAGGTAATCGCATCATATGAGCTATGCCTGAATCAAAACTAGCTTTAAAGAGGCCCTATTATGCTTTTTGGGGTTTTCTCTTTCTGTAGTGTGTTGTATAGGTTTTTGTGCAAGATAATGGTCTGCAAAGGCTAAAATCCTAAAGTTTGTTCCAGAGGGATTGATTGTGGTTGTTTATACTATACAATAGTGCAGATACCCCATCACTAAAGGTAAAAGCGGATCTTATTTCACTCCCAATACCAATGCATGAGTAATTCCCCTCCAATGTTGAGTGATAACATGTTTAATGCTTCCCGAACATGTGTTCTATATGTGTTGCACACTGAGCAAACCTAATTATGGTTTAAAGAAAGTGTGGCGACAGATGCTCTCCCAAAAAATACACAGACACATACACCCCCTAGTTTCAGAAGAAACCCTTAACACTAAAACGTATTGTACACGCATTGCCTGACCTGTGAGAAGAGTCCTGTCCTGATAGAAAAGTCCAAAACCTCCGGAGAAATGTCTTCTTTCGTAAAGAGGATCCTGCTCTCCTCTACGCCTCTCCAGGCCAGCTGGCTCAGCTCACACAACTCAGATCGGTACCGACCTAGAGTGCACACAACACTGCACAGAGACAGAAAACACAAATAATAAAAAAAACATCTGCTTCACTTTATATAATGAATGATGATGAGAAGATGCAACTGTTGGAAATTAACTAATTAAATGAATATGTTGCACTAGTAGCTTTCTCTGGAGACATTTTGATGTTGTTGTGCTATCTTGCTCATAAATCTTGCCAGGAGTTTGATCTAGTTGACAGCTCATAGTTGTATTGTGAACACGGAAATGTTGAGTACCCCATAGTTGTACATGTATGTTAGATATGTATAGTACGGATCCCAAGCACATAGAAACTGCCAGATACTAACTTTCCTATGTTGGGCCATTTGCCCAAATAGCATAAATGCATTAATTGCGTTAATTTGCATTCATTACCATTATAGCCTATGCAGACAATAGTTTAAAACTGTATTTTTGGACAATATTGGTGTGGTTTTGGGGGTCATTGAGGATGCTGAATCAATTTCTGCCATTTTCAGGATCCAAAATTGCAGTTTTAACCAGAAAGTGGCCATTTAGTATCGCTGGTGGGCTGATTTTTATGAACTGTATTGGATTCTGGATTATTCGGTTGGATAGTTGCTTATTTGTTTGAAAAAAATCTCCCAGGATTCCAGTTCCCTTTGTACAAAATGCTTTTCATAACCGGAGATCAGACTCTGAATTAACTTTGTCAATCAAATAGATTGAAATTAAATGTTATTTATGGAGCGCCGTTATTAATGGCGTTAATGTTCAGTGCTCTACTATGTGTTCACCTCTGTGGAATTGACGTGGCGTTTGACCCTTCGTTGCTCTCTGTTGCGTCAGGGTCACGGCTGAGGAATGCACAGATCACAGTGAGGTAGATCTGGGTAAGGGTGGGGGGTATCTGGGCTTCTGTTGGAGTTGGCTGGGCTCTACCATTTGTTCCATCCGTCAATATGTCGTCATTTCCTCTTCTTTGATCTCCCCTCGGACCATAACTCTCTCCTCTCCTGCCCTCTTCCCCTCTTCCTCCTCCTGGAATGTGCAGTTCTTTTTCTTCATTGCTTTCCGCGTTTCTCCTTGCCTCAGTTCCACTTTCTCTATGTATCTCTCTTTTACTTGGTTCCCTCGCTTCCAATAATAAATACTCCAAACAGATGCAGCAGGTGTTGCAGAGGCCAGGGAGGGATGACATGGCGAGGAGGTGTCGGCTGGAAAGAAGAAGATCTGCTGCTTGCGGCCCGATAGCTTTGTGTGATGAGTGACCTATGCAGTTAAGACATACATTAAGAAACGATTAGTATAACATGTAATTAGCTTACACTTTTATCCAAAGTGACTTACAATGGAGCAGTTTGGGGTTAAGTATCTTGCCCAAGGACACTTCAACATGTAATCCGAGAGGCTGGGGTCAAACCACTGACCCTTTGCCTGATAGATCAGCACAAATACCCCCCTAATCCACAGATATCACAGTAATCTTAAACCCATAGAATAGTTGTTTTTGCTTGTTATGCTTTATCAGAACTATTTTATGACTGCGGGAGTATTTTCAAACAGGCTTGATTGACATAGTCCTGTCTCTCAAGTTTTATTTTGTATTGCATCTGTTATCGCGGATACAAGCGTCCGAGATGGGTTTTCTCCGCAGGATGGCTGGTGTCTCCCTTAGGGATAAGGTGAGAAGTTCAGTCATCCGGGAGGGACTCGGAGTTGAACCGCTCCTCGCGTCGAAAGGAGCCAGTTGAGGTGGTTCGGGCACCTAGTAAGGAGGCCACCTGGGCGCCTCCCTAGGGAGGTGTTCAAGGCACGTCCAGCTGGGAAGAGACCAAGGGGTAGACCTAGGACCAGGTGGAGGGATTATATCTCTTCGCTGGTCTGGGAGCACCTTGGGATCCCCCAGTCAGAGCTGGTTGATGTCGCCAGGGAAAAGAAAGTTTGGGGCTCTCTGCTGGAACTGCTACCCCTGCGAGCCGACCACGGATAAGCGGGAGAAGATGGATAGATGGATGGATCTGTTATGATTCTTGTTATTATATGCAGTTTAGTGATCTTGTATTATATGCAGTTTAGTGATCTTGTATTATATGCAGTTTAGTGATCTTGTGACACAGCATGGTGAAGCCCAGGCCATCTTAAAGCAGAGCAAAGGTAACCCAGAGTAATTTAAAATATGTGTAGGTGAAAAAGGTTGATTTTAAAACGCACAGGGATTGCATTATACGAGTTCTATCCAAATCAAAACTAGCTATAAAGGGGCCCTATTATGCTTTTTGGAGTTTCCCCTCTCTTGTAGTTTGTTATATATGTTTTTGTGCATGTAAATGGTCTGAGAAAGGATTACATCCTAAATTATCTCTCTCTCTCTCAAAAAATGTTCTTGCTGCATGTTCCAGTGTTTGGTGGATGAAAACATCATTGGGTGATATTTCCTGAAACTTGGAAAGCAGCATACGCATTCAAAATTGACTTCATATGCCAAGAAGTGCTTGAGACTACAAGGAGAGTTTTTGGAATCATCTTTTACTGCAACTATGTTTTCAAGGTACTTGGAAAATTATATAAATAAGTATTTGTCTACAATACAAAATAACTACTGGACCCAAATCAAGTGACCAAAATAACATCAACCAACTAAATAACTCAGCATGTGGTGCACAGTTGCTGCAAGTATGCATGTTCTCCCCTTGTCATTGTATCTGTTAATGGTATCCACTTATAAATCCCCTTTCACACCTTTAATACAACCCTAAAATGCTCAAGGCATTAAACAGAGGAGCTGCATTTGGGAAACTAAATGTCAAAATCAGATAGGGTCATTTTCCGTTGTTATTGGAAAGACGGTGAGAATCATGAACTTTGTCGGTAAGGACGGACGTTAAAATCATCAGACGAATACAAGGAATTTTTGAGGACTCAGGACACAGACAAGTCCACAGTTAATTTTGCATCAAGTTGTGCCTGCACGCTGTACCCAGATGCCACCCATTGCCTAAAACAAGAGTATTTTCATAAAGTGAGAACTTCTGCAATGGACAATTTCCTTCTGTGTGCTTCAGGTGTCCCATGGAAACCCATTTCCTCATTCTACAGACATGCAATGCAGAATTACAAATATCACAATGTAAACATGTTTTCACCTTTTAATCCAAAGAAATTGTCCACATACTCCTTGATTTCATGGCGGTCCCACCCCAGCAGATGCCCCACTTTGTCGGATAAGCCTTCCAAGTCGCTGACATTTCGCGCACGACAGGTGACCACCACGGTACATCCTGGAAGAAGCTGCCGATTTAACAGCCCTGAGACCAGGTCTGAAACAGGCAGAGACTTGTCTGCGTCCAACGGCTCTCCGTGCAACTCTTGTTTGGTGATTTTGCTGTGAAACTCGTCATAGCCATCCAGCACCCAACAGCTTTGCTCTGGATTGGAGATGAGGTAATCCACAATGGCTCTCTGTTCAGAAAACAGAAAACATGAGGAATTTTGAATACGACTCGCTTGAGTCTACATACTTTTATTTGGTAACTTTTATCCTGCCCTTACTACTTATTTTCTTATCTGCTCTGAGATAAACTATTCATTCTTTTATAACAGGTCATTTCAATTAGATTTGTAAGAGTTATTTTTGTAAATGTATGAATTGAACTTTCAGGACCAACACTAGGCCCTATTTTTTTGTGTGACACTGACAATGTTCCATTTCTTGGTTTATATGATTATACTATTCTAAATGTAATATAATGTTTAAAGTACTACTTTCCAATGTACAAATAGAAAAGTCCTGATGGTGTCTGCATACATTTGCTTCGTTGCATCCTTTCAGAGGAAGGTAGTGTCGGAATAGCAGCTCAGACAAGGAGAGAGGGCAGGACAGCAGGTTGAGGTGACGAAACTCCAGCAGGACAAACAGGTGAGACGAAGGGATTGGGGCCTTGACAATTCAAAGAGGATAAAAAAAACAGTAAAAAAACCAAATAAAAGTACAATAATCAACCAAGCAGAGAAGAAACGGTTAAAGGGCAGTACACACCAAAGTCTGTAACAGGTCTTGTGGAGTTGTACTGCATATGTTTTTTTTAAAAAGGTAGCTGCAGCCTGTTTCCCTTTAAGGATAGCCTCTACTAGCAAAAAGCAAATTTGCAGAGTTTCTCCTTTTTTGACAATCATGAGCCTGACAATGTTGGAAGTCGTGCAATGCTCAATGCTGAATTCCTGAAGTACTCTTGTAAAATCATTTTTTTATATATTACTGACCCTTATGCCAGATGACACATATTTAAACCCTGACCAACAAATATTAAAGTTGGATACAGGGAGCCATTGAATGTGTTTCTAATGGCACATAAAGGATTGGAAAACCTTTAAGACCCTACAAACCCAATGGACATTAAAGAACTAGTGGCGACAGATTGTTGGTGCTTATGTTCAAAAATGTTTGGGCCAAAGTGCTGGCCATTGCAATAGAAACATGAAAAACTGGTTCAGCATCAGCTTTAACCAGCCCTCATTTGGAGCAACAAAAGGGTTTATAAAACGTTTTTCAAACATACTTCCCAAGACCTGTAAATCGACACTTATGTGTGAAATTGGTGGAGCTCCTTCTGAGGTGGAACTGGTAGCTGCTAAGTGTTTGTGTTGGTCCTACAGTATTAGTATTAGTTATTTGCTTACACCACTTGGTGCCAGAAATAGTTTCCAGGTGACATTTTGCCTTAAGTGTCAACTTGCTGGACTAAGTCGCATTAAGACCATGCAGAACATCCAGGTTCCAGAACAGCAGATATCCTGAAGCTGTCCGCCTCCTTAACACCATACAATAGCCTTCTTTCCACCTTTCTTAAGCTATTTTCTGTTCTTTGGTTTTAGCGCCTGGCCGACGCGCTCACACATCACTCAGAGATATATTGTTTGTTTTTGGTACATTTATTTCCATGTTATCGTTTCCATTTCAACACTGGTCGTTCTCTTCTTTAAAACACACACATGAAGGTATCTTACCAGACGATGTTGAAACAGTGTTCGTCATTTAAATAAACAAATCTTCTCTTCTCTGCAGTGCAATGCAGCGGTCAAAAAATCGTGTGGCTTCACAACCAATCTAGAACCCAGAGTATAATCAGCAGGACTCTTTTAACCAGCTGAGGCAATCGCAGCACCAATCAGCTGCTCCGCCCCACCGTGGCTGCGGATCCCAATCAAATTACACCAATCAATTATACTCCATTACATACATTAAATGATTAAATAATCAAAATAATAAATCAACGTTTTGGCTCCTACACATAGCACCGCCGTCCATCTGGTGATTGATGTTGCTGCTAACTTTCCTACAGGTGCTACCTTCTTATCCTTAGTGTTCTCATGTGTTGGTTTTGATCTTATTTGTTTTTATGCTTCTAAAATCATTCCATAGGCATGGATATTTATTTTAGGTATGTGTTTTAAGGGTGAGTGGTTTTATAATTTAACTTTCTTTGTCTTTTTTAGTGAAATTCAAATCATTTATACTGATATGTCGATAAAATATTGACTCTTAAGTTGAATCCCACTCAAAGTACATAGAAAATAACATTTTACCTGCCGAACTCTGAATGATAAATGTTTTAAACTTACTAGCCGTTGTGCCCACTGCTGTCCTAAACAAGACATCAGCAGAGTTTTTCCTGATCCAGCCGGGCCGACAAGAATTGTCACCTTCCCTGCACATCCGTTAAGGAAGGTCTCCAATGTCACTCTGGATTCCATGAAGCCATAATCCCCATCGGGCTCTGTTTGTTGAAAATGTGTTTCAGTTAATGTCGAGCAGACTTCATTAATGCATGATTAGAATAATGTTGTGTATTTATGATGAATTTCTTTAAAGGTTCATTGTTTTTTCACCCATTTATTGTTTCTATCATCTACACATGTACCACATGAAAGTACATGTTGAAAGCTATCATGCTAACCTGGTGTTCTTCCCCCTTTTTCTGCTGATCCAGGGGTTTGATCAGGTCTGTCCCTCCCTCTGTTTGGCGTTCTCAGGCTGACCCACACCCTCTCCAGCTGGACGTCCCTCACCAGGCGCTCACTGAGTCGCTCCCACCTTCGCTGCAGTAACCGCATCACTGCAGCAATGTACCGTTCCCAGTGATCTGTGGGAATCAAACATTATAAAATGTGTAGAGGGCAGAATTGCTCTCCTGGATACGTTGCAAAAGTTGCAATGACAACATTTAGTACTTGTAATAGCTGGTTCAAATAAACATTTCTGTTAATTTGCAAAAACAAAGTTATTATATAACACTCAACATTCAAAGTGTGTAAAAAGTAACAGTAAGTGAAACGGGATAAGACTTTTGTGTAAGTTATCGCGTTCTGTTAATAATTGCATATTTTATTGTTGATCTAAATTATGTTTGACTGTATTACTTGTGCTTTGTTGCTTATTGCACATGATATTATATATCTAAATAGAGATGTTATGAGATGTAAAGTGACTTTGAGCGACTTTAAATAAAATGTATATTTCTGATAGTATTATTAAAATGTAAAAATATTATTGTTAATATAAAATTCTAAATTAATAATTCAGGTGCTGGACATTAACAGATATGGTTGCTCTTGGTCAAGTAAGCTTGTTTTGGTTCAGCACATCTGAACTCGAGAACCGGCTGTCATTGGTAATATGATACTCAGTAAAGGAAACAGAGTTACGATGCCAGTAACCCCTTTACATTTGCACATTACTGTGGAATGGAAACATCTCATTCTTATCATTTCAAATGTTATGTTTACATCTTGATGTTGACACTAATAATTCTGTCAAGGAAATGCGAGAACTTCATGTCAAGGCATCAAGGACATAATGTTACACTGTAAAATATTACCATGATTTCACAATATTTAGCTGTAATATTTTACAATAAATTACTGTTTTACCACTTTACAGTCTTTACCTGTAATGTTCACAATATAACACTGTAATTTAGAATGTCACAGTGAAATCAATACAGGCAGTTAATTAATGTGAATGTATAGGATAAATGTTAACCAGGATTTTACAACATGTTACTGTATTATTTCATAGTAAAATACTGTATTCAGACCATCCTCTGTGATAACACAACAAATTAAGTGATTTTCTTGCTTTTATCGTTCTTGCTTGGCTTTAAATACTAATTTCTTTCTTTGGTGCAGGTTTTACTTAAATTGAAAGGGGCACCGCTGCATGTGCCTTAAAATAAATGAGGCAACATATACATCTATGTAAAATTGAAATTGTTGTCTTGGCTTATTGTTTTCAGGTGCTTCCTGGGCATTAAACCTGAGACGGGCTCGAAAGCCAAAAAGAGGCATGGCAATTTAAACCCCCATGTCAGCACATTCTTCAGAAAAATTGTTAACTTTGAGTGGATGTCTGTGTAGACATGTGTTAAGTGCTCCCCTCCTTGTTTTCTGTCTCCCTGGCTCCGCCTCTGCCCAGGTGCACCTGGTCTGCCCCTGGCTCCGCCTCTGCCCAGGTGTTCCAAATTCCACTCAGCCGTGTGTATATATAAAGAGAAGCTGGAGGAGAAGGATGTCTCGCCTATCCTAACGCCAGAGACACTGTCCTTAGAATACCTCTTTGCCATTTTGAGCTGTAGGCCATATTTTTGCAGATGTGTTTATGTTTAGCCTGGAGGACCTGGGGGGTATACTACGAAGCAGGATTTTCGCTTAGCCGGCTAAATTCAGGGAAAACTCCGGCTTTCCGGTCCTACGAAGCTGGTTCTCTTTTTAGCAGGCTAGATCTCCATGGTAACTTGTGCTTAGCGGCTAACCTGGTCGGGACCAGGTTAGGTTGCAGGCTAAGAGCTCAACTCAGTGAAAGCACTGCCTGCTGACCAATCAGAGCTCAGTGTGCGGAGTTTAAAGCGATCAAATCATATTACAGGAGAAAGGAAATACAGAAAAGCTGCCGTCGCAGGAAAGACGGCCGGCAAAAATCACCGACTGTGTGAACGTGAACATTAATAGAATATCACCTCCCATCTTCAGAGCAATCTGACTATTATAACATTAGAAAGCGTTAAGAAAGCTTACTTAAATATCTGCCACAACATAAGTAACCGGATCAGAGTAACATTAAGTAGCCTACAGTCTGTGTGCATCTGGACCCGGTGACGACATTACCTATTGACGCAGCAACCACTGTAAGTTATATTCTTGTTTAATTAGACTTCTCGGTTTCATTTATTCGACTCTGTATAATTGTTATTGTACCTTAAACGGCTAAATCGCTTTTGAGAGATTTTAAATCTCAGATCTGCTCAGGCGAAACCTGCTTCACAGGTCTCAGCACTCAAGCCTGCATTATTAATATAGGCAGGGCCAGTCTATTGTCGCCCATCAGCTGTAGATAGTTAACTCATTAGAGGGGTGTGCCCCTACAGCTGTGAGAACTGAGCAATCAGGCGTCCATTTTTAGGTATCACTTTCCTGGAGCGTCAGCTTCAGCGTCAGACAGCCGAAGACTGACAAAGACATTGGAGTCCTACAGGAGTAAGACTGACAAAGACATTGGAGTCCTACAGGAGTCACGAGGGAGGCAAAGAGGAGGCAAATCCTACTTTGATTGAGCTAAAGTATCGCTGGTGTTTTTATTTTCTATTTTGTTTCATTTTATTTTGTTGTTTAGCCCCTCGTGCTATAATCATGTGTATTTTCTCCATTCCTGTTCATGTGTCTTCTCGCAATTATCACTGGCCCCGTGTATCTCGTAATCGATATAACCGGCCTGCTCTCGTCTATCCCACGTGCTCCACTGAGATCCAACATCTAGTTTCAGGTGGCCTGTGGAACTGCCAGTCAGCTGTTCCTAAGGCTGACTTCATCTCTGGCTACGCCTCCCTGCAGTCTCTGGATTTCCTTGCTCTCACTGAGACCTGGATTACTCCATCCAACACATCCACCCCAGCAGCTCTCTCCACTGCATATTCCTTCTCCCATACACCCAGACCAACTGGCAGAGGAGGTGGCACTGGTCTCCTGCTCTCTCCCAAATGGAGCTTTTCCCTCTTCAAGCTACCTAACTTAACTCCTTCCACCTTTGAGTTCCATGCCGTCACAGTAACCCATCCTATACAGTTAACCATTGTTGTTCTCTACCGTCCACCAGGTGCCTTGGGGGACTTCTTGGAGGAATTAGATAATCTCCTCTCACTCATCCCTGCAACTGGTCCTCCCGCTGTACTTCTCGGAGACTTCAACCTCCAGACGGGGAAGATAGACAAACTAACATCTCTGTTAACCGCCTTTGCTTTCTCACTGTCTCCATCCCCACCAACTCATAAAGCTGGCAATGTCCTTGATCTCATATTCTCAAGGAACTGCGCTACTTCTAACCTCTCTGTAAACCCGCTCCACACATCCGATCACTTCTTCATTTCATTCTCTCTATCCCTTTCCAAACATAACAAACTAATCTCTTCCCATCCTACACTTGTACGCCGTAACCTTCGCTCCCTCTCCCCCTCTACCTTTGCCTCGTCGGTGCTCTCAGCCCTCCCTTCCTCTGATTCGTTCCAACTCCTGCCTCCAAACTCTGCTGCAGAAACTCTCCTCTCTACTCTCTCATCCACTCTGGACTCGCTCTGTCCTCTCACATCTCGGCAGGCTCGTCAGTCCCCTCCTGCTCCCTGGCTAAATGATGCACTGCGGGCTAATAGAACCGTCCTTAGGGTAGCAGAGCGGAAATGGTGGAAATCCAAACACCGTGACGACCTCCTAACCTATCAAGCTCTCCTCTCCTCTTTCTCTGCTTCGATCTCTCAGGCAAAAAGCACTTTCTTTCAAGATAAGATCCAATCTTCCTATTCCAATCCTAAAAAACTATTTTCCATCTTCTCCACCCTCTTGGACCCTCCAAAAGCTCCTCCTCACTTCTGTCAAGCGACTTTGTTACCCACTTTGAAAAAAAGGTTGATATTCGCTCTTCTTTTTCTGACTCACCTTTACTCACCGCTGGGTCACCAGACCCTCCTTCCACCAACACACTTACCTCCTTTTCCCCTCTCTCTCCAAGTGAGGTTCTTACCCTCATTACCTCTGCCCGCCCTACCACCTGTCCTCTGGACCCTATCCCTTCAAACCTCCTTCAGACTATCGCTCATGATATTCTACCGTTTCTCACCCATTTCATCAACACTTCTCTAACTTCTGGTCACTTTCCAAACGGTCTCAAGGAGGCAAGAGCAAACCCTCTCCTAAAGAAACCCACTCTCAACCCGTCTGATGTTATAAACTACAGGCCTGTCTCTCTCCTCCCGTTCCTGTCTAAATCACTTGAACGCGCTGTCTTTAAACAACTCTCCTGTTATCTCAATCAGAACAACCTTCTGGATCCGCACCAGTCTGGTTTCAAGGCAGGTCACTCCACAGAAACTGCTCTCATTGCTGTCACGGAGGAACTGCACACTGCCAAAACTGCATCCCTCTCCTCTGTCATCATCCTTTTGGACCTGTCTGCTGCATTCGACACGGTGAATCATCAGATCCTCCTTCGCACTCTCCAAAAACTTGGAGTTTCAGGCTCTGCACTTTCCCTCCTCACCTCATACCTGAAAGACCGTACCTACAGGGTGACTTGGAGAGGGTCTGAGTCCGACCCTTGTCAATTAACTATGGGGGTCCCTCAGGGCTCTGTTCTTGGTCCCCTCCTCTTCTCCCTGTACACAAACTCGCTCGGATCAGTCATTAGCCCGCATGGTTTTTCATACCACTGCTACGCTGACGACACCCAATTAATTCTGTCCTTTCCCCGCTCAGAGACCCAGGTCGTTGCACGCATCTCTGCTTGTCTAGCTGACATCTCTCAGTGGATGTCTGCTCACCACCTCAAGCTCAACCTTGACAAGACTGAGCTGCTCTTCCTCCCGGGAAAAGATTGTCCCACTCTTGACCTAACAATCAACATCGGCACCTCAGTTGTTTCCCCGACTTAGACTGCAAGGAATCTGGGTGTGACCCTAGATAACAACCTGTCCTTCACTGCAAACATCGCTGCTACAACACGTTGCTGCAGATACACGCTTTACAACATCAGGAAGATACGTCCCCAGCTGACTCAGAAAGCGACTCAGGTTCTGGTCCAGGCTCTCGTCATCTCACGCCTAGACTACTGCAACTCCCTCCTGGCTGGTCTACCTGCATGTGCCATCCGACCTCTGCAGCTCATCCAGAATGCAGCGGCTCGTCTGGTCTTCAACCTTCCTAAATTCTCCCACACCACTCCGCTCCTCCGCTCCCTTCACTGGCTTCCGGTAACTGCTAGAATCCACTTCAAGACACTGGTACTTGCTTACCATGCTGCGAATGGATCTGGCCCTTCCTACATCCAGGACATGGTTAAACCGTACACCCCAGCGCGTGCACTACGCTCTGCATCAGCCAAACGACTCGTTGCGCCCTCGCTGCGAGGGGGACCCAAGTTCCCATCGGCGAAAACACGTGGGTTTGCTGTCCTGGCTCCAAGATGGTGGAATGAGCTCCCCATTGACATCAGGACGGCAGATAGCTTGCACATCTTCCGGCGCAAACTGAAAACTCATCTCTTTCGACTCCACTTCGAGCGTTAGAACTATTAACGAAGCACTTTTATACTAATAAAGGACTGGCTTACCTAAAGCCAGTTGAGTAGCAATTGAAATGTTTGGCTCTATGAAACCTGATGTACTTATATGATTCTGTTTTCTTCAAGGTTTTGTCTTCCTGGTCGAATGTACTTATTGTAAGTCGCTTTGGATAAAAGCGTCAGCTAAATGCAATGTAATATCACTTCATAATGTATCATATATTTTCTTATCGGAGTCAGCTGAGCCGTATCTGGCCGTGCAACACTCAGTGTCACATACTGCATGCAGAAGTATTATTTTAAGCAACACATTAAGTTGACGAAACACTCGAGACAAATGTAATTAAAGTCAGATCGTGTTTTAGACGGGGCAGTGATATCATAAACCTGTTAATGTACGCATTCAAACACTTTTTCTTTTGCCAGCTGTATTCACCTTGCAGGTGCAGACTATGTGGCTTTTATCCTGGATAAAGTGTTTAAGTCATGGATGTTTAAAGTTTAACTTCTTCATTTTTGACTAGTATTAAAGTTAACTTTTCATTCAGGAAGTATGACGCTGCGCTGTCAGTGCGCTTCTCCATGTTTGATTGGTCGAATGCTCCAAATACCACCCCTTTCATGTGAACGCGCACCTAACTAGATAGGAAACGGCTGGCTTGAGCGATCCACTTGATAACCAGCGTCGTAGTACCGTTTAGCGAGAGCGCGTATGTTTTGGATTAGGCCAACCGGCTAACTCAAACATATCCAGGTTAGGTTGAACCAGCTTCGTAGTATAGGCCCCTGGTAGTCCAGTTTTCGCGGCTTTATTTTGTTTCCCACAGGGTTTATATTTGATTTCTGGTTAGGCGGGGGAGCTCGGGGTCCTACGGCCCGTGGTGTGGCTGGCTCGGGTTCCTTCCTTCTGTTTGTTCCTTTTGGCCAGTCCTCTTTTTGTTTCCCGTTTCGCTTGTGTGAGCAAACGGCTGATTGTCAATAAATGCTCGTTACCAAGTACCGGTTATTGCGTGTATTCTTTCATGTTGCGGGTCTCAGCACGAGTCACTACCGCAGAGTAGAGGTTGGGGCCGTAACAACATTTCCAAGACACTGTGAAATGTACTTTGCACTTCAATGGAGTAATAAAAAGTTTAAATGGGCATTTTCTTTGTGGATTGAATTGTGTAGTTATGGTACAATCCCAGTCAAATTTACAATATATTATCGTATTATTTAGATTTGTATATTCACAGTAAATTACTGGCTACTGTGTTGCATTACTTCTACAGTAATAGTGTGAACATACAGGTAATTACTGTAATTTATGTACAGCAAGGTACCATAATACCACAGCTCTGTATTGCTATATCACAGCAATTATATGGGCATGGCAACTGTAAAGTCACAGTATTTAGTTGTACTTTTATTCTAATTAACTGTAAAATATATACAGTAAATTACTGTGAAATATTTACAGTACATTACTGTGAAATCCATGCAACTAGTAGCGAGTAATTTACTGTAATTTTACAGCCAAACATTTTACAGTCTACATATGCGCAGATGCAAGGAGAAAACTCAAAGAGACTTTTAGTTGGATATATTATGGAAACTGGATACAATATTTTAAATGGAAGGAGAGTTGCTCACCATTTTCTGGTGCGATGACATTTGTGATTTATTCTGTATTTGTTTGACCCCGCCAGCCCACCCCATGTACTTTACATTGAAAGGTCAAACACATAAAAAGTGCTTCAGTCAACTATGAAGACCTTTCACAAATTAACTCTTTAAAAGGTTCACAGTATAAAAAGAAAATAATGACCTTTTATAGTAAGTGAAAAGACAAACTTTTTTTTAACATTACAGTATACTGCAATTTCACATATTAGCAGCATGGCTGTATCCAGTTTTAATAAATCAATGAACTTTAACCAGGTGCCAAGTTAATTTGTAGCTGCAATATAACAAAGTTGACGCGTTGTGTGTATGTACTACCAATCCGTGGGCGTTTGATGAGCTGCTTCTCTGAAAGCGGTGAAGAGGTCTTGCCATCCGTTACACTAGGACTGGAATTTTCACAATCATCTACAATGCAGAAAAAAACAAAACAAACATATAGTACAGAACAAATCCTGGAGAATACTGGAGCATTACAAAAAAGATTAGTGCTTCAATTCATCAAGACATGGCAATAGAAAATCAAAGGGAATGCAGGGGATTCCTAAAGTGAAACAAAAGTAAAAAGATTTACTAAACTAATGGTGATCTCTGATGCGTCTCCCCTCTTTTGCTTTCACTTTTCCTATTGAGTTTGTCAATGCTATTTGTGCTTTGGGGCACTTCACTGTAAATCAGATAATGATTATGAAACAAGAGGGAAGACATTACAAAAACTATTTTCACCTCAATACAGACCACTGGTGCCTAACATTGTATTTGATCAATGTAATCTTCCAGGTAGGCCACATTTTATTTCGGGAGCTACTATAGTTGTGTGCACAATAAGAAATTACACAACAACAGCACCTGTATCAACTGAGCAGTCAAACATTGTTTAAATGTAGTTAAAAAACAAATATAAGTATTTACATAAGCCTTTAATAAAATAATCAGGTGATCTCATATCCACATACTTAAACGTAAAAAAAGGACTATGACAGTTAAATCTAAAATATACTTCTGTATGTGTGCCCCTTTCAGCAATCAACCAAAAAACAAATTGTTAACGGAACAATGTGTTACCAAACACATGCATTTCAAACGGCAGCACTGTGGTGTCTGGCCACACCCCATAAATGCCGTAATTAAAGGTGCTTTCCATTACACACTTCCTTGTTAAACCAGAGAGAGAAATATTGCCATAAATCATGCCCTGTATCATTGTTGTTGAATTACCATAGTGAATTACTAAACTTTAGATGTTATTTTACACTACCCATGTCGTGTAAATTGTGGAACTGCTCCAAGGTCAATTAATTGGGCAGTAGTGGAATAAGTTCTGCTTAAAATGGATAAACCTATAATGAAACTCATTTTGGTATAATAATGAAAAGCATTATGTTGGTCAATAAAATCAGCTTCAGGTTAACATCTTTGTCTTCTGGTTTTGAAAAAGAGAAGTTTCTTTCCTCTCAGATGGAATGAACTTTTCTAAGCCATGGAAATAACATATTGGAGTTATTAATTTAGGTGGTATTTCCTATTAACTTCAATGTTTGTTTAAATGTCATGCTCATTAGTCAGTTGACCACTGAAGTGAGTTTTCGACACTACGTGACTGAGGAGGCACGCACATTGCATTTTTTTATACTTACTATTTGCATTTCCAGCCACTGACATGAGCCTCGACTCCAGATGCATAGGGATGTTCTCGCACAAGATACACACGCTCTGAAGGAAGTTGCAGCAATCTGCAGCTTTGGCCATAATATAGTAGTTCAACATGGCTTCGATGTTGTGTGTTGCAGAGGAGCTGCCGGGGCCCAGGACCATGTCCCAACGTCCCTCACTTGGCATCATTTCGCACAACTTCATTATTACCACAGGTGTCTGACCGCTAATTATTCGGAGCAGTTCTGAGGATTCCTGAGCCAAGACGGAGTTCACGTTTTCGTTGTCAGGGTCAACCTCCTCATCCATGGTCAGACTCCATCAGCTGATGAAAAAACGAGGCAAACATGAACACAATCCCACATTTGTAAATTCACGCACAATCTGAACTGAAGACACCTTTGATTGAGGAAGAATATGCAACAAAACTAAATAACCCTCTAATAAAACTAATGGGACTATGATATTAGTCAAGAGAATGTAAACATTCTCACTTCAAACCCTTGTATTGCTACAGAATGACACTATTGACCAGAGATGGGAAGCAACTAAGTACATTTATTCAAGCACTAAGTACAATTTTGAGATACTTGTACTTTACTTGAGTATTTCAATTATCTGCTACTTTGTACTCTACAATTCAGAGGTAAATTGCATACTTTTACTCCACTGCTTTGATTTATCAAGTACCTTTTAGTTACTTTACAGATTTGGATTAATGATGTGAAATATAATCAAAACTTAAATCAGACTTTAGTTACACCTGGAGTAAATTCGCAAGCTAACTTACAGTATAGTAATTAAAGCTATAGCTGCACCATTACCAGCTGTCATAAACACATTAATGCATCAATAATTATAATCAATACATATAATGTATTATTCTGAAATGAACCAATCTACATAGTGAGTACTTTTACTTTTGGTACTTTAAGTATATTTTGATGCAACAATACTTTTGTACTTTTACTTGAATAACATTTTGAATGCAGGACTTTTACTTGTATCAGAGTATTCCTACACACTTGTAATTCTACTTTTACTCAAGTACAAGATCTGAGTACTTCTACCAACTATTTTCTTGACCAACAAACATCATTATCATAACACAGAAGGCCACTGTTGGCAAAGTGCAAGAAGGGAAGTAATAATAGTAAATATATTACTATTTACAGTATTCCATTTCCAATAAAAAATGACACATTTCTTGATAGGAATCAGAAATCCATCATTTCTTCCCACAGCCGGTACAAGGAACAGTGCAGTGTAAGACCAAATGAAAGAGTAGACTAACATTAAATAAAGAGGAAAGCACACGTTTGTAAAGTAAAAACAAATAAGAACAAATCCGGGGTAAGAAAGATAAAACACCTTATTGATATATTACGCCTCTTTCAATTAGTTAATGGAGATGTTTACTTTCATTTGTAATATCTGAATTATTTACAACATGACACACACGTGATCTGGTTGTTTTTCACATGCAATGTATCCATTTCTATCATATCATAAGATACTTGTAAATGCTATTATAAAAGAGTTCTGTAAAAGTAATCGTCGAGCTTCAGTCGGCAGACTACAAAGTAACTCATAAAGCTAGAAATCTAGGTGTAGTGATGGACTCAGACCTGACTTTTAACAGTCACATTACAACAGTTATAAGGTCTGCATACTACCACCTGAAGAACATATATAGGATTAAAAAACTAATGTCACAACAGGACTTAGACAAGCGTGTCCATGCTTTCATCTTCAGTAGACTTGACTACTGCAATAGTGTATTCACAGGGCTCACAACAAATTCCATCAGAAAGCTGCAACTGATTCCGAACGCTGCTGCTCGAGTCCTCACAAACACTAAAAGAGTGGCTCACATCAGTCCGGTTCTGAAGTCTTTACACTGGCTTCCAGTCGACCAAAGAATTGATTTTAAAATACTATTGCTAGTTTTTAAATCACTAAATGGCTTAGGACCGAGGTATATAAACGATCTCCTGCATAACTATGAAGCATCCAGGAGTCTCAGGTCTTCTGGGTCGGGTCTGCTGTCTGTTCCGAGAATAAGAACTAAACATGGAAAAGCAGCTTTTAGCTATTATGCTCCGACAATCTGGAACACATTTACCGGATCGTGCACGTCCGCTGAAACACTCCCTATTTTCAAATCCAGACTAAAAACATATCTCTTTGCCGCTGCTTTTAATTGAGCTGTTCATACTCACACTGCAGTAGCCTTTTATTCATGTATTCTGTACCTGCTGTGTTTATTTATTTATTTCATTATCTTTGCTTTTTTATGCCTGTTTTTAAATGCCATTTAATAATGTGTTTATGCTGTATTTATTCTTAAATGTCTTTTGTTTTTATTTTGTAAAGCACTTCGCGTGCTGAAAGGGGCTACATAAATAAAATTGCCTTGCCTTGCCTTCTGTTAAACTTATTACGGGAAATGTCAATTAAGAATAGTAGTCAATATAAGTTACAATGGCGCAGCTATTTTGAATGCATGCGTGTTTTTATTAATGCGTTTTTAATAATATATATAGCCTATTATTTATATATATATAGGCTACACATAACTTCTGTTTTTCAAGGTAATACATCGTTTAATGCCTTAAGTTTTAATATAAAGTCGTATGAAGTATTGAGGGAATGTGAACTTTTACCTCCAGCCTGACCTGAAATGTATTATAGGTCATTTAAGGTAACGAGCATCACCGAGTCTTTATTCTGCAGCTGCATACAAAGCTTTTAGGCTGCATTAAACATTACAGTTTCTGTTCATGTAATAGTTCAATAAAACCCGCTTTAAACTGATATAAAATAAGCACTCACCAACCGCTGTGATCTTAGACTGCATCTTTCTGCAGTTAGGTCATTTATTTGAAAACGAAACCAAAGTAAATACTTTAGTTTTGGTTTCGTTATTGCGTTCGAGCTGCGCAGACACAGTCGTCGTGAATTCACGAAAGCCAGAAACAGTGGATGGTTAGAAAGCATGTCTGTTTATTGAACTACATCGCTAATAAGTTATTTCAATGATACATATGGGAAAAGAGAGTAGCTGGAGTGATAAAAAAGAGACATATATGCAGTGGCGGCGCCAGAGATTTTCTCTAGGGGGTGCTGTGGGGTAGCTTGACGTTTCATGGAGGGTGCTCAAACATTTAGGGTTTCCCATTAATGCACCAGCGCTACAGTTGAATTTTCTACTGCAACACTCCCCACGCACACACACACAGTGCACCCGCGACTGTTACAATGAAGGCTCGATAATCAGCTCACGGCATATAGGCAGGGGTAAAGTGCTATTTTTACAAGTGGGGAGCGGACCTCACCTCCTCTAGGAGGGTCCTCACCTCCTCTAGGGGGGTCCGGGGGCTAGCTCCCCCGGGAAGATTTTTTGTTACATATTTAAGTTAAAAGCATCAATCTGGTGCACTTTGAGAGCAACATTAAGAGATCTATGGATACATCTCAACACCCATACGAAACAGAACTGTCAACAGATTTTCTATTTCTTTATAGATATTTTACAAATCACTCCCCTTTTAAAACAAACCGTTTGAGACCCACTGAGATAACTAGACTAAAGTTAACTATCTAAACACTGAGAGAGTCCTTTACTTCACCTGAGCTGAGGTTACCTGAGACTCTCCGTCTGACAGGAGAGAGTTCTCCCTCCACCTTGTTGTTGAAAAAGCTCCTTATATCCATTAGCTTGGCTAGCTAGCACCAGATGCTAACCACAACGATCTCCGGTAGATACCTACTGGTGCGCGAGGCGAGCTCTCTCGCTCGCTCGCGCACGCACGCACACAAAATGGCTCGTGCCACACACACACACACACACACACACACACACACACACACACACACACACACACACACACACACACACACACAGAGCAGGACTTGAATGAAACACAGAGACCCAGAACTAAGCTACTTGTACTCACGAGGCCTATTATGTGCAGAATCCCTGTCGCTTTCAGTTGGTTTTGATTGAGTGTCCACACGTGGTCGTTTAAGGACTAAAAAACGATCAATTTTTCACTTTGCTGTTAGCAAATCATTTGGCGCTCTAGCTAACAGGAAGTCAATCAAGTGTCACAAAGTAATTTAGCCTATGGGTAGGTCAAAAATCGAATGGGTGCTGACCCTTGGCCTAATCATATCACCTGTGTTGGCTTTATGTTTTTGGTCAAAAATGTGCTTGTTTCACATATGCATTGATGTAATCAATAATATTTCTAATTTAATTTAATAAAAATAATAATAATAATTTTCGAAAAAAAAAAAAAAAAACACATATTTCTTGGGGGTGCTTAGGGGGTGCTTTGGCAATCCTGGGGGGTGCTTCAGCACCCCCTAGCTCCCCCCTGGCGCCGCCCCTGCATATATGAGAAGTGATCAGGACGAACAGAAAAGGAAAAGAGAGTACACTGAAGAGACCAGGGGGTCAGAGCAGGAGAAAGCCAGGAGGAGATGAAGACATTAGTGAAGAAGAATAAATGTATGTGAGGAATAAAGATGAAGTGAGACAGAGGCAGGGATCAGGTTGCAGATGAAACTCCAGCTGGACCACATGGTATGTTTTTATTCTCCTTGCATACATATTCCATTACAGCAGCAAAATCTAGCGGCTCTTAGTATTGACACATATTTATTGAAATGTATTGCTGCACAGGTCACCTTTAGCCAGGGGCGGACTGGGACTAAAATTCAGCCCTGGAAACTGACCCAGTCCGGCCACATGAAATGTCAAATGTTAGAAATCCGCTGTTTATTATTTAAAGTTTTACGTCCGATTCACTCCTTGTTTCCTCTCTGCAGTGTAGGCTACACAGCTCCAGTTTGGGCATTGGCCTGTCATCAGATTTCATTTTTAGTTGCTGCTGCCTGTAGCGGAAGTTTAGTACAATTATTTTTGATGAAATACTCCAAATCTCCACCCTCCATAATTGCACTTGCTTCAGTTGCTTGCTACTTTTTAAGGGCGGTGATGACAGTTAGGCCCAATCCCAAACCACCCCCTCGACACTACCCCTCCGTGACGGAGTGAACTCCGTCTGTAGCCACACTCGCAGCTCAACAAGGCTCCCTCCTGTCAGATGGAGGGAGTAAATACAGCAGCAAGCTTTGGGACGGCCTCCCCTCTCTCCGGCAGAAACAGGAAATGCCGTAACTGTATGTAACAACGGTTTCAAATCAGCATCTCTTAGACAAAAAGTTTAAATGAATAACTCAAATAAAACTCCAAACATATTTCATTGTGTTTCAAAGCTCTTTTAGTTTTAAACCTGATGTTTATAAGCTTCTTAGTTTTTGCAACGGTCTGTAAATATACACAACTTTATAATAAAATGCACACATTTACCTTTTTCTAGACTAAACACAGGTATGATCCTAAATTAAAAACACAGTGAGGTTATCATGAGGTTGTTAACATCGTAGTTTATCAGTGGATTTTTGCTGGAACTACTTGTAAACAGCGTGTTTCCTGACGGACACACACAGCGTGACTCCGGTCAGGTAGAGACCGGTCTCAAGTCAGCACCGCTGCAGACTCGCTGTTTGAGGGCTTGATAGCCCACTCCCCCTCCACACTCGTTGCTTTGGAACAGCCCTCAATATGGCGGACCCTCCGCGTGAACGCGCAAACGGAGGGGTAGGGTGGAGGGGGCGGTTTGGGAATGGGCCTTAGTCATACTTGCCAACCATAGACTGTATATATAAATGGACGTAGGGTCCGTGACATCACCCATAGGATTCTGCAGAGTTGCCGTGAAGCCCTTAGTAGGCGGAGTCGGCCACTAACGGCTCAACAGTGATGTCCCCGCTCAGAGACCCAGGTCGTTGCACGCATCTCTGCTAGTCTAGCTGACATCTCTCAGTGGATGTCTGCTCACCACCTCAAGCTCAACCTTGACAAGACTGAGCTGCTCTTCCTCCCGGGAAAAGATTGTCCCACTCTTGACCTAACAATCAACATCGGCACCTCAGTTGTTTCCCCGACTCAGACTGCAAGGAATCTGGGTGTGACCCTAGATAACAACCTGTCCTTCACTGCAAACATCGCTGCTACAACCCGTTGCTGCAGATACACGCTTTACAACATCAGGAAGATACGTCCCCAGCTGACTCTGAAAGCGACTCAGGTTCTGGTCCAGGCTCTCGTCATCTCACGCCTAGACTACTGCAACTCCCTCCTGGCTGGTCTACCTGCATGTGCCATCCGACCTCTGCAG
Source organism: Gymnodraco acuticeps (assembly GCF_902827175.1). Classification (NCBI taxonomy): domain Eukaryota; kingdom Metazoa; phylum Chordata; class Actinopteri; order Perciformes; family Bathydraconidae; genus Gymnodraco; species Gymnodraco acuticeps. The sequence goes on along the minus strand of NW_022992216.1, from coordinate 2,054,408 downwards.
CTCATCCAGAATGCAGCGGCTCGTCTGGTCTTCAACCTTCCTAAATTCTCCCACACCACTCCGCTCCTCCGCTCCCTTCACTGGCTTCCGGTAACTGCTAGAATCCACTTCAAGACACTGGTACTTGCTTACCATGCTGCGAATGGATCTGGCCCTTCCTACATCCAGGACATGGTTAAAACCGTACACCCCAGCGCGTGCACTACGCTCTGCATCAGCCAAACGACTCGTTGCGCCCTCGCTGCGAGGGGGACCCAAGTTCCCATCGGCGAAAACACGTGGGTTTGCTGTCCTGGCTCCAAGATGGTGGAATGAGCTCCCCATTGACATCAGGACGGCAGATAGCTTGCACATCTTCCGGCGCAAACTGAAAACTCATCTCTTTCGACTCCACTTCGAGCGTTAGAACTATTAACGAAGCACTTTTATACTAATAAAGGACTGGCTTACCTAAAGCCTGTTGAGTAGCACTTGAAATGTTTGGCTCTATGAAACCTGATGTACTTATATGATTCTGTTTTCTTCAAGGTTGTGTCTTCCTGGTCGAATGTACTTATTGTAAGTCGCTTTGGATAAAAGCGTCAGCTAAATGCAATGTAATGTAATGTCAGAGTTCAACTCCCGCCTTCTCCAAATAAGGGCAAAGAGGCGGAGCCGAGGCGGGACCTCCTGCCACAGAGCTGGAAGTTCCAGAGCTAGCTGAAGCTACCAAGCTAAGCTAACATGCTCCCCATCTGCAGTCGCATTTTACGTTTCTAAGGTAAGCGGACATGAAACTATTCAGCAAAACTATAAATAATAATCTAAGTTATTGAGTTTTTAGCATAATATTTCAGAATCTTAAAACCCCTTAACGTTTGTATGCAATTGTGCTAAATTCAACACTGGAATCAAGCAAATATTAATATGTTTGCATGACATTAGTTATTTATATTTTGATATCACTTAACTATACGTTTAATACATTTAAGTCAAGCTAAGGTACATGTGATGGTAGCTAGTTAGTGCTCTTACCTTTGAGGCCTCCTCCAAACAGCATAATAACCAGACTGTATCATTAAAACTAAGTACCAGTTCTAGATCCTTGACTTTAGACAAACAATTCAAAAGACAACATGTATTTAAAGACCAATCTTTATTTGAATGTGCCTCTTAACCTGAGATATTAGTTATACAGTAATAGTATTGACAATCTAAAAAAACTGAGCAACTCAACAGTCAACTTTATGTTTCTTATTGTCTAAAGCATTTATTATTTTCATTTTCCCCCTCTCATATTCAGTGTGGACGGATTGAGACAGCGTGGTGTCCAGAGAGCTGCAGAGACTTCAGGGAGAAACCTCTGTGTGATGGACGTCCTGTCTGTTGGTTTGGAGAGGACTGAGGGTCTTTCCTCTGCGAGGAGGACCAGGCCAGATGGAGGAGCCCATGCTGGGCAAAGCTGATACCAACTGCACAGGCCTAGTCTGTCACTTTATTTGACTAATGTGTTTACTTATACATTTAATAGGTTTACACCTTCTGTCCATATGTGCTTTTTATTTAAAACATTTGATTAACTTTTGGTTCACATTTCAATAAATTGTATTTGCACTCCTTTCGTCCATTATTCTTACTGAAAATGTTAGATTACACATTCACATCTGACTGAAGATTGGCCCCATTTATTTGTGACGTTGCAAACTCTGCGGTACAAGGCACAAGTGATGTGAAGCTCATAAAGTGAGGCAAATAGAAATAATCAGCGGATGGAGTGTAGATGTGGAAATAGCTGCATTCGATCAGCTGACTGTTTTTACAATAAAAGTAGTTTCTTAGTGAATGTCCTGTACTGGTCTTAAAATCTCATAACATCAGCTTTTAATGATCCTCTTGGATGTTCTTCTTGACCCTCAGAGAAGGAGAAGATGTCGTGTCTTTCAGGCATGTCCTTTCCTAACAAAAATGACAGGAAACATAAAACATATTATTGCAGAACAAGTGTGTTATTTATGAAAGCGGTGTGTTTGTGTGTTTAGGGGCTGTAGATATAATTATTTTGTAATTGTAATCAGATTATGAATGAACAGTATGAAGTTCATCAACATTGAAATATATGTTATTATCAAAATAATATTGAACTGTTATCAAAACGTAGTGCAACTGTAGAAGCTTGCTCTGTTGGCTCACTGAAAGAATAACTTTTATCACGTTTTTACAGACAATATTGAGAGATAAATAGTAGCAGTTCTCACTATGTGTTAAATATCTTTGCCTTCAATACATTAAATTAGAAAGCTGACAAAGTCATATTGCTAAATATCTAAATGTAACTTTTTGCATGGAAAAAACCCTCAACTTAACTGATGTGTAGGTGATCTAGTATTTAGTATTGTTTAATGGAATGTATATCAGTGTATTCAAGTCAATACTTCATTCATTTAAACCAATATCTTTCTTGATTTTTTGTACAGTATGAAAAAAGAGTCTTTGTACCTGAGCTGAAGTTCACTATATATATATCAAACAATATAACTGATTCTCTTCTGTTGAACATGTTGGATTGTGTATTGTCCGAGTCAGGGTCCTTTTTATTTTACTGTAATTTTGGAAGTTGTGTTACCAACATAATAAAATATCTCTAAGTTACAAGGATGTAACCTTATTTTATCAACCTCAAACAGAAGCCGTTTGTTCAACAGTATTATCCCACTTAACGCTTAACACTTGTCTATTTCGTTTGAACCTTTATATACAGTCTATGATTTTAACTTGGAGGCTACGATTAGCATCATTAGCACCGATGTAGCTACCACTAGCTTACATGCTAACCCAAGCCTTACCATTCATTACGTAGCTGATTAAAATCATTAACACATAAATAAAGCACTCAAATTTCACTTACCGCATTCATGCACCGTCTGTTTTAACCGCAGAGCGAGTCACAATAGTCCGATATATAAGCACGAAGAACAAACAACCACGGCCGGCTACAAGTTGTGTTTCCTGGATGAACTGAGCAGGCAGAGTCCCTGTAGCTAGCTTCACGGAGCAGGTAGCAGAGAGACAAGAAGCTAGCAGTGGCAGTCACTTCACAGAGCCGTCACTCAATGTGACCACGCCCTAATTTATGCAAACACTTTAAGACCTAATATAAATAAAAGGGTCGCGTTAGAAAACAATTCACTCACAGATCCATAATCATGAAGGTGTAATCTAACTATATCGATAATAAAATGTATGGAGCCAGGGGTAGAAACATGTTTTTTTCTGCTGTAAAATTGGGCATTTTAACATGGGGTCTATGGAAATTGCTCCTTTCTGCAGCCATCGCCTATCGGCCAATATATGAACTGCAGTGTGTGGCACTTCCGTATTGGCTTCCCGGCTCTACCCCACAGTTTGCCGCTTGTTGCCAACCCTTCCGATCAATCTATGGAGTCAGATTTGGGTCAATATTCTAGCGCGCAAAACAAGCTACTCACGAGCGGAAAATGTGCTTTTACATGCGCATGAAATGACCCTCGCACACAGATTAAACCCCCGCGAGCGGCTATGCGCTCACTCGCGAGACAGCCCACTGTGGAAAGCCATTTGCGCCATTATTCGTGCGTAGTTTCGCGCGAATTAAAGGGAGGCAATCCGATGACGTTATCAGTGATTTTAAGCTGATTAATTACCGAAATAACATCAACCCTGTGGGTGGCGCCATTTTGACGAGTCACATGACTTATTTTACCGGAAGTGACGTGAACTATGCGTTTGGTGTCGAGGACAAATTGACGTATGTGCTTTGTTCATGTTGTTTACTCTAGTTACTCTCACAATTCTATTGAAATATGCCTCATTGTATCGCGAAACATTGCCACAATTCGGATAGGAACAATCCACGGAATGCTCGGTTCCATCTATTGCCAACGGGTAAGCGTAGTGTAAAGGAAACGTCTGTGTAGCATGCAGTGGAGTCACAGACTCAGGAAGGAGACACGGGAAGAGTCGGAGCTTTGATGTCAAACCACTGTGATTTATTTGGAGTTGGTACCAGAGTATTCACATCACAAATCCAAGAGTCAGAGGTTCTGACTTCACGGTAGAGTTGCCACGTCAATTCTGGAGAGCCTCTCTCTTGCCAGCCCATCTAACTGGTTTCGCAGAGAGTAAACAACATATTTGAGAAGATAGCCTAAACAGTGTGGGAACACTGAGCTACTTGCGTCGGACACTTATGACCTCGAAGATTTCACCTTGGAGTCCACAAATACGGAGAAGGAAGTGTCCCAGTGTACCCACAACACAGACCATCTGTGACCCAGTATTGACCGGTCACAGAATGGGAACAATAACATTGTTGGCTAAGCAGCCTGTGTCCTTAAAGAAGGTAAACAGACATCAAGGTTTGTCCTGTATGTTACAAATTGGCGTCTATGATAATTATTTCCATAACACGTAGGAAGTACGTTCGGAGGCAGTGGCTAGCGAAATGTGCTCGGCCCGAACCGAAAGATCCACAGGCGTATGTATGCAGCGAACATTTCAAGTTTCCGGACGACTACTCTGAGAGTATGATGAAACATAAAATGGGATTTATTAATCAACCATTACTTAATGGGGATGCAGTGCACTGCCAATGCCAGCCAGCGTAAGCACATTACGCAGCAGACTTTACTTATTGTTTACTACGTAAGGAAGCAGGAATTGCAGGACCCAGAGCGCACGGAGCACAGAGCGGACAGCAGATAACGGAATTGCAGTTGTATTGCTTATAGATTATCAGAACATTTCAAAGGGGACACAGTCACATTGGATATTAACCTATGGATTAACTACATCATCGTTTTTATCGTTGTAATGCCATTGAAGACCAGTTTAGACCAGGCAAAGACGAAGGTAAGCCATGTTAGCCTAGCCCTAGCGCATATTAGTACCTAGCGCCACTTGTTTTGATGTACGTTTTTGTTGATAACGTCGCGAGTTTGTATCTTTCAGTGTTGAGGTGAGCACCGTTAGATTATGTGTCTTTACGATCATAAACGATGTGTTGGATGTGCAGCTAGGATAAGTAATAAGGGAGCTAGGAGTGATTTTCGGTGCAGTAATAGGTTAGCATTTTTCGCTCGGGGCTAATTCAGAGGCTCACTGTTAGCATTGTGTGTTTTTTTGAAGAAAAAAATGAAAAAGATCAGTTAAATTAGTTTTTTTTCCCGTTATATGGATATAAAATATTCATAGTTTATTAAATATTAAGGTTCCTTAGACGTTGTTTCCTGCAAATGACGCGATTTCGGCCCCGGAACCGGGTCCGTGGGGCCTAAGAGGATAACAGAGTATGTGTTTTTTATTTTTTTTACAGTTGTATTTGGATGGAATGAATACCTATAGTGATCATTCAAAGTAATAAAATGATTTTTACAGTGAAAAAGGTCAAATGGAACTGATGGTTCCCAAATTACCCAGAGGTGAGTCCGCCTGGACTTTATTTTTCTAAACTTCTTCCTCGGCTGACGAGTCCGAACTCAAATACTCCGCCATGTTTTCGTCGAATGAGCTGTTCGTGTGTTTACAAAGTGAACGCATAGATGATGTCACGACCATAGACTGTATATATAAAGGTCACGACCTAGTTTTTCGGATCATGTGACTACTGAAAATGGCCAAAATGGCAGCTGCCTGACGGAATATACAGGTTTTTGATAAAAAAAGAGCTATAAAATCATTATTTACCGGGGAATATCGCTGATTTCTTCAGGGTATGGTTTAAACATAATGTTTCACTAAATACTGAAGTTTTGATTAACTATCTAATGACTGGAGCCTTCCTTTAACGGGGAGGTCCGTTTAAGTTCAAAGTTTCAGTAACCAATCAGTGAAGAGCAAAGTCAGACCAAAGCAATCTGTAGATGAAAAGTTCCTGACATTGTGAGGCTGTAAATTGTACATTATTCCAGATTCAGGGGACTATGTATTAATTTGCCTTTCAATATAATACATATATCAATCAATATAACCTGCCTTCATTGTCTTTTAAAATAAAATCACCTTACCTTACTGAAGTGAAGGGTATTTATTTCTCCTTAAATCACCTTTTAAATGTACTTCTTATAACATGGCATGGTGTTACATATCAACATTTTCAGTCTCTGGTCTTGCTAGAAATGCAATGTCACTTACTTATGAGATACTTAGCTTAGAAATCAGATTTTTGGAAAACTTAAAAACTCTTGTGAAAACACAGATGTACTCATGTCATCCATTTGTTTTGGTGTTTCAGATTTGGTTTACCAACGTTTTTGGTTCACAAAAGTAGTGAAATATATGAATTACACTATAGGCCTATATAAATGTGTTGTTCATGTCTAAAATGAAAATGTGTAAAATAGTTATATCACTCTACTTTCACCACAGAAAAGTTACATCAGGACTGATTCATGACTTCATATTCCATACTGAGGTTCATGTGATGTGTACAAATACAAATTGAGCATTACAACTTTTTTATTCAACCAACTATTTGTTAACATAAGAAACTGTAAAATCTCAATATTTACAATACAGGGTTCATACACTTTTTCACCAATGATTTTCAAAGATTTTTCCATGACCAAAAAAAATGACTTTCATGTTGCTAGCATGCGCTGCGTCGCCCATATTCGAAATATCGAATATGTTACAACACAGTTTGTATTTAGCACGTCTTGGGTCAATGTCTTTTGATAACCACAATTGGTACTTGTCCTTTAGAAGCCATACATTGTCGAAACTGCACTTCCCTGGCATCTTTATATCAAATAGTAGCTCCTGTAGACTAGAGGGCGTGATTGTAAACCTCTCTCACCAGCGAAATACTTCCACAGTTGCCATTTTACATTTCATTATACGATACAGTATTTATTATCATTATAGTATTACTATTTCGGCGATTAGATAATATATAAATTATATTTGATGCAACTTTAGTTATATTTCCATGACTTTTCCAAAACTTTGTGAAAAATATTGCATTCCATGACTTTTCCAGGTTTTTAATGACTGTACGAACCCTGACAATATCAGAACTTTCTCAACCAACTATTCATTATAAATGTAAAGACAGGGGGAGCAGTGCCATGGTCTTTGTCTGTCTTCCAAGACAGTGGGTCTGGCTGCTGTGTAGGTGGGGGTGATGGTGCATGGGTTGCTGGTGGCTGTGTCGGAAGGAGGGAGGTGTGCTAGGCGAGACTTCTTTGCTGACTGGGTTGATCGTGATGGCTGTGGTGGAGGCCTTTGTACCGAGGTGTATCTTAATCTTGTGGCAGGCACAGATGGAGGTGGAGGCTGCTGTAGTGATGCTGGTCCTCTGGTCCTTGGTGATGGCTCTGGTGAAGGCCCTTGAGCCACAGTAGATCTTGACCTGGGTGCAGGCACAGATGGAGGTTCTTGCTGCTAGGCCCAGGCAGCTGTGAAATCGGAAAGAAATATAGGACAATAATGACTACTAAGTTCATTAAAATATAAAGTTCAAGTGGAATGTTTCTCAAGCACAAATAACAATGCACAACTCAAAATAAAATGGGGAGGTGGGACAGGAGTCTCTAGAGGCTTCTCAATTCTTAAATTTCCCCTCCTCGAGACTTAGTCCCGCCCACAGGAGATGCGAGCAGAGGACCGAGGAGGGGAACCGAGGAGAGAGGAGGGGAAGCAGCAGACGTTTAAAGAAATGAGAACTCCTCTCCTCTGAGCGGTCATATTAAAGCGACGTCCGTTCATTATTACGTGGCAACAGCTGCATCAGCTGTCGAGTGTTTTATCATAGCGCTGTATTTTATAATCTCTGTTAGATCAGCTGAACATTGTTCCCCCACATATTTACTTTGAATTCATTGAGAGTGCGGTATAATGAGACAATAACAGGCTACAGATACGGACACACACACACAAATATATTTATATAAATATATACAATTTAAAGTATGAGAGCTCAGCACTCTCATAATAACGTAACACAATCAGAGACTGGATATATCCCCCCCTCTCTCTGGTCGCTGAAATGGGGAATTGAAATTACGGGCCAAAAGTTGTATTTACAAGTAGCCTATTAAAAGTAAGCAGAGGACACCAAACCAACTGAGACCATCTGTCCGCCGCATCTACGCACAGTACAACACACACTGTACCACACACACCTACACACTGTACCACACACACCTACAGCCCCTAAAGCATATCAGGCTACAGCCGTTGTGTATTTTATTATGTGAAGCACTAAATGGTCTTAGAAAAATATCGACTCTTTGTAGTTATCTACTAAACTAAAGCAAATAAAGAGAGTAGGCCTGTTATACTCAGTGATATATATTATACACACTGCTCTGCTTTCTGCATGGACCTCACAGCTGTTCTCTCTGGAAACATCGCAACGCGATGAGAGCAGTTTCTAAAATAATATCCAGGGGATGCATGCAGAGCTGTCATTGGCTGAGATAAGTCCGGCCGTGCGTCACGCCTCCACCGTTCCCGGAAATGCATCCGCGGAGGAGCCGTGGAGGAACCATCAGTGTATCCTCAGTTATAGCTCCTCCAGAGAGCCTCCTCGATGCTCGATCCTCAGTGTGCATTTAGAGAAATGAGATGTCCTTCAAAATGGCGCGCTGAAATTCATTTCCGGGTCACTACCGGAGGACCGAGGAGTCGAAATTTGAGTATTGAGAAGCCTCTTCTCTCTCTCTCTTGCAACCTATTTAACTATGTTACATCCACACAATGAAAGTACACTATTACTGTAATATTTACCTATCTTCAAATGGATCCTTGTTGTTGTTGCTGTATTCTCCAGGTTCTGATGCTCCATCTCCACTGGTGCTAGTGATACAAGTCCGCTGTGCAGATCTGGTAATCAGATAACCCGGTTGAACAGGAGAAAAGAATGAAGCAGAGGGAAAGTTGCTGCCGTTTGTGTGGTTGTCCGAGACAGAATTTATTAAAAACATTAATAAATTCACTTACAAAATATAACCGTTTTCTCTATTTATCTAATCATTCTCTGGTTTGACGCCACATGTATCTCTGCGTTGTGTTGTGTGGTCGAATGAATATGGCTTCCTTCTTGCCAACCAGATTTATTATCTGTGCAAACAGAATATAATGAAATGGCTTCACCAGCTTTCTACCTCAATACTTCTCCTCAGTGAGGCCTGAAGCTAACTGAGAATGTAAAAATACATTTAGCCAATCAAAATAACTGTCTGACATATTTCGTTTTCTAATAAAAAATTGACATAAATCCACATGTCATATTATGACTTTCATGAAGGATTAAAGCCTTTTTCATTTACAGTATAATACAGTGATAACCGATAACACACACAACCCGACTGTACTCCCTTTAACATGGCTGTTGTACAGGCACAATATTAGCATAGCATTTAAATGATATGAACAATTATGACCTCAGACCAGCATTTCACATATTTATACAAACAGAATAACCTTGAAATGTAAGCCAGACTAGTGCATGGGACTCATTACACATAGTAACATAGTAGAGCGCTACATTATTCAGGGAGCAACAGCCTGTGTTAAAGAAGCTAGCGGACGCCATTAGCCACACGCTAGAGGCGTAGCTCACAGAACGACATTAAAGTTAACTACACATAAAACAGTGTCAAACACACGTCTTAGATCGAAATATGACAATCTGTGTACACACTACTAACCTGTTGAACAGGAGAAATGAATGAAGCAGAGGGAAAGTTGCTGCCATGTGTCTGTCGTCGTCTTCTTCTTCTCTCGGACCATGCCGTTTCTCTAACGCTAAACCGGAAGTGGCGATACCGAAAACCGGAAGTGAGTCTAAGAACGGCGAATTTAAAGATAACAATACCATCAGCACTCCTAGTGGTGAGTTTATGAACTGCAAACAAATTATAACATAAAATGCCTTTAAGGCAGCACACTGTTTGAAGCGCTGCACATTATATAAACTAACGTTACACACGGCAACGACATTAACTGCAAACAGTCGTGACTTGTGTGAAGTGTAACATTAAACAATATATTAACCAGAGTTGGGTGTAACGCGTTACACAGTAACGCGTTACTGTAATAATATTACTTTTGATTGATTGATTGATTGATTGAAAAGTTTATTAACAGCTTGTATATTGGGTACAGTACAGTACAGCTCAAAACATACAATTGTTAAGGGGATGCAGACCAGAGAAAGACTTTCGTCTTGTTTACATCAGGGTCCCCCATTTCCAATTCATCATGTCATTTAAGACATATAAGACATATTTGACATACAGATGGCTTATTTACAATTTACATACAGGTGTTTTTTTTTTACATACAGATTGCTTGTTTACAATTTTCATTTTAGATTTCGTTCTAATACATCCTAACCGGACATTTAAGACATAACAAGTCTACAGATATACAGTTAGTAACAGAGTCTAAAATGCGAGTATATACATAGATGGGGGGGGGAAGCTGTCCATTGAACGACAGGTTGAGATTTGTACCATTACCGGGGCCAGTTTTGCAATGCTCTCCCCCGAAGGTGCTCTTTAAGAGAGGTTTTGAAGGTAAGTATAGTTTTACTTTCCTTTACAGTTGTGGGAAGAGCGTTCCACCTTGATGTGGCATAATTGCGAAACGTGTATTCTCCCTTTTTTGTGCCAAATCTGGGTTTCACATGATTTGTGGAGCTCCCTCTGGTGTTATGATCATGGTATTCCTTGACCTTTGGGAAGAATTTTGACATGTAGATGGGTACCATAGAGGTGTAGTGGATCTTGTAGACCAGGCCCATTGCAAGTAGCTGTACTCTGTCTGTTTTGTCGGTAACGGAGTAGTGTAAAGCGCTACTTTTATAATTCAGTAATCACACTACAGTTACTAACATTGCCCCGACACGCGTTACTTCGTTACTTACTAAAATCAGTCATCAAACCTCAACAAACACCTGCAAAGAACACATGCTAAGGTGAAGCTAAAGCACAGCTATTTGTTGTTTGTTTATATCACGTAGTCTGTTCTTCTTCTCTGTTTTCTGGTTGTTGCCTCTTTTGAATGACGAATACACACTACCGCCGCCTGCTGGTAAGGAGAGTTATTGCCACTCACGCATGCGCAGTTCGTACGTGCTGGGCTGAAGTCTTGTGTCTTGTGTTCCAGTGCAACACATGGCCAACATGCAGGAGAACACGCCGACGCAACAGCGTGAGCAGAGATATACTGCGCAAAATATACAGATAGCAGGAGACAGAGGACAGCCACGGTCAGATAGGAAAACATTCAGGATCTGGATCAGTCTTATGCGACAATGGAAACTGAACTAAAGAGAACATTTGAAACTTTAGCAGTCTGCGTGATCTGCCTGTAGGGAGGGGCGGGCCGGCCCTGCGAGTAAAGTAACGAGTTACTTTATGTAGAGAGTAACGAAGTAGTGTAATATATTACTTTTTTTTAGTAACGACCCCATCTCTGATATTAACATATTAAATACAACATTTATGACACCACTCGTTCCACTCAGTAACCCTCTTTGTTCTAAGACATGTCTATACACTATCATCTTCTCCATCCATTTACACAAGTGTGATGTTAATGCTATGGGTCTGTAGTTACTGCCCATGATTAAGTACGTAAAATATGCGCACTTCGACCATGCACTGCGTGGGTGTAAAATTACTGCAATCTGCTTGTAGAGTAATGTTCTAAGTATCAGTGTCAGACATTCGAGATGGCCGGGTTCGAGTCTCGGAGTGGAATTTGTTTCTCTCCAGATTATCTGTTTTAAATGATTTATAATCTTTGTATTTAATGGGGGGCTGTGGCTCAGTGGATAAGTGTGCTGGACTTCGAATCAGGTGATAGCAAGTTCGAATCCCACTGCAGTCAGCATGTAGTTGTGTCCCTGGGCAAGACACTTCACCCTCAAATTAAGGTGGTAGCCTGTCTTCTGCGCTAATGTTTCACGGCAAATAAATGGAAGTGTATCAGCCTCAGATGTATTAGTGTTGCTCCAGCTGAAAACTATATCCAACCATATCAAATTAATAGTACCACAAAATGGTTCTGAGACTTATTCAGAAATGTATACAAAGGTTCATCACAAACACGGCAGCATTTTCTGCTTCTATTTCATTGCATGCTTCAGAATAGTATTATATATATATATATATATATATATATATATATATATATATATATATTAGGGCTGTTAAACGATTACACATTTTAATCAGATTAATCACAGCTTAAAAATGTATTAATCATGATTAATCACCATTCGAACTATGTCCAAAATATGCCATTTCTTTATGTATATTGTTGTGGGAATGGAAAGATAAATGAAAGAAGGCGGATATATATCCATGTTTATTATAAAAAAATTCTGTGTGTCAAAATGAAAGACAGCCCACACACCTATCAATCATCAAACCGTGGGATCTTAATTCATTACGTGTTGATTTCTATCAACGGGGGAGTACTTCAGGAAAGTCGACGGGGGGGGGGGGGGGGCGCTAGTGGAGTACTTCGTGACCACAGAGTGTGAACGTTGTGATCAGCTGTTTTAGCGCAGTTCTCCAGTGAAGGGGGGGAGTCTCCCTCCGCAGCCGGTTGGCGTAGTTTTTTGGCACAATTCCGTTGTACAGACTGACGTTAACAGCAGCCCTGTCTTTGCACACAGAGACCGACTCTGTAGTTCGGTGATCTAACCGCCTTCTGGAAAAGCTTCACAAGTACGTCGGTACGCAAATGCGCTTTGTGACACAAGTGCTGGTACGCATTTCAGATTATGCACATAACCTTTGTACCAGTTATGTGCACCCCTGTACTAGAGCAAAAGTATTCTCCATCAGGACTTCCAGCAACAACACCACGCCGTTATCTTGATTCTGATTGGCCAGAAGACATTATCAAAGATGTTCTATTGAGAAGACAATCACTACGTGACAAAAAAATTCAAAACCGTTTCTGGTCTTCGGTATTTCCAGACAAGTGGCTACTGAAATCAATCTTACTAACTGCCGTCTGTGCAATTCTCGGCGCGAGTTGGCGGACTTTATTTAGCTTACTTTAACATCATTTTTCAAGGTGGGGCTAAGCCATTTCTTGGTATGGGTGTAGCCTACCCCAGCCATACCCTGGCGCTGCCACTGGTGGGATGTATGGGGCGGGCCATTCTACACATGCGTTAAATGCATTAAATATTTTAATGTAATTAATTCAAAAAATTAATTACCGCCGTTAACGCGATAATTTTGACAGCATTAATATATATATATTAACTGTACACTTTACGAATATGATAGTTTTTTATGGACAACTTTACCATTCAATCTCGTCCAACTGATCTTGCAGCTGTCACTCCTCGGCTCTTGGTAGTTCAGGCATTTATCAAACCTGGCAACTCCGGGCTTCCTTGCAGCTGTCAATCAAAGTCCAGTGGCTCCGCCCCAAAGTGCCAGAAACTTTTCACGCACGCGTAGACAGACTCCGCGAGCGAGTGAGGCTGACACTCCCGTGAGCAAGAGCGGTTTAATCTGCGCGCGAGGGTCATTTTAGGTGCGTGTAAAAGCAAATTTTCCGCTCGTGAGTAGCTTGTTTTACGCGCTAGAATATTGACCCAAATCTGACAGCTCCGGCGATGATCCACTAGCACCATCCCCCCCCCCCCCCCCGCGGTGGTTTTGAAATGCTCCCGATTTCTGAGGTCTCAAGGTTGGCAAGTATGGCTACAGTACGAACTGAAGTTGATGCGATTTGATTGGATTGTGAGGCATGACGCGAGCCTCATGAGCCTCATTGGTCAATCTCTCGATTTGTTTTCACCAAGGGAAGCCAATTTCGGCTAGCCTCCTCTCGCAACAGAGAGTGCAATCTACTGTTTCACCATAACATCTAGGGGGGCGCTGTTTCACTATTTGTAAAATATTCAATGAGTATCAATGGTGGGGAGATGGGCCGGCAGAATAATTACCGAAACTAAACGAAGTGTTTTTATTTATTTATTAAAATGATAACTACAATCCAAAAAAACAGGGGAAGCCTGGCTTCCCTTGGCCTCCAGGAGAAAACGCCACTGAGTTCAAGGGATAATTCTCACCCACCTCTTGCTCTTGCCCTGCACTTGTATGTGCCAGTTGAGCTGGTTCTTCCACCAGCTCAACTCTGTCTTTTTTCTCTTGCCTTCTCAGCCCCACCTTTTTTTTTTCGTTTTCTTTTATTTGTATCCATGTTTTTTCATTCTCCCTGTCTGCTGCGGCGTCTAATCCCTTCTCTTCGTGTGGCAGCCGCGCCGGTCTTTTTTCTTCTTCGTGTGTGATTATGTGACAGGTAAGAACCACACAACTGCATTAGCGGCCGCTGTCGCCCTCCGTCGGCCGTCAGCGCAACTTAAATGATGACGTTAAACAAATTTTTTTTTAAACGACCAGCCGTTCTGTGGCTCTCCAGATTATACAGATGGCCAGTCCGCCCCTGCCTTTAGCTCTCTTAAGAGATGGGTAATGTAATTTGTGTACTTAATTATAACTAAGTACTTTTACTGTAGGCTACATACAGTAAACAGGATTCTAGGGTATCATGAGTATTTTCTGCTGTTTTATATTATATTTTTGTTTGTTTGTTTGAACACCTTGTTTCTCTTGTGCATTAAGAACACTTGTGTAGGGCGTAATTTAACAATAAATAGGTTATATATACAGTATAGAATACCACGTACTGTCCGCCCTCCCATGCCACCCTGGCATCAGGGGCGCCGGAAGCAGGGAGGCCAAGGGGCCATTGGCCCCCCCCCAGTGGCGTAACAAGGTTGTGATTGGCCCCGGTGCAAATATTGTTTTGGCCCCACCCCATCCCCCCAAACATAAGTGCACACTGATGCGCTCACACCCGCACGGACATACACTACCACTCAGAAGCGCCACATGTAGGCTATCAACAACAGCCTGCCCTCATCTCACAATGTCGCTTGGGGCCCCAAGTTGGCCAGGGACGGCCCTGCCTACATCGACAAGTTGCTATAATATAGCTTTTGATCTTGGCGTCGGGGGTCTCAATAGCGCCATAGAGTCCCCTATCGGTTGGGGCCCTTGGGGGAACTGTTGGACCACTGCAGGGCACAGCCAAATCTAGCCTCTCCTCCTGGCTGGCTGGAGAAGGAGGTTGCACAGCCACGGATACAGCTTCACTTGTGGAGCTAGATGGCAATGATGGTGGTGAGGCAGGTGAGCTATCATTAGCCTCCGGCTGCCGCTGCACGTCAACATTGCCAATGCTAGCGCTCAATTTCGAGGACAATGTATGACAAAAAAGACTGTCTAATTTTGTCATTTTAGCTGTTACATCTCCTTGTTCTCTCTTGTCCTTTCTCTTTTGAGCGCCGCTATTGTGCTTTGGTTTGCTGTACATTATAAATGCAAGCTATTACATTTTTTATAATACTGCCGAACTTGCTGCTGCTAGCTATAGAGTGGTGAAGTCACGCCCATCTACTTCCGGTCCATGGGACCTTATTTCGGAAAAAGTATGTATTGAAGTCAATGGAGAGAGAAAATGTATCTTTCGATCCCGTTTGAATTGTGCCATGAATTACATATATGATGTTTGTCAATCTTAAAAAATAATTTCCATGTGAAAAAAGTCACAGTTTGTCGTAAAACTGTTGAAATATAAGACTATGAAAAATACGCAACTAGAAAGACTACAAATCCCAGAGTCGCGTAAGTGATGTCACAATTGTTTTCCTCCACTAAGAGATAGCTAAGATCAGCGCCATATAGATATAATCTATCTATATGGAGCTGGCTAAGATAAGATAACTTTAACAAGATGCCTGTGTGCTTAGTATCAGGTTGTTATCATACCAGCAATGGGTTTTGCTCGTTCTTTCGCTTCCCGTCTGATGAAAGGAACAGGAGTGGCTGGATCAAGTTAGCTACCTAGCTAGTAGCTAGCATGTTAGTTAGCATTACAGCCTTGTCATTTTTATTAGCCTTAATATGAAGTAACATTAAGTAACCCACAATGTTAAACAGTAAGAGTAGTAGTCATATTTCGTGAACCCTTTGAAGAGCACTGTCACCGGTGTGATCATTCTATAATACACAATTTAAGCCCGGGGGAGAAATGCTAACGCTAGCATCGGCGATCGCCGATCTTTTCTACTTCATGCTATCTGCACAAATGGTTGACATCAAACATTACAAAGATCAGGCAGTTCAGAGAGAATCAAAGGCAGGCAGGCAGCTTTGCATGACATTCTTCTGGACGTGTTTCATTGTGGTGATAGTGAGGGTAGTCAATCGTTTTGTACAAGACAGTAGTGATGGCCATCTTGGTGACGTGTGTTGTTCTGCGAGACCAGAGATGTAGTTCATTGAGCGTTTCACACAAACAAATGTGTTACTTCACAGTTTTACGAAGAAAAAAAAATGTTGACTTGCAAAATTATCTTTTAAATTGACAAACATCATATGTGTAATTCATGGCACAATTCAAACGGGATCGAAAGATAATCTTTCTCTCTCCATTGACTTCAATACATCATTTTTTCAAAATAAGGTCCCATGGAGGTTCACCGGAAGGGGAGGGACTTCGCCACTCAATAGTACAGTTCAGGTTGATTAAACGGTTCACGCAAGGTATCACATGAAATGAAAGGGAGCAAGGTTATTGGACAGACAAATTACAAATTAATTTAGGTTGCTTGGTTACTTTGAAGACTGCGTGAACTGGTCAATGCCATTGGGGCCCCAATGGCTCTGGGCCCCGGTGCGTTGCACTGGCTGCACCGTCGATATATCTACGCCACTGGCCCCCCCACTTTACAGCCCTGCCCCACATTTTCGCAGCGGTGGATGCCGCGGAACACTGTACATCCCGTTTCAAGAATTCCCTACTCTAAAGTCGCATCTAAAAAGAACGCAATCTGATCTAGCTTTGTATATCTTGTTATTTTTGCAAATTGAGGAGATGATAAGACAATCTCATTAGCTACTGGCAGCGACAGAGGCTCATATATTGCATTAGGTAAAATAAAGCAGGCACACATAACAGGAAGAATATGTACATTTTAATCCAATCAAAGAGGACATTGTCACACCATTCAAATGTATCCATGTAGATTTGATTATTTGTTACGTTGTTCTGTGTCAGCCTTGATATCGCAAACATGTCAGAAGAACCAGCGCATAATTAAATAAAATACAGTCAAACTAAACTGCACTTCAATGTCACATCCATCCACAACTCCGGAGCCTGGCCCTTCAACCATAGAACCAGCGCAGCCAGATGAACCCCAAAGCAGCAGCTCTGCGACCGCTGAGACTGTCAAAACCGCCGGCATCGTTGAACCGAAACAGGCTGGTTCCGACTGCGTGGAGGTTTGTTGTCAGGACATTGAGACGGGTAAAGCTGCACCGCTAATTGTAGAAAAAAAGGAGACCGGTTAAGTGGTTCATTATTTGCAAAACCACTAAACGAGCCTTCTGTGAAATATACAGATGTATTGCTGTCAAACGGCTTGTAACTTTCTCCAAATGTGGAGATGACAGCTTTGTAAATTCCGGAGTTAATGACTGGAAAAAGTGTCCAAGCCCCCTGGACAGCCACGAAAAGTCTCATTTTTACAGAGTGTGTTCTAACAAAGTGCGTAAGTACATAAATGAATGTTGTCTTCTTCTGTTTGCTTTAATACAGTAATACAGTTTTATTCACTGCCAGTAAATTGAACTACTACAAGGAACCCTGTTAATTATGTGCAGTTATTTCACGACTTTTATTATACACCTTGAGGGGCGTAGAGGCATGACAGGTGGGGCGCGAGAGACCAGGAGGAAACATTTTTATTTATTAAAAAACACGTTTATATGATCATTATAGTTGTACAAAGATAAGAGAATAAATGAAAAACAGGTTTGAAATACTATATGACAGTAAAAAAGAATAAAGTTTAAAAGGGTGATTTGTAAAATATCCATAAAGAAAAAGTAAATCTGTTTACAGTTCTGTTTCAAATGGGTGTTGAGAGATGTATCCATAGATCTCTTAATTTTGCTCTCAAAGTGCACCAGATTGAAAAAAATCTTCCCTGGGGAGCTTGCCCCTGGACTATGTGAGGTCCACACACCACCTATAAAAATAGCACTTTATCCCTGCTTACACCTATATGCCGTGAGCTGATTATCGAGCCTTCATTGTAACAGTCGTGGGTGTACTGTGTATTTGCGTGGGGATTGTTGCAGTAGAAAATTTCACTGTAGCGCCCGGTACATTAATGGGAAACCCTAAATGTTTGAGCACCCTCCATGAAACGTCAAGCTACCCCACAGCACCCCCAAAATAAATACATTTCATCGCCGCCAGCCTGCAACCCCGTTTTGAAGAAATGTGCTGTGCAAAACAGGCTCATTGCAGCCACTAATGCTGTGATAAGACACACTTTTTTGCCAAATATCAGCATGTGCTTTGCAAAGTGGCAAAGTATTATAACTCATTGTTCTAGCAAAGGGATTGCACAATTGTATTATGTATTTTTTTTCTTGAGCACACAGACTTATGGAGCATTGTTTTATTATCACTGTTCTAGGAAAGTGATTTTTTTTTTTTAAAGGAATGCTCATGTTCATAGTGATGTATTTTAATAAATGTTAACTTGGCCCATTACGTGACTATTTGTGTTGGGGGGGCCTGGCTTTTTTTTTTTTTCACCTGACAGAAAAAGTTTGAGAACCACTGCTGTAGCCACAGGCGGAGTGATTACCACTCCGCTAGTGCCTGTAGATTTAGCATTTCTTTGACCATCACATACACACGCACTTTTTGCCCCCCCCACTTCTGAAATGAATCCGGCGCCGCTGCCTGGCATGACCTCTTGCCCCCCCCCCTGTGAAATGTGCTATAACCGCCATTGCCTTCTCAGTACACCAACACTTATCTAATTACATTGAGCTGGTGTAATGAGATAGACACAGCCAGGGGCCTCAAGGGATTTTGGGCCCCATGAAAAGATATCACATTGGTTACATACATTTTTTTTTCTTAATGTTCTAAAATTGTTTGGGCCCCTGTCAGTCACGGGCTCTTAGAATCATCCTAACTTTTCACCCACTTACGACACCCCTGGACACAGCACGACAAGGGTGGACTTTCGAGAAAACATGTTTAAAAAAACACATTAACTCAAACATTTATTACAAAAATGAATGATTCATGGGCTTGCTCTCAAGGCAGGAAGACTGTTGTACAAACTGAGCAGCTAATGCCATTCTCTTATGTTTTCCCCATTAGCGGGACATTACAAGGAGCCAGCACAGATTTTAAATAATTAATTAATAAATGTTCTCATTTAAGACTGGGTTCATAAAAGTTAATTCCTTGTTTAAATGCAATGAATAGCTCAGTCACGTAATCCATATGTCAGTGAAGTAGTCAGTAATGAGCATAAATGAATAGGAAAACATTTTCCCCTTTTCAAAGAAGCCTAATAGTTTATCTTTAGCATCGGACCAAGTGAGGTAAACCCTGGAGTGGGAGGGCTTTACTCACTGCCCCTGCTAGGTAGAGCAAAAAGGTAGAGAAAATCTGAACATTACATGATGATTTATATTCACACATTTACTATTGGACAATGTTTTAAAATGCTCAGAATAGTCTGCAGAAATGTGATTTTATCAGACAAAATGTTTATGTGATGCATTTTCCTTGATGTGACCTTACTATTTTACTTTGATAGTGCTTTTCCCTTGCTTGATAGATTCAGTAGATGTTAGAAACACTGATTAAATACAATTGTTGACATCCAAGGCACATCTCAAAGCATTGTCATGGCGAAAAAAAGAAAGAAAAACATACAGTATGTATATTATACAGCTTACAGTATGTTTCCTATTGCTTAAAGCATTCCTTTTGGTTGGAACATTCTTTTTAATTTATCAATAGACAGTCAACCAATCCACGGCGAGCCTTGTAACCTCCCACTCATTGATGACATGCCCACTTCTTTCACCTTTTTTGGAAACTACTCAAATGACATGACAGTGGGTCCCTAACACATGTGGCTCAGATACATTGCATGTGTTCCTCATTGCATCTCTAAGTTAGCTGACAACTGGCTCACTCTGACCACTAAATCAAACTCACTCCATGATATAGATATAATATAGGCCTACCCTTTATAAATTAGAATCTGCACAAAGAAGAAATTGCAGAGTGTGTAGTAAGAGGCAGTGGTATTTCTGTAAATCATGTATACATTTGGTTTATAAGACAATAATAATGTGCAATTCTAAATCAAGAATTGTTTTGCTATTTTTATAATTAAAAAAATTATATATTAATTACTCCCTGGGTATATTTTAGAGTTCAAAATAAATATCCCCATTATATTCCAATGTTATGATTATTCAGGAGAATGTAGATGAACGAATGTCCACTGTCATCTACCTTAGTAACTTATCACATTACATAAGGAAGGGATTCTCCCAAATGTAGTGTCAGCAAAATATTTTAAATACCTCATGACTCAGCTGTCATCCTTACCATATTTGGCACATCAGTCTGTTGAACTTCTGCAATGTAAGCAAGCCAGACTGAATATAAGGGGGACTGCTTGAGGTAGTGCGGTGGATGACCAGTGGAGTGCCTGCTTGTGGTGAGGGGGTCTCTTATGCATTGCAATTTAAGAAATCTGTAATAAAACGTCATGATAATGTATTTATTGATATTCAAAGCAATCTTTGCTTTCCTCTGACACAATATGTAATGCATTAATTAATGCATGAGTAATATTTGAATTTTTTTTCCTGCACTAATTAATTGTTTTCTTTTTCATTAGGTTTGTGGAATACGACATTCTTTTCATAAGTGGGAAGAGTAAGGTATGTACAACTTTTACCATTCATTTTCTTTTTTCAAGTGTTTGTTGTTTTACATCAGTGATCTCAGGTTTTAATATGTAAAAGCTAGTGTAAATTTTGTTGTTTACTTCAATCAGTCAACTTCATTTTATTTATACAGCCAAATATAAAAAATTAGCTTGAATAGTCTTTACAATCTGTACGCCATTTGGACCCTTTTAATGGGGAAAAAGGGAATATACCTCAGGAATAGAAACTGAGGAGGGACCTCACGTGACAGACACACATGCAATAGACATTTGGTGTGCAGAGTTGAGCGACTTACTACAATTACAGTAAAGGTCCCTTGTAATGATGCAATGCAATGAAAATGATTATGATGTGGATATAACCTGCTGTTACATTCAGGGTCAAATTGACCCGTTTGAAAGTTTGAAAATCTAAGAAAAATACTTTCAAGTATTTTTTGTGTATGAAACTTCGTCTACTTAATTAGTGCAATAAACAAGTACAATTAAAATGGTTCATGTCATGCATTTGGATCCCCCCCCATGTCTATATCACAGAGATGGTATTCGGGTCAATCTGACCCGGCAGTGAAAGTGGGGGCTAAAAGGTTCAGGTTCAGGTTCAGGTTATTTATTTTTACCCGTAGGTAGATTCTGTTTGCAGAGAAAAAGACAAGGGTTCTATCCTGACACTAAAAACAAACACAAACAACAGACACATCTCTAATAAAAGGACTAGTAAAAGTACAAGTATACCCTGCTCAACCAAATCTAAAAATATTTAAAAAACATTTTAAGAAGGAAAACACGAGTACAAACATGGACATTAAAAATTCACAATTAAATAAATAAATAAAAATATCATCTGTGTGACGCTCCTATGATGTGTTAATTTGTGCAATAGCTGCTGGGATAAAACAGTTTTTATACAGCTTCGTTCTACTCCTTGGGACAAGTAACCTCCGGCCCGAAGGAAGAAGCTTGAATTCTGAGTGCAGAGGGTGGGAGTCATTGTCTAATATGGAGCTGGATAACCGCTGTAACTGCCTGAGGTACAGGGTCTCCAGGTTTAGCTGTGGCTCACCAATCAGCCAGCTGGACCACTTTACGATCTGACTCAGTCAGGTTACCAAACCATGACATTAGTGAAAGAGACAGAATTGACTCGATAAAAGCACGATAAAACATAATCATCATGGTTTTGTCAATGTTAAAATAGGACAGTTTCCTAAGACAGTACCAACGCTGGTGCCCCCTTTTGCACACAGCTTCACAGTTTGGATCAGAGCTAAATTTTGAGTCAATAATTGTCCCGAGATATTTGTATGATTGCACAAATTCTACTTTCTGATTCTGGATTGTTAAGACTTCATGTATGTGAGGATGTCTTCTAAAATCAATGATCATGTCCTTGGTTTTGCTTATGTTCAGTTGTAGATAGGACTCCTCACAGCACCTGGCAAAGTCGTCAATGACAGGGCCGTGGCTGGTCTCATTGTCCTGGAGCCTACTAACAATTACAGAGTCATCTGCATACTTTAAAATAGTCCTATTTTCCCACCTACTTTGACACATATTAGTGTAAAGTATAAATAATAGTGGTGAAAGGACACATCCTTGTGGGGAGCCAGTGGAGGAGCTGACTTGATCAGATAAGGTCCCATTCACCCTCACTCTTTGTGTCCTATTGGTTAAAAAAATCAAGAATCCAGCCCATAAGATTATTGCTTATTTCAAATTGTTCTAAAAGTCTGCCAATTAGAATATGAGGTTGAATTGTGTTAAAAGCAGGTGAAAGTGGAGGCTAGAAGGGCTCAAATGGGATATACGGTATATATATATTGTAATTTTCACAGACAGACAGAGAGAGACAGACAGAGAGACAGACAGACAGACAGACAGACAGACAGACACCCCGCACCTGGCAGTGAAAGTGGAGGCTAGAAGGGGACACACTACCCCACTCGAATACACACACACACACACACACACACACACACACACACACACACACACAACACACAACACACAACACACACACACACACACACACACACACACACACACACACACACACACACACACACACACACACACACACACACACACACACACCACACACACACACACACACACACACACACACACACACACACCACACACACACACACACACACACACACACACACACACACACACACGTTCTTAATTGCTGTTACAATAAAATACTTTCAATACAAATCCTTATGACTAATTTGGCTTGATTCTAAGTGAACGGGTCAATTTGACCCTGAACAGAAAACGTGTCTCGTCTCTATTTATCAACATCAACCAATTGGAAAAAAAGTTGGGACATTTTAAAAGTAATTTAAAATGTGTTATGTTATGCAAAACTAATGTATTTTATATCAAGGTTTTTCCAATGTAAAAAAGAAACATGTGTTTGAATGTATGTTTTGTGAAAAACGAGTGACTTATTCTAATGTAATCATGATCTGTGAGAGGTGAATAACACAATTGCACTAAATATTGATTTCATTGAGTAATAAAAGGTACAAACTATGTACCAAAAAAAATCTGGATTTTGGGACTTCTGTCCATTTTTGGATAATTAAACAGGCACTGGGTCAAATTGACCAACGAATAATATTTCTGTTAAAAAAAACTAATATAACAGGAGGGTTAACTGTTTAGTATAACACCATACCAATTATTCAATGTTCAATGGCATGAGCTGACATGATTCTAAAATCGATGTTGTTTGACTTGCTACCCAGACATAGACCGCAATCATGAGTACAGACGCGGAGATGGCCATGTACGGCAAGGCTTCCATTTACCTCCGTAAACCAGAGAAGGAAAGAATTGAGGCTCAAAACGTACCTTTTGATGCCAAGAGTGCCTGCTATGTGTCTAATGTCAAGGAGCTGTACTTGAAGGCAACAATCCTCAGGAAAGATGGTGACAAAGCCATTGTCAAAATACTGGGAACTGAGGAGGTTCGTATCATTAAATCAGTGTGTACAAGGAATTCAATTTGATCAGTTCTCATTGTAACACATTTCCTGTTCTAGGAGAGGGTAGTGAAAGAAGAGGACGTCAGCCCAATGAACCCTCCCAAGTATTACAAGATTGAGGACATGGCAATGATGGCCCATCTCAATGAAGCCTCTGTGCTGTATAACCTCAAAGAGCATTATGCAGCATGGATGATCTACGTAAGACTATTTGCCTAATGAAATGATGCGGATGTGGAGAATCTGGTGCTGGAAAGACTGTGAACACCAAGCGTGTCATCCAGTACTTTGCAACCATCTCAGTTGGTGGAGGCATGCAGAGAGACACATCAAAGGTATATAACTATGATGATTAACAATCAAGATTGTTCACATATATCGTTTTTCCAGGGATTAAGAAATAAAGTAATTTCCTGATAGCAGTTCCAAACTTGGTTTATAGGGTTCACTTGAGGATCAGATTATTGCAGCCAATCCCCTGCTGGAGGTTTATGGTAACGCCAAAACTGTGAGGAATGACAACTCTTCTCGTTTTGTAAGTATGGAACAGTTTCAACACACGAGAGGATACTTTTTACATATTGCACATGTGGAGGGACATTAATGATTATGTCATTCCAAACAGGGTAAATTCATCAGAATCCATTTCCACGCAGCTGGCAAACTGGCTAGTGCTGATATTGAGACTTGTAAGTAACAATCCTTATAGTATACAAACTACTGTAAGTAAGATTTAGCCTGGCTCTGACATAAGATCAAAACTTGTAGATCTGCAGTATGAAAGTTAGCTCTACTTTTAAGAAGTTTATTTATGTATCAAATGACTCAAAATACCAGTTATCCAGCATTTTATAAAAACTGTTTAGCAATCATGATGAAATGATATGCTTGTTTTTATTCAGGTGAGTAACGCAGTGCCTGCCCTGGCCAAGTCTATCTATGAGAGGATGTTCTTGTGGATGGTCATCCGTATCAACCAGATGTTGGACACCAAACAACCCAGGCAGTACTATATTGGAGTCCTGGATATTGCTGGCTTTGATGTAATACATTCTGATTATTGCCTGTTGCAAGAGATCATTCTGATTATTTGTCCCAATGCAGTACAACAGCATGGAACAGCTGTGCATCAACTTCACCAATCATTTTGTATGGCTTCAACTTAGACATTTCATTAGAATTCATTATGAAATGTGTTTTTTCAGGTTTGATGGAGAACCACCTGGTTATCCACCAGCTCAGGTGCAATGGTGTCCTGGAGGGTATTAGAATCTGCAGAAAAAGGTTTCCCCAGCAGAATCCCCTATGCTGACTTCAAGCAGAGGTATCAATAGTTATTTTAAAATGTGTTTTTAATGAAAATGAATACAAATAAAATGCTTTCACTAACCATAATCTTTTTCATATAGATACAAAGTACTGAATGCCAGTGTCATCCCTGAGGGTCAGTTAATTGACAACAAGAAGGCTTCTGAGAGCTGCTTGGGTCAATTGATGTTCCTCATGATGAGTACAGATTCGGACACACAAAGGTAAGCAGCTTGATTGCATATATATACTTCAGTGTTCTTATCAAGGGCTGTCAGTTAATTCCTGCTTGATGGAATGACATCGCCAAAACGTCTCACATTGTTGTATTATTGTGACGGAAATTAAGGCCATGAATGAAGGAACGATTAAGACATGAAAGTAGAGAAATGTCGCCCCCAAGTGACCATTGATAGGTATTTTATTCAGATGTAAACGTTTTTTGAATGACTATTTAATTGACCATTACTTGGTTATCATAATGCAAGTCTGACTTGGTTGAAAATAGAATACATTTATGTTCTCTCTGTATTCAGATGTTCTTCAAGGCTGGTCTGCTTGGTACCCTTGAGGAGATGAGAGATGCAAAACTGGCATCTGGTCACCATGACTCAGGCTATATGCCATGGCTTCCTCATGAGAACGGAATTTGTGTAGATGACAGCAAGGAGGCATGTTGAAAACAGCAAGTGTGAGTGAAAAGTCATGACATTAATATTAAAGTATATATTTAGTTTACACTGGCCATGGATGAAGGTCTACTACAAGATTAAGCCTCTGCTGAAGAGTGCTGAAACTGAGACGGAGCTGGCAAATATAAAGGAGAACTATGAAAAAATTAAAAGTGACCTGGCTACTGCCCTGGCCAAGAAGAAGGAACTGGAGGAGAAGATGGTTTCCCTTCTGCAGGAGAAGAATGATCTGAGTCTGCAAGTAGAGAGTGAGAGGGCCAATGGCCTTGCTGTCAACCTGGACAAAAAGCAGAGGAACTTTGACAAGGTAACACAATTTACTGTGTTTGGTCAAAACACACAAACAATGACATGAATATTTATTTCGCCCTCTTACGTGAACATAACCAAATAAACTGTATGAATTGTATTATTCAGGTGTTGGCAGAGTGGAAGCAGAAGTACGAGGAGGGTCAGTCAGAGCTTGAGGGAGCACAGAAGGAGGCTCGTTCTCTCAGCACTGAGCTGTTCAAGATGAAGAACTCTTATGAGGAGGCTCTTGATCAGCTGGAGACCATGAAGCGTGAAAACAAGAATCTGCAACGTGAGTTCTACATAATGTAACATAATTGTTTTTTGATATTTTACAATTTAAGGTTCAACAATATGTTAAACCCATGTATCTTTCTGCAGAGGAGATCTCAGATCTGACTGAACAGATTGGTGAGACTGGCAAAAACATCCATGAGCTGGAGAAGTCCAAGAAGCAGCTGGAGACAGAGAAGACTGAGATCCAGACAGCTCTTGAAGAGGCTGAGGTATTTCTTTCCTGGCAGTTCATAACATTACAAATCATTGACACATATATCAGTGTTTGAAGGCAAAGATGAGTGTTTAATTGTTTGATTTCATTAGGGAACTCTGGAACATGAAGAGTCTAAGATCCTTCGTGTCCAGCTGGAGCTCAACCAGATTAAGGGTGAGGTGGACAGGAAGCTGGCAGAGAAAGATGAAGAGATGGAACAGATCAAGAGGAACAGCCAGAGAGTGATTGACTCCATGCAGAGCACTCTGGATTCTGAGGTCAGGAGCAGGAACGATGCCCTGAGAATCAAGAAGAAGATGGAGGGAGATCTGAATGAGATGGAGATTCAGCTCAGCCATGCCAACCGCCAGGCTGCTGAGTCCCAGAAGCAGCTCAGGAATGTGCAGGCACAGCTGAAGGTATTGAAAGGAACAGTTGTTTTTCCAACTATGGTAGATTGGGCTACATTTCGGCATTCATGGATATGTCTGATCTTTTTCTCACTAGGATGCACAACTGCATCTTGATGATGCTGTTAGAGCCCAGGATGACTTCAAGGAGAAAGGCTGCTATGGTGGATCGTAGAAATGGTCTTATGGTGGCTGAAATTGAGGAACTTAGAGCTGCTCTGGAACAGACAGAGAGAAGTCACAAAATTGCAGAGCAAGAGCTGGTGGATGCCAGTGAGCGTGTTGGACTTCTGCACTCTCAGGTGAACATACCCAATCATTTGTTTCAATTATTCAAGAATCTAATGAGATCTTAAATATTGTGAATATTAGACAGGTGTTGACTTAGGAGGCTAAATATGTTTACCTTTTAGAACACAAGCCTTGTGAACACCAAGAAGAAGCTGGAGACAGACCTGGTCCAGATCCAGGGTGAAGTGGATGACATTGTTCAGGAAGCAAGGAATGCAGAGGAGAAGGCTAAGAAGGCCATCACTGATGTAGGTTTCAATGTCATGTGTTCTTACTTTAACTGCAATGGTTTTTCCTTGGTATTTCTAGTTAACATGTTATGATGTCTCCTGTAGGCTGCTATGATGGCTGAGGAGCTGAAGAAGGAGCAAGATACTAGTGCTCATCTTGAGAGGATGAAGAAGAACCTGGAGGTTGTTGTTAAGGACCTGCAGCACCGTTTGGATGAGGCTGAGAACCTGGCCATGAAGGGTGGCAAGAAGCAGCTCCAGAAACTGGAGTCTAGGGTAAAAAAATAACACTAAGATTTACATATCTGAAGAAAGACATTGAAAAAGGCTGGATACTTAATGTTTTAATGTTATTCAAAAGGTGCGTGAGCTGGAAGCAGAGGTTGAGGCTGAACAGAGACGTGTAGTAGATCCTGTTAAAGGTGTTCGCAAATATGAGAGGAGAGTTAAGGAGCTCACCCAGCAGGTAAAGTCACTTTCATAGTTAACATGTACAGTACAAATATTATCCTACAAACTAACATTTTAAAATATTAAAACATGCTAATCTAAACGTTCTATCTCAGACTGAGGAGGACAACAAAAATGTTGCCAGGCTGCAGGATCTGGTTGACAAATTGCAACTGAAGAGGCAGGCTGAGGAGGCGGTAAGGACAAAACATATATATTCCAAACATTGGGAACTTGATTCCATGTCTCATTTAATTCACAAAAGATGATTTTAAACAATGAAACATGTTTATATGTCTTGTATTTAAGGAGGAGCAGGCCAATAATCATATGTCCAAGTGCAGGAAGGTCCAGCATGAGCTGGAGGAGGCTGAGGAGCGTGCTGACATTGTCCCAGGTCCCAGGTCAACAAACTGAGAGCAAAGAGCCGTGACTCTGGCAAGGTAACCATATGTCGGTTTAGGGCAAACTAAGCAGAATCTTTACATTCACTTCACAAAGCTTTAATTTCTATGAAATTAACTGTTTATAATCCTCTTTGTCACCTATAGTTTATTCAAACTCACAAGAGTAAAGCACAATGAGTGTTTCCCTGTGTTGAATCATATAATATGATATAATTCATGCTGAAATAAAAGCTTAAGCTGTTAAACTTGAATTATGTCTGTCACTCTGGTTTTTCTCTGCTTACTATGAAAGCTAGTTGATGTGAGATTTGAATAACTTTTTTTTACATGAAAATCATGTAAAAGAAATTGGTTTAAAAACAATTGACCGTAAACAATAGACAGTTAACTTGTTATATAATACAGACTAGAAAATAATGATTGTGTAAACTCCCTAAAATGGGATTACTGAACATATTACAATGTTTTCAGCCAGCCATTAAGCAAAAAATGATTTTTTTTAAAAAAGACATATTTGACAAATGAAGAGAAGGTTGCATCGGCAGCTATCAAGGAAACAGCGAGAACAAAGCAAATGTGTGCCACTCAAGTCCCTTTAATGCTAACCGGTAAAACGGGCACACAAATAGACAAAGTAATTACCTAATCCAAGACAAGCTTTCCCTTGGGAGCTATCTTGGGAGGCCGCATGCAAGACTGAGATAGTAGAATACACTCTGGTATCCTCAAACCAAAACTTGTATCGTTGGTAGTTATCGCCATCTAAAGCAGCAGCTGAACCTGCTGAGAGATTATTATATAATAATAATAATATTAATGCAAATCAGTCACACCAAAGCCACACATTGGATAAACCTGAGTTTATATTTTGGATTGACATAAAAGAAAAACTAATTAAGTATGACATTTTGTCCACTCAAAAACCCAGTGTAAGTGTGATGTGAGCGATTATTTGGAACACTTAAATCTTAAAATAAATGTAACATCTTTGAATGTAAATATTACCAACAGGAGATTGCAAATGACAAAATCTTGTCATTTTATTGGGTAAGTGTTCTTCACCCTTTTGCAAGGGACATTTGAAAATAACTTTTGTCACAAGGCTGACATTCAAAGTGCACTGCATAGAGCCAAAACTGGACTTGAAAATATGTCTGCAGAGTCAGTCGAAGGGTTAATAGCGTGACATAATGAGTGTGAATACCACAGCCATATCTCCTACACCTCAACACAAGTATTAGCTTTATATTTCCCTTTTTTCTTCACAATTATTTTCAAAATAAGAATAGCATTCTGCTCCATGTAGTAGTTTTAATTAAACAATCTGTCAGATGGATTATAATGTGTGTCTTCTATTTCCTTGAACTAAAGAAACCTATTTTAAGTACTGATGATTAGAAGTTCAGGTTGTGCCTTTGCTGAAGGACACCTGAAACGTAAGATGTGTGTGCTAACAACAAGTGTCACTCACAGAGACAACAGCTGTTATCCTTACCATATTTGGTACGTGTCCCATATTTAACTTCTGCCATGTAAGCGAAACACAAGGATTTCAGTCTGTGTGTATGATAGAAGAGCTCTGAAGCTAATGCCTGAGGTAAAATGATCTAATATGATGCTCCAGACCACACAACTGTTATATGGTATGCTGTGTAAAACAATAGGTTTTCATTAATTTGGCATTTTGATATTAATCATAAATTAGAAACGTAGTTATGCACACTTTGAACTAATTGTATACATGATCAAATAGTTTCACATATTTAATCAAATTTAGTTTTTATAAAGTATATTTGGTTTCTTTAAGTCATTACTAGCGCAATGACTCTAGCTCAACAATCTGCTTCAAAATCAGGTACCATACCGTAAATACATTGCTTTGTTATCTGTTTCCTGTTTATTACAACTCAATTACATTAACTAAGGATGATAGTGGATTTACCAGACTAACCCCCCACTTTGAGTAGACTTAATGAACAGGTGGCAGCAATTGAGGATCTAAGGGTTCCTCTGAAATAGACAGGAGGTTGTGAGGTATATGAGCAGCTGATGTTCCTGGTGAGTGCACCCAAACATTCCATGAGTAATTTGCAAATCGAAAAAAATGTCCCCATCCAGCATGTTATGAGGCAAGTGAATGAGAACAACCTGGAAGTTTTTGCTGAAGACTGCAGAGCTGCAAGAAGTGTGGCAAGAAGCACATTCATAAACCAAAGGGCTTTGTTTACATTGAACTCAAACAAAAAAATAAATCTCACCTTATTATGACTGAAAACAGTAATAGGACATACAATTGGGTTTATGCATGCTGCATCACTGCAATTTCCCGGTTACGATTTGAGTCCTGGAACCTTTATTGCAGTGCTTCTCAAAGTGTGGTCCGCGGACCACTGGTGGTTCGTGAGCGCCCCCTAGTGGTCCGTGAGTATATTGGTAACATTTCACATTTGAAATAAATACATTTATTTTCGCACTCTCGCGGGAATATCTCCGCAATGGAACGAGCTTAAGTTTCACTTTCAATTGCATGCTATTGCCCAGATAAACACCTTCATCACACATGTTGCCACTTGTTTGTACCATTTTCAGGCGATTTGTAAAAAACGATGTGTTTTGGGATATTTGTGGAGTTAGGTGGTCCGCGAGTGTTTTTTTATTGGTTAAGTGGTCCTTGGTATGAAAAAGTTTGAGAAACACTGCTTTATTGCATGTCAGTACCCCCTCTCTCCCACATTTCCAGTATCAGTTGCAAAAACATTAAAATAATGGCAAATATGCAAGATGGAAAATAAAGTAACAGGTAAAGGTTGAGAAATGCTATTTCCAAATTCATGAACCTAGTTTACAGGGAAATAAGTCAAGTGAAAAGATCATATTGGCTTAAAGGCCGTTTTAAATTAATAAAAGGTCTTACAGTAGATGACTATCTCATTGTCACCATATTGTTTTATCTAAGAAACTAATTTAAATGTATATCAGAAATTGGAACAAACAAAAAACAAAAGAAACCAAAAGAAAAACGGCATTTCTCAAATTAATAGTTGGCTAAAACAGGAAGCATGCACACTGCTTTTGTAAAATATTAATAATAAGAGCTGGTTAAAAGCCCCAATCAAATGGCAAAGTGACTCGTATTCCTTACACAGTTTAGAGCCAAACAATCACCCACGAATACTGATTCAACATCAATAGTATAAATACTTGTGCGGAAATCAGCATAATCTCAATATTTCGGGGTGTCCCGAAGACAGTCGAAGCCTAGTG
This sequence comes from Gymnodraco acuticeps, assembly GCF_902827175.1. Taxonomy (NCBI): domain Eukaryota; kingdom Metazoa; phylum Chordata; class Actinopteri; order Perciformes; family Bathydraconidae; genus Gymnodraco; species Gymnodraco acuticeps. Next base: position 2,022,725 of record NW_022992216.1, on the reverse strand, counting down.
TTGCTGCTGTACTCAGCACCTGTAGGCTTAATTGTGACCATTGACACATTTAAATCTCATTTGCCGACAGCTGTAGCCAACTTGGATTCAAGGCAGCTGCAATAAATTCCGAAGGCGACCCTGAGTAACAGAAAAAACACGTCTAAATATACCAAAAGTTCAGAGTTCTCAGAGTTCCAAAGCATTCCGGCAGCATAGTTTACTGCTGTATCTATGGATAAGTTTAGATTAGTATGTGTCCGGCAGTGAACATGTACAGAGAGGGGTGAACACCTACATGCTGGCTACTGTTCTCTTGTGGTGTTTTTGAAATAAAGTCACCATGGTTTGCAATTCTACCTCCTCTCATGGTCGATTCTTTCCCTGAAAATCCAACCGCTAAAGGGTCGCTGTCTCACAAATGTAGGGGCTTGGACTGGGAGCTGTAGGGTCGCCGGTTCAAGTTCCCGACCAGACCTAAAATATGGAGTGTGGACTGCTACTTGGAGAGGTCCCAGTTCACCTCCTGCCCTGCCGTGGTGCCCTTGAGCAAGGCACCGGACACCCCCCTTCCCCCCTCACTCCCATTGCTCCCCGGGCGCTGTACAATAGCTTCCCACTGCTCCTAGTACTAGACTCCTGGTACTAGGATGGGTTAAATGCAGAGAACAAATGTCACTGTGTGCTCTGCATGTGTGTCCATTAAAGAGGGTTTCATCCTTCCCAATTCTATTCTTCTAATTCTATGTGTTATAGTTTTGTGATTTTCACACCAACATTTTTCTTTGCTTTCATTGACTATTTAGACTACAACTATTTCAGTAAACCTATTTGACCCTAGTTAGCCCAGTATTTAAGATGGGCCGGAAATTATAAAAAAGGGTAAAGGGTTTTAAGTGGCAGTTTATTTAATATGTACTTATATAATTATATAATTCATTGCTTTAATAAATGAGTACATAAACAATTATGCTGTATTTTAAGTAAAGATAAATGTATACAATTATAAATAGTTAAATGAATATGTGAATAATTTAATCCGTATAATTGTTATTTATCATAAATGTATACAAATACATGTACTGAAGCACTTAATAATGCAATTAGACCATTTACTTTTAGACGCTAAACTGCTCCATAGTAAAAGTAATCAAACTTTGTAAAGATGATCAGTATCATCGTTTCACGATGAACAATGACATTTAAAAAATCAAAGAAACCTTTATAAAACATGTGTATTAATTAAAATTAAAGTTTTTTGTTCCACCATTTTTTCATCCGACAACTGAAAAATGTGGCTTAAAATAATTATATGATGATATAGTGTAAACTAAAAGATGGTCAGGGGTCAGTTATATAAATAGGTTTTTCGAAAATTACAAGTTATGTTAATATGATTTTTAAGAAAAATAGGTTTCAAAAACAGTATGAAAGAAAATGTTAGAAGGAGACTTACAGTTGAGTTACTAGCCCTACTGGATGAAATACAAAATACAAGAGGTACTGGCAACACCTGTTCCAATCGATGCCTGTTGTCCACACCACATTTGGCAAGGGCCCATATTTAACCTCGCTGCGTAAGCAAGCCAGATCGTATATAAGGGGGCCCAACAGGACAGGGGACATTGTGGTGGAAGACAATCGGAGACTTCAGCTTGTGGTAGGCTTATCTTCTGCTGTATAGCATTTCAATGCATTCTGTATTTGCTCAATTTGTTTAAAATATAAATTCATTGTAAAAAATATCATGAACAATATTGTTGATTTAAGACCAATATGATATCTTCTCAACAGGATTGTGGAATATTTCTGACTTTTCTCATTAAGAGTGGAACAGGTATGAACATATTTCAACTACATTACATTTGTAAATATATTTTATTCCGTCAATCGAAGTTAGAAAAACATTTTAATGAGCTAATTACTTATAACTCCATACTGGAATGTGTTCTGGTAGTGGTACACAGGAAAATAATTGAAGTGTGGACTGTTACCATTCAACATTTCAGTTTACTTTAGAGCAAAGCAGCTGACCCCCACACAGCTTCCTGGGCCCTGTATAGTAGCTGCCCACTGCTTCTAATTCTGGGTTAAATTAATAAATACAAAGACTACATTTCACTGAGTGTGGTGCTGTGCACATTTGTGTGACGATTTAACGAGAATTTGATTTGAATCCCTCCATTTCAATTTCAAGGAGAATTCAATTTAATGGGGATATGTTTATTTTTCTTTGATGACAGACATTCTGGGCTGTTCAATCAAATTGATTGAAAACATTACAATAAGTAAGATTAATAAGATTTATCTTACTTGTGTGTACTTCACAGAAATAAACTGCCACCATGAGTACCGACGCGGAGATGGCCACTTATGGCAAAGCTGCCATTTACCTTCGTAAGCCAGAGAGGGAAAGAATTGAGGCTCAAAACGCACCATTTGATGGCAAGAGTGCCTGCTATGTGTCTGATGTCAAGGAGCTGTACTTGAAGGCAACAATCCTCAAGAGAGATGGTGGCAAAGCCACTGTCAAAATACTGGGAACTGAGGATGTACGTATCATTAAATCAGTGTGCACAAGGAATTCAATTTGATCAGTTCTCATTGTAACACATTTCCTGTTCTAGGAGAGGGTAGTGAAAGAAGAGGACATCAGCCCAATGAACCCTCCCAAGTATGACAAGATTGAGGACATGGCCATGATGACCCATCTCAATGAAGCCTCTGTGCTGTATAACCTCAAAGAGCGTTATGCAGCATGGATGATCTACGTAAGACTAATTGCCTAATGAGACTGAAAAATGTTTGCTGGAAACATGAATTTACATTTAAATTCTCTATGATCACTTTTAGACCTACTCTGGGTTGTTCTGTGCCACTGTGAACCCCTACAAGTGGCTACCAGTATACGATACTGAATGTGTAAATGCCTACAGAGGCAAGAAGCGTATGGAGGCTCCACCCCACATCTTCTCTGTCTCTGACAACGCTTATCAGTTCATGGCTACTGGTAAGTCATTACCACTAATTTAGAACGCATCAGTATATAGGGTTTTTGTTTTTAACATGTACTTGATTGGTTTATGTTTTGTTCACTTTTACAGATAGGGAAAACCAGTCTGTCTTGATCACGTAAGTTTGTAACATTTACAATTGTACCAATTGTTTTTTTATTAAGATTAATCAAAAATTAATCAAACATATTGGTCACGTTCTTAATGATCTCTGTCTATAGTGGAGAATCTGGTGCTGGAAAGACTGTGAACACCAAGCGTGTCATCCAGTACTTTGCAACGATCTCAGTTTCTGGACCCAAGAGGGACACATCAAAGGTATGTTACTCTATGTCACAGAGCTTCTCAAAGTGTGGTCCACGGACCACTGGTGGTCCGTGAGCGCCCCCTAGTGGTCCGTGAGTATATTGGTAACATTTCACATTTGAAATAAATACATTTATTTTCGCACTCTCGCAGGAATATCTCCGCAATGGAACGAGCTTAAGTTTCACTTTCGATTGCATGATATAGCCCAGATAAACACCTTCATCACACATGTTGCCACTTGTTTGTACCATTTTCAGGCGATTTGTAAAAAACGATGTGTTTTTGGATATTTGTGGAGTTAGGTGGTCCGCGAGTGTTTTTTTATTGGTTAAGTGGTCCTTGGTATGAAAAAGTTTGAGAAACACTGTCATAGAGCAGTGTTTCTCAAACTTTTTCATAAAAAAATTAAAAAACACCCGCGGACCACCTAACTCCACAAATATCCAAAAACACATCGTTTTTTACAAATCGCCTGAAAATGGTACAAACAAGTGGCAACATGTGTGATGAAGGTGTTTATCTGGGCAATATCATGCAATCGAAAGTGAAACTTAAGCTTGTTCCATTGCGGAGATATTCCCGCGAGAGTGCGAAAATAAATGTATTTATTTCAAATGTGAAATGTTACCAATATACTCACGGACCACTAGGGGGCGCTCACGGACCACCAGTGGTCCGCGGACCACACTTTGAGAAGCACTGCGTGATGATGACGATTCAGGATTCTTTATCATTAGAAGTTTTTTCAGGGATGAACAAATGAAGTCATTTCCTGACAGCAATTCTTAACCTGGATTATAGGGGTCACTTGAGGATCAGATTATTGCAGCCAATCCATTGCTTGAGGCTTATGGTAACGCCAAAACTGTGAGGAATGACAACTCTTCTCGTTTTGTAAGTATGGAACAGTTTCTACACACGAGAGAAGCATTGTTACATTGCACATGTGGAGGGACATTAATGATTATGTTATTTCAAACAGGGTAAATTCATCAGAATCCATTTCAACACAGCTGGCAAACTGGCTAGTGCTGATATTGAGACTTGTAAGTAACAATCCTTATAATGTATACAAACTACTGTAAGTAAGATTTAGCCTGGCTCTGACTTATGATCAAAACTTGTAGATCTTCTGGAGAAGTCTAGAGTGACATTCCAGCTTGAGCAAGAGAGAGGCTACCATATCTTCTACCAGATGATGACCGCCCACATCCCTGAGCTGATTGGTAAGAAGATTGAGATATTACAATTGTTTTAACCTTATTAGAGTTTTACATTTATAAGAAATATCTACTGACATGTTTATATTTTTGGGATTCTAGAACTGGCACTCCTCACAACCAACCCCTACGACTTCCCCATGTGTAGCATGGGTAAGATCACTGTGGCCAGCATTGATGACAAAGTGGAGCTGGAAGCCACGGATGTGAGTAATTTTCAATTCAACATATTAAAATAGACTTTGTGAAACAAATGCAACATCATTCAAACTCTTTTAAGAACTTTTTCTTGAGCAATTATGTTTTTTGTGTCTTTTGAAATCAGAATGCTATTGATATCCTGGGCTTCACTAATGAAGAGAAGATGAGCATCTACAGGATGACCGGTGCTGTGCTTCACCATGGTAACATGAAGTTCAAGCAAAAGCAGCGTGAGGAGCAGGCTGAGCCTGATGGCACAGAGGGTGAGTATTTAATCTTAGCTCAAAGCTTAGAGCTCCGCAAAAACATTGGTACATTTCTTGATAACATTGTGTTCTTCACAAATGATGATGGACATTTCTGAATTATTTTCAGATGCTGACAAGGTTGCTTATTTGCTGGGTCTGAACTCCGCTGACATGCTGAAGGGTCTGTGCTATCCTAGAGTGAAGGTCGGAAATGAGTATGTCACCAAGGGACAGACTGTACCTCAGGTAAACAATACATATCAATATTCGACTTTGTACTATTTAAAACAAAAAATGTAGTACAGAGTTCATTAGGAAAAAGATATGCGATGTCAGTTGGCATTTTTTGTACTTCTGTCAATGAGTTCTAATTGAATGCTAAATTCAAGGGAGATCTTTCATTCAATTTTTGTTTTGGAATTTTAGTGCTATGTATCTTGAAAATAATATAATATACCAGTTGTATATGTAAAAAAGGAAATCACATCACTGTTTTCTTTAAGGTCATGAACTCAGTGCCTGCCCTGGCCAAGTCTATCTATGAGAGGATGTTCTTGTGGATGGTCATCCGTATCAACCAGATGTTGGACACCAAACAAGCTAGACAGTACTATATTGGTGTGCTGGATATTGCTGGCTTTGAAATCTTTGATGTAAGCCTGAGTTCCAACAATTTAGCTGTTGATACTTCAATAAATAATAGTTCTTATTGCCTTGTAAGAGATTATAAAGATTATATGTCCTTTTGCAGTTCAATACATTGGAGCAGCTGTGCATCAACTTCACCAATGAGAAACTGCAACAGTTCTTCAACCACACCATGTTCGTCCTGGAGCAAGAGGAGTACAAGAAGGAGGGTATTATCTGGGAGTTCATTGACTTTGGTATGGACTTGGCTGCCTGCATTGAGCTGATTGAAAAGGTAAACACTTCATTTATTATATCATAAATCATATGTAACAGTTTTTGTATTTGTTATCATGTATCACTAAATGATATACCTCTTTCAACTTTTTAAAGCCCATGGGCATCTTCTCCATCCTTGAAGAGGAGTGCATGTTCCCCAAGGCCTCAGACACATCCTTCAAGAACAAGCTGTATGACCAGCATCTTGGCAAAACCAAAGCATTTGAGAAGCCAAAGCCCGTAAAGGGCAAGCCTGAGGCCCACTTCTCCCTGGTGCACTATGCTGGTACTGTGGATTACAATATCTCTGGCTGGCTGGACAAGAACAAGGATCCCCTGAATGACTCTGTCATTCAGCTGTACATGAAATCCTCAGTGAAACTGCTGGGTCTGCTGTATCCTCCAGTAGTTGAGGGTAAGATAGTAACTACAGTAAACACATTTTAAGACCAGAGATAACATATACCTTTTACAAATCAAATGTATATTTGTAATATTATTTTATTTTAACTCATCAACTATTACTTGTTTATGCTAATCTTGTGACATTCTAACAAAACATCAACAGAGACTGGTAAGAAGGGAGGCAAGAAGAAGGGTGGCTCTATGCAGACTGTGTCCTCACAGTTCAGGGTAAGTTTTTTTAGAGCAAACATATCTAATTGCTCTCTGTTTAAACTAAAACTCACAATTGTGGCATTTCATGACATGAGACACCATTATGGATTACAGGAGAACTTGGGCAAGCTGATGACTAACTTGAGGAGCACCCATCCTCACTTTGTGCGCTGTCTGATTCCTAATGAGTCAAAGATTCCAGGTAAATAGAGAACATAATCGTGATAGTCTTAATGACTGGGTTAGGTTTGTTTGCATTGAATTAGACACTTATTAAATCATTAAAATCATTAATTATGAAATGTATTTTTTTACAGGACTGATGGAGAACCACCTGGTTATCCACCAGCTCAGGTGTAATGGTGTCCTGGAGGGTATTAGAATCTGCAGAAAAGGTTTCCCCAGCAGGATCCTCTATGCTGACTTCAAGCAGAGGTATAATTTATTTATACATATAATTGTAACCTCTCATTATTACAATGTAATGCTCCTCCTGACAATAAACTCTTTCATATAGATACAAGGTGCTGAATGCCGGTGTCATCCCTGAGGGTCAGTTCATGGACAACAAGAAGGCTTCAGAGAAGCTGCTTGGGTCAATTGATATTCCTCATGATGAATATAAATTTGGACACACCAAGGTAAGTACTTTACATTTACTTCATAACTGTACAGTGTATTTGTTGTATGCTACTGTGACTACGGTAGTATGTATTATACATGTAATTAATAAAACTACCTCAGGAGGTAAACTCTGGTAGCCTCTCTTTTTTTATCCCGGAAAATAATAAAAAATAAAAAACAATACTTCCTTGTTTATGATGAAACAAGTGATTAAGACTTGGCCTTAAAGCCATTCCATCCAACCAAAAACCATCATATAAATAGAAGTCACATATTTCATTTTGTTGTTTGCTTGCTTGTTATACAGTGTTTCAAGTGTTCATTACTTAAATTCCTCATTTATTTGCTGAAAGAAATGTATGTTTCCCCTCCTCTGAATCTGAAATAATTAGTTGTTTCTGTTTGTTCAGGTGTTCTTCAAGGCTGGCCTGCTGGGTACCCTTGAGGAGATGAGAGACGAAAAACTGGCACATCTGGTCACCATGACTCAGGCTTTAATGCGTGGTTTCCTCAGTAGAACGGAGTTTGTGAAGATGACACAAAGGAGGCATGTCGAAAACTGCTAATTCTGATCAATGGGGTAAAAAAAAAGAAAATGGTCTAAAACCAATTTTTCTGTGCAGGGAAGCCGTATACACCATCCAGTACAACGTGCGCTCCTTCATGAATGTGAAACACTGGCCATGGATGAAGATCTACTACAAGATTAAGCCTCTGCTGCAGAGTGCTGAAACTGAGAAGGAGCTGGCAAATATGAAGGAGAACTATGAAAAAATGAAAACTGACCTGGCTACTGCCCTGGCCAAGAAGAAGGAACTGGAGGAGAAGATGGTTTCCCTTCTGCAGGAGAAAAATGATCTGAGTCTGCAAGTAGCATCTGTAAGTAAATGTCAACAGACAAATACGCTTTTTCATGTTTGTGAATATATAAGAGCTAACATGTATTTTTTATGAAAATCGTCTAGGAAGGAGAAAATCTGTCTGATGCTGAGGAGAGATGTGAGGGACTCATCAAGAGTAAGATTCAGTTGGAGGCCAAACTCAAAGAGACAACTGAGAGACTGGAGGATGAAGAGGAAATGAATGCCGAGCTCACTGCCAAAAAGAGAAAGCTGGAGGATGAATGCTCTGAGCTCAAGAAGGATATTGATGACCTGGAGCTTACCTTGGCCAAAGTGGAGAAGGAGAAACATGCCACTGAGAACAAGGTTTGGAATTCATAATCTGTCCATTAGGTAGTGAGATTATAATTATTTATTTGTATTAACAGTCTCAGTAAATCTTTCTTGCACATTTAGGTGAAGAACCTGACCGAGGAGATGGCCTCTCAGGATGAGAGCATTGCTAAGCTGACCAAGGAAAAGAAAGCCCTTCAGGAGTCTCATCAGCAGACTCTTGATGACCTGCAGGCAGAGGAAGACAAAGTCAACACTTTGACTAAGGCCAAGACCAAGCTTGAGCAGCAAGTGGATGATGTACGATTACAGTCACTTGATTTGGAAAAGCAAGATTAATCTTGAAAAAAAACATGATAATTAAAAATGTACACCTTTGTTTAGCTTGAGGGTTCTCTGGAGCAAGAGAAGAAGCTGCGTATGGACCTGGAGAGAGCCAAGAGAAAGCTTGAGGGTGATCTCAAACTGGCCCAGGAATCCGTCATGGATCTTGAGAATGACAAGCAGCAGTCTGATGAGAAAATCAAAAAGTAACTTGGTTTTTCTGTTTGCACAACATACATATTTTTAAAGAAGTGTTCAATTGCATGAACTCAATGTACTTTATCAATTTGTTTCACAGGAAGGACTTTGAATGTAGTCAGCTCCTTAGCAAGATTGAAGATGAGCAGTCTCTGGGTGCTCAGCTCCAGAAGAAGATCAAGGAGCTCCAGGTGAGATATTGTGTAACACTTAACAATACTGCATACATTTGCTATTATGTGTAATAAAGTGAATGATTGCTAAAAGAGAAAACATCTACATTCAACAGGCTCGTATTGAGGAACTGGAAGAGGAGATTGAGGCTGAGCGTGCAGCTCGTGCCAAGGTTGAGAAGCAGAGAGCAGACCTCTCCAGGGAACTTGAGGAGATCAGTGAGAGGCTGGAGGAGGCTGGAGGTGCCACCTCTGCTCAGATTGAGATGAACAAGAAGCGTGAGGCTGAGTTCCAGAAGCTCCGTCGTGATCTTGAGGAGTCCACTCTGCAGCATGAAGCAACTGCTGCTGCCCTTCGCAAGAAGCAGGCTGACAGTGTTGCTGAGCTGGGAGAGCAGATTGACAACCTCCAGCGTGTCAAGCAGAAACTTGAGAAGGAAAAGAGTGAATACAAGATGGAGATTGATGACCTCTCTAGCAACATGGAGAATGTTGCTAAGGCAAAGGTACACTAGCATTACATGCTTTTTTGATTATATTAGGTGTTACCAATATGAATATAGTACACCATTTCAATTATTTTATGAATAAGCTCTGATCACTGATCTTATGTCTTTATTCCTTATTAGGGAAATCTTGAAAAGATGTGCCGTACTCTTGAGGACCAACTTAGCGAACTGAAGACCAAGAATGATGAAAACGTCCGTCAAATCAACGACACAAGTGGACAGAAAGCACGTCTCCTTACAGAAAATGGTATCTACATGTTTTTGGTGAACGATCCGTGGAGTATATGATTGAGAAACATACCACAAACTAACGTATTATAATATTTTTCACACAAGGTGAGTTCAGCCGTCAAATTGAAGAGAAGGAAGCGCTTGTCTCTCAGTTGACCAGAGGCAAGCAGGCTTTCACACAGCAGATTGATGAATTGAAGAGACAGATTGAGGAGGAGGTTAAGGTAAGAAACCATTAAGATGGTGTGTATTGGTATTGTTGTAAATTAGATATTGTGCAAAGGTTAATAATATTTCTTACAACAGGCCAAGAATGCTCTTGCCCATGGCCTTCAATCAGCCCGCCATGACTGTGATCTGCTGAGGGAGCAGTTTGAAGAGGAGCAGGAGGCCAAGGCAGAGCTGCAGCGTGGAATGTCCAAGGCCAACAGTGAGGTTGCTCAGTGGAGATCAAAGTATGAAACTGATGCTATCCAGCGCACTGAGGAACTTGAGGAATCCAAGTGAGTGACATTCAAACTGGTAAATGGCCAGAAGTGTAGCATTTTAACAAAAACTCTACTGATTCCTGAATTGCTGGTAATAATATTAGTATTTTTAAATGTGTATAGCTTCTTACTTTGAGGCCAATCGTTTAGATTAATTAATATGATAATTCTTTGTTTCATATATGCAAATATAATTAGAAAATAACTTGTAACTTTATGAGTTTAACTGAGCCACAAATACCTCAATTTTCAAACAGGAAAAAGCTTGCCCAGCGTCTTCAGGAGGCTGAGGAACAGATTGAGGCAGTGAATTCTAAGTGTGCTTCTCTTGAGAAAACCAAACAGAGGCTCCAGAGTGAGGTGGAGGACCTCATGATTGATGTAGAGAGGGCCAATGGCCTTGCTGCCAACCTGGACAAAAAGCAGAGGAACTTTGACAAGGTAACACAATTTACTGTGTTTGGTCAAAACACACAAACAATGACATGAATATTTATTTCGCCATCTTACGTGAACATAACCAAATAAACTGTATGAATTGTATTATTCAGGTGTTGGCAGAGTGGAAGCAGAAGTACGAGGAGGGTCAGTCAGAGCTTGAGGGAGCACAGAAGGAGGCTCGTTCTCTCAGCACTGAGCTGTTCAAGATGAAGAACTCTTATGAGGAGGCTCTTGATCAGCTGGAGACCATGAAGCGTGAAAACAAGAATCTGCAACGTGAGTTCTACATAATGTAACATAATTGTTTTTTGATATTTTACAATTTAAGGTTCAACAATATGTTAAACCCATGTATCTTTCTGCAGAGGAGATCTCAGATCTGACTGAACAGATTGGTGAGACTGGCAAAAACATCCATGAGCTGGAGAAGTCCAAGAAGCAGGTGGAGACAGAGAAGACTGAGATCCAGACAGCTCTTGAAGAGGCTGAGGTATTTCTTTCCTGGCAGTTCATAACATTACAAATCATTGACACATATATCAGTGTTTGAAGGCAAAGCTGAGTGTTTAATTGTTTGATTTCATTAGGGAACTCTGGAACATGAAGAGTCTAAGATCCTTCGTGTCCAGCTGGAGCTCAACCAGATTAAGGGTGAGGTGGACAGGAAGCTGGCAGAGAAAGATGAAGAGATGGAACAGATCAAGAGGAACAGCCAGAGAGTGACTGACTCCATGCAGAGCACTCTGGATTCTGAGGTCAGGAGCAGGAACGATGCCCTGAGAATCAAGAAGAAGATGGAGGGAGATCTGAATGAGATGGAGATTCAGCTCAGCCATGCCAACCGCCAGGCTGCTGAGTCCCAGAAGCAGCTCAGGAATGTGCAGGCACAGCTGAAGGTATTGAAAGGAACAGTTGTTTTTCCAACTATGGTAGATTGGGCTACATTTTGGCATTCATGGATATGTCTGATCTTTTTCTCACTAGGATGCACAACTGCATCTTGATGATGCTGTTAGAGCCCAGGATGACTTCAAGGAGCAGGCTGCTATGGTGGATCGTAGAAATGGTCTTATGGTGGCTGAAATTGAGGAACTTAGAGCTGCTCTGGAACAGACAGAGAGAAGTCGCAAAATTGCTGAGCAAGAGCTGGTGGATGCCAGTGAGCGTGTTGGACTTCTGCACTCTCAGGTGAACATACCCAATCATTTGTTTCAATTATTCAAGAATCTAATGAGATCTTAAATATTGTGAATATTAGACAGGTGTTGACTTAGGAGGCTAAATATGTTTACCTTTTAGAACACAAGCCTTGTGAACACCAAGAAGAAACTGGAGACAGACCTGGTCCAGATCCAGGGTGAAGTGGATGACATTGTTCAGGAAGCAAGGAATGCAGAGGAGAAGGCTAAGAAGGCCATCACTGATGTAGGTTTCAATGTCATGTGTTCTTACTTTAACTGCAATGGTTTTTCCTTGGTATTTCTAGTTAACATGTTATGCTGTCTCCTGTAGGCTGCTATGATGGCTGAGGAGCTGAAGAAGGAGCAAGATACTAGTGCTCATCTTGAGAGGATGAAGAAGAACCTGGAGGTTGCTGTTAAGGACCTGCAGCACCGTCTGGATGAGGCTGAGAACCTGGCCATGAAGGGTGGCAAGAAGCAGCTCCAGAAACTGGAGTCTAGGGTAAAAAAAGAGTCATACTAAGATTTATATAGCTGAAAGAAACTTTTGAAAACAAGCTGGATACTTAATGTTTTAATGTTATTCAAAAGGTGCGTGAGCTGGAGGCGGAGGTTGAGGCTGAACAGAGACGTGGAGTAGATGCTGTTAAAGGTGTCCGCAAATATGAGAGGAGAGTTAAGGAGCTCACCTATCAGGTAAAGTCACTTTCATAGTTAACATGTACAGTACCAATTACTCTAATATACTAACCTATTAAAATATTGAAACGTGCAAATCTTACCTGTCTTTCACAGACTGAGGAAGATAAGAAAAATGTTGCCAGGCTGCAGGATCTGGTTGACAAATTGCAGCTGAAGGTGAAGGCCTATAAGAGGCAGGCTGAGGAGGCGGTAAGGACAATATATACATTTTTTGTGTAGATATGTCAGATTTATTTTTACCAGCAAATCTTGCTGATTGTTAAGATTACCATCACATTCTTATATTATATTTTAAAGTGTTTGAAGGTTTCTGTACCTTAAACTATGTATCTCTTATTCCAGGAGGAACAGGCCAATACTCATCTGTCCAAGTGCAGGAAGGTTCAGCATGAGCTGGAGGAGGCTGAGGAGCGTGCTGACATTGCAGAGTCCCAGGTCAACAAACTGAGAGCAAAGAGCCGTGACTCTGGCAAGGTAACTATAAAGACATTTCAGCTTTTATGAATGAAAATTTAATTAAATAACTCTTAATGCCTTACTTAAGTCTTGACAGGACAAATATAGCACAAATCTTTATGAAATGAATGACAGAGAAATTGTTCAGATGTATGCAGAGTATAATGTTTATGCATATACACTATGTATTTATATTTTGTTTGTTTTTTTTACAGGGAAAAGAAGCAGCTGAATAAAGCACTTGAGTGGATTGACTGTTTCTAATCATATAATATGATGTGAAATATACCACAATAAACGTTTTTGATCTTTAATGGAATTGTCTTTCTTATTAGTGCGAATGCTTTGCCGGTGTAATGCCGTGTTATGCATGCCCGCCCAAAAGGAAATTATATCGTTTCCAAACCTAACTTTGCCGTACTAATCATTGAAATGGCTGCGAGTGTTCCCTTTACGCTGTGGCGCGCAGTGGGCAGACCCGTCCCTCCCTACAGGCCGATCACGCAGACTGCGTGGGGCCTCACCTTGCGGAGGGAGCCTCAACTGAGTCGAAAAGGCGGCGCACCTATGCGCTTATGCGGCGCAATTAGTGTGGTGCGGCACGGTTTCGCCGCTGCGAGGCTCCACTAGCATCTAATATGCTTCTAGAAAGGGCAAATGTGAAGCTTGGAAAATGTAGGACAAAGCATAACAAATTCTCCCATCTTTGTTTGAATGTCTGGCATACAGTATGTTACATGCAACACACATGATGCATACATTTCTGATGTAGAGGTATGATTTAAAATCAATAATGACCAAAACATATGTATCCGATGTTACCATGTGTAATTATTGAGGCCTGTGGAAAGGAAAGCTTTTAAGCATGCCTCCAATGTGTATGTATAGGTCCATAGCACAGGCAATGGTAAGGAGAGCCCAAGACATTCCAATCATTATTAAGAGTAGGCTACTTTTGGATCCGTCAGGATTAGTTGGTGGGACTGTTTGAGGAGAAGGGTAAAGAGGTTGACCATTGTCACTTTAACCCCAACATGTAAAATTTGCAAGAGCATAATGAATATCTTGGTCAAAAGAATCCAAGAAACCTTTCATGTGAAGCTGCACAATGTAAAGTTTGAAAGATTCTGACAGAGAGACGTTTTATGTAGAGAAGAGCCAGAGAATGCGACTAGCTGTTCAAAGTATCTTTGTTTAATTATTGTTTCAAGTTTATTGATTATTGATAGTGAGAATGTCTTACTGATTATTTTCCTCATTATGCAACAAAACCTAAAAATCCATCTTTCAAATATAATTAAACCTAGTTTTACTGTAGTAATCCAGGACATTGATTTAATATTTGTTTCAATTGTATGATCACAAAAGGATTCTGTAAAATAAAAAACATTATACAAGTTATGTTATAAAACTGTTAATTGTTATGTTACCAAAATATAAATTATGGTTTAATTAATCAAATTAAAGAAGCAGTTTAAGGTCATAGAAATTAATTTAAAAGGAATATACCTTGAAGAATGAAGAGGGTGTTCAAGAGCTTTAAATAAACTTAAAGAAAAGACCTGACCATACTTACTGAAACCTGACACATCAGATGATATGTAACAACAACATCAGTTGTATGCCAACCAGTCTGCCATACCACATTTGGTGTATGCCACATTTAACTTTTACTGTGTCATCAAATTGTATTCAATATAAAAGACACTGGGGGACACGATAGGGGGTAGCAGCAACAGCCTCTTCTGTTTTCCTACTTGGGGTAATATGCTCTCTTAAGCTTGAAATTATTTGAATATGTTTTTCATTCTCAATTATTTTGTTGTTATTGAAATATTTGTTGAGTGAGTCTTGTTTTACCTTCTCTAACAACTAAAAACTGTTTTGAACAGGATTGATTCAATACTGTTGAAGGAGAGGGGGTTAGGTAAGGAAAACCTTTAAGTGTTTAATACATGTGCAAATTATTTATTCTTCATTTAATGTCTGCTGTAATTAATTGAAACGTTTACAAATCATCAAGAATATGTTAGTATATACTCTTAGTTAAAACCAAGTCTGAAACGGACTTTGAGTGAAATTAAAGCCAACCTGTAACAATACAGAGATAATGTTTACATGCACATTTGTAGCTATTTATCTGCATAATTTTAAGTTCAAATGATGTTGAATAACATGTGCAATCTAATGAACATAGGTCTAAGTTGCAATTAATTTGGAATCATCCAACAGACATCAGCCGGCACCATGAGTACAGACGCGGAGATGGCCACTTATGGCAAAGCTGCCATTTACCTTCGTAAGCCAGAGAGGGAAAGAATTGAGGCTCAAAGCGCACCTTTTGATGCCAAGAGTGCCTGCTATGTGGCTGATGTCAAGGAGCTGTACTTGAAGGCATCAATCATCAAGAAAGATGGGGACAAAGTCACTGTCAAAGTCTTGACCACTCAGGAGGTTTGTATCACAAAGTCAGAGTTAAAGTGGGAAGCCAGAGAGAACTAGCAATGTAAAATGATTGGATCTAATTGTGAAACATTTCCTGTTCTAGGAGAAGGTAATGAAAGAGTGTGATGTGTATCCAATGAACCCTCCCAAGTATGACAAGATTGAGGACATGGCCATGATGACCCATCTCAATGAAGCCTCTGTGCTGTATAACCTCAAAGAGCGTTATGCAGCATGGATGATCTACGTGAGTAAATGTGTCTAATGAGAATAAGAAAAATATTGGATATTGCTATAGATATATAAATCTATATATATATAGGAAGGTTACATTTAAATTCTCTATGATCACTTTTAGACCTACTCTGGGTTGTTCTGTGCCACTGTGAACCCCTACAAGTGGCTCCCAGTATACGAGACTGAATGTGTAAATGCCTACAGAGGCAAGAAGCGTATGGAGGCTCCACCCCACATCTTCTCTGTCTCTGACAACGCTTATCAGTTCATGGCTACTGGTAAGTCATTACCACTAATTTAGAACGCATCAGTATATAGGGTTTTTGTTTTTAACATGTACTTGATTGGTTTATGTTTTTTTCACTTTTACAGATAGGGAAAACCAGTCTGTCTTGATCACGTAAGTTTGTAACATTTACAATTGTTTTTTAAATTAAGATTAATCAAACATATTGGTCATGTTCTTAATGATCTCTGTCTATAGTGGAGAATCTGGTGCTGGAAAGACTGTGAACACCAAGCGTGTCATCCAGTACTTTGCAACGATCTCAGTTTCTGGACCCAAGAGGGACACATCAAAGGTATGTTACTCTATGATGATGACGATTCAGGATTCTTTATCATTAGAAGTTTTTTCAGGGATGAACAAATGAAGTCATTTCCTGACAGCAATTCTTAACCTGGATTATAGGGGTCACTTGAGGATCAGATTATTGCAGCCAATCCATTGCTTGAGGCTTATGGTAACGCCAAAACTGTGAGGAATGACAACTCTTCTCGTTTTGTAAGTATGGAACAGTTTCTACACACGAGAGAAGCATTGTTACATTGCACATGTGGAGGGACATTAATGATTATGTTATTTCAAACAGGGTAAATTCATCAGAATCCATTTCAACACAGCTGGCAAACTGGCTAGTGCTGATATTGAGACTTGTAAGTAACAATCCTTATAATGTATACAAACTAATGTAAGTAAGATTTAGCCTGGCTCTGACTTATGATCAAAACTTGTAGATCTTCTGGAGAAGTCTAGAGTGACATTCCAGCTTGAGCAAGAGAGAGGCTACCATATCTTCTACCAGATGATGACCGCCCACATCCCTGAGCTGATTGGTAAGAAGATTGAGATATTACAATTGTTTTAACCTTATTAGAGTTTTACATTTATAAGAAATATCTACTGACATGTTTATATTTTTGGGATTCTAGAACTGGCACTCCTCACAACCAACCCCTACGACTTCCCCATGTGTAGCATGGGTAAGATCACTGTGGCCAGCATTGATGACAAACTGGAGCTGGAAGCCACGGATGTGAGTAATTTTCAATTCAACATATTAAAATAGACTTTGTGAAACAAATGCAACATCATTCAAACTCTTTTAAGAACTTTTTCTTGAGCAATTATGTTTTTTGTGTCTTTTGAAATCAGAATGCTATTGATATCCTGGGCTTCACTAATGAAGAGAAGATGAGCATCTACAGGATGACCGGTGCTGTGCTTCACCATGGTAACATGAAGTTCAAGCAAAAGCAGCGTGAGGAGCAGGCTGAGCCTGATGGCACAGAGGGTGAGTATTTAATCTTAGCTCAAAGCTTAGAGCTCCGCAAAAACATTGGTACATTTCTTGATAACATTGTGTTCTTCACAAATGATGATGGACATTTCTGAATTATTTTCAGATGCTGACAAGGTTGCTTATTTGCTGGGTCTGAACTCCGCTGACATGCTGAAGGGTCTGTGCTATCCTAGAGTGAAGGTCGGAAATGAGTATGTCACCAAGGGACAGACTGTACCTCAGGTAAACAATACATATCAATATTCGACTTTGTACTATTTAAAAACTAAAAATGTAGTACAGAGTTCATTAGGAAAAAGAAACGCGATATCTGTTGGCGTATTTCTTTCAATGAGTTCCCTATATTTAATACTAAATTCAAAAGTCAAGGGACATCTTTGATTCAATTTTTATACTTGAAATGTTGTGTCATGTTTCTTTATAAGGTAACAAAAACGGTTTTATATTGTCAAAAATGAAATCACATCACTGTTTTCTTTAAGGTCATGAACTCAGTGCCTGCCCTGGCCAAGTCTATCTATGAGAAGATGTTCTTGTGGATGGTCATCCGTATCAACCAGATGTTGGACACCAAACAAGCTAGACAGTACTATATTGGTGTGCTGGATATTGCTGGCTTTGAAATCTTTGATGTAAGCCTGAGTTCCAACAATTTAGCTGTTGATACTTCAATACAAATTAGTTCTTATTGCCTTGTAAGAGATTATAAAGATTATATGTCCTTTTGCAGTTCAATACATTGGAGCAGCTGTGCATCAACTTCACCAATGAGAAACTGCAACAGTTCTTCAACCACACCATGTTCGTCCTGGAGCAAGAGGAGTACAAGAAGGAGGGTATTATCTGGGAGTTCATTGACTTTGGTATGGACTTGGCTGCCTGCATTGAGCTGATTGAAAAGGTAAACACTTCATTTATTATATCATAAATCATATGTAACAGTTTTTGTATTTGTTATCATATATCACTAAATGATATACCTCTTTCAACTTTTTAAAGCCCATGGGCATCTTCTCCATCCTTGAAGAGGAGTGCATGTTCCCCAAGGCCTCAGACACATCCTTCAAGAACAAGCTGTATGACCAGCATCTTGGCAAAACCAAAGCATTTGAGAAGCCAAAGCCCGTAAAGGGCAAGCCTGAGGCCCACTTCTCCCTGGTGCACTATGCTGGTATCGTGGACTACAATATCTCTGGCTGGCTGGACAAGAACAAGGATCCCCTGAATGACTCTGTCATTCAGCTGTACATGAAATCCTCAGTGAAACTGCTGGGTCTGCTGTATCCTCCAGTAATTGAGGGTAAGATAGTAACTACAGTAAACACATTTTAAGACCAGAGATAACATATACTTTTTACAAATCAAATGTATATTTGTAATATTATTTTTATTTTAACTCATCAACTATTACTTGTTTATGCTAATCTTGTGACATTCTAACAAAACATCAACAGAGGCTGGTAAGAAGGGAGGCAAGAAGAAGGGTGGCTCTATGCAGACTGTGTCCTCACAGTTCAGGGTAAGTTTTTTTAGAGCAAACATATCTAATTGCTCTCTGTTTAAACTAAAACTCACAATTGTGGCATTTCATGACATGAGACACCATTATGGATTACAGGAGAACTTGGGCAAGCTGATGACTAACTTGAGGAGCACCCATCCTCACTTTGTGCGCTGTCTGATTCCTAATGAGTCAAAGACTCCAGGTAAATAGAGAACATAATTGTGATAGTCTTAATGATTGGGTTAGGTTTTGTTTGCATTTAATTCGTTTTGTGTGGCTTCAATTAAGACACTTACTAATCATTAATTATGACGTTTATTTTTTTACAGGACTGATGGAGAACTTCCTGGTTATCCACCAGCTCAGGTGTAATGGTGTCCTGGAGGGTATTAGAATCTGCAGAAAAGGTTTCCCCAGCAGGGTCCTCTATGCTGACTTCAAGCAGAGGTATCAGTCGATATTGTAATAGGTTAATTTTTTAAGCAGATTATTAAAATGTAATGCTCCCACTGACCATACACCTTTTCATAAAAGATACAAGGTGCTGAATCCCAGTGTCATCCCTGAGGGTCAGTTCATGGACAACAAGAAGGCTTCAGAGAAGCTGCTTGGGTCAGTTGATGTTCCTCATGACGAGTATAAATTTGGACACACCAAGGTAAGCACCTTCCCTTAACATACTAAAGATTTATTTTGAATGAAGTCAAGTGGTTCAGTTTAGTGTGTCTGATCATTTTCATATTAATTCAACATGTATATATGAACCTTCGAAACCAAAAAAAATGAAAGAAAATAGGAAAAAATCTGAAACTCCCTTTAATTTAAGATATTTGGTGCCAAGGAAACATAGAAGTGAATTACTGGCACGATAAAGAGAAAGAAGCCACCATGTGGCAGGACTATATCAGTTCATTATTAAACGTTTTTACATTTTCTTTTGTTCAGGTGTTCTTCAAGGCTGGCCTGCTGGGTACCCTTGAGGAGATGAGAGACGAAAAACTTGCATCTCTGGTCACCCTGACTCAGGCTTTGGCCCGTGGCTATATCATGAGAAAGGCGTTTATAAAGATGATTGAGAGAAGGCATGTTGCTAACAACTCATTCTCAATTGTGATTTGAGAATTCAAATATAACATCGTCTAAAAAAGCTGTTTCTTTTTTTGCAGGGAAGCTATATTTACCATCCAGTACAATATCCGCTCATTCATGAATGTGAAACACTGGCCATGGATGAAGGTCTACTACAAGATTAAGCCTCTGCTGCAGAGTGCTGAAACTGAGAAGGAGCTGGCAAATATGAAGGAGAACTATGAAAAAATGAAAACTGACCTGGCTACTGCCCTGGCCAAGAAGAAGGAACTGGAGGAGAAGATGGTTTCCCTTCTGCAGGAGAAGAATGATCTGAGTCTGCAAGTAGCATCTGTAAGTACACACATTATTAGACAGATGAGATCGTTTTTCCATGTTTGTCCAAGTTGATTTGCTCATTTCTAATTTTAAAAAATCGTCTAGGAAGGAGAAAATCTGTCTGATGCTGAGGAGAGATGTGAGGGACTTATCAAAGGTAAGATTCAGATGGAGGCCAAACTCAAAGAGACAAGTGAGAGACTGGAGGATGAAGAGGAAATGAATGCTGAGCTCACTGCCAAAAAGAGAAAGCTGGAGGATGAATGCTCTGAGCTCAAGAAGGATATTGATGACCTGGAGCTTACCTTGGCCAAAGTGGAGAAGGAGAAACATGCCACTGAGAACAAGGTTTGGAATTCATAATCTGTCCATTAGGTAGCGAGATTATAATTATTTATTTGTATTAACAGTCTCAGTAAATCTTTCTTGCACATTTAGGTGAAGAACCTGACCGAGGAGATGGCCTCTCAGGATGAGAGCATTGCTAAGCTGACCAAGGAAAAGAAAGCCCTTCAGGAGTCTCATCAGCAGACTCTTGATGACCTGCAGGCAGAGGAAGACAAAGTCAACACTTTGACTAAGGCCAAGACCAAGCTTGAGCAGCAAGTGGATGATGTACGATTACAGTCACTTGATTTGGAAAAGCAAGATTAATCTTGAAAAAAAACATGATAATTAAAAATGTACACCTTTGTTTAGCTTGAGGGTTCTCTGGAGCAAGAGAAGAAGCTGCGTATGGACCTGGAGAGAGCCAAGAGAAAGCTTGAGGGTGATCTCAAACTGGCCCAGGAATCCGTCATGGATCTTGAGAATGACAAGCAGCAGTCTGATGAGAAAATCAAAAAGTAACTTGGTTTTTCTGTTTGCACAACATACATATTTTTAAAGAAGTGTTCAATTGCATGAACTCAATGTACTTTATCAATTTGTTTCACAGGAAGGACTTTGAATGTAGTCAGCTCCTTAGCAAGATTGAAGATGAGCAGTCTCTGGGTGCTCAGCTCCAGAAGAAGATCAAGGAGCTCCAGGTGAGATATTGTGTTACACTTAACAATACTGCATACATTTGCTATTATGTGTAATAAAGTGAATGATTGCTAAAAGAGAAAACATCTACATTCAACAGGCTCGTATTGAGGAACTGGAAGAGGAGATTGAGGCTGAGCGTGCAGCTCGTGCCAAGGTTGAGAAGCAGAGAGCAGACCTCTCCAGGGAACTTGAGGAGATCAGTGAGAGGCTGGAGGAGGCTGGAGGTGCCACCTCTGCTCAGATTGAGATGAGCAAGAAGCGTGAGGCTGAGTTCCAGAAGCTCCGTCGTGATCTTGAGGAGTCCACTCTGCAGCATGAAGCAACTGCTGCTGCCCTTCGCAAGAAGCAGGCTGACAGTGTTGCTGATCTGGGAGAGCAGATTGACAACCTCCAGCGTGTCAAGCAGAAACTTGAGAAGGAAAAGAGTGAATACAAGATGGAGATTGATGACCTCTCTAGCAACATGGAGAATGTTGCTAAGGCAAAGGTACACTAGCATTACATGCTTTTTTGATTATATTATGTGTTACCAATATGAATATAGTACACCATTTCAATTATTTTATGAATAAGCTCTGATCACTGATCTTATGTCTTTATTCCTCATTAGGGAAATCTTGAAAAGATGTGCCGTACTCTTGAGGACCAACTTAGCGAACTGAAGACCAAGAATGATGAAAACGTCCGTCAAATCAACGACACAAGTTCACAAAAAGCACGTCTCCTTACAGAAAATGGTATTTACAACTTTTAGTCAATGATCAGAAGTGTATGTTATTGAGAAACCTAACACAAACTAATGTATTATGACATTTTTCACACAAGGTGAGTTCAGCCGTCAAATTGAAGAGAAGGAAGCTCTTGTCTCTCAGTTGACCAGAGGCAAGCAGGCCTCCACACAGCAGATTGAGGAACTGAAGAGACACATTGAAGAGGAGGTTAAGGTAAGAAACCATTAAGATGGTGTGTATTGGTATTGTTGTAAATTAGATATTGTGCAAAGGTTAATAATATTTCTTACAACAGGCCAAGAATGCTCTTGCCCATGGCCTTCAATCAGCCCGCCATGACTGTGATCTGCTGAGGGAGCAGTTTGAAGAGGAGCAGGAGGCCAAGGCAGAGCTGCAGCGTGGAATGTCCAAGGCCAACAGTGAGGTTGCTCAGTGGAGATCAAAGTATGAAACTGATGCTATTCAGCGCACTGAGGAACTTGAGGAATCCAAGTGAGTGACATTCAAACTGGTAAATGGCCAGAAGTGTAGCATTTTAACAAAAACTCTACTGATTCCTGAATTGCTGGTAATAATATTAGTATTTTTAAATGTGTATAGCTTCTTACTTTGAGGCCAATCGTTTAGATTAATTAATATGATAATTCTTTGTTTCATATATGCAAATATAATTAGAAAATAACTTGTAACTTTATGAGTTTAACTGAGCCACATATACCTCAATTTTCAAACAGGAAAAAGCTTGCCCAGCGCCTTCAGGAGGCTGAGGAACAGATTGAGGCAGTGAATTCTAAGTGTGCTTCTCTTGAGAAAACCAAACAGAGGCTTCTGAGTGAGGTGGAGGACCTCATGATTGATGTAGAGAGGGCCAATGGCCTTGCTGCCAACCTGGACAAAAAGCAGAGGAACTTTGACAAGGTAACACAATTTACTGTGTTTGGTCAAAACACACAAACAATGACATGAATATTTATTTCGCCCTCTTACGTGAACATAACCAAATAAACTGTATAATTTGTATTATTCAGGTGTTGGCAGAGTGGAAGCAGAAGTACGAGGAGGGTCAGTCAGAGCTTGAGGGAGCACAGAAGGAGGCTCGTTCTCTCAGCACTGAGCTGTTCAAGATGAAGAACTCTTATGAGGAGGCTCTTGATCAGCTGGAGACCATGAAGCGTGAAAACAAGAATCTGCAACGTGAGTTCTACATAATGTCACAGAGTTAATATTCAACATGTGTTGGAAAAATTATAATTGATATTTTACAATTTAAGGTTCAACAATATGTTAAACCCATGTATCTTTCTGCAGAGGAGATCTCAGATCTGACTGAACAGATTGGTGAGACTGGCAAAAACATCCATGAGCTGGAGAAGTCCAAGAAGCAGCTGGAGACAGAGAAGACTGAGATCCAGACAGCTCTTGAAGAGGCTGAGGTATTTCTTTCCTGGCAGTTCATAACATTACAAATCATTGACACATATATCAGTGTTTGAAGGCAAAGATGAGTGTTTAATTGTTTGATTTCATTAGGGAACTCTGGAACATGAAGAGTCTAAGATCCTTCGTGTCCAGCTGGAGCTCAACCAGATTAAGGGTGAGGTGGACAGGAAGCTGGCAGAGAAAGATGAAGAGATGGAACAGATCAAGAGGAACAGCCAGAGAGTGATTGACTCCATGCAGAGCACTCTGGATTCTGAGATCAGGAGCAGGAACGATGCCCTGAGAATCAAGAAGAAGATGGAGGGAGATCTGAATGAGATGGAGATTCAGCTCAGCCATGCCAACCGCCAGGCTGCTGAGTCCCAGAAGCAGCTCAGGAATGTGCAGGCACAGCTGAAGGTATTGAAAGGAACAGTTGTTTTTCCAACTATGGTAGATTGGGCTACATTTTGGCATTCATGGATATATCTGATCTTTTTCTCACTAGGATGCACAACTGCACCTTGATGATGCTGTCAGAGCCCAGGAGGAATTCAAGGAGCAGGCTGCTATGGTGGAGCGTAGAAATGGTCTTATGGTGGCTGAAATTGAGGAACTTAGAGCTGCTCTGGAACAGACAGAGAGAAGTCGCAAAATTGCTGAGCAAGAGCTGGTGGATGCCAGTGAGCGTGTTGGACTTCTGCACTCTCAGGTGAACATACCCAATCATTTGTTTCAATTATTCAAGAATCAAATACAATTTCAAATAACATGAATATTAGGCATGTGTTGACTTAGGAGGCTAAATATGTTTACCTTTTAGAACACAAGCCTTGTGAACACCAAGAAGAAGCTGGAGACAGACCTGGTCCAGATCCAGGGTGAAGTGGATGACATTGTTCAGGAAGCAAGGAATGCAGAGGAGAAGGCTAAGAAGGCCATCACTGATGTAGGTTTCAATGTCATGTGTTCTTACTTTAACTGCAATGGTTTTTCCTTGGTATTTCTAGTTAACATGTTATGATGTCTCCTGTAGGCTGCTATGATGGCTGAGGAGCTGAAGAAGGAGCAAGATACTAGTGCTCATCTTGAGAGGATGAAGAAGAACCTGGAGGTTGCTGTTAAGGACCTGCAGCACCGTTTGGATGAGGCTGAGAACCTGGCCATGAAGGGTGGCAAGAAGCAGCTCCAGAAACTTGAGTCTAGGGTAGGATTTATTCTAAGGGTTACACATGTAAAGCAAGACTTTGGGGGGGGAAACAGTATACTTAATTTTTTACTTTTATTCAAAAAGGTGCGTGAGCTGGAGGCGGAGGTTGAGGCTGAACAGAGACGTGGAGTAGATGCTGTTAAAGGTGTCCGCAAATATGAGAGGAGAGTTAAGGAGCTCACCTATCAGGTAAAGTCACTTTCATAGTTAACATGTACAGTACCAATTACTCTAATATACTAACCTATTAAAATATTGAAACGTGCAAATCTTACCTGTCTTTCACAGACTGAGGAAGATAAGAAAAATGTTGCCAGGCTGCAGGATCTGGTTGACAAATTGCAGCTGAAGGTGAAGGCCTATAAGAGGCAGGCTGAGGATGCGGTAAGGATAATATATACATTTTTTGTGTAGATATGTCAGATTTATTTTTACCAGCAAATCTTGCTGATTGTTAAGATTACCATCACATTCTTATATTATATTTTAAAGTGTTTGAAGGTTTCTGTACCTTAAACTATGTATCTCTTATTCCAGGAGGAACAAGCCAATACTCATCTGTCCAAGTGCAGGAAGGTTCAGCATGAGCTGGAGGAGGCTGAGGAGCGTGCTGACATTGCAGAGTCCCAGGTCAACAAACTGAGAGCAAAGAGCCGTGACTCTGGCAAGGTAACTATATCAAATGTGTTTAATCAAAAACAATGTATTTTAAATCTGATTACGTTTTACCCAACTTTAAGGCATGTTAATTTGTATCAAAATCAATCAAACCTTTTATGTCTATGTTTCCAGGGAAAAGAAGTAGCCGAGTAAAGCACACTGCCCGATCAGCTGTTTCTAATCATATAATATGATGTGAAATATTCTGTAAAAATAAAGGTTTACCTTTTCGCACTTATTTTGCCGTCTGCCTGCTCTTTTGATTGTATGAGAGATACTTTTTAGACTGGGAAATGGTATCCCAGTATGCTATCTAGAAATCACATTTGCACAAGCAGTGTTATCCTACCCAGTGGACCAAGCTCCACAAAAAAAATAACATCAAACATGGTGATTCTCATCATCTGTCTTAATTGTGATATTTGTAAGTATAACTTCAGGTGCCTTATTATCATGTTTAAGCAGGTGCTAATGCGTGCCCTGATATTAATTTGATCTGAAAAAGTCCAATAAAATCACTGTATAGATGCATGGCTGATTCTGGGTTCTGGCAAGGGTTTTTGGTTCTGTGCTATTTTTAGAATGGTACTTTAGGTTGATGCCTGGGTTTGTGACATAACCTTATCCACCCAACTGAAGTACTGAAAGTCATAGGGGGTATTCACATAGAGGAGAAGGAGATTGGCTGGGATACTTTGTCGAGTATATAGCCAAACCCAAACATGACCGGTTGGTGCACCATTGTTTGGGCCAAAAAGAATATCATTGAGATTTTTCAAAATTCAAAAACCTTATGTTTAAAATTACCCTCATTCACACATTCCTATAGGAATAAGAAAACATTTGTATTCTTATTTCATAATTAACTGAGAATTCCAAGTTCATGTTACAATACTGGCTACATGTAGCTAAAACTTGATGTAGGCTATTGAGCCTTTGTGTTATTTTCTCTGCCCTTTGTTGATTTGTTACAAGGTAAGAACTATAAATAATATTGTCCCAACCATCCCACACGTTGGACTATTATACTAGCATCTAACAAATACATTTGCTAACGTTAGCATCAACTGTTAGAAAGAAAACAAGCTGTTCAACAGTAAGCCTTTTGTATGAAGCATAACTAAAAACAGTAAAGTAGAATACATGTAAAAAAAGGGGAAAACATTATATTATAGTTACTATAGGAATGGTCATAAGGTCTCCACCATAGAGGCTTTGCATATGACGTCACGTTACCCGTGACGTCAGCGCAACGGCCATACTGGAGTACCAAAATAGACACCGTAATACGTCATACCTGTTCAATGTTTGTTTTTTACCGGACATACAATGGTTAACTTCTGTGCCATTGTTGGCCGCGGCAACAGAGGTGATCGAAACAGGGGGCCGAAGTCATTTTACAGGCTGCCGGCGGTTATTATAACACACCAGGGTGAAGCAACACATGAACTTTCAAAGCGTCGCCAGGAAAAATGGCTCAATAGGATCGGACGGGAGGATCTCAAACCATCCAACCACAACTATACTCGCGTTTGTGGGGATCATTTCACGTCAGGTAAGTGTCAGGTTTTACATACAAACATTCAAAATGAACATATAACCCAAGTACTAAGACATGCATCTTAACCCTCTGGAGTCTAAGGGTATTTTCTCGATTTTTAGATGTTTTCTTAAATCACCTTTTAAATGTATTTCTTCTAACATGGCACCCCATGTGTTTCATATCAAAATGTTCAGGACAATCTCTGGTCTTGCTATATATGCATATTACTCACCTTAGAGCACTGTTTGATGAGATAAGTAGCTCAAAAGCTTACAATTTGACATCTGATTTTCGGAAAATCTTCAAAACTCTTGTGAAAACACAAATGTACTCATGTGATCGAATTGTTTTGGTGTTTTAGATTTGGTTACCATAGTCCTAGGATCACAAAAGCAGTGAAATATTTGAATTACACTGTATATAAATGTGTTATTCATGTCTAAAATGAAAAAAATTAAATTCGAATTTTGAGTAAAATAGGTGTTTATCACTCTACTTTCACCACAGCAGGGACTGAGATACATTAGGACTGAATAATGACTTAATATTACATACCAAGGTTAATGTGATGTGTACAAATACAAATTGAGCATTCAACCTTTTTTTTTCAACCAACTATTTATATAAATATAAGAAACTGGAAAATCTCACTATTTACAATATTGAACATCAGAACTTTCAACCAACTATTCATTATAAATGTCAAGACAGTGTCAAGAGGCGCATTCACACCGCAGTACTTTTGCCACAAAGGTTCATGAGAACTTAGTTCATGAGAACTCTTTTGTCGCGTTCACACCAAAAAGAGCCGGTACTAAAATTAGTTAATGAGAACCTTTTTACCCCCACGAAAGTCCCTGCTAGAGAGCAGGGACTTTCGAGCGGCTCTCTTGTGAGAAAAGAGCTATATTTCTGATTGGCTGGGCGGATTGCAAACCACGCCCCGTAAAACTCCCAAAAAGTTTTGTGAAGCCGCCATTTTATTATCCTCGCATTAGCATTATTAGCATTAGCATTAGCCCAGCGCAGAAACGCAGAGAGACTAACTTATGGCAACACAAAATAAAACATGGGAGCGGTGGAGATGAGGAGGTGTCGGCGTTCTGGCGATTTACTCGGAAGGCTTCAGTAGAAGCTGCTGGGACTCCCAGCAGCTTCTACTGAAGCCGGTCCCCAACTCCGGGGACTTCCGGCCGGGGACTTTGGGCGGCAGTATACGACGTGAAGCGGTTTGCGGCCTGCCAGTAAACCCAAAGCAGAAGAAGAAGAAGCGACGTCAGCGGCTTAATTTGCCTAATCCACCCCCAGGGACTTATTCCGGTGTGAACGCGATCTGTACTTAGTTCATGAGAACTAAAGAGTTCTCATGAACTAAGTTCTCATGAACCTTTGTGGGAAAAGTACTGCGGTGTGAATGCGCCTAATGTCTTTGTCTGTCTTCCAAGACAGTGGGTCTGGCTGCTGTGTAGGTGGAGGTGATGGTGCATGGGCTGCTGTGTAGGTGGGGTGTACAAGTGCTATACGAGACCTCCTTTCTGGCTGGGTTGAAGGTGATGGCTGTGGTGGAGCCTTTGTGCTGAGGTGTATCTTGACCTGGCAGCCGCAGATGGAGGTGGAGGCAGCTGTAGTGATGCTGGTCTGCTGGTCCTTGGTGGTGATGGCTCTGGTGAAGGCCCTTGAGCCACAGTAGATCTTGACCTGGGGGCCGGCACAGATGGATGTTGTGGCTGCTGGATAAACGCCGCCTGTGGGCCACTAGGCCCAGACAGCTGTGAAACATTAATTACAACTAATTACAACTAATTTCATTGAAATAAAGTTCAAGTAAAATGTTGCTCAAGCACAAATAACAATGCACACATAAAAATAAAGTTTGGGAAGTTGGAGAAGGAGTCTCTCTCGATCTCTCTCTCTCACACACACACACACACAGGTATTTCCAGTTACTTTACATTCAGTATAAAATCACAGACACACATATACATAGGCTACATCTGATTACAAAGTATCATCTGTACAGGACGGTAAAATAATAACAGGCACACATATAAATAAATCTAAGACAAAGTCTCATCTGTACAGAACAGTATGATAAAATAATCGATGGCAAAAACATGTCACTGTAAATGTCTCCATTGTGGGACGAATAAATGATTAATTTAATCATCTACACATGTAATCTCACTTTTACACACCAAAATAACGTTAACACTGAGTAAACGTTTGCTAATGGAGAGTCTATTTTGTCCCAATAAAAAGTTCATGACTATAGATAAAAAATATCAATAGGCCTAAACCTATTGTTCATTTTCGCGGTATTCCCCACACATTGCCAGTACACTATTACTGTAATATTTACACTTACCCAGGTCCAAATGGATCCTTGTTGTTGTCTTTGTATTCTGCTTCTTCAGAAGAGTCGAAGACTTCAGGTTCTGAGGCTCTATCTTCACTGCTGCTAGCGAAAAAAATATCTAGCGAAGTCGGCAACTGTAAAGTTTTTTTAGCCATTTTCTCTGTCTCTCTCTCTCCGTCCTCACAGACGTAAACTGATGGGAGACACGTGGTTTATGTTTTTTTTACTTGGTGGGTAGGTCCTTAGTGATTTCTCGATGTCCATTGGTCATTTCAGACTATGATGGCTGCCGGCCGAGATTTCCTTGACGGACACACAAATCCACCAATCCCACACAGTGTAAAATCAAGCTGCTTTGAGCGGCCATATTGGCTGCTGTGCCCTGGTTACAGTCTCACAGGAGATACCGCTGGAAAGCTACTCTTCCAGCGATTCCGCGGATATCTGAATCATATTTCTACTCCTTATAATCGAAAATATATGATTAATTACGTACAATTATGCGCACCTGGACGCGCCGGCGCGTTCACCGACTCCTTTTCTTTAACAAGGAAATAGGAATCCTGGAGTCTGTCATCGATCAACATATCAGATTGTGGAGTATCTACAAAGTAAAGTCATCCCTTGGTCATCTTCACACCAGTCTGTCAACCCCCTGCAGTGCTTCGTTTAACTGTAATTTAAAGTAATTCCTCCCCCTACTGGCCATTTGATTATATGTAAACAGTAAAGGCTGTACAGTCCCTGGCACCTTTTCAGAGGCTTTTGGTTTTCCTCAATTATTTGTCATGTTCCAATGTCTTGACACCAGCATTTTAAATATATCTAAAGTCTGACTTGTCCTGTCAAAAGAGGTCAAATTTGTATTAATTAACAGTTCACCCAGGATATAACTGACCTACAAGTGGCACTTTTTGACAAAAATTATCCTGACTGAAAATTACAGCACCTTCCCCTGCTACACATGCCAGTTATAAACACGGCAGAAAAAGGTCATCCATCGCACTACTTGATCTCTACAGCATGGTATCTGATATACCATCTTTAGAAGAGCCCACACCAGTCCTGGGAGCCACTGGGGAAGAAGAAGGACTGATTAAACCAGAGACTGGCACTGCAACTCAAGGCGCATTCACACCGCAGTACTTTTCCCACTTTAGTTCCGAAATGTCGCGTTCACACCAAAAAGAGCCGGAACTAAAATTAGTTCATGAGAACCTTTTCACCCCATTTTCCGTCCCTGCTAGAGAGCAGGGACTTTCGTGGGAGAAAAAGGTTCCTATGTCTGATTGGCTGGGCGGATTGCAAACCACGCCCCGTAAAACTCCCAAAAAGTTTTGTGAAGCCGCCATTTTATTATCCTCGCATTAGCATTATTAGCATTAGCATTAGCCCAGCGCAAAAACGCAGAGAGACTAACTTATGGCAACACAAAAGAAAACATGGGAGCGGTGGAGATGAGGAGGTGTCGGCGTTCTGGCGAGTCCCAGCAGCTTCTACTGAAGCCAGTCCCCAACTCCGGGGACTTCCGGCCGGGGACTTTGGGCGGCAGTATACGCCGTGAAGTGGTTTGCGGCCTGCCAGTAAACCCAAAGCAGAGGAAGAAGAAGTGACGTCAGCGGCTTCATTTGCCTAATCCTCCCCTAGGGACTTATTCCGGTGTGAACGCGATCTGTACTTAGTTCATGAGAACTAAAGAGTTCTCATGAACTAAGTTCTGCGGTGTGAATGCGCCTTCAGACTGATTAAGCTTGGGTAAATACATTTTGAAAAAAACAATTGAAAGGGCAAAGTATTATATTTATTACAGGTTTCCAATTTACCCAGTGAAAAACAAGTACATGCTTCTTTAACTGTAAGCTGCAGAGATCACCTCACATAACAGAGATAGATTAACATTGTGTTCATATTACAGTTTTTTTCAATGCTAAAACACATTTTTTGATAGCAGGGCTTATTTTCTCAAAACACTAAACACAATTCACAAAACCATACACACAAAGTGCAAAACACCTCATATATACTGCAGACTTAAGCACTGCACCCAGAACTACAGAAACACTTACCAAAACCAAACTTTTGCACCAAATGGCACACACTTCATTCATAGTACAAGACATTTTGTAAAACCAACTACACACCATCGTGCTCAAGCACACTGTTCTCATTCATAACACTCCGTTCGATGTCTCACTATGGGATGCGCCTCAACATATGCAAACAGAAGCATAAATCTCATTACGCCAATCCTGATTGGCTGGTGATCTTGACGTCAACGTCAGGGAATCCACCCACCCTTTAAGTAGCTTGTGCTACGACGCAGCGTCATTCAAACACCTCTTCTCGCTTCAGAGCACATCTCGACTTATCAGTAACCGGGCTAGCTTAACGGTCCACAGACTGAACCCAAAGCTAACATTCGGGCGACGGGCGCTTGCCGGTTACTTTTTTGCTTTGCAAGAAGATTGAGCAATATTAACACACCAGTTAATATAGACCATTTTATTGATTGGGATAAACCCCTTGAGATGCACCATCTCGTTTTCAAGGGGGTCCCGACAATAGCAACAACTTACAGACATACCTAAACAAAAAGACCAAATGCAATACATGACACACAAGACAAACCACATACAGTCTGTTAAGTAAAATTCAAGCAATGCATACAATCATTACAATTTGAGACAGTCAAGCAAATCAGTTTCATCAATATCAGTTTCATTAATAACAAGTACAGACCAGTTGAAAGTGAGATGATAATGCATGTTTAAATAAACCCAATGATGCAAGAGATCTAATGGCAGCAGGTAAAGTATCCCAGTCAGTTGGAGCTTTGAACATGAACACTCTTCTGCCAATCAATTTTTTTGCAGAGGGGACAGAGAAATAAATCTGAACAGAATGTCTAACTTGATGATTTAGTGAGTAAGGTACAAAACACTGCTTTAAATAAGGGGGATAGTTAAGATAAATGCATTTAAATATCAGCTGAAGCCAATGCGTGTGTCTTCTTACATTTAAAGAAGGCCATTTAAGTTGGTTATACATTGTGCAGTGATGTGTACGAAAAGGACAACCAAGAACAAATCTGCATAGTCTATTGTAGGCTATGTTGAGTGGAGCAAGATCTTATTTATGTGCATTTTGGTAGACAACATCACAATAGTCCATAATCGGAAGAATAAGTTGAGAAGCAATTCTCTTTCGGACACTGAGCGTAAAACAATTGCGAGAGCGGTGTAAAACACCAATTCCGTAATTGACTTTTTGTATTACATGCTTTAAATGTAGTTTAAATGAAAGTTCAGAGTCTAGCCATTAGGGCTGTACCCGACTATTCGAATATTCGTTCGTTGGCCAACTATTCGGGTTTCAATTTCATTATTTGGATATTCGTATTTTTATTCAAAAAAATATTTTTTTTTCCCTAAATGTATGCTATCATAAAGGCGAATTGCCATATTCTTATACTATATTTATACTTTTGAATTGCACTGTTAAAATGCAGAAATATATACAATCTCAGCCTGTGCTCCTGACATCGCGTTCACTCACAGTCACGAACGCAAACGGCACGCTTCACCTCGCTTCACCTCGTTTCACACACCTGAACACAAAATGCCGAAGACTTCAGCTGTGTGGGACCATTTTAAATTGGACGACGGTAAGAAGAAGGCAGTGTGCCAAATATGCGACAAGAAACTGGCCGGTGGCACAACAACTCTGAAAAGTCACCGGATGCTGTAAATACTAGCCTAGCTTAGCTTAGCTGTTGTCAAGTTGCCATGATGAAGCTGCTTTATCCGCCGTTTAAACAGTAACGTTACACATGATAAAATCGTGCACTTACTTTGCTTGGAAAATAGTTGCAAGCAAGCAACCGAATTGTTTTTTTATATTAGTTTTTCAATTTTGTCCGAATAGTGAAAATAATAGGAGCAATGTGGGAACATCTGGGGCTAAGGCAATTATTGGCATACAGTTCGTTCATTTATTTTTTGTTCTTCATTTATTTAAATACTGTTTACTGTATCGGTAACAAGTTAGACCTGTTAGGCCTATTGTTACGGCTATGTTATTAAAAGTATTGTTATTATAACAGAAATATGTGTTTTGTATCTTCAGGTTGTAAAACGTTATAGACGGAATTTGGAACCAGATTTGGTCACCGGGCGCTGCACTGCGGCTGGGTTAAATGCAGAGGACACATTTAGTTTTAATGTATGCGAGTACTGAGACAATAAATAAATATAAATCGTAATAGTATGCTCTTTCTGCGCTTCTGCTTAACAGCGTGTTGTCAGGTGTCTCGGATTCGGAGCGTGTTATGAAAAACATTTAAAAAAAATGTTTATAAAAGAAATAATAATAATCTCTCCGCACCGAATATTCGAATATTCGCTGCTGATTACTACCGAATATCCGGAGCCCGAAAAATGGTATTCGGGACAGCCCTACTAGCCATACACTAAGATATTTAAAGCTATCAACTTTATGCAGAGAAGTGCCATCCTTACATGTTATTACTACATTAGGTTTGGATTTGAGCTTCTGCCTGGTACCAAAGACCATGGTATTAGATTTTGATTTGTTAAGCAGTAGTTTATTGTGTGATAGCCAGTCCTGTAAGATATTAAAATCCGATTGAAGAGAGATCTGAATTTGTGACAAATCTGATTTGGATGTATATATAACAGTGTCATCAGCATAAAGGTGAGTACAACAATTAATGAGACAAGAAGATAAATCATTTATGTAAATAGAGAACAGAAGTGGGCCCAGAGTTGATCCTTGGGGTACACCCTTTTGTTGGATCAACAGGTCAGACTGTCATTCAAACACCTCTTCTCGCTTCAGAGCACATCTCGACTTATCAGTAACCGGGCTAGCTTAACGGTCCACAGACTGAACCCAAAGCTAACATTCGGTCGACGGGCGCTTGCCGGTTACTTTTTTGCTTTGCAAGAAGATTGAGCAATACTAACACACCAGTTAATATTGTAATCTGCCTCGCCGTTCTTTCTGTCGAAATAACGGTAAGGTTTGATTTTTTTCTTCAAGCTAGTAACATACCTGTTGCTAGTTTGTTCTTCCCTCCACACCGACACCACGGTAAAGAGGACGTTCTCTTTTCTCTCTCACACCAGAGGAGACAGAGATAAAAAAAAAGAAGGTATTAACACACCAGTTAATATTCTTTAAAGAATAAAATCTACACCGTCGCCTTTTTTCCTTTCGGACTAACGGTTGGATTTTTTTCTCAGTAACGTACCTGTTACTAGCGTGTCCACTCCACGCCGACACCCCGGCGATCGAAGATGGACCCTTCTCTCCCTCACACCAGAGGAGTCAGGGACTCGGAGGCTCGGCTATGCGGCTGCGGGTTTAAAATTTCAGGCACAGACTCACACCAGGTCTGCTCGTCCTGCCTCGGGCTGGAACACGCCCGGGAGGCTATCGATAACCCCGGCTCGTACGGGCATTGTACCCGCTTCACCATGAAGAGCCTCCGCCAACGGTTAGCACGCCAAGCTAGCTTGTTGGGACAGGACCCCCTCATGTCCGCTGATTTGCCTTCCGGCAATCAAGACATGGTGGCGTCCGCCGCAGAGATTGAGCCCCGCGCTGTGTCAGACTGGGGCTCAACAACAGCGACAGCCGCTCAACCGGAGCCCCACACCGTTTCAGGCTGGGACCCGGTGGCGGCAAGAGCCGCGAGAGCGGAGCCCCGCGCTGTGTCAAGCTGGGGCTCCCAATTGGACCTCACCATGGTTCCACCTGCGGAGGATGTCCTGGAGTTGGACTACATGGAGGACGAAGAGGATACCTCTGAGTTTCTCCTGTCTGACTCGGATGGAGATTACATCTTCGTTTCATCGGCTCAGGCTGCGAAGTCGGGAGCGATGTCCGCTCCCCCGGGCGAGAGCACACCAGCTTCGCCTGTCCTAAGCATGGACTTGCAGGCCGTGTGTCACCGCGCTGCGTCCAGGCTGGACATCCCATGGCCTGAGGTGGCCAAGGAGACCTCCAGATCTCGCTACGAAGGGAAGAACTTGCCCCAAGCAGCGAGGATGAAGAGGCAGCTCCTTCCAGTCTTTCCGGAGATGCTGGACGAGGTGTCGGTCTCGTGGAGAGACCGTCCCTTCAGCAACAAGGCCCCAATCCAGGGTGCCTCCTCCCTGGACTGTGACGGTATGGAGAGGCTCGGCCTGCTCCGCATACCGCCCATGGAACCGCTGGTGGCAGCCCACCTCCAACCGAGGCTGGCTTCGACACCAAGCAGGAATCCCATGCTACCGACAAAGGCAGACCGGTTCCAGTCAGCGATTACCGAACGGGCCTATAAAGCCGCAGCTTTGTCCGCCAGGGCTCTCAACGTCTCCTCGCTGCTGACCGCCTACCAGGCGGAGCTTTGCGAGGACATGTCGAGCAGACCTGAGCCTGCCGTGTGGGACGAGATCGCAGCGATCACGGACATTTGCCTCCGTGTGCAGCACTGTGCAGTCCAAGCCACGGGCAAAGCACTGGGGAATGATGGTGGTACAGGAGAGAGCCAGGTGGCTCAACCTGACCAACCTTCCAGACCGGGAAAAAGAGGATGTTCTGGACATGCCTATTGTTCCCGAGGGCATATTTGGCTCCGCTCTAGCTTCAATGCAGCTGAGGTGCGAGTCAAAAAGGAAGGGAGACGAGGCTCTCCAGCTCTGTCTCCCCCGAAGGGTCCAGCCGCCACCTCCAATGGTCCCGCGGCAGGCCTTCACCCAAGCTGTCTCAGGTCCTGCCCGGTTCAAAATACCGAAGCAGCAGAGACCGCAGCCCGTCCCGGGTCCCCAGCCCAGGCACGAGGTAAGAGGGAGCTGGCCAAGAAAATCTCCGGTCCCAGGTTTTCAGCCACCAGGCGAGGAAGAAGAAGCGGGCGGCCTGACAGCCTCTTCTCCTCTCCTCTCCTCGATGAAGGAGCTGGAAGTTCCCTGTTCCCCAGCTCCAGAGCACGTTCCAGTGTTGGATGCTCATGTGTTTTCGGGGTGCCACCATGCCCCCATCTTCCCGCGGCCTCAAGTGATGCCAGAACGTCATCCTCAAGTTCGCGCCATCAGGGAAATGGACTTAACATCAAAGACAGCAAGTTCCGCTGCCTGTTCAAGTCACACAAACACATGTCATCATTGTTGTTTCAAAATAAATCATTTTCCACTGTCGTTTCCAGGCTTGAAGCCAAGGGCGCAGTCAATAAAAATGAAAAGAAAAAACAATAAAAACAATAAACAGTCTGTCGTCTGCCCCTCTTTTGAGAGCGGCTACGGCCTCTCTCAGAAGGCGGACAATAGACGGGATTGTGAAGGCACCACCGCCATGCGCATGCGCAGTATCGGCCGGGGTTGTCAACCTGGGGTACCACCGTGTTCAGACACTAGAGGGCCTAATAACACAACAAATAGAGACACTGAGGGCAGACGACAGAGCTGTGACATCTCCGCTCGCTTTGAGAAGCGACAAGTGGAGGATGCTCACAGATTCTGCTTGGGTTTTCAAGACAGTAACACGGGGCTACAGGCTCCAATTCGCTGTCACCCCCCCCTCACTTCTTGGGCATTCTATTAGTCGGCCCATATTCTAGAGCAAGAGATTTTCTCGCTGCTAGAAAAGAAGGCTATATCGATAATACCCGCCGAACAGAGTCAGAGCGGCTTTTATTCCAAGTATTTCCTCGTTCCCAAACGGGGAGGGAACGGAATTCGGCCTATACTAGATTTGAGAGCTCTGAACAAATATCTCAAAAGATACAAATTCAGAATGCTCACTCACACATCTCTGTTGCGTCTCGTGCGCCAAAACGACTGGTTCACATCAGTCGACCTGAAAGATGCGTATTTCCACATCCCAGTATATTACCCACACAGGAAATATCTGAGGTTCGCCTTTCAGGGTGTCTGTTACGAGTACAGAGTACTTCCCTTCGGTCTGTCTCTCAGCCCGCGAGTGTTTGTACGGTGTACGGAAGCCGCGATAGCCCCGTTAAGACAACAGGGTATTCGCCTGGCAACTTATCTGGACGATTGGCTCCTTCTCACACAGTCGGAGCAAGAGGCTATTACGCAGACGAATGTCCTCGTAAAACACCTGCTCGACCTGGGTTTTGTAATAAACACAGAAAAGAGCATGTTGTCTCCAGCCCAGACTGTACTCTTCCTGGGCCTACGCCTGAATTCGGTGCCCTTTACAGCCCGCTTGTCAGCAGAGAGAGTGAAAGCCTTCAGGGCTTGCCTCGCTCATTTCCAGCCTCGCAAATATGCTCTCTTCAGATCATATCTGCGGTTGCTGGGGCTCATGGCGTCAGCCATTCTGGTGGTACGACTGGGACGCTTACACATGAGGGAGTTTCAGCGCTGGGTAGCTGCCCTCAGAATGGACCCTGCGCGTCATGGCGCGCGGAGAGTGATGGTCACTATGAAATGTGTAATGGCTCTGCGCCACTGGCTACACCCGACTTTTCTAGTACGGTGCGTACCTATGGGTGCTGTCCTATCGCGGAAGGTGGTCACCACAGACGCATGTCTGACGGGCTGGGAGGGTATATACGAAGGTCGACCTGTGAGGGGTCTCTGGAGCAGAGACCTCCAACGGTCACACATAAATTATCTGGAGCTTTTAGCGGTGTTCCTCACCCTGAAACACTTTCTGCCTTTTCTCAGAGGACATCATGTCCTCGTGAGGACAGACAACACGACCACAATATCGTATATAAACCGCCAAGGGGGTTTGCGTTCTCTCCAGTTACACATGCTGGCACGCAAACTGATCTTATGGAGCTGCGGACGTCTCCTCTCTCTGAGAGCGACGCACGTACCAGGAGTGATGAACCTCGGGGCGGATCTGTTGTCCAGAGGTGCACCACTATATGCAGACTGGACTCTACATCCAATGATTGTGAGTCAGCTGTGGGTGCGTTACGGCCGAGCCGCGGTAGATCTGTTCGCATCAAAAGAAATTGCTCAATGTCAGCTGTTCTTTTCAATGCGCGATTATAAACGCACCGTTAGGCGTGGACGCGCTCGCGCACGTTTGGCCTCCGGTCCTTCTGTACGCGTTCCCACCCCTGGCTCTGATACCCCCAACTCTGGCCAGAGTGAGAGAACAACGCCACACACTTATCCTGATAGCTCCGCACTGGCCTGCAATGTACTGGCTGGCGGAGATATATCAGCTGCTGTGCGGGCAGCCGTGGCAGCTCCCACTATGCAGGGACATACTGTCTCAGGCGGGGGGGGCGATCTTTCACCCACACCCAGAGCGCTTGGCACTATGGGCCTGGCCCGTGAGTGGTACAATCTGAATACAGTGGGTCTCCCTCAGAAGGTGATAAACACTATTCAGAGTGCAAGAGCTTCCTCCACCAGGTCTCTCTATGACTGTAAGTGGAGGGTGTTTGAGGAGTGGTGCCTTCAAAAAGGACACATCTCTTTTCAATGTCCTGTCGGGGTGATTTTATCATTTCTACAGGACTTAATTGATAAACACAGAGCTTTCTCTATGATCAAAGTGTACCTGGCTGCTATTGCTGCATGCCATGTGGGCTTTGAGGGAAAGACGGCTAGCCAACATCCTTTGGTCTGCCGTTTTATGAAAGGGGCTCGCAGGCTCCTCCCGGTTTCCAGGTCACTGGTGCCCTTATGGGACTTGGCAGTGGTTTTAGATGGGCTCACTCGACCTCCATTTGAACCCCTGGAAGAAGCTGACATGAAACACCTGTCACTGAAGACAGTGCTGTTACTGGCTCTGGCATCCGCCAAGCGAGTCAGTGACATTCATGCGCTCTCTGTACATCCTTCGTGCACTCAGTTTGCCCCGGGGCAAACGAGAGTGTTGCTGAAGCCCAACCCTGCCTTTATACCTAAGGTGGTTGGCTCATGTACCCCAATTGACATTGTGGCATTTCCTCCGCCGCTGTGTTTCTCTGAGGAACAGCGGCCAAATTTGCTGTGTCCAGTTCGTGCTTTACGCATCTATATGGACAGGTCAAAAGAGTTTTG
The DNA here is from genome assembly GCF_902827175.1 of Gymnodraco acuticeps. Taxonomy (NCBI): domain Eukaryota; kingdom Metazoa; phylum Chordata; class Actinopteri; order Perciformes; family Bathydraconidae; genus Gymnodraco; species Gymnodraco acuticeps. The sequence continues at coordinate 1,983,573 of NW_022992216.1, read as the reverse complement.
TTGTAATGACCAACTTTTTGTATCCTGGGCTAACCCTCAGAAGGGCAAGCCCGTTACCAGGCAACGGCTCTCCCACTGGATTGTGGAAGCGATTGCTCTGGCTTATACGAGTCAGGGTTTGCAGGCACCAACGGGCATGCGTGCTCATTCTACTCGTGGACTGGCTACATCCTGGGCTTTGTTCAAGGGTGTTTCCATCCAAGACATCTGTGCAGCAGCGAGCTGGTCCTCGCCGCTCACTTTTGTCCGCTTTTACAGGCTAGATGTCTCTGCTCCAAGTGTGGCCCGCGCAGTTCTGGGTCCCGTGTTGAGACAGAGTTCTGCCTGTTAAGTTCTGGTTGTTTTTGGTGATTTTCTAGCAATACGGGAGTTTCAATATCCCATAGTGAGACATCGAACAGAGTGTTATGAATGAGAACTGGGGTTACGTAAGTAACCTATAGTTTTATGGCGTTTGATATAGAGAATTCTGCAAATAAAGATTGTTCAAGTCTCCAAAATATGTGCAGAAACACAAATATACTGTTGTTATACTTTTACTTTTCAAAAAGTGGAAAGTTAAATTGCAAATTGGGTGCAGAGCTGAACATGTGTTTAGAGTTTTGGATATTGGAGCTGAGGTTTTGCTCTTTGAGTGTCAGTTTAAATAATGATGATTTTTGTGTCATTTTAGTGTGCACAACTTGTTTTGATTGTTACACTTACATTGCGTTTAGCTGACGCTTTTATCCAAAGCGACTTACAATAAGTGCGTTCGACCAACAAAATACAAACTTGAAGAAAACAGAATCATATAAGTACATCAGGTTTCATAGAGCAAACACATTTCAAGTGCTACTCAACTGGCTTTATATAAGCCAGTCCTTTATTAGTATATAAGTCAGAGTTCCCGTTAGAATATTTTTTCGCCGGTCAACATGTCAAAATGAGAAAAGTGCCGGTCAAAGGTCTTCTTTGTTATTTATTGAGCTTTAAAACAAATTGATATGATTCAATATTAAACTAATTATAGTAGATTAACTACATTATTCAAAAGTGAACAGTAATTTACAATAACACGGGAATAATAAACGGAGCGCTCTCTCTCTCTCCTGACAGCCCGTCAGTATCATGCAGCTCGCGGATCAGTAATGAGTGACCCGACAATGAAACTAAACATATCTATAACTAGTTTAGGTAGTTTGAGAGGTCATTAAAATAGCTACGTGTGATATTCTAACCTGAAGTGTGTGTTTTGTTCGCTCACCGCTGATCATGCAGAGCTGCGTGTCGACTCGTCAGCAGCAGCTGATCACTCTCTCCCGTCAGATTAGACTTCCCTCGCATTTATGTCCATATCGATCAGATCCAGCTAGTTCTAGCTAATGATATGACTACCTGCTTATTAAAAGACACCTAAACAATAAGTGTCGCTATGCAACCGGGTGAGGCCACAAAGTATAGCGCAGCATTATGCATGTGTTTACATGCCCACCGGAACCCCGAGGCATTACCAACAGATCAACGCACAATCAACCCATACAGGAAATCTCTTTCTCCATATGAAGTGTACAGTTAGACATTAGAATTGACTATTCTTGTCTGTCACATACTCTTTTGTCTGTCACATAAATGGTGCAAGTTGCGCAACTGATGTGGTATTGCGCTAAGCGGAAATTATTTTGAACGGACACTTTGACCGGAGAGATTTAGATTTGCCGGTCTTCAGCATATTTTACCGGTCGTAGTCCGGTAATTACCGGCTAACGGGAACTCTGATATAAGTGCTTTGTTAGTAATTATATCGCTCGAAGTGGAGTCGAAAGAGATGAGTTTTCAGTCTGGAAGGTGTGTAAGCTTTCTGCTGTCCTGATGTCAATGGGGAGCTCATTCCACCATTTTGGAGCCAGGATAGCAAACCCACGTGTTTTTGCTGATGGGAACTTGGGTCCCCCTCGCAGTGCGGGTGCAGCGAGCTGTTTGGTTGATGCAGAGCGGAGTGCACGTGCTGGGGTGTACGGTTTAACCATGTCCTGGATGTAGGAAGGGCCAGATCCATTCGCAGCATGGTACGCAAGTACCAGTGTCTTGAAGTGGATTCTAGCAGTTACTGGAAGCCAGTGAAGGCAGCGGAGGAGCGGAGTGGTGTGGGAGAATTTAGGAAGGTTGAAGACCAGACGAGCAGCTGCATTCTGGATGAGCTGCAGAGGTCGGAACAGCACATGCAGGTAGACCAGCCAGGAGGGAGTTGCAGTAGTCTAGGCGTGAGATGACGAGAGCCTGAACCAGAACCTGCGTCGCTTTCTGGGTTAGTTGGGGACGTATCCTCCTGATGTTGTAAAGCGTGTATCTGCAGCAGCGGGTTGTAGCAGCTATGTTTGCAGTGAAGGACAGGTTGTTATCTAGGGTCACACCCAGATTCCTTGCAGTCTGAGTCGGGGAAACAACAGAGGTGCCGTGTACTTACATGTTCTTTATATAGATTTGATGTAAAAGAAACAAGTTCAATTAAATAAATATATACACTGTCATTTAGATTGATTAGTACTTCTGTTTCTTTTGAGAGGGGACGCCTTTTCCTGGGTAACTGTCTTGGCATCACGTATCCGTATAGATGTTTCTATGTAGAAAAGGAGATATGCAACATGGGTACATGTTGATCCCAAACCAGCCTTGCAGTTGCAGTTAGCTGTGATGACTGCACCATCCTTCTTCATCAGTACCCACGGACATGTTGGCGGCAGCCCAATACTCTGAGAATGCAATAACTGAAAAATAAAATACAAAATATTATTGGATTGTTGACTATTTAGAACCACCTTGTCATATGCTAGGTAGCACATAACAGAAGCTGACAACCAAGAATAGGTTCACAACTTTTGGAATTTAAATATATTGCAATATAATAAAGCTTTATTTAAAGCTCAAAGTGCTTTACAATCACAAGTTAAAAATAAACCACTAGAAATTCCCCTCAGATCAGATGTTAAGATCTTTACAGGTACATAGCAACAACATATATATACATATAACATTTTAAAAGGTTAAGAGACACGGCGAGGTAAAAGGTATGATAATAAAAATACATAAGACACAAGACTAAGTTAATTGATGCAATAATATAAAACCCTATAAAATAAAGTAAACATATAGATATAGGTACAACAAAAATAAAAGCTGGTGTTTAAAAATGTCCACTGAGTTGGCCTCTGATATTTCTTGGTAGCGTAGTGGATAAAAGCAGCCTCACCCATTTTATTTTGGGGGACTTTAGGGATATTTAAAAAGCCAGCTGAAGAGGACCTCACGAAATATTTACTCACTTTTCCAGCTATTACAGCCACATCTCCTTGATATGCAACGCAAACGTCGCGGATCCACCCGGATGTGAAGTCTTTATTTGCCTAGAGTCCTTTGTACGCCTTCATTTCCTCCATGGTGTACAATGGAATAGGCGAAAAAACCACTGCGGTCAAGCCAGCCTCCACTCGGGAAAACCTAGTCAAGCCAGCCCGCACGTGATATTGCGGTGCGCGAATATCCTGTGCATTACGGTAGAATCCTGGAAACACTGCCTCTGTGTTTAGATGAGAATAAAACAAAAACTGTCCAGTATCAAAGACTCATTTCACTTCAGGGTGATAGCAGGACATCCCATCTAGTCACTTAGAAAAAATCAGGACATTCTGATGTAGAGTTTCAAAATAAAATACCTTTGAAGTCTCATATATGAGCTATCATCCCTGTTTTTAGATGAGAATAAAACAAAAACTGTCCAGTATCAAAGACTCATTTCACTTCAGGGTGATAACAGGACATATTATCTAGTAACTTAGAAAAAATCAGGACATTCTGATGTAGAGTTTCAAAATAAAAGACCTTTGAAATCTCTATTGTAAATCTCTTATCTTTCTTTCTTACAGTGCAGACGCTTTTCTGCTTGCTCCTGCCTCTGCTTACTTTTTATGCTGATTTTCCTATTCTTATTCTCTGAATACTTCGAGCAGCGGCTCCTGGACATTAACTTATCACTGGGACAGTTAATCTTCGTAAATAGACGGAGGGTTTCAGCCATATTTCAATATTTTTACGACGACCTCAGTCTTACAGTAGCGTGGCCTAGCAACAGCTAAAGCCTGGTAGGCTACTGCATGCTATTTAGCTTAAGCTAGTTGGTAGCAAAATGCCTCCGTTCTCTACAGATGACTTCCACAAACTTATACAGAAGATAGCTGTGTTGGAAATGAAAATGCAACGGTTGGAAGTTAACATGGAAGTGAATGGACTATGTCATGGCAATGACACCACTTTACCTCCGCCTCCGCATGCGCACCTCCGCCAAAAAAATAACATAGAAACATTTGCGAGTTGCATATGAACTCAGGGCCGGCCCGTAGCACTGGCGTTATAGATGTTCGCCTAGGGTGCCAGATCTGGGGAGGCGCTGCGCTGATAGCTCTGGGAGGGAAAAAAACATTTTTGACCGTTGGTGCTCATCCTAATTTTCGGCCTTGATGTAACAATATTCATAATTAAGTAAATGTAACACCCTTTTTACCCCGGTTACACGTTTCATTTGCCCGGTACGATGGACGCTGTAAGTGATGAAAATGAGGGATGTTGGCTTATCTGGCACCCACAGCTCACAGCCAAAATGCGAGGGAGGGTGCACCGGTTCCGGCGCTATTGTTATTAGAATCTGGTGCTAGCTGCTCTAACGGATATAAGAAGAAGATGTTTCTACAATAATGTGGAGGGAGAGTCCTCTCCAGTCAGACTGAGTGGCTGATAACTACAGCTCAGTGAGGTAAAGGACTCTGAGTGTTTAGATAGTTCACTTTAGTCTAAGTTATCTCAGTGGGTCTCAAACGTTTTGATCACAATTGATGTAAACACACATTTCCAAGGCACTCCTTTATAATTATTGGGATAAACAGGTTTGAAATCATTCCAATGTATACTATAGGACAGTAAACCAAACTGGAGAGATAAAAAAAGACAGTGAGGAGAACAGTCAGGAGGGTAGTGATGACAGCTTGTAGGATTACTGGTCGTGCTAATGTTGTCTTGTCCTAACCTCTACATGTGTGTTCTGTGTTCACCTCTGCATTTGTGTTCAGCGCGTGTGTCTAGCAAATAAAGTCAAGACCCCTCAAAAGTTACGGTTTATTTCATTTTAAGGATGAGCACCATACTATGGAGGACGGAACATGACTTAAGTATAAATAAATAAATGTATGAAGAAATACAGGAATAAATAAATAAATACCTAAATAAATAAATAAATACAGGAATAAATAAATACAGGAATAAATAAATGACAAAATAAATACAGAAATAAATAAATGTTGAAATTAATATACAAATAAATAAATAAAAGAATAAATGCATAAATAAATATGGAAATAAATACATCAATGTATAAATAAATAAATAAAAGTCGAAAATAAAACAGAACACACGTTATTATATATCTTTCATTTATTTCTACATTTACGCGACATACATTTATTTATTTATGTATTTATGTGTCCGTATGCTAATGAGGTGGGCGGTCCTAACCTCAGTCTGAAGCAGGATTCGCCAATTGTTGGAGCCAGGCAGAAGCAATAGATTTGTGGCAAGTCACATCATGTCGAGCTGAGCCAAGTCCTCTATACATCGTTCCACACGAAACTGGACATAGTCTTTTGGTTCTCCGTTCTCTAAATGGTCCGCTAATGATTGTAAATGATCTCCAATGGCTCTTAAATCAATATCCATAAATAAACCTTACAACTGTGGATAAACCATGGATGTATAAAGATAAGGGCTAAACAGTAAAGCTCCTGCATTCGAATCAGCGTGGTTATCCAGACGTTAGTAGTAGAGCCCTCTGCCAGAAATGATCACACACTCCTGTAACCAATCCTGCTTCAGACTGAGGTTAGGACCGCCCACCTCATTAGCATACGGACACATAAATACATAAATAAATAAATGTATGTCGCGTAAATGTAGAAATAAATGAAAGATATATAATAACGTGTGTTCTGTTTTATTTTCGACTTTTATTTATTTATTTATACATTGATGTATTTATTTCCATATTTATTTATGCATTTATTTATGCATTTATTCTTTTATTTATTTATTTGTGTATTCATTTCAACATTTATTTATTTCTGTATTTATTTCGTCATTTATTTATTCCTGTATTTATTTATTCCTGTATTTATTTATTCCTGTATTTATTTATTTATTTACGTATTTATTTATTTATTCCTGTATTTCTTCATACATTTATTTATTTATACTTAAGTCATGTTCCGTCCTCCATACCAAGCAACATCTCCAGGTGCTCCTTTGAGAACCAGGGCAAAAAAGTTATATGCACCCCTGCTGATAAGGATGTGTGTGTACTAAATGCTGCAAACTGATATTTGCTGGGTCCAGGCTCAAGGGCGTATGGCACTCTCAACTCTTTCCAGGACATGCCGGGGCCCTGCCTGCCTATAGCTTTGCCGATATCTGTGTTGATAGGTAATAGATTAAGAGCGGTGAATCATCTTAGAAACAGGAAGCGCTCAAACGTTTGTGTGAGTTTATCTAATTTAGCAGTGATTCCATGTCAGCCACAGCTTGTTACAAAAAACATGACTGATAGTGTGTTTAACGAACTTAAACTAGCTTTATTAAATGTCAGGTCTTTGGCAGGAAAAACATTTTTAATCAATGATTTTATCACTGAGCACAATCTCGATTTTATGTTTTTAACAGAAACTTGGATTGAACAAAATAACAGTGCAGCTGTTCTTATCAAATCAACCCCTCCCAACTTTAGTTTTATGAGTCAGGAAAGAATGCATAAGAAAGGGGGTGGAGTTGCTATTCTGTTCAATGATTCCCTTCAATGCAGGAAGACATCGTATGGAAACTTTGATTCTTTTGAATATGTGGCCCTTCAGCTGAAATGCTCCTCTCGAGCTCTGTTCCTAAATATCTATAGACCACTCAAATACTGTGCAAGTTTTTTTGATGACTTTACTGAACTGCTGTCTATAGTGTGTATTGACTTTGACCGTCTAGTCATTGTTGGTGATTTTAACATCCATGTTGACAACCCCCAGGACAGAGGGGCAAAATAACTGTTTTGTGTTCTTGATAGCTATGGACTGACTCAGCATGTGACGGAGCCCACGCACAATAAGGGGCACACTCTGGACTTAATTATCTCAAAGTGTCTGAATATCTCTAAGGTTGTGGTGACTGATGTTGCACTCTCTGACCATTCCTGTGTTTTCTTTGAGAGCTCTATTTCTGTTCACAAAAATGTTCAAAAAGAGGTAACCACAAAGCGATATTTAACTGAAAATACTAGGGAAATGTTTACTCAGAATTTTTCTTCCACACTTGCCCCTGCTAACATCTCAGTAAATGAGCTAGTAGATCATTTTAATTCAACAATTAAAAATGTTATAGATGCCATTGCTCCAACTAAGGTAAAGGAAGTGTCTGGCAAGAAAATATCTCCATGGAGAAAGGCCATGAGCGTGAAAAAAGAGAATGTCGAAAAGCTGAACGCAGGTGGCGAAAAACAAATCTCCAGGTTCACTTTGAAATCTATAAAAAGAGACTTGGCCTTTATAATTTGGAATTGAAAAACGCACGACAATCGTTCTTCTCTGACATCATTACCAAAAACAAAAACAACGCACGTGCCTTGTTTGCTACCGTCGACAGACTAACTAACCCCGCAGTGTCAGTAGCCTCTGAATTTCTATCCACCAGGGCGTGCAATGATTTTGCCTCCTTTTTCACTGACAAAATTCAGAAAATCAGACAAGCAGTCAGTGCCTCTGCATCAGTGTTGTCTCTGTGTCCACTTAACATCAATTTAAACACCATGACACAATTCCATCAGATTAATGATAAAAACCTAGAGGACATTATACAACTTCTGAAATCCTCCTCCTGCTGCCTTGATATTATTCCAACAGGATTTTTTAAAGATGTTTTGCCTTGCATGGCCTCAGATCTACTTCATATAGTAAACAAATGTCTTCACTCAGGTATTTTTCCACAGGCCCTGAAAACTGCAGTCATTAAACCGCTCTTAAAAAAGAATAATCTAGATGCTTCAGTAATGAACAATTACAGGCCCATATCAAACCTCCCATTTCTAGGTAAAATCATTGAAAAAGTTGTTTTTCAACAGTTGAGTAATTTCTTGCATTTAAATAACTGTTTCGATGTGTTCCAGTCAGGCTTTCGTCCAAACCACAGCACTGAGACTGCTCTTGTAAAGGTCTTTAATGACATTCACTTAAACACAGACAGTGGCAGAACTTCAGTGTTAGTATTATTAGATCTCAGTGCTGCGTTTGACACTGTTGACCACAGCATATTACTAGACCAACTGGAAAACTGGGTGGGACTTTCGGAAACAGTTCTAAATTGGTTTGAATCCTACTTAAAGGACAGAAACAACTTTGTTTATATAGGTAAATACACATCTGAGTTGACAAATATGACATGTGGGGTTCCTCAAGACTCCATCTTGGGGCCTCTTCTCTTTAACATCTCCATGCTACCACTGGCTCAGATAATGAAAAACAACAAAATAAGTTACCATAGCTATGCAGATGACACACACATTTACGTAACAATTTCACCAGGAGACTATGCTCCAATTCAAACACTGAGTAAGTGCATTGAACAAATCAATGACTGGATGTGTCAGAACTTTCTCCAATTAAACAAAGATAAAACTGAGGTAATGGTTTTTAGAGCCAAGGCAGAACGTATAAAAGTTAGCAGAGCTTCAGTGTGCAATGTTCAAAACAACAGATAAAGCCAGAAATCTAGGTGTAGTCATGGACTCTGACCTGAGTTTCAACAGTCACATTAAAACAGTTACTAAATCAGCCTACTATCACCTAAAGAATATATCTAGGATTAAAAGACTGTCACAGCAGGATTTGGAAAAACTTGTCCATGCTTTTATCTTCAGTAGACTCGACTACTGCAATGGTGTCTTCACAGGTCTCACTAAAAAATCTATTAGGAAGCTGCAGCTGATTCAGAACGCCGCTGCTCAAGTTCTCACTAACACTAAGAAAGTGGATCACATCACTCCTGTTCTGAAGTCTTTACACTGGCTTCCTGTGTGTCAAAGAATATATTTCAAAAATACTGCTGCTGGTTTATAAAGCACTGAATGGTTTAGGCCCAAAATACATTTCTGACCTCCTGCTAAATTATGAACCATCCAGATCTCTCAGGTCTTCAGGGACTGGTCAGCTTTCTGTCCCCAGAGTCAGAACTAAACATGGTAAAGCAGCGTTCAGTTATTATGCTCCAAATATCTGGAACAAACTCCCAGAAACCTGCAGGTCCGCTGCAACTCTGACTACTTTTAAATCCAGGCTGAAGACTTTTATTTTTGTCGCTGCTTTTAATTGAACTATTCATATCTTAGACTGCACCGTAACTTTTATCCATGTACTTTTTCTTTTCATGTTTAATTGAACTATTCATATCTTAGACTGCACTGTAACTTTTATCCATGTATTTTTTCTTTTAATGTTTATTTTATTAGCTTTTCTTTTTAATGACTGATTTTAATTGCCATTTTCTTAATGTCTTTCATTTTTTGTAAAGCACTTTGAATTGCCTTGTGTTAAAAAGTGCTATATAAATAAACTTGCCTTGCCATGCCTTGCCTATTGTATGAGCTATCATCTCTGTTTTTAGATGAGAATAAAACAAAAACTGTCCAGTATCAAAGACTCATCTCACTCCAGGGTGATAGCAGGACACCCCATCTAGTCACTCAGAAAAAATCAGGACATTCTGATGTAGTTACAAAATAAAAGACCTTTGAAATCTCCATTGTATGAGCTATCATCCCTGTTTTTAGAGGAGAATAAAACAAAAACTGTCCAGTATCAAAGACTCATCTCACTCCAGGGCAGTGGTGGCGCCAGAGTATTTTTGTTGTGTAATCTATGGTAGGGCTAACCCAGAGCTATATAGAGAGAAGAGTTACGACAACGGAAGTCCAAAAACGGTTATCGTCACGTGGTTCATGTAGACGAGGATCGTTCCCCGGAAGTTCATGGCGGGCAATGTGAATGCATTGATAACAGGAGATAGAACTACGATTTTTGGTAATATGTAGTGAATAAAGGTTTTGATTTGCAATATTTATACAACAAATCGATATGTGTATGTAGTTACATCAGTATTTGAAAAAGTTAAATTTGCTAATATTTGAGGATTAAGATAAAATAAGAAGTACTTTATTGATACCAATTTGGGAAATGTTTGCTTTGCAGCAGCAAAAGACAAGGCATTGTACATAAGACAGTTAAAAGACTAGAATTAAACAATCGAAAATGTAAACATCTCAAATAGAAATAAAATAGCAGAAAATATACATAGTGTGAACAGCTATCTTACCTGTTAACATATACATGGTTAAAGAGCCTGTTGCTGTTGTTTATTGCTTTGAATTGTTTAAAACAAATATTATCTTCTTAAACTTGAATGGTAGTCAGGAGCATCACTTCCTAATGTTTGATATATTTAGAGGGAGGGAGGGAAGGAAGGTTTCAAAATTCAGATTAGATTCATTTCTACAATTTCTTTAATTCATGGTGGTTTCAGTAATCCCCTGGTAATTGAGGACATAAGTAATCTAAATGAATAATGTCTTCTTTATGACTTTCAGAAAGGACAGGTGACCGACAGGTGCCTATCAATGATTGTCAACTGACAGTAAATAAATGGAATTCAATAAATATTGAATAGCATGTCATGCAGTTTGTCTGTGCCTTTTCCTCCGTGTTGTCCTGGCATATAGTCTCCCCCATGGTTTGCTGTGCTGCCGGGGGATGCTCCAATCGCTCAGAGAAAGGAGTACACATGTAAGGTTTCCCCACTGACACAGAGAGGAGGAAAGAATGGCTGGCTCAAGTCAGCAGGAGCAATTTAACTATCACAAAAGACAACAACAGCAACAACATATGTGAGGTAATCATATTTTTCACAAAACGAAGACCACACCATCGGGAAGCTTAACGTCTGTTTAATCAAAATAAGGAACAGGGAGAGGCTTGCAAAGGTCTGGGAGTTGAGACTCAGGTGCAGGGTCTCATTGCAGGTCTTCAGGCTCCATTGAATCCCCCTGGGGTTCTTGTGCTGAAAGAGGGAGACAGGAGAAAGGGTTAGATACATCTAGCAACCTATAGGATGGGAAATTGCTGACCTATTTTAAACGTACCTTGTGTTTTCACTCTCACTTAAGTCCCTCTCCCTTTGCCATCAATCCAAAATCAGCTGAGCTGCAACATAATACAGACGGGTAATAATCAACAGAATCACAAAGACATAATATGACTCTGCTAAAAACACTCACCAATCAGTTACGTTTTAGTTTACTGTTTAGAAGTCTCAAATATCCACTCTAAATCCAAATAAATAGCGATGTATCACAAAAATAGCTCTCTTCCTTATTATTGTGTAACGTTAACTATATTATACTAGCTTGAACTCCAAGATGGATATCCTCATTTCACCTGGTCACCACCTCCACCCACTACAATCACACGCCCCAATGTTATATTTAACAAATATGTAACTCCCTCCACCCCGGATAAAAGCACGTTAAGAAGCCCCTTTTCTCTAATTCCACAACGTTGGAGGAAATAACATTAGGAGAACGGATTAATAGGCTGTTCGTGGTTAACGTGTGTTGCTAACTTTATCCGGCATTCTAGCCTAATCTGTTATCTGTAAACGTTAAATATACTGATTGAAGGGATAATCCACTAACATCCTTTAATACACATGTGTAGTTAATTTGATTCAGATGTTCTGATAATATCCGCAATATAAATCTTTAAACGTCTTCTTACCTTCAAAAGTCCATCACGAACGGTCTATTATGCTGCAACCATAGACTGCTAGTCGCAGATCCTCTCAATCGTTCCCCGGAAGTTAGCGGCAAGCTAACTTCCGGGGAACGATTGAGAGGCTCCACGATCCGCCATTGCTGTAAAAAACTGGTCCATTGGAGTGAACGGAGATGTCGTAACTCTTCTATTATATGGCTCTGGGCAGGGGCGGATCTACCGGGGTGGCATGGGGTGGCAACTGCCACCCTAAATAATAGCCTTGCCACCCCAGCTGCCACCCCAGTTGGCATCTTTGTTTTGAAAGAAAAGTTGTGGCTCATCGGACATTTATGAGAGAAAGTGTCTAATGTCCGAGTGCAAGTGAATGCAGCACAAGATCCACGTCATGTAACCCCTCCCCCGGTCCTGGCGCGAGAGTGGAAATATGATTGGTGGCGAATTCATTTGAACGGGACGGCGCAAAACGAGAAGCCTTTCGGACCCAAGCACTGAAGGAATGAGGTAATTGCGGTCTACAATGACAGAGAAGAGAATGTCAAGTTTGGCTGTACTCAGCATTGAATCAAAACGCACTACAGCTGTTGATCTTAATAAATTTGTGAGGCGTTTTGCTGAACAAAATAGTAATCGCCGCATTCAGCTGTAATAGACATGCCAACTTGATGCTCTGCTCACGGATGACTCGATGAGAATAACAAACTGTTAAGATGATGACCTTGTATGCGTGTATATATTTTTTTCTTTGAGGGGGTCTGCCCCCAAAAAACAATTGTAAGTCCTGAGAAAGTAAAATAAGACGGTGTGTAAAACTACACTGCCCAGCCAACAGAAAGTAACCACTTTGGTTTAACTAGGCCAGTAGGTAAGGACCTTCCACTGGATAATAACTGCAACGATGTATATGTTTTAGCTGAATACACGTTTTTTAACCCTAACTGATGCAGTTAGTCACTTCTTTAATGTTTGTTCTTTCTGATGTAAAGTCAAGGTTGTAACTGTATATCAATAATGATATAATTACTTGTTTTTCAAATTTGAAGGAGGGTGAGCAAGCATCTTGTTGAACATTCATCATTAACTCCTCCAAAAAATATAGTTTATTCAATAATAAATGAATATGTGAATCATAACAGTTCTTCACTATATCTGTAAAGCGTCTTTGAGCACCTGTAAAAACGCTAACAAATTAAATCTATTATTATTATTATTATTATTTATTAACAGTGATTGACAGCTGATAGGAATAATATGATTGTTAATATTATCCTATTCATTCAGACAAACATCGATGAGACAGTTAATTAATGTACTTATTGCAGCAGTCTGTTTTGGTTCCCCTGCTGGTCTAAGAGTGAGACAAACTCATTCAGTTATTGTTCAGTTAAAATTCATTAAATTACGTCTGCCACCTTATATGTAAGGCTTTACTGATGTGCCACAATAATATCACCTATGTGATTGAGTTAAAATATTAATATTGTGGCTTTCCAAGTTAACATTGATTGTAGGGGTGTAACGGTTCACAAACATTTCGGTTCGGTACGTACCTCGTTTTTAGGTCACGGTTCGGTTCAGTACGTTTTCGGTACAGCAGAAAAAATTATCACAAAACATTAAATATTTTGTTTTTATTATTATTAAACTGACTAATGTATTCAAATAAATACAAAATATAGTAAAATAAACATTAAGGTGCAGCATTTCGATGAACTGAAATAATCTGTATTTGAACTGTACTAGTACCTAAGCAGCCGGCTTGACATTAGGACTTGCTTTTCATTGTATTTTCATGTTGTTCTAAAGAAAGATGAACTTGCCCACATTGCTTGCTGAAATGGCAGATCTGCTGGCACTAACAATGTCTCCTGCTGTGGAGAAAACCCTCTCTAGGGACAGAGGTAGCAGACACAGCCAGGTAGCGCTTTGCTAACATGGCAACATAAGGATACTTGGCGTTTGTAATAGCTTTGGCTCGGTCTGAACTTGTTCTCGAGTGGTGGAGGCTTACATGCAGTGGGAGTTGGGTTTGCACTTCAGTCTTTTTTCTTTTGGTACCGGTGATATTCACGTTCGGTGATGCCTTTTCAAATGAGTGTGATGTATTGCCAGCCACGTAACCAATGTTAGTTGAACAATGTCGACAAACAGCTTTGGTTCGGTCCACCTGTCTTTGTCCGTCATCCTTGTACGTAACTACGAAACCAAAATGTTCCCAAACCGGAGACTTCAATGATGCTGGAGGATTTTCAGCTCAACTTTATCTGCGTTCGCCATTTCGACAGTTCCTCAAATTACTGACTACATTTGAACTCATCCCTGTGACCAGCTCTCATAGTATGCCTCTCGTCCAATGAAATGACTTGGTCGCTCTATGATATATACCTAAGATTACTTCCAGAAAGTTGTTCTCAATTTTTTACGTTTAACGCTATATTCGTTCGGTACACACGTGTACCGAACTGAAGGGCCCGTACCGGATAATTTCAGTACGGGTACGTGTACCGTTACACCCCTAATTGATTGATATGATTGCGATTTCAATCAGCATATACTTCTGTCAGGGGATGCCACCCCTCAAAATCTCCTGCCACCCTCTTGCCACCCCATGAATATTTGTCTAGATCCGCCCCTGGCTCTGGGCTAACCCATACAGTGGTGGGGCTCAAGTCAGTATTTGTAATGTAATTACATACACGCTATATCGCCCCCCTTGACAGTGAAACGCCAAGCGTGAGGCTTTTATTAGCTTTTATTAGTCTCCTTTTATCAGCTAAATTACATCGAGAGCGACAGGTGTGAGTTAAACAATACAATTGAATAGCCTATTCTGCTAATTCCACGTTGTTACAACATGCTACGCAGCGGCAGAAACAAGAAAAGTTGGCATATAGAATTGACACGGAGAGACACATACACAGGTAAACAGAGAAAAACTGACACAGCACACAACAGGTGGCCTGTGTCTCTATTGTCATACAAAACACTTTTTCAAAAGACTATTACAAAATATATTCAAACCTCACTATTCACTCTTCAGGTGGGTCGTGTGACTCTGGCACCTGTTCGACTTGTACCTCAATGCGAGGGCGTTTAAGAACAAATCTATCCATCCAAAATATACAATTAATCCTAGAAGTTCTGCTGTCTGTCTGCAATTTACTCGGCACGAGTTTGGGGACTTTTCACTGTGAACGTGACGTATCAGTAATGCATGACGCAGCAGACCCAACATGTCGTCTGATTAGCATGTTTGATCTGACCGCGGCCGCGCTGATATTATAACCAGTTGTGTAGTGGGGATTTTTTTTACTGGGGGGACGCTATTTTAATTAGGTCATCCCAAACAATGCCACACAAGTGCGCAGTGCATTCACAAAACGGGAAGACAGGTCCACAGAAACTACCGGTATACTTAGTCCTACTTTAGTTACTGTACTGCAAAAAGCAGACGTCGCTGCGCTCAACACACACACAGACTCAACACCATGGACACACTGGCACATAAACAATGTATAGGCCTAAATTGCATAAGCTACAGTATTGCAACTAAGCAGACAGCGCTGCTTCTCTCTCTCTCTCTATCTATATCCACTTTCAAAATCTATTTAAACTCATAACAAACAAACAAAATTCCCAAAGTTGTCCTGAAATTAACTTATTAAATAAACAAAACCAAAAATATAGCCTACTTATGCAAACAACATTGAATCTGGACTTGAAATTATTCTGATTAGGCCCAGCCTAATCAGAATAAGCAGACAGCGCTGCCACACACACACACACACACACACACACACACACACACACACACACACACACACACACACACACACACACACACACACACACACACACACACACACACACACACACACACACACACACACACACACACACACACACACACACACACACACACACACACACACACACACACACACACACACACACACACACACACACACACACACACACACACACACACCTTGCGTTTTGAAGACTGATACATCCGAAATGGATGAACACACTTTGCAGCCCAGTTTCCCAGCTTTGCAGTCTATCCACGGGTGTTCCTCTCGTTTCCTCCGCCACATCTCCTCCGTCCATACCTCTGGGAAAGCTGAGCTTGAGCTAGTAGCCAGGGCAACGTTGCTAGCATAGCTAACGTTAACGTTAGTGCTAGCATTATCCACGTCTTTAGGCGGCTCTTCTGGTGATGTAGGAGGCTACTAGTAGCAGCTTCACTTGTAGCTTCGGTGCTGCTAGCCTCTTTCTTTTTGTGAATGATATTCTTTCTAGAAAATAAGTCAAGTATAGAATGTTTGCCTGCCATTGTAGAGCTTTCTCGTTAGCGTTCTTGAGGGAAAGAGCTGCCGCCAAATCACTGACACACCCCCAGCTCGCCGCGGGGTCACGAGCGTGATGACGAATCATCATTTTTTAAGGAAATCGTTTTTGTTTTTTTATTATAATTACTGTGAAATGTATTATGTTTTTGTCATTATTACAACACATACACACTTGCAACTGATAACACTGGCAATGATTTTATATTTATTAGACTATTAAAAAAATGATCATGCTTGTGGTGACCACCTATTAATACACTGGGACATAATTCATACATGGAACTACAGTTGGTGCTATTGTTCCCACACGGACATATATGTGTTGTTATCTATATATGTTGTGTGCCCTCCTGACTTCACTCTCTTCTTCCCGGACTGCAACCGGACAACATGTCCTTTTCTACACTCTAATAAATTACCCTTTTGCACCTCCATTGCACCGCCTCCGACTCCCTATCTCTCGGCACTACATTGGTGACCCCGACAGCGTCTTGGGAAGTTTCCGAGACGGACCCGAACACGGCAAAGGAAACCCAGGTTTCTTTCTCGAAATGCCGGGGATTTTTTTGGAGTCGACCGTAGCTGCTACAGGCACGCGGACTGAGGCTCGGTGCGCGCCCCGCGGAATGGCTGGGGACGTTGCTCGCCATTCCCGCATCGGCTTTCCGGCTACAGGGAGACCATGCACGACCTACTGGGTCGACCAGCAACCCGATTGCTACCTCGTGGGGTTGTTTCTTCGGGGCGTGCGGCTGCACGTCCCAGCTGCGCTAGCTAACGACAACTAGCAGCTAACCACGTTGGCTAACTACGGCTAGCAGCTACCGGTGGCTGCCAGCTAACGGCAACAGCTAACGGCTTTCGACCCTTTTGAGTTTTTGCTTTTTTTCTGGTGCCGGAGAGGAGGTTCGACCAGCCGGTTGACCTCATGTGGACACTCTCACATTTTTCACCACCTCCACGGTGGTTCCAGACGCCATTCACGTTTTCATCGACGCCTGGGTGGTGCACTCCTGGACCCCGTCTCACCTCGACGGTTTTGGACGTCGCCCATGCTGCCATCGGCCCGTGGGTGGCGCGCTCCGGAGCCTGTCTGGCCTCTCCTGCCTTCCGGGGATATCCAGACGCCACTCACGTTCATCGGCGCCTGGGTGGCGCACTCCTGGACCCCCTCTCGCCTCGACAGTTCCGGACGTCGCCCATGCTCCATCGGCCCATGGGTGGCGCGCTCCGGGACCCTGTCTGGCCTCTCCTGCTTCCCGGGGATGCCTCAGCGCCTGCTGAGGACTTCATGCCCGCCGCCGCGGCACGTCTGCCTGCGGCCGGGTTGCTCTCCTGCCTTCCGGGGATATCCAGACGCCACTCACGTTCATCGGCGCCTGGGTGGCGCACTCCTTGACCCCCTCTCGCCTCGACAGTTCCGGACGTCGCCCATGCTCCATCGGCCCATGGGTGGCGCGCTCCGGGACCCTGTCTGGCCTCTCCTGCTTCCCGGGGATGCCTCAGCGCCTGCTGAGGACTTCATGCCCGCCGCCGCGGCATGTCTGCCTGCGGCCGGGTTGCTCTCCTGCTTCCCGGGGATACCTCGACATCTGCTGAGGACTTCATGCCCGCCGCCGCGGCACGTCTGCCTGTGGCCGGGTTGCTCTCCTGCTTCCCGGGGATACCTCGACATCTGCTGAGGACTTCATGCCCGCCGCCGCGGCACGTCTGCCTGCGGCCGGGTTGCTCTCCTGCTTCCCGGGGATGCCTCGACGCCTGCCGAGGACTTCGTGTCCGCCGCCGTTGCACGTCTGCCTGCGGCCGGGTTGCGCTCCTTCCTCCCGGGGGGACTGCTCCTCTCTTCCGGGGGTACCTCGACGCCTGCCGAGGACTTCGTGCCCGCCGCCGTTGTGCGTATGCCTGCGGCCGGGTTGCGCTCTTTCCTGCTGGGTTCTCCGCGACACCTACTGCGGCCCCCTTACGACGGCCCGCCCCCGGTGTGGGTGCCCTCGCCCTCAGTAGGGCCCCTGCCCTCTCCTGCTGCCCCCTTTCGTGGCCCTTTCGTGGCCCGTTCCATGGCCCGGTCCTCACCTGCGGCCCCTGTGGTGCTTCCTCCACGGACGCGAGGATTTTTTTGCCATGTTTGAATTCTGGGGGGGCTTGTGTGGTGACCACCTATTAATACACTGGGACATAATTCATACATGGAACTACAGTTGGGGCTATTGTTCCCACACGGACATATATGTGTTGTTATCTATATATGTTGTGTGCCCTCCTGACTTCACTCTCTTCTTCCCGGACTGCAACCGGACAACATGTCCTTTTCTACATCCATCCATCCATCCATCCATCTTCTTCCGCTTATCCGTGGTCGGGTCGCGGGGGTAGCAGTTCCAGCAGAGAGCCCCAAACTTTCTTTTCCCTGGCGACATCAACCAGCTCTGACTGGGGGATCCCAAGGCGCTCCCAGGCCAGCGAAGAGATATAATCCCTCCACCTGGTCCTAGGTCTACCCCTTGGTCTCTTCCCAGCTGGACGTGCCTGGAACACCTCCCTAGGGAGGCGCCCAGGTGGCATCCTAACTAGGTGCCCGAACCACCTCAACTGGCTCCTTTCGACGCGAAGGAGGAGCGGCTCAACTCCGAGTCCCTCCCTGATGACCGAACTTCTCACCTTATCCCTAAGGGAGACACCAGCCACCCTGCGGAGAAAACCCATCTCGGCCGCTTGTATCCGCGATCTCGTTCTTTCGGTCATGACCCATCCTTCATGACCATAGGTGAGGGTAGGAACGAAAATGGCCCGGTAGACAGAGAGCTTTGCCTTCTGGCTCAGCTCCCTTTTCGTCACAACGGTGCGGTAAAGCGACTGCAGTACCGCTCCCGCTGCTCCGATTCTCCGGCCCATCTCACGCTCCATTGTTCCCTCACTCGAGAACAAGACCCCGAGATACTTGAACTCCTTCACTTGGGGTAAGGACTCATTCCCTACTTGAAGTGGACAGTCCATCGGTTTCCTGCTGAGAACCATGGCCTCAGATTTGGAGGTGCTGATCCTCATCCCAGCCGCTTCACACTCGGTTGCGAACCGATCCAGTGAGTGCTGAAGGTCGCAGACCGATGAAGCCATTAGAACCACATCATCTGCAAAAAGCAGTGGTGCAATCCTTAGTCCACCGAACTGCAGACCCCCTCCCCCATGACTACGCCTCGAAACCCGATCCATGTATATTACAAACAGGATTGGTGACAAAGCGCAGCCCTGGCGGAGGCCAACCCTCACCGGAAATGGGTCCGACTTACTGCCGAGGACCCGGACACAGCTCTCGCTTTGGGAGTACAGAGATTGGATGGCCCTGAGTAGAGACCCCCTCACCCCATACTCCCGCAGCACCTCCCACAGTCACTCCCTGGGAACTCGGTCATACGCCTTCTCCAAGTCTACAAAACACATGTAGACCGGATAAGCGTATTCCCAGGCCCCCTCCAGGATCCTTGCGAGAGTAAAAAGCTGATCCGTCGTTCCACGACCAGGACGGAATCCGCATTGTTCCTCCTCAATCTGAGGTTCGACAATCGGCCTGACCCTCCTTTCGAGTACCTTAGAGTAAACTTTCCCGGGGAGGCTGAGTAGTGTGATGCCTCTGTAATTGGCACACACCCTCTGATCCCCCTTTTTAAAAAGGGGGACCACCACCCCGGTCTGCCACTCCTTCGGTACTGTTTCCGACTTCCACGCAACGTTGATGAGACGTGTCAACCATGACAGTCCCTCAACACCCAGAGCCTTCAGCATTTCCGGGCGGATCTCATCCACCCCCGGGGCTTTGCCACTGTGGAGTTGTTTGACGACCTCAGTGACCTCCCCCCGGGAGATTGGTGTTGATCCCCCGTCATACTCCAGCTCTGCCTCTAACATAGAGGGCGGAGTTGTCGGGTTCAGGAGTTCCTCAAAGTGTTCCTTCCAACGCCCTAACACTCCATCAGTTGAGGTCAACAACGTCCCATCCTTACTGTACACAGCTTGGATGGTTCCCTGCTTCCCCCTCCTGAGGTGTCGGACAGTTTTCCAGAACAACTTTGGTGCCGCCCGAAAGTCCTTCTCCATGTCTTCTCCGAACTTCTCCCACACCCGCTGCTTTGCCTCGGCCACGGATGAGGCTGCTGCCCTTCGGGCCTGTCGGTACCTTGCAACTGCCTCGGGAGTCCCCCGGGATAACAAATCCCTGAAGGCCTCCTTCTTCAGTCGGACGGCTTCCCTGACCACCGGTGTCCACCAGGAGGTTCGAGGGTTACCGCCCCTTGAGGCACCTAGGACCTTGAGACCACAGCTCCCCGCCGCGGCTTCGGCAATAGAGGCTTTGAACACCGACCACTCTGGTTCAATGTCCCCAACCTCCACAGGAATGCCCGAAAAGCTCCGCCGGAGGTGTGAGTTGAAGGCCTCCTGAACTTGGGCCTCCTCCAGACGTTCCCAGTTCACCCGAACTACACGTTTGGGCTTACCAGGTCTATCCAGAGGCTTCCCCCGCCACTCGACCCAACTCACCACCAGATGGTGATCAGTTGACAACTCCGCCCCTCTCTTTACCCGAGTGTCCAAAACATACGGCCTCAGGTCCGATGATACGATAACGAAATCGATCATGGACCTTCTGCCTAGGGTGCTCTGGTACCACGTACACTTATGAGCATCCTTATGTTCGAACATGGTGTTTGTTATGGCCAATCCATGACTAGCACAGAAGTCCAGTAACAAACCACCACTCCGGTTCAGATCAGGGGGGCCGTTCCTCCCAATCACGCCCCTCCAAGTGTCTCCATCATTGCCCACATGTGCGTTGAAGTCTCCCAGCAAGATTAAAGAGTCCCCTTCAGGAGCCCCATACAGGACTCTTTCCAGGGTCTCCAAGAAGGCCGTATACTCTGAACTGCTGTTGGGTGCATAAGCACACACAACAGTCAGAGTTTTCCCCCCCATAACCCGCAGGCGTAGGGAGGCGACCCTCTCGTCCACTGGGGTAAACTCCAACAACGAAGCACCTAACCGGGGACTTGTGAGTATCCCCACACCCGCCCGGCGCCTCACACCTTGAGCAACTCCGGAGAAGAATAGAGTCCAACCCCTATCCAGAAGTAAGGTTCCAGAGCCGACGCTGTGCGTAGAGGTGAGCCCAACCAGATCCAACTGGTAACGCTCCACCTCCCGCACAAGCTCCGGCTCCTTCCCCCCCAGAGAGGTGACGTTCCACGTCCCCAAAGCCAGCTTCTGTCGCCCGGGTCTGGTCCGTCGAGACCCTCCGCTTTCACTGCCACCCTTCTGGCAGCGCACCCGACCCCATCGATGTTTCCCGTAGGTGGTGGGCCCGCGGGACGGAGAAGCGGAGGTGTTGCCCACGTTGCCTTTTCGGGCTGGGCCCGGCCCGGGCTCCGTGGCAAGCCCGGCCACCAGACGCTCGCCGACGAGTCCTCCTTCTGGGCCTGGCTCCAGAAGGGGACCCCGGGCTTCCTCCGGGCCGGGTATCCTCACTTCTTAGTTTTTCTTTCATGAGGTCTTTTGAACCAATCTTAGTCTGGCCCCTTGCCTGAGACCAATTTTCCATGGGAGACCCTACCAGGAACACAAGGTTCCAGACAACACAGCCCCCAGGTTCATCAGGGCACACAAACCTCTCTACCACGGTAAGGTGCTGGTTCTTCAGAGAGGCCCTTTTCTACACTCTAATAAATTACCCTTTTGCACCTCCATTGCACCGCCTCCGACTCCCTATCTCTCGGCACTACATGCTCCAAATAAGTGGGGGTACGGCGTACCCCCGCGTCCAACGCCCACTACACCACTGATTATAACGCCAGATAATTTTCACACCTTTAGTGTATAAAACTCCCCCACTACTTAGACTATTCCTTGCACCCTGGCCCGGACTGGCCATCGGGAGGACCGGGAGGTTTCCCGATGGCCTGGCCTGCTAAGTGGCCTGCTGGCCTGAGGACTTTTTATTTATTTATGTAGGCCTATGTATTGTGAACGCAACGCTGCGCAAATGTGGGTCTGACTCTGCCTCACAGAGGGTGACTGGCTGTCTACATGATGTGGCCTGCCGACATGGCCACTTTCATACAGATCATACCAGGGGCGGACTGGGACACAAATTCAGCCCGGGACGGCCCCACCTAGTGTCAGCAGAAAGTATTAAAAGTAATGATTACAAAAAAATGCAAAAAATAAATTAAAAAATATATAAAATATATTTTAAGATCATGTTTAATCATCTGATTCGTCTGTACATTGCTGTTTTAGTCTGTGTTCTTCTAATTATTGTCTACAGTGTGTGCCTATTGAGCTGTTTAGAGCCATGTGGGACAAAACCCGATCCTGCCCCTCCCTCTCCCTGTTTAAGTCAATGGTGACTGTAAAAACTACACTGCGCATGCTCAGAGTATTGTCCTATTTAATGTGTGTGGCAAAAAAATAATGACCATAGGGGCATAGAGCTGCCATCCCCACCATACGTCATCTCACATAATTCAGAGCTGATTGGCTGTAAGTACGCGTGCCGCGAAAAGTGTGGTGTGTGAAGAGGAGGAGAAAGAGCTGCAGTGAGGCGTCCTAAAACCCGGAAATAAACTGCGCATGGCTTCCCTCCACAAAAAAGCAATGATATTTCTCCATAGGATTTTAGAAAATAGCTCAAAATAAGATCTGTGGGAAACAAACCTGTTAGATAAATGCACGTTTTGTTCAGCCGGATAATATCCACATGTCTACCCTACTTTTATAATTTTCGAATCATAAATCTATTGATTAGATCAGATTTATGATAGACTTTTGAAACTACGAGAACATAAGGAGGACTTTTACAAAAAAGTAATAGAGATTTTTGTCCAGAAGGATAGGCAAATGGACTTCATCTTCATGTCAAGGTAAGACTGCAATTTGATTGAAAATGGGATCTTACTAAGAGAGAACAATTCAATATTTAAATGATACAATTACATTTTTTGGGTATCCTTTTGTTGAACTGTCTGTTTAAAATTAATTGAAGCATCAGACAAAAAAAGCTTTTGAAAATAATATGATATTTTGATTTAGGTCAAAATATAATATTTGTAAACCTGAAGAGTCAGAGCCTCACCAGCCATGAACCTCACTGCAGAAGCTTATATATAGACATCTAAGTTTTTTGTGCCCCACCACTTTTGTACATATAAAAACGCCACTGGCTATTGCTAACAGTAACATAAATTAACACAGCCCTGCACCCTGCACCTGCTGTCATTATATGCCGGGTCTGTGGTTCATCATCTTCCTTTTCATTCTCCTCCTTATTACTGCGACTGGGAGCGGGAGCCCTTCTACTAAACAGCTCTGTGATTTTCGAAAATGTTCCAGCATCTTCGTGTAGCAATTTTCGTTTTTTCATTCTGGCTTTTTCAGCCCCACCCTTTCTTTTTTTACTGTTCTCCATCTTGTCTTTCTCAATTTCGCTAGCTAACTTACTGATCAATCATCAAACGAAGCTAGGGAGCTTGTCTAATGAGTGGACCTCTGACCATACTTGCCAACCTTGAGACCTCAGAAATCGGGAGCATTTCAAAACCACCGCGGGCGGGGGGGGGGTGTTAGTGGATCGCCGGAGCTGTATTAGATTAACATCTATACATGCTTATTGTAGTTGTAAGTGCACTGTCTTGCAGCCTGTAGCGCCATCCTTGATGGAGCATATGTGTGGGCTGGACCTGTATTTTTCAGGAAAGGAGTGAGCAGAGGGTATTGTTGTCGATTCTTGTTCTGTTTTCTGTGACTATCTCCCTCACCCTCTCAGACTTTCAGTTGCGCGCGCTACTAAAGAAACCACGGAAACCAAACAATGGTGTAGCTGTATTAAAGTCTGAGTGCAAACAGTCCTGAGTAAATCTGATTTTGTCAGAAATCGGGAGAAATGCGGGAGAAATATGACCCCGGGAGGAAACCGGGAGAGGGCAATGAAATCGGGAGTCTCCCGCGAAAATCGGGAGGGTTGGCAAGTATGCCTCTGATGCCTCTTTCCAATTGGAAGAGACGACTCATCTCTCCCAGCCCAACCCCTTCAGTTCATCTATTAGCCTACTTTCGAAAACATAAGATTGACAAGTTTGACAACCTATCAATAGCCCCATTTACATGGAATGCTTTTCCGATTGTATCCGATCACTAAATAAAGCGATCCACGTTCACTCGTATACTATACATGGGCCAAGCATTAAGCTGATTACAATTTCACCTGTACCGAAGTGGGCCGATCGGAGTGGGGCAGTGGGCCGCGTCGAGTGGTCCGACCGGCCCACTTCGGTACCGGGCTACCGGCCCATCGGGATTCGTCCCGAACGTCCCGATGGCCAGTCCGCCCCTGGATCATACTAATGCCCTCGATTGTGTCATTCAAGCTCGGGAGGGTGTGTGTTATGTGTGGCGCGAGCGAGTGAGATAAAGCACGCGCACCGGTTACGTGTATTGTTGTTGTTGTTAGCATCTGGTGCTAGCTAGCTGCGCAAACGGATATAAGGAGCTTTTTCAACAACAAGGTGGAGGAGAGTCCTCTGCTGTCAGACTGAGAGACTGATAACTACAGCTCAGGTGAGGTAAAGGACTCTGAGTGTTTAGATAGTTAACTTAGTCTAAGTTATCCCAGTGGGTCTCAAACGGTTTGGTCACCATTTATGTAAACACATATTTCCATTTGAGGGGGGAGTGATTAGTAAAATATACATGAATAATACAAAAAAAAAACGTTAACTAGGTGAAAAAAGGTAAGATAAATTATTAAAACTTGTTGAGAGCTAAAACTAGTCTTTGCTTCTGCCTCAAAGAGGAGCAGGGGGGAGAGGGGGGAGACAGGAGAGGCTGGTTCAGGAGCCCAGACACACTCACAACTATAAATGAACCAAAAACAAATAAATAAACAAGTTTCAATGTTTTTCCATATTGGATATGGTATGTTATTGGTTATGGCCATGTTTTTATGATTTTATGATTATTTAAATGTAACAGTTATGTTTCATATGGGTGTAGTCTCTTTATTTCCCCCTCAAAATGCACCAGATTGATGCATTTAAGTCCAACATTAAAAACAAATCTTACCGGGGGAGCATGCCCCCGGACCTTCCTATTGGAGTTGAGGTCCACCCCCACTTAAAATATGTTCACATAGGTTCCTAAATAGATTTTCAATTTTTTTTAAATAGTAACCCATGTCCATATGTTTATTTTTGGGTAGTAGATTTAAACTAGAGGGCTATCACTACGGGCAGCAACGCTGTAAATATTGACAAATAAATCCAGCAAAATGGCACAAAAAACTGGTAGTGGCCTGGCTGGGTGTATAATTCCCGGCCTGACTTATTGTCCCAGTCCGGCCCTGCTTGCACCCCTCTAGCATAAGCCCGAATGGTCTCAACCATATTGCGTCAGTAACGTGCACTTGTTGTTACAGCAGGATCAGTTTGTGTGTTGTGGACACGACCGGTAGATTTTCGCAATCCGTGTTCTCAACATGCTTACTTTAACATAATTTGTCATGGTCGGGCTAAGGTAGGGCTAAGCCATTTCTTGGTATGGCTGGAGCCTACCCCAGCCATACCCTGGCGCCGCCACTGCTCCAGGGTGATAGCAGGACACCCCATCTAGTCACTTAGAAAAAATCAGGACATTCTGATGTACAGTTTCAAAATAAAAGACCTTTGAAGTCTCATATATGAGCTATCATCCCTGTTTTTAGATCAGTCCAAAGTGCTTCACAGTTTCATAAGATTGAGTTTAAGAAAATGGATGTCACATAAAATACAGTTAACAAGAACATTGATATCACATATGATATAAACGGGTTAAAAGACATACAAATATACATAACATTTGCATAGAATAGACATTGAGTAAAAAATAGATTCAAAATTCAGGATAATAAAAGAAAAATAAGTAGCTATCTAAAAGGCACAAGGCCCTTGAGGCAAAATAGGCAATGATGAAGGTTTAACAATTCATTTGATGTAGACAGTTGTACTTAAGTGTTGTATCAAAGAAACATATATTTGTTGCAAGTTTATTTAAGAATAGGAAGTGAATATATCCTAAAAATATATCTAATTGTATAAGACATAAGGCGTGTGAGTGGCTTAGGAAAAACAGTCTATGCTTGGCATCCATTATTATTAATTGTATGTTAGTTTCAGCTCATTGAAGATAGTGCATTCTAGGAACTAGAGGGACTCCACACCCACTTTTTTCAAGAATTCAAAGGCTTTATTTTCATGTGTACAAAATTACACAAAGAAAAACATTTCTAAAGCAATAACCCTCTACAGCTCTTCATCCCTGGCAGAGCAGATAACTCCCAGCACCATACTTTGTTTGATCCGTCTGCTACATTGTACTTACATCGTGCATCGTGCATCTCTACATCAGATTGTCCTGATTTTTTCTGAGTGACTACATGGGGTGTCCTGCTACCAGCCTGGAGTGAAATGATTCTTTGATACTGGACAGTTTTTGTTTTATTCTCATCTAAAAACAGGGATGATAGCTCATACAATAGAGATTTCAAAGGTCTTTTATTTTGAAACTCTACATCAGAATGTCATGATTTTTTCTGAGTGACTAGATGGGGTGTCCTGCTATCACCCTGGAGTGAGATGAGTCTTTGATACTGGACAGTTTTTGTTTTATTCTCATCTAAACACAGAGGGATGATAGCTCATATATGAGACTTCAAAGGTATTTTATTTTGAAACTCTACATCAGAATGTCCTGATTTTTTCTGAGTGACTAGATGGGGTGTCCTATTACAACCCTGTCTCCTAAAAATTACGTTCCCACAGAACTAAATTGCATTCTCAATTACGTTTAGCTAGAAACGTATTCTCTCCCACGTTACGTTCGTTATGAACGTATCTCAAATACGTTTATTTCTACATATCTTCTAGAAACGTCTTTTCTCCCACGTTACGTTTCTTATGAACTTATCTTAAATACGTTTATTTTCTACATATCTTTGCCATTTATTGTCTTGCTTATAATAATGATAATAGTCATTTATAAATATCAGTTTAGAGCACACATTTGAAATCAGTAGGCGAGGCTGTAATTTCGCCAGCTGTTACTCTCATGAGCGAGGCAGAAAATAATAGTTTTAACATGCCAAAAAGCTGCTGTCGTTTATTGCACCTCAAACATTAAAACAAATCCAGAGTTATGTGTTTCTGTCATGGTTTCCCCAAAAGTGGGCGGGGCTGTAAAGTGACGTAGATTTTACTCTCATCTATTATTCAAAACCATTCTATTTATTCTAACGTAAATTACATGCCAGTGTTTTATCTTTTTATTACTTATATTTGTATACTTTGTATATTTGCTATGAGTTATATCTGAAGCAAATTATGTTTCTGAAGATGTGTAGTCAATTCCACCCTTCAATGTAGCATAAATGTGAACTCTCATTACAGGAACAATACCGGAAACAGACGTAGGAAAGATCCTCAACTCGCTGATTGGATGAATAGTCAGGGGATTTGGGGGATGGGAGACACATCTATGGAATCACAATTGCAATAGCTTACCATTAAATGACGGATATACCTTTCTGTCTGTGATGTTTTACAAATCAGATATTAATGTGTAGAAGTAAAACATGAGAAATAGTATAGCAATATCCTGTAAAATGATGTAAAAACATGAATAAAACTAAATAGGCCTATCTTCAGATGTTATACATACATAAGTGTCCTACACTAATAATACAAAGTTATTATTAGTATGCTGTGTGTACCTTGTGTGCACCGCCTAGTGGTTAAAGCACGTTATTGAATTATTTGTGTTGAATAATGTTATTTGATGAAAAAAATATTAAGAGTACATACTTTCATAGGGGGAAAGTAGAAGGTCAATGATAGAAATATAGAATATAAAAAATCAAGAAGATACTGTAAGTGATCTCTACAATAAAACAGTTTAGTGCTGGATGCACAAAGATATTAATAGGAGGATGTGCAAAACAGACAAACTAATTAACCTTTATTAACACATTAAAGAATACTTTAGGTCTTCTTTCAAATAAGAAAAAAGCTTTGGAAGTATCTATCTACAGATAAATATTAAGCCTGACAAAGTACTTAACGTCTAATATATTGCTTTCCTGCAATGTTAACTATGTCGAAGCACTTATTTTAAATGATATTATACACATTAATTATACTCTTAGATAGTATAAGAAATGTGCAGAATATGACAGTTTAATGGTGGAGGTATGTATACACACATATTGATAGATGTCTTGTAATGCACTGTTGAGGAACCTGTGACCCACGTTTTTCATTCATTGCATAACTACACCGTAGTTGTGTATATGATTATGTCAATAAACCTTAGAAAATCTTGAAAGGGATGTGCAAAATAGCAATTACATACAGTTTTTAATTAACTATTAGTAGAGAATAACGATTAATGAATATACTTTATAGAGATCTGCAGATAAATGTTTAGTCTTCTCAAGCACCAACTATCAAATATCTCTCCTGATTGTTGGCACTTTCCCTGAATTTTACTCAGGTGTGATTTAAGGGTTGTTTATATTTCACATCATTAATCAGAATCTGCAAAGTAACTAAAATAAATGTAGTGGAGTAAAAATACCAGGTTAACCTCTGAATTGCGGAGTAGAATTACAAAGTAACAATGAGCTGTCATGTGGATATATATTAATGCTGCCCATTATGGATACAAGTGATTTTCCCCCATTTAGTAATGACATGTTTTAAATGTGTACAGTACACACCAATTTGTTTCCTATCGCCTAAACCTCCAGGGCTGTACACAGTTTAATACTGTCAACTTCTAATTTTGGGAAAAACAAAAACATCTTTTAAAACTACAATTCCCAGTAGAGACGTGCCATAGAGAACATGTTGCGAAACACAATAGCCAGCATGTGTAGTTCTCGGGGGGCGTTCCAGTCCAGTTTTGAATAGTCTGCCGTGGTTTCGTTCCATTTCAAAGCGCTTGACACTCGGCGTAACCTTGGCGCACTGCCACTCCAACATCCAATCCCAGAGCTTGAAGATTAATCACGGGGTTTGTCAACGGGACTGTAGTCCCAAACGATAGCTGGGGATTATGGGTAGTGTAGTGTCTTCGGCCATCCTAAACTGCATTTTTTTTCCGGATATCATATTGCATTAACAACACCACATCTGGCGTCACAGAGATCTTCTGTTACTGTCCTTTGTTCTTAGAGGAAGTACAGAAACACTTAACTCTGGATTTGTTTTAATGTTTGAGGTGCAATAAACGACACAGCAGCTTTTTGGCATGTTAAAACTATTATTTTCTGCCTCGCTCATGAGAGTAACCGCTGGCGAAATTACAGCCTCGCCTACTGATTTCAAATGTGTGCTCTAAATTGATATTTATAAATGACTATTATCATTATTATAAGCAAGACAATAAATGGCAAAGATATGTAGAAAATAAACGTATTTAAGATAAGGTCATAAGAAACGTAACGTGGGAGAAAAGACGTTTCAAGAAGATATGTAGAAATAAACGTATTTGAGATACGTTCATAACGAATGTAACGTGGGAGAGAATACGTTTCTAGCTAAACGTAATTGAGAATGCAGTTTAGTTCTGTGGGAACGTAATTTTTAGGAGACAGGGTTGTTCTGAGTGACTAGATGGGGTGTCCTGCTATCACCCTGGAGTGAGATGAGTCTTTGATACTGGACAGTTTTTGTTTTATTGTCATCTAAAAACAGGGATGATAGCTCATATATGAGACTTCAAAGGTCTTTTATTTTGAAACTGTACATCAGAATGTCCTGATTTTTTCTGAGTGACTAGATGGGGTGTCCTGCTATCACTCTGGAGTGAGATGAGTCTTTGATACGTGACAGTTTTTGTTTTATTCTCATCTAAACACAGAGGGATGATAGCTCATATATGAGACTTCAAAGGTCTTTTATTTTGAAACTGTACATCAGAATGTCCTGATTTTTTCTAAGTGACTAGATGGGATGTCCTGCTATCACCCTGAAGTGAAATGAGTCTTTGATACTGGACAGTTTTTGTTTTATTCTCATCTAAACACAGAGGCAGTGTTTCCAGGACTCTACCGTAATGCATAGGATATTCGCGCACCGCAATATCACGTGCGGGCTGGCTTGACTAGGTTTTCCCGAGTGGAGGCTGGCTTGACCGCAGTAAAAAACCAGGTAGTTCACGATATCACAGTAGGAAAGTGAAGGCCATGAATTTATATCGGTGCTGTAATCCTTAACGGGAATCAAATAAGGGTCCACCGAACCAATCGACGTACATGTTTCTCTGTAAACGGTCTTATCCTCCGGGTATAGTGATTCGTAGTAGCCTTTCATTTTCGCCATTTTTGAATGCTCCCGCCAGTAGAGTGGTACTCCAAGATGTCTGACGTGAAATCCCGTGACGTCATTAGGAAGCCTCTATTGACTGTATATAAATGGACGTAGGGTCCGTGACGTCACCCATAGGATTCTGCAGAGTTGCTGAGAAGCCCTTAGTAGGCGGAGTCGGCCACTAACGGCTCGACAGTGACGTCAGAGTTCAACTCCCGCCTGCTCCAAATAAGGGCAAAGAGGCGGAGCCGAGGCGGGACCTCCTGCCACTCTGGAAGTTCCAGAGCTAGCTGAAGCTACCAAGCTAAGCTAACATGCTCCCCATCTACACACTGCCGTCGCATTTTACGTTTCTAAGGTAAGCGGACATGAAACTATTGAGCAAAACTATAAATAATAATCTAAGTTATTGAGTTTGTTGAGCATAATACTTCAGAATCTTAAAATCCCTTAACGTTTGTAATACAATTGTGCTAAATTCAATACATATAATTGTAAGGCAATACATGTTTGTCACTAAAAGCCTTGTCTCTACATTACAATAACATATACAAAATAATTGATTGATTCATTTGAATAAAAATTCAAGTTAGTAGCTATTAAAGGCATACAAAGACAGAAATGTATAATAGTTTCTTTAATAGAAATGTTTCTTCCGCCCGTAAAGTGTCCAAACCAGGCTTTTCTGGATAAACGCATTTTTAAAACATAGTCATTGTCCATGCTGGTTTCAATTGGATTATTTGTCAGTTGCTCCGATCAGATCGGTCTCCTCCATTTTGTAGATTATTTACGATTTTTGAATCCACATAAACACAACGGCAAAATCCGGCTTACTTTGAGCATGTGTTTTAAACAGTTTAATCCCTTTGTGAATTGTTTCCACTTCCTTTAATTTCTTCATACAGCGGGAATCCAAATGAATTAATCCTGAGTCCAATAACCATCAAAGTCACTTCAATAGTGCTCCTTAATTACGCTTTCATCCTCCTTTAACAAAATACTTCACATTGACCCAGTTTGTGAGAGTAGTTGTAGCAATTTGTAGACTTTTAAACTTTAATTACCGCTGTTGCGCGCACGCATTTTCTGCAGGAAATGCATTTTCTAGTTCATGTGTTTCTGTGTACCTGGGTGAAGTTAGCTTTGAGGCTTTCTGACAGAAAATTGTCTTATGGTTTAGCCAACAAACATATTTCCAGTATTGGTTATTTGTAGCAAACTTGAAGGCTATCTCCTCCCATGTGCTTGCCTTACACAACAAATATGATTCATTATTGTTTTAAAAAAAAAAAGGAAAGCCACAATAATGATGTATACCTTTTACTATTTACACCTGTTTTGTCTTCTACAGGGCAGGATCAACATCTACGCCAACCCAGACCACCATGTCCCTGTGGTACAAATCTATATGGATCAGTCCAAAGATCTTAGATTTGACTACCGCCTGTCGAGGGAATCCATCGAGGCCCTGATGACCCTTCTCAGGAGGGAGAAGACCCATTGGCTGGGTTCAGCATGTGGAGGTCCTCCTGGTGGTCTACTGACTGACACATGGGTTGTCCTATTTGGTTTTCTCCAGGGTATTTGATGTGCCCAAGACCACAGTTTTCGATATTGTCCACAGGATGTGTGAGGCAATATTATGTCTGTTGGAGAAGGTCATCCATTTCCCCACACAGGCACAGTGTGCTGAAGTTGGCAATGGCTTTCATCGCCTTGTCAACAGCCCAGCCTTCAGCTATAGATGGATGTCACATCCGCATCAAGGCTCCCAATAGCCCCCATGCCCAGGATTACCTGAACCGCAAACTGTTCTTCTCTGTCCAGCTTCAGGGACTGTGGGACTTCAGGGACTGTGACAGTTATGGCAAATGTTTGTGAGGGGCTGTTACCCACCAGCTGGCCATTACATTGTGGGGGATGGAGGTTACCCGTGCCTGAGGGAACCTCTTAACCTCGTCACACCGTACCGGGAACCGTTGAGGGGTAGAGTGGAGGCGCGCTTCAACCGACACCATGCCAGAGCCCGATCGGTTGTGGAGAGGGCTTTTGGGATGATGAAGGCACGGTGGAGAGGGATCTTCTTCAAGGCCCTGAAAGTGGATCACAGCTTTTCCCCCAAGGTGATAGCAGTGTGTGCAGTGCTCCACAACATCTGCCTCACTGCTGGAGACATCCTGGAGCCAACTGAGGGAGAGGATCCAGTGCCGTTACCTCCACAGGGACCTGTGCAGAGGGATGAACATGCTAGTCAGCACTATAGGGACAGACTGGCAGCACACGTGTCAGCCCCACATCAGCGTCCTCCACACCTAAATGACCATGATTATATCCTTAGTAAGTATATTAATGGCTTTCTTACATCATTCATTTTTTTTAATATGCAATCATTCCCCATGAATACATGTTACTAATGCACGTTATTGTGTCTCTTGTGGTGCAGGTTGCCATTGTTGCTACTCCTGCTGCAGCAGCATGTTCCAGTTGGAAGCAACTAAACTCC
Organism: Gymnodraco acuticeps; assembly: GCF_902827175.1. Taxonomy (NCBI): domain Eukaryota; kingdom Metazoa; phylum Chordata; class Actinopteri; order Perciformes; family Bathydraconidae; genus Gymnodraco; species Gymnodraco acuticeps. Next base: position 1,950,455 of record NW_022992216.1, on the reverse strand, counting down.
ATCTTTTTCATTGATGTTCACCCAGTTATGTTGTATTTTTGTCATGTTTATTTGTACATAGGACACCTATTGGTCCGTCCTGGGAGAGGGATCCCTGCTCTGTTGCTCTCCCTGAGATTTCTTCCATGTTTTCCCCCTGTTAAAAGTTTTTTTTGTTGGGAGTTGTTCTTCATTGGCTGCAAGGATCTAAGGACAGAGGGTGTTGTACACTGTACACATTAGAAAGCCCCCTGAGGCAAGTTTTTGGTTGTTGAATAAACATTTGGCTGATATATTTCACTGGAGTGTGTCTGTCATTTTGCATGTAGTGTTTGTCATTACAAAGTCATTATTTTTGCATTTATAGCACAAATATTGTTGAAAGTAACTGTTGTATTGTATTTTAAAAAGCTGCTATGACATGTGGTGCTTTTGGGCAATTTACCCTTTTATGTAAAGTGCTTGTTTATTGAAGCACTGTTTGTGAGTGTTATCCAAATCATCAACTGAAGAACTCCACTTTAGTGTTTTCAGCAACATAACATTTTTTTTTTTTTTTCACATGCTCTGAAATTAAATTAACAAGTCACTCATTCTGCTCATAGAGTGCTGCATCACGGGCCTCGTCCTTCTCTGCCTGCTTTTTGAGGAAGGCCAAATCGCTGCTTCTTCGCCTTGGCCTTTTAGTAGGTGGTTGGGATCTGGTGGAGGGCACGGGCTCCTCCTCACTGCTGAGGGAAACTTGGGAAAGCCCTTCTTCAGCAGAGGTGGAGGCCTCAGCAGCAGTCTGGCCATGGCTTGACAACGGGCATGAGGCAACTAGGGTGGGAGGCTGAATTGATGGCCTTCCCCCAATTGCCTAGCCTCAAACCATGGCCAGGTAGCTGCTGAGGCCTCTCCCCCGTCTGTTCCTGTCCCAGTTGGGGGATTCTTTAACTCCTATTGACAACACAGATAACAGACTGTTAGTTAAAGGGCAGTGAGGGCAAAATCACATTATATTGCATTTAGCTGACGCTTTTATCCAAAGCGACTTACAATAAGTGCATTCGACCAAGAAGATACACACTTGAAGAAAACAAATTCATATAAGTACATCAGGTTTCAAAGAGCCAAAACATTTCAAGAGCTACTCAACTGGCTTTAGATAAGACAGTCCTTTGTCAGTATACGAGTGCTTAGTTTGTATATAAGTGCTTTGTTAGTATATGAGTGCTTTGTTAGTATATGAGTGCTTTGTTAGTATTTAAATGCACACCAAACGAAAAATGTTACTAATTCTAAATGTGTAATTGCTTACGCCTTAAATGTTAACAAGTGTAAACAACTAAGCAAATTCACATTTTAATATAGGAGGCTGGGGTCGCCAGTTTAAGTCTGTAGCATAATATCTACAAACACTAACCCACCACAGTGCCCAGCTGTGATTTGCTTTAACTTGTATTTTGTTTTCAAGTTGTCCCATTTATTTGCTGTCTGTGGACCAGTCACCTGGCCCTCCAGACCCATCTCTTTAACAACCTGCCTTTAGTTACAAATTATCTTAATTCACCATGCACATTTATTAAAACATTTTATCAGACAAATATAGATGTACTTACTCCCAGCCTGATTTGGCAGCATTTAGTTTCCCACTGAACATGTGCTCCATCTTAACCCTTGCACTAATTAGGGCAAGGTTTTCAGCATCTGTGACTGAAATAAATACATCATATTAGGCTTGCATGGTAAAACGCTGGAAATTAATAATTAAATAGCCTAATGCAAACTGAGCATACAGGTTTGAATACGATGTTAACTTTACCTGGATAATTTCACATCGTCATTTAATATAAGCATTTTGCCAAGTTATGGCTTAAGAATGTAAAAGCTTAAGAGAGCAGCGGTAACTACATGATCTTCGTTTGTCTGTCATGATCGGTTGTTTCCGTGAAAGCCTTAAATGCCGCGGCCGCAAGGCATTGTGGGGCAGCATTTTCTCCTCTCCTTTAATAAAGGGAGGTCCAGTGGTTCCTAAACTAGGAGGTTATAAAGGAAGTTTGAAACCTCCTTTCCTATCATCTCTAGAGAATTCGAACGACACTTATCATGGCTGCCACTGAGGTACTTCCGGGTCATTTCACTCCGTTAGGAAGGTTCCTTAGCTAAATTGACTATTCGACTTCAGCCGGGGAGATGGGGAGCCGGATTTAAATGCAAGCGCATCGGAAAAAGTCAAGAAATTAGCGAAACCGAAAAAATAAGCAGCATCTGCTGCATTTCAATGATATTGGAGAAAGCAAAGCTGAGTGCACTATTTGTAAAATAAAAATAACCTTCAGAGCAGGGTTTTTTTTTTGGTAACCACTCAGGATTTATTGCCAGAGGTGGGAGAAGTTCAGATCTTGTACTTGAGTAAAAGTACCAGAGTAGGAATACTCGGTTACAATAAACAGTCCTGCATTCAAAATGTTACAAGTAAAAGTACAAAAGTATTAGCATCAAAATATAGTTAAAGTACCACCTGCAGAGGGATCTAGATTCAGGTGTTCTTTTCCCCATATAGACCGCCTCGCTGCACATTATCCCTTGCATAAAGATAGATTGTGGGTCCCTTATAACATGTTGTTCACAGCGGAAATAAACATTCTGGTTACCTCAACATCTGTGATCTTGTAAATTAAACTCAAACCGTCACGGTAGCCTTACCTTACTTATCTGTCAGGGTTTGAGTTTTTGGGGTTATTTTGCTGTTCTGTCCTCCCTGTCGTTAGTTTCCCTGGTGTGTCTGATTGTGTTCACCTGTCGCCCTTGTGTTTCTCCTCCCCTGCTCGGCTGTTTCTAGTATCGTGATTACCCCTCCCTGTATTTAGTCTTGTCTCTTCCTGTGTTCAGTGTTGGTTCATTATTTTGTCGTTCATGTCTCTCTTCCTGTTGTCACAGTCCCTTTTTTGTTTGGATGCTACCTTGTGCCTTTGTACCTATTTGTGGATTCTTGTTCAGCTTTTTGTGAATAAAGCTCGCCTTTTGTTCCATTTTGAAACCTGCATCCCTCCTCATTCATTCTAAAATAGAAAAAAACACGTTTGATTATTAAACATTATTCTGTTGTTGGATGTTATTACATTTCGTGTAAAGCACATAATGACTTGTTTAAGACTCGGTTTTTCAAAGTTTATGACTTGGACTTGACTTGCCCAACCTGACTTGAGAATTGACTCGGACTTGAGCGCAAAGACTTGAGACTTACTTGAGTGCAAAGACTTGAGACTTACTTGTGACTTGCAAAACAATGACTTGGTCCCACCTCTGCTATTTACACAATTAATTATGTTTAATAAGCAGTTCCTCTTTCCATAACATGCGGTGAGCTTTTTACACATCAAGGAACTCGATACACACCATTTATTGTTCTGTGTTGTAGCTTTCCTGACTTCTGATTCTAAACGCAAGATTACAATCCATCTATTTTCCCTGAAATCCACTTTGAAAAGTGAAAAGAAAATGTTTTAAATCTAGAAAATTTGATAATATCTCTTTTGCCATACATTCCATGGTCTTACCCAACTGTGAGGTTAGTGCAATGGGCAAACAGTATTACAAATGTCTCCAGTAGGATTTTTCTAACCTGATAATTTCCCGTACTGTTGCCTGTTTTTCTTTTATGTGGATCAATGTGTCCAGTTTTGATAAGCTTCTAGCTGTTTAAGTTCCCTATGTCTCCCTAGCTGTACTACAGTTGTCCTCCCACCATGACACACTCTTTTTCCGTTTGCCTGCAGCACTCTTTAGAATATTTTTTTCTGCTGTCTGTATCATGGCTATAGCCAGGGGTGCACATAACTTTTTTGCCCTGGTTCTCAAAGGAGCACCTGGAGATGTTGCTTGGTGCTCATCCTTAAAATGAAAGAAACCGTAACTTTTGAGGGGGTCTTGACTTTATTTGCCAGACACACGCGCTGAACACAAATGCAGAGGTGAACACAGAACACACATGCAGAGGTGAACACAGAACACACATGCAGAGGTTAGGACAAGACAACATTAGCACGACCAGTAATCCTACAAGCTGTCATCACTACCCTCCTGACTGTTTTCCTCACTGTCTTCCTCTCTGTCAGACATGGTAGCTGATGATGTAGGCCTACTACTTCCTCTCTGGTTGAGTCTGCGATTAGATGCTTGCATCCACAAGTCAACAGCTGGTTTAGGGTCGAAAGTCTCTGTTGTCATCTTAGACAAGTGGATGTAATCAAATAAGTATGTGAACATAACCAATAACCTACCATAGCCAATAACAAATGAATGTAACTTATTTTATTTTTGTTGTTCATATCTTATTTTACCTTAACATTTATTTATGCATTTTTTTGTATCTCTCCAGTTTTAAAGGATATTTTTGGTTTACTGTCCTATAGTATACATTGGAATGATTTCAAACCTGTTTATCCCAATCATTATAAAGGAGTGCCTTGGAAATGTGTGTTTACATCAATTGTGATCAAAACGTTTGAAACCCACTGAGATAACTTAGACTAAAGTGAACTATCTAAACACTCAGAGTCCTTTACCTCACTGAGCTGTAGTTATCAGCCACTCAGTCTGACTGGAGAGGACTCTCCCTCCACATTATTGTAGAAACATCTTCTTCTTATAGAGCAGCTAGCACCAGATTCTAATAACAATAGCGCCGGAACCGGTGCACCCTCCCTCGCATTTTGGCTGTGAGCTGTGGGTGCCAGATAAGCCAACATCCCTCATTTTCATCACTTACAGCGTCCATCGTACAGGGCAAATGAAACGTGTAACCGGGGTGAAAAGGGTGTTACATCTATCTATCTATCTATCTATCTATAAAATTGCATGTAGACCTTCAGAATTCATCCTATGTGTTCTGGTACTTTTTGTAGTTACTCATAGCCGAGCTATCCATACCAAGAGACACTACGGAGTTATTAAAAAAGTTGAGATTTCAGACCCTTTTCATATACATAATCCTGCCAGCCACTAGCAGAGGATGGAGGTGGTACTGTCAAAGCATCCAATCATATGTAAATGTCCCCCAAATGTAATTTGTTGTTGACGAAGCTGTAAGTGCTAAACCGAAAGAACTAACAAATCGGAAGTCTTTATAAAGTGAATACACAAGCACCCCGTTTGGCAGTTAAATACAGGTAGTATGTCTGGACAGCCATCCAGGAAGAACAGGAGAGAATCTATCGGTATGTCAGATCAGAAGGCCGTGCCACTTTGCTATTGGCTGCCGTACTGAGCACATCATTACGCTCCAGTGTTTGTCTTCTGAACTCTTCTCCTTCCCGACCGTCAACTGTCCAATCAGATGTTTTGGGGATCTCTTGGCCGTGCGCATTTCATACACAGACACCAATATTTTACACTGCTCCAGAGGAAACTCTGGTAGGGAGAACATGGCGACCTCATTGAAGACAGTCACCAGGCAGCGAGCCACTGCAGAGGTTTTCTGGTACCGCAACTTGCTCTGGTTGCACTGCACACTGATCCTAGCATACAGGGCTACAAAAAACAGAAAAGGAAAATCCGTGACTGTATGTTATACTGCTGCATTTTCATAGCTTTATTTTTCTTAGATGTGTTAGCTATTTACCTGCATCAGAGGATATCTCAGAGTGGGCTGTTCTGACCTTTAGCAATCCAACCTCCAGCCTTCGAGAAGTGGGTAGAATCCTTAACGACAGAAGAACCTTTCCTACAAGATCCTATTCAGAAGGTGGGAGGATAAACACAAATCAGTAAAAATGTTTACAACAAATAACTGCATTGAAATATTAAATAATAGAGAAAACATTAAAAGACGTATATGTATTATTAAAAAAATGTATTTAACACAGATTTAAAAAAAAAAAAAAAGGACATGCTAGATGTTCAAGTGAGTTACATTAACAGGAAAAGAAACAGGAAAAACTAAACTGAAAATCATTCTGTAAGTATAGGTATAAGGAGGACTTTATCCCTCTTTAACCCTGCAAATGCCAGGAGCATACTTCAGTGTCTCACCTTGTGTAATTGATGTCCCTTTAACTGTTTAGTATTTAATATCTTGTTCTGAATGTTCAAGACTTTTGAATTTCAAAATAATTCACCTTGACCGAAAGATTAGGGAAAAAAAGTTCTTATTTGATTGCTATGTGTGTCTTTGTACACATGGTGTCCTTCTGTACCTTCTGTGGTATCATTAGATCTTCTTGTAGCTCCAGAGGGTAGGAGATGTTGAGCTGCCCTAAAGGAACCCTCACCTCCCCTAACACTGAGTGTCTGGAGAATTTATCAAAGTCCCTCACCTGAGATGCACAAGGACACAGGGCAGTCAGTCATTTTACACGATCACACGTAAAAAAAAAAAGACATAGATTCTGCTTAGATGTTTTTCTTCAACTGACTAAATACTAATTCCCTATAATTTGAGAGAAACTTAGAGGAAAGTGGTGTGTCTATGTATTTCAGGACCTCCATCCTGAGGTTGATGTGATGAAGCTGCTTTTCTTCTAGCAGAGGACAGCTGAACTGGTCTCCAAATAAAGGGTTACAGCTGCCTTTCACAATGCGAGTCCGGCATTCCTGCAGCACTTTCCACAAGACGGGTGCAGTCCCTTCACCCTAAGAAGGTCACAGAAGTAATCTATTACTCTATGACAGGGGTGGGGAACCTTTTTCCTCTCAAGGGCCATTTCAATTTTTACAATATCCTCAGAGGGCCGTACAAATTATTGACCTCTGCTTAAAAAAACTAAAATCACAGCCCATTCATTTCATTCTGTGCAAAGAAAAAGCAACCTCTTAATCCAGATATCTCACCATGACTCGCGTATGCATGCACATGCACGGTGTGGCGTGACCACCAAAACAGAATGATATGGACACAAGATGTGTGCAAATGTATTTAGTTTCCTATCCATGTGAACATGATTTAAGTGGGGGGGGGGGGGGGGGGGGCCCTAACCTCGACGGCATGCTCCCCCGCGAAGATTTTTTTTTAAATGTTGAAGTTAAAAGCATCAATCTGGTGCACTTTGAGAGCAAAATTAGCAGCAGTGGCGGCGTCAGAGATTTTCTCTAGGGGGTGCTGTGGGGTAGCTTGACGTTTCATAGAGGGTGCTCAAACATTTAGGGTTTCCCATTAATGCACCAGCGCTACAGTTGAATGTTCTACTGCAACACTCCCCCCCCCACACACACACACACACACACACACACACACACACACACACACCACACACACACACACACACACACACACACACACACCACACACACACACACACACCACACACACACACACACACACACACACACACACACACACACACACACACACACACACACACACACACACACACACACACACACACACACACACACACACACACACACACACACACACACACACACACACACACACACACACACACGACTGTTACAATGAAGGCTCGATAATCAGCTCACGGCATATAGGCAGGGGTAAAGTGCTATTTTTACAAGTGGTGAGCGGACACCTCCTCTAGGAGGGTCCTCACCTCCTCTAGGGGGGTCCGGGGGCATGCTCCCCCGGGAAGATTTTTTGGTCTGGTGCACTTTGAGAGCAACATTAAGAGATCTATGGATACATCTCTCAACACCCATACGAAACAGAACTGTCAACAGGTTTACTTTTTCTTTATAGATATTTTACAAATCACTCCCCTTTTAAAACAAACCGTTTGAGACCCACTGAGATAACTAGACTAAAGTTAACTATCTAAACACTGAGAGAGTCCTTTACTTCACCTGAGCTGAGGCAGAGTTGGGTGTAACGCGTTACAAAGTAACGCGGTACTGTAATAATATTACTTATGTCGGTAACGGAGTAGTGTGACGCGTTACTTTTATAATTCAGTAACCACACTACAGTTACTAACATTGCCCCGACACGCGTTACTTCGTTACTTTTATAAAATAATCACACTCACTGACAGACAAGAGGGGTGTCCGCCGCAGGTTTATATCGGTTTATATACATGTAGGCCTATGTAATCTGCGCGATTTGCGAGACCACATCTCCACGTGCAGTGCTGCATAAACATGGCTGAGTCTTTTCATCTGTAAACTCCCTCAACGGGCCCGCTCGCTCTCTTTTGTTGATCGCCCTCTCACGGATGAACAGTTCAATGTCCCGCTTCATTGTAGGAATTCTGCCATGTCTCTACCACTTTAGTTTGACCATCTCTGTTACTAAGTTATGGAATACTAAATAAATAAGTAATTAGATACCTTACCGTTATGCGCTCATAAAGAATGATAAGAATAATGCGTCTTGAACTGGTTTCATTAATTAGTGTCTTTACGTTTCACAGACTGTTAGCTTGTTGTGTGGCTGGTAGCCTATTTTAGAGCATATAAAAAGAAAGACTTGTGTTATGTCTTCCTTAATGCAATAGTAATTGGGGGTGCAAGTGGAGTCTCGCAGAGGCAAAACTGTGGCGCGCTTACACTGTAGGTGCGCCGCAGTCTGCGTGATCTGCCTGTAGGGGCGGGCCGGCCCTGCGAGTAAAGTAACGAGTTACTTTATCTAGAGAGTAACGAAGTAGTGTAATATATTACTTTTTTTTAGTAACGACCCCATCTCTGAGCTGAGGTTACCTGAGACTCTCCGTCTGACAGGAGAGAGTTCTCCCTCCACCTTGTTGTTGAAAAAGCTCCTTATATCCGTTAGCTTGGCTAGCTAGCACCAGATGCTAACCACAACGATCTCCGGTAGATACCCACTGGTGCGCGAGGCGAGCTCTCTCGCTCGCTCGCGCACGCACACAAAGTGGCTCGTGCCACACACACACACACACACACACACACACACACACACACACACACACACACACACACACACACACACACACACACACACACACACCACACACACACACACACACACACACACACACACACACACACACACACACACACACACACACACACACACACACACACACCACACACACACACACACACACACACACACACACACACACACACACACACACACACACAACACACACAGAAGAGAGAGCAGGGCTTGAATGAAACACAGAGACCCAGAAGTAAGCTACTTGTACTCACGAGGCCTATTATGTGCAGAATCCCTCTCGCTTTCAGTTGGTTTAGATTGAGTGTCCACACGTGGACGTTTAAGGACTAAAAAACTATCAATTTTTCACTTTGCTGTTAGCAAATCATTTGGCGCTCTAGCTAACAGGAAGTCACCCAAGTGTCACAAAGTAATTTAACCTATGGGTAGGTCAAAAATCGAATGGGTGCTGGCCATTGGCCTAATCATATCACCTGTGTTGGCTTTATGTTTTTGGTAAAAAAAATGTGTTTGTTTCACATATGCATTGATGTAATCAATAATATTTCTAATTTAATTTAATAAAAATAATAATAATAATTTTCGAAAAAAAAAAAAAAACATATTTCTTGGGGGTGGTTAGGGGGTGCTTTGGCAATCCTGGGGGGTGCTTCAGCACCCCCTAGCTCCCCCCTGGCGCCGCCCCTGATTAGCAGATCTATGGATACATCTCTCAACACCCATATGAAACAGAACTGGAAGCAGATTTATTTTTCTTTATGAATATTTGACAAATCACTCCCCTTTCAAACTGTATTCTTCTTTATTAATAACAACTTTTTTTTACTGTCATATAGTATTTTATACCTGTTTACTTTATTCTCTTAGTTTTTTATAACTATAATGATCATATAAAGATGTGCCTTTACCTCACTGGTTGGAGAAAAAGCTTCTTATATTCGTTAGCATAGCTAGCTAACCAGATGCTAATAACAACAAAGTTATTGACTGTATGACAGATGAGCAGATCGCCACTGGGCTTTCAACTAAGACACAGCCACGCAGAAACTGCGTCATGTGTACGGCTCCTTATCGGTACTGCAATATCTGAAGTGCTGGAGCGGCGTTCTGGTGCAATCCGTCAGAACTGCACCCCTGTCAGTCGAGACATAATCGTGATGACACGTTAGGCTCGTGTTGTGTTCAAGGACCCTGACCGTGGCCAGGAAAAACAGGCACTCGCTTGTTTAATTTTTTTGCGGTCTAGATTTCTTACATTTTTTTCTTTTTTGCGTGTGTTTATAAATTACCTCGAGGGCCTTACCAAATTGTCTCGCGGGCCGTATACGGCCCGGAGGCCGGAGGTTCCCCACCCCTGCTTTATATATACAGTCTATGGTCGAGACATATACCACGTGATGACACGTTAGGCTCGTGTTGTGTTCAAGGACCCTGACATTGGCCAGGAAAAACAGGTACTCGCTTGTTTAATTTTTTTGCGGTCTAGATTTCTTACATTTTTTTCTTTTTTGCGTGTGTTTATAAATTACCTCGAAGGCCGTACCAAATTGTCTCGCGGGCCGTATACGGCCCGGAGGCCGGAGGTTCCCCACCCCTGCTCTATGAGAATATGAAGGACAGTGTATATTTTTACAAAGTGGGCCTAATGAGCATAAAAGGAGAAAACAAAAGCTGTATGTTTCCCAAAATCAAGATCTGTAATTTCTACCATTAATTAACGAGGTAACAAGGAATGAGTCCTAAAACACAGAAATTAGTTAAAATTCTAACACTTCCGGTTCCCTCGCCTGGAAGTCCTTTTTTGTATTACTGTGTTTGATGTTAGATACCTAAAATAAAGGCTGGAATCAATTCAAAATTAAGAGATTTTAACCTTTTGTTTCACCACATAAAATGTTTCAGTAAATACCCCACTTGTGAATATCCAAAGCTTTTATTTGTCATAAAAACAGTGGTAGCTAACAAGTGGCTAAATGAGACTACTCATCGTCACACGCCAAACATTAAGAGCCTTGAGCTTAGTGAATGGTGACATGAAGTCATGTGACCTTGATGTAGCCTAACATTAGCTTTTCACTTCTGGCGATTGCATTTACGCTTAAAAAATCCTAAAAGTGGAGATGATCCTGCTGAACAAAATGTGTAAATAGTATAAACAGTTGTTTGACACAAAGCTTATTTTCTGCTATAATCTGGAATCCATTTAAACAATCCCATTCATTCTATGTTGCAAATGTATTATCTTTTCAATTTACACACGGCATCTATTGCACGTCTGTCCGTCCTGGGAGAGGGATCCCTCCTCTGTTGCTCTCCCTGAGGTTTCTCCCATTTTTCCCTTTAAACTGTGGGTTTTCTCCGGAAGTTTTTCCTTGTACGATGTGAGGGTCTAAGGACAGAGGGTGTCGTATTGTCATACTGATATTTTGTACAAACTGTAAAGTCCACTGAGACAAATGTAACATTTGTGATATTGGGCTATATAAATAAACATTGATTGATTGATTCATTCATTTTTGTCAAGGGAGCCATTAAGAAGCTAACTTCCGGGCCTACAAAATGACATCATCACTGCACCAGTGACATATTGTATGTGATAAGGAAGACAAAAGTTACCTCTTCGTCTATACATTCTTCAACTTCCACTTCTTCTGAGTTTGACCACATGAGTCTTAGTTTAACAAATGGCTGGAGAATTCGCGTTGGGCTTTGCTCCAGAAGCCCCTCCACCTGCAAGACGGTGACCACCAGCTGGGACTGCAGTTGGTCATAATAGATGGAAAAGCGCAGCGTTCCTTCGACCTAGTACAAGAGGGTTTGTTAGAAAAGACACCATTAACTAAATTATGCTGTTAATGTTTTAAAAATATATTTTTGAAATACAAATGTTTGTCTGCCAGTTGGTCCACACTCTGATCAACACACTTGATGTTTCTTTCTTGTGTATGTGTGAAAAATAAATCTTTCTCTGATCAATATTTATAATTTATTTGTTAATTGTTTGTTAAATTGTGTTTATATTGGATTGTTGTTGTTAAACAAAATATGGAACATCTCAAGGTTAATACTAACAAAGTAAATAGACTTTATATGTATCTACTTATGGGTTCTCCCTCTAGCGCCAATATGAGGTTGATATCTTTTGATATCTTGCAGTGGAATTCTTTACTAATATTCAAGAATGACTTACCCTTAAGATTCAAACTATTCGACCAAATAATAATACAAAACTAATGACATTTTCATCAGCAACAGGTTTACTTTGTTCCGTTTGTAAAGCATGCTAAACTGAGATGGTTAACCTGGGTAATATGTTAAACCTGCTAAAGGTATTAGCATATTAGCTTTACCATTGTTAGCATAACACTGCTGAAAACCCATTTATTGTTACTTTTATTGTATTTTGTTTCTTTTGATCTATTTTTACCTGTGTACAATTATGTCTTTATTCTTTAATTAATTTCTGATTGTCTTGTTTTTAATCTGGAAAGCACAACCGAGGTTGTTTTAAAAGTGTTATATAAATTAACTTGACTTGACTTAATACAATTGTGTTCAAAATCCCTGCTTTTCCATCTCTATTTATGAGACATGATAGTCTGATGAAGATGGATGTTATACATACAGATTTAAAAACTACATAAGGCTAAGTTGCAGTACAATGAGAAGAAGATAAAACTAACAAATCTTTATGCACATTTACTGTAGGATGCAAAATAAGCCGTCATGCATATAGCAATTTTTGTATGTAGGCCTACTATTGTTTTGTGGTGTCATTCAAGTAAAAAAGTCATACAATAAGGCATGTTTCTTTGTTTTGGTTAAATTGTACTGCCTGTAAAGAAATGAGTTTGTACATTAAGCGAAGTAAATGTATTGACAAACCAAGTAAATAAATAAAAGTTAAAAAAACAAAGGATGCACATACATTGAATGTATGAGACCTCGAGTAAAATCAAATTGTGAGAGAGCGTTGAATGTTTTTGAAGGTAAGAAGACATTAGATGAAGAGATTAAACAGGATTTGGAAAAGTGTAGATTGATTGTCACATGACAACAGGATTATAGAGTAGTGCTACCTTTGTATTGTTGGCCTGCTCTTCCATCTCTCCGTCTGCCTGTACGGATCCTGAGGAAGGTAATGAGGCCTGAGACAGACAGCGACTCAGCCTGCGGACCTCTGTGTTGACATTCTCCACCTGGGGCGACACAAAGTCATGTAAACACACACACATTTATATCTGTGGTGTTTGTTATTCACCACAGCGCCTTCAGCTTTTATTTGACTTGACAAGTACCAACATCGTCTTTGTTCAAACAAGTCAAATGTAATCTTTATGTACACTGACAATGAGACCTATTTTGAGCATCAAAATCAATAAAGTCCAATCTTCATCTTGTCAAAACAAAGTAAAAACTACACATTTTCTTTGCAAACAGCAGTCAGATGACAGAAAGGAAACAGTAGACTACTTCAATAAAATGTGACCGAGCTCACATGTAGTGGATATACAGAGAAATCTCATCTGCACACACATGTCGAGATAGAATCTACACAAAATATGTCCTTCGGGCTAGGCAAGAGCTGACTGACCATTTGTATATGTACCAGTATTATTTCAAAATGCATTGGTACATATTGTTTGAAGTCATGTTTTACTTATTCCTAAAACCTTTCGTTGAAAATATCTAGAATTTGCAGTATTTCTGTGAGTTTTCGTTGTTTTGCCTGATCTTCTTGTTTTTATGTTAAAAAAAATGTTTGTCAGTAGCTTTAACAGTTTTTACACTGTGTTTCCTGAGTATCGACTGAAAGGCAGCAGCTACAGTATGTAAAAAGGTCACCAACAGCTGCTCTGATCCATCTTGCCCAGTTAAGGCCAACCTTCGACATCTATTACTTGTTTAAAAAATCTGGTCATGGCTAATATTGTACTGTACAGAAGCTGCTTTGAAGTGTGGGCATTCTGATACAGGCATGATTTATATATCCTGAGACCCAGCCACTGGGGCCTGTATTTAAAAAACTATGCATTCAGTCTATTTGAGTCCTAATCTACTGTGAAAAACACATCACAGGCTTTTTACTGACAAACGTAGCACATCACGTCTTTTCAAAATGGAATAGAAGCAAGTGATCAAAGGCTATATTTGATTTCTGTTCAAAGGATGTTTTTGTAATTATTAACAAGACTCTTAAATGTTTATTTAGAAGTATGTTCACTTAAACCACATGTGTCAAACTCAAGGCCCGGGGGCCAAATCAGGCACAGCCCCACCTAGTGTCAGCAGAAAGTATTACAAAAATCATGCAAAAAATAATTAAAAAAAATATTAAATATATTTTAAGATCATGTTTAATCATCTGATTCGTCTGTACATTGCTGTTTTAGTCTGTGTTCTAATTAGTGTCTGCAGTGTGTGCCTATGGGCTCTGTGCACAAGATGGCGTCTATCAACTTCCGGCGGCTGGGTGTGTGGCTGAGTACTTCCGGCTTGAGTACAGAGTTTTGACAGCTTGACAGTTTGTTGTCAAACCGAGAGCAAGAATGAGCGGATTTCGGGGTAAAGAAAAGCGATTGGCCTTCCAGCGTGTAAGAAAGTCGGCACTACATTGCTGTGTGCCCCTTTGTACAAATTCGTCCCGTTATCAGAATTAGAATACCTTTAGTCCCACAGATGGGAGATTTGTAGCGTTACAGCAGGAAAGAGCCACAGACAGCTTAGTGTTGAATATCTTACATGCGTTAAAAAGTACTAAGTTATAATATAATAAACAATATGCTAAAAAAGTACTAAGTTATAATATAATAAACAATATGCTAAAAAAGTATTCAGTTATAATATAATAAACAATATGCTAAAAAAAAGATAAAGTTACATAATTTTCAAAAATACAGATCAAAAACAAATCCATCCATCCATCCATCCATCTTCTCCCGCTTATCCGTGGTCGGGTCGCGGGGGTAGCAGTTCCAGCAGAGAGCCCCAAACTTTCTTTTCCCTGGCGACATCAACCAGCTCTGACTGGGGGATCCCAAGGCGCTCCCAGGCCAGCGAAGAGATATAATCCCTCCACCTGGTCCTAGGTCTACCCCTTGGTCTCTTCCCAGCTGGACGTGCCTGGAACACCTCCCTAGGGAGGCGCCCAGGTGGCATCCTAACTAGGTGCCCGAACCACCTCAACTGGCTCCTTTCGACGCGAAGGAGGAGCGGCTCAACTCCGAGTCCCTCCCTGATGACCGAACTTCTCACCTTATCCCTAAGGGAGACACCAGCCACCCTGCGGAGAAAACCCATCTCGGCCGCTTGTATCCGCGATCTCGTTCTTTCGGTCATGACCCATCCTTCATGACCATAGGTGAGGGTAGGAACGAAAATGGCCCGGAAGACCGAGAGCTTTGCCTTCTGGCTCAGCTCCCTTTTCGTCACAACGGTGCGGTTAAAGCGACTGCAGTACCGCTCCCGCTGCTCCGATTCTCCGGCCCATCTCACGCTCCATTGTTCCCTCACTCGAGAACAAGACCCCGAGATACTTGAACTCCTTCACTTGGGGTAAGGACTCATTCCCTACCTGGAGTGGACAGTCCATCGGTTTCCTGCTGAGAACCATGGCCTCAGATTTGGAGGTGCTGATCCTCATCCCAGCCGCTTCACACTCGGTTGCGAACCGATCCAGTGAGTGCTGAAGGTCGCAGACCGATGAAGCCATTAGAACCACATCATCTGCAAAAAGCAGTGGTGCAATCCTTAGTCCACCGAACTGCAGACCCCCTCCCCCATGACTACGCCTCGAAATCCGATCCATGTATATTACAAACAGGATTGGTGACAAAGCGCAGCCCTGGCGGAGGCCAACCCTCACCGGAAATGGGTCCGACTTACTGCCGAGGACCCGGACACAGCTCTCGCTTTGGGAGTACAGAGATTGGATGGCCCTGAGTAGAGACCCCCTCACCCCATACTCCCGCAGCACCTCCCACAGTAACTCCCTGGGAACTCGGTCATACGCCTTCTCCAAGTCTACAAAACACATGTAGACCGGATAAGCGTACTCCCAGGCCCCCTCCAGGATCCTTGCGAGAGTAAAAAGCTGATCCGTCGTTCCACGACCAGGACGGAATCCGCATTGTTCCTCCTCAATCTGAGGTTCGACAATCGGCCTGACCCTCCTTTCGAGTACCTTAGAGTAAACTTTCCCGGGGAGGCTGAGTAGTGTGATGCCTCTGTAATTGGCACACACCCTCTGATCCCCCTTTTTAAATAGGGGAACCACCACCCCGGTCTGCCACTCCTTCGGTACTGTTTCCGACTTCCACGCAACGTTGATGAGACGTGTCAACCATGACAGTCCCTCAACACCCAGAGCCTTCAGCATTTCCGGGCGGATCTCATCCACCCCCGGGGCTTTGCCACTGTGGAGTTGTTTGACGACCTCAGTGACCTCCCCCCGGGAGATTGGTGTTGATCCCCCGTCATACTCCAGCTCTGCCTCTAACATAGAGGGCGGAGTTGTCGGGTTCAGGAGTTCCTCAAAGTGTTCCTTCCAACGCCCTAACACTCCATCAGTTGAGGTCAACAACGTCCCATCCTTACTGTACACAGCTTGGATGGTTCCCTGCTTCCCCCTCCTGAGGTGTCGGACAGTTTTCCAGAACAACTTTGGTGCCGCCCGAAAGTCCTTCTCCATGTCTTCTCCGAACTTCTCCCACACCCGCTGCTTTGCCTCGGCCACGGATGAGGCTGCTGCCCTTCGGGCCTGTCGGTACCTTGCAACTGCCTCGGGAGTCCCCCGGGATAACAAATCCCTGAAGGCCTCCTTCTTCAGTCGGACGGCTTCCCTGACCACCGGTGTCCACCAGGAGGTTCGAGGGTTACCGCCCCTTGAGGCACCTAGGACCTTGAGACCACAGCTCTCCGCCGCGGCTTCGGCAATAGAGGCTTTGAACACCGACCACTCTGGTTCAATGTCCCCAACCTCCACAGGAATGCCCGAAAAGCTCCGCCGGAGGTGTGAGTTGAAGGCCTCCTGAACTTGGGCCTCCTCCAGACGTTCCCAGTTCACCCGAACTACACGTTTGGGCTTACCAGGTCTATCCAGAGGCTTCCCCCGCCACCACAAAAACAAATCCAATCTACAAATCAAATCCTGTAGCAGTTCTTAGGATTTAGCAGCCCGGTATATATTAGTTATTAAAGATGGCATATGTATATAAAGTATATATTGCACATAAAGCACATATTGCACATAGTTTGACGGTATTTAACAGCAGCAAGTTACACAATGTTATAATCGGGAGATACATTTCCATTCATTTCGGCAACGATTAAAAGATTTCTTGCTCTCAAACCAATTGTGTATTTCATTACAAAAAGCAGTTATACCATACTATGTTTAGGTACTAATGAATTATATCCTCAAAACAAACGCACACATAAATAACAAAGGAAAATACATCATTTAATAAATCCACAATATGATAACATTTTACAGATTAATTTAATAAGCTTTTACAAAACACAGGTTGATGTTATATCGGGGGGGAAAATACATATTTAAACATTTCAATTAGTCTCTGCATATTTAAGTAATGCTAGTTTATATAACAGATGAACAGATGTACAATATCCAGAAAGTAGATGCAAAAAATATATATATAATGTGTGCATTTCTAACATATCCTCTGAAAGAGTGTTAGTCATTGAGTTGAGTAGTGAGCCATTCGGTTTTTTTTCGTGGTGCGATGTCTGCTGAGAAGTCCTTGTATGCCTCGCTGACTTTGAGGACATCTGGGTCTGGCAGCTCCCCCTGCACGGCCTTGTAACGTGTACTCTTTTGAACATGTTTATATGATAATTAGGACTTTAAGAACAATTTTACACTCAAACAACAATCACAAAGTTGTAGCAGGCTACATACAATTACTTAGAACAATAGATATTACCTTACACCGTCAGCAACTGTAAACTGCTTTGGCTTAGTGGAAATGAACACCATGTCACTCACTCTGCCTGGTTTCACACCCTATTAATTACACAAAATAATTGTCAAATTAATTGAAAAGGTCGTTGATGCAACATACTAAATCAGCTCTTGGCACAAAGGAAATACTCATTAAACCGTGGATTGGTTGTGAACACATACTGTACTTACCATGGTTCTTGGCTTGTGCCATCGCTGCTCTGTTTCAGTGCAGCTGAGGACAGGGGGTACAGCAGCCAGGTTGGAGAGACAGCAAGCTAATTTCGTGGCATCTGCAGGCAGTGGCAAGTACTTCCGGCATCTGCCACAGATGCCACAATTTGCCGAGGCATCTGCCGCTGCTGAACGGGAGTTGCCACAAGATGTGTGTGCTATTTAAACCCGTATTTATCGTGTAAAATGTCGCTGTTTAGGCATGACTTTATCGAACTGATCTGTACACAGGACTGATGATCTGTACACAGGGTTGGGTTGCAACGGAATACATGTAACGGCGTCGGCGTTACGTAATCAGAATACAAAAATCAAGTAGCCTAACTGTATCCAGCTCGCGTTACATTTGAAAAACAACTAATCTGATTAGTTACTTTCGTAAACCTGAAGTGAAAACATTTTGGAATACTTATTGGAATTATTGGTGGAAAAGTTTCCCCACAAAATGTAATATTCATTACCAGCAGAACTGTGTGCACACTGCACAGTGCTGCAGCATGTCTGTGAGCGAGAGAGATGCAGCGTGTCTGTGAGGCCCCGCCCCCGCACGCAGATGAGAGAGAGATCTCTTTTAAAATATATTGAAAGTTAGAAACGGAGATGGTTCGATAAAACGTGCAAGATAACGTTTATGTAGCATTTATTTATTGTCGAAATGATGACATTTCATAACGGGATAAAGTCAAAGTGAATGGCCTGCTGCTGCTGAAGGCATGGGGCAAATATAACTGTCCTTTGCCTAATTTATAAAGTAAACCTTAGCATCTCACTAGAGGTGGCAACTGCAATCAGTTACAGCTGCCCTAAGTCTGTAGCCAAGTCTAATAACACCAGTGTACACGTTGCTGTGTCAATACAGATATTAATTTGTTAATTATTTGTCTTTACTAGTCATCATACACCTGGTTTATCGTAGCAAGCAGTGGAAAATCCCCTCAATAAGCGACAATTGCCAAGGGCGTTGCAACCCTCACTCGCCAATATTTCATCATAGATATAGCACGTTTGTTTATTTTAGCAAACCATGCTCCAAGTAAAATTGAATAGAAATGATAATGTATAATATTTTTGAAAAATAGAGATCGCACATCAGTCCTGTGTACAGATCAGTTCGATAAAGTCATGCCTAAACAGCGACATTTTACACGATAAATACGGGTTTAAATAGCAGCGTTTGCCACGGAAGGCGAGTGGCAGCTACCGTAAACATTCTCTAGGCATCTTGTGGCAAGTCCCGTTGAGCAGCGGCAGATGCCTCGGCAAGTTGTGGCATCTGTGGCATATGCTGGAAGTACTTGCCACAGATGCCACGGAGTAGTGGCATCTGTGGCATATGCCGGAAGTATTTGCCACTGCCTGCAGATGCCACAAAATGAGCCAGGCCCTACTCCCAGGTTGAGTGTGGAGTAGTGTGCGGTCTGGAACAGCAGTGCAACATTGTGGTTGCAGAGTGCTGTTCCAGCTACACAGGAACACTTTGCCACTGCAATCTCCACAGGTGAACAGTTCCTAAAACAAAATGTCAGTCATTTTACATTTAGGACACTGCTTCAATACAACACAGACAAATGAGAAAGCTGAGAGCAGGCTGATCAGGCAAGTAATAGGTGTGGGAAAAGGCTAAACCATGTCAGGTTGTCAGTCACATCACATACACAGAAGTTCTGCTGTTTGGAATACTGTAATTTAAGGACATTCAAACAGATACGCTTGTATAGCCTGTCTCAGCTCTCTCAATGTATTATCTTATATTATAACTACATAAAATAGTGTTAGTAGAACGTTGAACAGCTTAACATAGATGTAGGGTACAAAACCAGCACTTACCTAACACTGGCCAATACAAATAATTGGACCCTACATGGATTATACTAACCATTCAGTAAAGAACAGCAGCCGTCACAACCCGTTTCTGGGGTTTCCATGAAAGCAGAGTCGGTTTTCAACCTCTCATTAAGAATCTTTGATGAAAGCTAAGTTTGGGTTTAGCTAATGTATTTATCATTTTACACAAGAGGGTTACAAAACGAAAAATAAATCTGTAGCCCCTTCATGCTACACACACATAGCTAGCTACCAGTTGATGTGAGCAAATGTATTGTCACTATATAATCTGTTGCAACACGTCAGCTAGCTGGGTTTATTTGAATCCTAAATCACAGGTTACCTACTTGTGGCGGCTCAATCCCCAGTTACATTTGAGTCGCCGAGAGGCTAAACTTGGCTTTAAACTGTGACGCGTTTTCGAAAAGAAAGTCCATGTTGAAGCAATATAGTTTTAAGGATATTTAATAAACAAAATCAAAACATAGTAACTATGGACACAACGGTCAACAGAAAAAATGACAGCACAAGCTCACCCTCTGTCATGTGCACTCGACATTAAACAGGTGACTTATAAACCAAACCACACCCATGTGACAATTACCGGAAGTGCTCAACAAGCAAATAAAGGTGATGTAAATAATAATAATAATAATAATAATACTACAAATAATGAACTTGAGCTAAGTAGTGTTATGGCACCTACAATACCAGCCCCTAATTATCATTTCACAAAATTATAATTACTATAATAAATGACAATACACACAAAATATACGTCCAGATCTCTTTCTTGGATTATTTGTTCAGAGTTCATATGTTGCAGTCTTTTTGGAAAAGTGATCATCTTTTCTCACTAATCAGTATCAATAAAAATAATTAGTGTGGTTTGTATGTGTGCAGGGAGTAGGAGACACAAAATAAAATAGGCAAAAATAGTCCATTTAGACTTGGCAAAAGTCCTGACTCCTGAAGAAGGCTAACTTTGTTAATTGGTCTGCTCAGGAAACCAGTCTTGGTCTTGATCCGAAGCATACGCACGAGTCCCTTTTTGTCAACGATGGTCTCAGCAACTTTTCCAGTAAGCCAGGAGTTCCGAGGCGCTGAGTCATCCATAATGATCACGATGTCTCCTGGTGTGAAGTTGTGTCTGATTTTTGACCATTTCTGTCGTTCTTGAAGTAGGGGAAGATATTCTTTAATCCACCTTTTCCAGAATAAGTCTGACATATACTGAACTTGTCTCCACCTGCGGCGAGCGTAAATGTCTTCCTTTTGAAACAGTCCTGGTGGCAGGGATGGTGTTGTCTTAAGGAGCAAAAGATGATTCGGTGTCAGTGCTTCTAGGTCGTTTAGATCTGTAGAAGCTTTGGTGATTGGACGGCTATTGAGAATAGCTTCTGCTTCACATAAGACTGTGTTAAGTCCCTCTTCGTCGAGACTTTGTACATTCAGAGTGGAGTTGAGAACCTTTCGTACTGATCTGATTAATCTTTCCCAAACACCTCCATGATGTGAGCCAGCTGGGGGATGGAAGATCCAATGAATTCCTTTCTGGAGAAGTGTATTGTGGATCTGACCTTGATTCCAACTTTCAATTGCCTCCTTCAACTAGTGTTCGGATCCTACAAAATTAGTGCCATTGTCAGATCTGAGTTCTTTGACTTGACCACGTCTAGCTATAAAGCGCCGTAGCGCATTGATGAACGAATCAGTGTCAAGAGATGATGCCATTTCAAGGTGAATTGCTCTTATTGCTAAGCATGTGAAAATGACGCCATAACGTTTCACAATGCTCCTTCCACGCTTCACTCCAAAGGGTCCGACATAATCAAAACGATTATTTTGAAAACGATTAATCGGGCGATTATTTGATCGATTAGTCGACTAATCTAACGATTATTTTTCTGTTGTTCAATTCATAAAAAACGTAATGTAAAAAAAACGTAATGTAAAAAAAAAATGTTCACGATACTGTGTCTCAGGGGATCTTAATATTTAAGAACCTATTAATGTGTTATACCAGATTAACGGAAATAATCTCAGCTAACTGACGATACAAACCATGTTTACCAAAACAAAACACAAGTCTCATAAGAAGCATCTAAATGACCCCTGAGCGAAAAATGCTAACGGACATTGGCACAGAACTCAAGATAAAAGTACCCTTATTACTTATCGTAGCTGCACATACAATATATCCGATTAAAGCTGAGACTCCACAGATTATGTAGGTATATAGTATCATCACTGAGTGATCCGGACTCGCGACAGGGGAAGCAAATACAGTCATCACAACACGTACCTTCACAGAGCTTCTAGGGAGATCGTCTCACCACCGTAGCTGTCAATCTGATCAAAAGACGTGTTCAATGGCATTAAAATGAGCAAAAACGCGGCTGAATCGGTTAATCCATAGGTTTTTAACGTCTATGTATAAAAAAATGATTGAATTTATAATCCATAATTCCATTTTATGTAAAAATCGGAGAGCAAATGCTAGCTGCTAATGGTAGCCACCACAGCTAGCTGCTGCTTCTGCTAGGCTATGCAGCAGTCTCAGTGAGATATAAATATATAAATATCTTTGCGTTTTGGACTAACTTTAAAATATTCCCATGCTTTTGAAGACCTAGGGCGAGATATTTTCGTTTGGGGGCTTCGTGCGCAATCCTGTGAGGAGGAGGTGGTAGCCGTTTCAGTCTCCATTGTGTTTGAAGTGCGATTGCGAACTGCTTGTTGCTTTGGGTGACCCACGTGTGTGTAGCGACGCGTCGACGCGGAAATATGTCACCGACGATATTTTGAAGTCGACGCGTCGCTACAACACTATCCAACATATGTGAATGGAGGTTCATCAGGAGAGACTCTATCCAGGGGCAAATCCGCCGGCAGACTACGCATTTCGACAACGTTCTTCTTATTGCTACGGTAGCTCCAGGAATCCAATATTGTTGGCGTAGTCGGGATAACATATGGTTGCGACCACCATGACCCACTTCTTCATGAACATTTCGCAGAATAAGATCGGCAATGTGAAAGTCTTTAGCCACTATGACAGGATGTTTCATATCCTCCGGCATTGCTGCCCAGCTAAGTCGTCCACCAACCC
This sequence comes from Gymnodraco acuticeps, assembly GCF_902827175.1. NCBI lineage: Eukaryota > Metazoa > Chordata > Actinopteri > Perciformes > Bathydraconidae > Gymnodraco > Gymnodraco acuticeps. Next base: position 1,927,487 of record NW_022992216.1, on the reverse strand, counting down.
ATAACACATTATTTTCCAGGATGGGGTTGAGTTTATGAAGGTGGCTGGTTTTCTTGACGTTTATTCCTTTTCTCAGATTTGAGATTTCATCGGTGTACCTCTTTCTTTGGCAGAAACAGATTACCTCTATTTCAGCGTTTGCCAGTTCTTCAACTGTGAGACCATTGTTTTCTTACCTGTTGAGATTCCCTCTCTCCTTTTGTGATAGACCTCTTTGATGTATGTTATTTGGAATTAGTTGAGGAAGAACAACACTTGTTTGGTTTCTCTTTCTGCTGCGATTCAAAAGCAGTCTTTTAAGTCTGAGCATCCATGCTACTGCCCTTTTCAAACCATTCCAAGAGGAAAAGTGATGGATTAATTGGTTGACAGGATCCATTTCCTCGGACATGATCTGAGTAGTGTTAACGGTTATGCTCCTGACTTCAGAGTCCTTTAGTGAGATTACTTTCAATCCATCAGGGTTTTGGGGCCACTCTTCTTGAGGTCGAAGTAAAAACTGAGGTCCGGACAACCAGTTTTCTTTCTTCAGAAAATATTTTACAGTCGAACCTCGTGAAGCCATGTCTGCTGGATTGTCTATGGTGTTAACATATCTCCACTGTAGTGCATTTGATACTTTGGCAATTTCCGAAACTCTATTGGCCACAAAAGTTCTGAACCTTGAGGTGTTATTGTTGATGTATTTGAGTACGAAAGTGCTGTCTGTCCAAAATACAGAATCTGATAGTTCCATCTGTAGCTCCCTTCTTAACATGGTGTCTATTCGGCTTGCCATAGTAGCGGCAGTCAGCTCCATGCGAGGGATAGTGGCTGGTTTTAACAGAGCCACTCTTGCTTTTCCCATTACGAATCCACAATGTGAATGGCCAGAATTGTTCTGCAGAAACAGGTAACTTACAGTTCCATAACCCTCTTCGCAAGCGTCAGCGAAATGATGCATTTGAGCAAATGACACCGTTCCAAAGTCGGTAGGTTTGAAGCTTCTGTCAACCTTGAAGTCTTCCAGCTTATGAAGGTCTTGGGTCCAACTCATCCACTCCTGTAAGATAGATTCTGGTAATTTCTCATCCCAGCCAAGCTTTCTCCTACACAAATCTTGCAGGATCTTTTTTGCAGTGAGGACAACTGGTGCCAATATTCCAAGAGGATCATACACTGAACTGACGCTTGAGAGAATCCCCCTTCTTGTGAGCAGCCTATCTTTCAAGATGATTTTGAACTTGAAGACGTCAGACTGAACGCACCATTGTACACCCAGCACTCTCTCCACTGGAAGATTGTCATGGTCCAAATCCAGATTTTTTTATTTCCTTTGCTCTTTCCATTTCAGGTATTGCAGCCAACACATGCCGACTGTTACTTATCCATTTTGTTAGTAGAGAGCCTCCCTTGGAACAAATGGCTCGTAGTTCATGATAAAGGGCTGTTGCCTCTTCTTCTGAAGATGTTGAAGTGAGGCAGTCGTCTACGTAAAAGTTATTCAAAATTGCATTTATGGCTTGAGGGCTGAACTGTTCTAGATTGTCTTCAGCGCATTTCCTAAGGGCAACATTTGCACAGCTTGGGGATGAGGTTGCTCCGAAGAGATGCACGGTCATTCTATATTCCACCAGGTTATGACTGCAGTCTCCATCAGGCCACCAGAGGAACCGTAACAAGTCACGGTCTTCACTTGGAACTTTCACTTAGTGAAACATGGCTTCGATGTCTGCAGTGATGACAACAGGATCTTTACGGAATCTTGACAAAACTCCCAGCAAAGTAGTCAGATCCGGCCCCTGGAAGAGCTGAGAATTTAGTGAAACTCCCCGAAATGTTGCTCCACAGTCAAAAACTACTCGAAGTTTGTTCTTTTGTGGATGCAAAACTCTGTGATGTGGTAGATACCATTTTTGCCATCTCTACGTTCCAAGACATGATCCGGTACTTTTTCTGCGTGGCCTTTAGATATCATCTCAGACATAAAGTTGGTATAATCAGAATGAAAGGAAGGATCTCTCTTAAATCTTCTTTTATGGTTCAGAGTGCGTTGCTCAGCAACACCTTTATTGTCGGGCATGCATATTTCCTTTTCTCTAAATGGTAATCCAATAGAATAATGTCCATTGACTAGGTGGGCAGATTTTGAAACCAGATCCAAGAACTGTTGGTCTTCCCTGGAAGGTTCTTGGTTGTCTCTCCCACATTTGGGAAAGTCAGTCTTAAATTGCTGTTCCCACAGCTTGTCAAGTTGCACAACTGATGTTCTGTTTACACTTATTGAAGTTTTGTCCTGAGTATCATCAGGACATCCTCCTAATGGTCCATTAACTGTCCATCCGAGCATGGTTTTTACGGCATAAGGTCCATCCCCCACACTCCTGATTACCTCAATTGGTTCAAGGGCTTTTGGAACATCTGAACCAATCAGCAACTCAATTTCAGCATCAATTTCAGGTAGACAAACATCCCTCAAATGCAACCATTGATTGATGTCGTTTTGACGTGGAATGTTTCCTTTGTGCACGGGCATAGTCTTCTGAGTGTATGTGCCGGGTAGATCACAAAAGTCGCTGTTATCCAGTCCAGCAACCTCTAGGGCTGACACAATGCTGGTTTCAATTACCTTCCTTTGACCCATAGTTCTCAGCAGAATGTTTGACCTTCTTCCTTGGAGGTTAAGTTTGTTCATAAGCCCTAATGTGCAAAACGATGCAGTGCTGCCTGGGTCAAGAAATGCATAGGTATGCACTGTTGTGTTTCCCTTTTTGGCTTTAACTTGGACTGGTACTATGCATAGTTTGCAACCATCTTCACCGGCCCCAGTAAGGCCACCTGTCTGAATTGAGGCTTCAGCAGTGTTTGCAGATGCTTCTTCCATTTCCTCCTGCTCATTTTCCATTTCCATTCTTTGTTGGTGGATGTGCAACATTCTGGGATGATTTAGATTGCATATGTTGCACCTCATTCGTTTCCTGCAGTCTCTACTTATGTGTCCTTTACACAGGCAGCCAAAACAAAGACCATTTTCTTTAAGAAATGTGATTTTTTTCATGATGTGTCCTCCTTTCTAACTGTGGACACATCTCCAGAGCATGTTCACATCTACAATACAAGCAGTTTTTCACAGCAGACAAAATCCCTTTCTCTACAGTGCTTCTGTCATATTTATTTTCTGTAACTTTCACATTGGTTGCAAAGATGCTTCCTCTTGGATGAGGCTGTGGCCTTCTTATGTCTTTGCTTACGGGAGGGGGGTTTTTAATGTCCCCAAATATGGGATCTGTAGCAATTTTTACTGGCCTTTCAAGGAATTCCACAATATCCTTGAAGGCAGCTCTTTGGTGTTGTTTTTCCTGGATGTCACACGCTACAGTTCTCCATAAATCCCTCAGCCTATATGGAAGTTTCTTTAAAATGGCTGGCATGTTTGCTGGAATGTTGAGCTCAAACATGTAGTTTACATCTTCCATCGCATTGCAACATCCTCTAAGGTAGACCGTGTATGCCTGTAGAGCCCTTGTGTCCTCAGCCCTTATTAATGGCCATGAAAGAGCTCTTTCCATGTATGCTGTAGCAATTTTATGTTCATTGCCAAAGTTCTGTTGCAGTAACCATTTGGCCTTGCTGAATCCACTGTCTGATGCTATGTTGGCAACTCCGTACAAGGTCTCTGGGCAGTCCTGTTGTATATTGCTCCAGGTAGTAGAGGCAGTCTCTGGGGTTATTGTTTTTGCTTTCAATATTAAATTCGAAAGATCTCACAAATGTTTGGTACTGAAGTGGGTCACCATTAAACACTGGAATGTCTTTCTTGGGCATGGATGATAGACACTGTTGCTGGATTAATAAAGCGGTTATTTCATTTTGTTTTTCCATGACTGAAAATATATTGCACTTCTCACTGTTGCTTGTGGCAGTTACTGGATCTGGAGATGCTACATGTAAATGTTCATCTAGATTCCTGATGCCTGCATTGGGTGTTAGGGGAGCTGTATCAATGTTAGTGACAGCTCTGTCTGTGGTGGTTATGATTGGTTGTTTTAATGTTACAAACTGTATTTCCCTTTGTCCCGTTTCAAAATATGACTGCATGCCATTGGATAATATAGAACAATTAGCTGATCCCCTGGGGGCTGCTAACACTTTCATTTTTGCAATGGTGGCAGCAATGTTTCTTTCCAATTCCATTTGCTCCTTTTTCCTCCTCAATTCCTGCTCCTGTGCTTCCAGGACATGTTTGTCCTTTAGGAGTTTTTGGAGTACTTTCATGGCTGCCACTTTGGCCTCAGCTTTTATGTGTGCAGATGCGGTGCTGGAAACTTTTGATCTTGAGCTTTGCCTGCTTTTTCTGCTACCAATGTTTGATATGCTGTCACCAGGTTGTATATCATCTTGTGTGCATGATGTAGCCTTCATGTTTGATGGGGGAAAGAGAACGTCCTGCTGAGCCTCAGTGTGTTCGAATTGCTCCTTTACATCGGCGGGTGCCTTGTCTGGTAGAATGAGAGGAATATCTGTGTTTGCAGCGATTGGTTAATTGACAGTCACATCATGACCTGTTTGCAGAAAGGGCCTCCTCCCTGTTTCCAAGAGCCATTGTTGTACATCCTCCATAAAGGTCTCAAAAAGCTCGCCTGAAGTCGGACAGCTCGGAGTCGGCTTCGTCTTCTTCTTCTCTCGTTTTTTTGGCGGATTGCAAACAACTTTAAGGTGCATACCGCCACCTCCGGAGTCGGCTTGACTTGGTTTGCATTTATAAAGAATGCACACATGTGTTTAATCGTTAATGTCAGATATGTACTAAGTAAATACATTTGTTCCTGCTCAAGATTTGATTCAACGTTATTGTTATTGCACATATTACAGGTACTGAGACAACGAAATGCAGTTTAGCTTCTAACCAGGTGCAACAAGCAGTGAAGTGAAAAGTAATGTACACAATCTACAGAATAAAATATAGAATGAATTGAATGATGAATAAACAGTGAGGGGTATGAATACACTAGATACACACAGCAGCCTGAGAGCAGTATGAACAGTGTGTATGAATATGCTAAGATATATAAAGTATGAAAACGGTAAGCAGTGCAAGTATAGTATAAAATATATAGATATTAATTTAATGATGATAAATATTGTGGAACAATGATGAAAAATGTGAATGGAAGTGGCGACGTAAAACTGACACAAAACAACAACAAACTTTTGCTGAGCCAATTGGAGAGTTTCATCAGCAGCACGTGGAAAAAACCACCAATGAGCGCTCAGCTCGAGATACCAGCGAGTCGTTTCCCATCAAGCATTTTGCTTCCGCAGCCCGTGGAGAGGAACTGCGCCGCCTCGCCGCGCCTCGCTCTCAAGGCTGCGGGCGTCTTTGTCCCGCGAGATTTCAACGTCTCATGTAGGCGAGCCTCCAGAGCAAGTCGGACAAAATGACTAACCATCATGCAACGCACGAGCAAGACATTGATCGAAATTGCGCAGGTCTGCGCCGGTCTCGCTTGTCTCAAACAAGCCTAGAGTTATGTTTTGTTATTTGTTGAAACCAGTTATTTTGTATTTCCAGGTCGTCCTCGGAAAGCAACATAATAACTGATTCATGTGCTGTTTTTGCATTTTCATATTGATGAATTAATTTGTCCAGTTTGAGTTTAACATCTTTTGCATTTTCATCATTTTTCATTTGATGTTTGATTTCCTGTGTGCGTCCTTTAATCTTCTGCACGTTTGACTGACATTCTTTTTGTAGTTGTTCGATTTTGCAAGCCAAGGCTTTACTAGTAAGCTTGACAGCCCTTTTTTCCATTTCACCGTTTGTGTCACTCATATTTGATGCAATATGTGTGGTGCCTTAGCATTTCAAGTAACACAACAGTGTTCACTGGTATGAAACTTAAACCAGCGGGGCCCGGCCGCCACAGCAAAACAAACAATTCGAAAACTTCCGCCGCTCATGGCATAACAAGCATGCACAACCGCCGCTCACAGCACAACACATGACAAAACTTCCGCCGCTCACGGCATAATAAACACACACAACAAAAGCTAAAGTCCCCAATGGACAAACGGTCACGCTTCCCAAACTGTGTACAGCAAAAATACACAAGAAAGGAAATAATCGTGCCTACCGCTTTTAGCTTGTTGTGCGCTGCAGTCAATGAGTGTCCATAAGTGAGTCCTCGTGGCTACTCCCATGCCCGGCGCCGTGGGAGGGCCAGGGAGGGCCAGGCCCTCCCATTTGACATTCCTGCCCTCCCCCAATAAACACGTTTTTTTATTATTTATAAAAATTAAAAAATATATTTATTTTATTTTTTGAATTATAAATAAACTGTGAACTTTTATGCTACGATGTATGTGATGTCAGAACAAAACAAAAAATCGCAGGCGCCAGGCTACGTCAAATAAATGCATGTGTCTGTTGTGATTTGTGATTCGTCCCCCTTTTGACCAATCACAGCGTCACACTCTGCCGCCTATTCTGGATTTGTTTATTGTGCATTCTGTAGACTCCCATTTCTGTTTGAATTACAAAATGGACATAAAAAATTGGCTTAAAAGGTCTAAGAATTTATTAAAACGAAATAGCGATGAAAGAACTGCAGCCGATGGTGCTGCTGGCGACCCTGCACCTGCCGTTGCAGCAGCACGCCTTAATGTCACAAGCTTGACCTCGGCAAACCCCGGGGCTGAGTTAGCGATGATCTGGGGTTAATAAACCCAAGCAGGTGAAGCTGGATCGTTATCCAGGGAGATTGTTTTCAGGAAAGAACCGCACTTTTGCCGCTGCATGGTACACAACAGACTCCGGTTTCCCTTTTCTGTTGAAGATTCGTTAAAAGCAGACGCCGCCTTGTGTCTTCATCTGATGCGGCTTTTACTGTCAAAGGTTTTTGCAACTGGAAACACGCATTACAGACTGATAAAGGACTGCTAAGGCATGCCGCATCAAAAGAACACATTTCATGGGAGAGTTTGTGGAGAGAGAGACAGATACGCAAGGAAAGAAATAAGGAAATTAGAACTTTGGTTCAGATCAGCTGGCACGGAGCCGTTATTACGTGTCAGCTGTCGTTGATATTATAGCTTTTTTAGCTGTCAACCAACTCCCTCTCAGAGTTGACTCGATTCACTCCACAGCATGTCCGAGTGCAGTGCATCGGAACATAAACCATGCCCAAGGCGGGCTAAACAGCTCATCGACTCCGTCTCTACTATTTCTCTCCGAGTGCAGCGATGAGGAAGCTGCCATCCGTAACCAGTGTGCCTTGCTCGTGATTTACCAGTGTCTGTGCTGCCACGCACACAATGTTTCAAAGTGGTTGCTATGTTACCCTTTATTTGTGTATGTTTGCGATAGTGTGCGTCTTTACGCAATGCCGTTGGCCTTGCTGTTTGATATATATTGTGCCGCAGGCCCGCAGCACGTGACGGTTTTGTGTGCCCTCCCATGGAAATCATATGCCCTCCCTTTAGATTTGTTCTGGCGCCGGGTCTGGCTACTCCAATCCATATCGATCAGGGAAAAACTATCCGAAGGTTCCAAAGGTACAAAATGTTAAGTCCGTTATCCGAAGCGTCCAAGCGATCCGTGAGCTTAGGAAGCCAGACGGTCCGTCCAGTTCGGTCTCTGATGGGAATCACCGGCGTTTTTTTATGTTGACTTAATGTGGCGGCTCAATCCCCAGTTACATTTGAGTCGCCGAGAGGCTAAACTTGGCTTTAAACTGTGACGCGTTTTCGAAAAGAAAGTCCATGTTGAAGCAATATAGTTTTAAGGAAATGTAATAAACAAAATCAAAACATAGTAACTATGGACAAAACGGTCAACAGAAAAAATGACAGCACAAGCTCACCCTCTGTCATGTGCACTCGACATCAAACAGGTGACTTATAAACCAAACCACACCCATGTGACAATTACCGGAAGTGCTCAACAAGCAAATAAAGGTGACGTAAATAATAATAATAATAATAATACAAATAATGAACTTGAGCTAAGTAGTGTTATGGCACCTACAAATAATACAAATAATGAACTTGAGCTAAGTAGTGTTATGGCACCTACACTACTCTTGCCACATCAAAACCCCAGAACATGAACCTGATTGAGGCTTTGAACCGATTAACACTTTTTATTTTCCTCTGAGATCGTGAGGCTTTTCATGCTTTCTCATGGACCTGTAACAGCTAGCCCTGATGCTCACTCTCCCTGAATATAGATCTTTGTTTGAAACTGTGGGGAATTGGATATCATTCATGTTATCCAAAAAAACGTAACTACAGCTTTGTTTGTCACTTACCTTCATAATTGTTGACGTAGCTGGATATGTAGCTACATCTTGAACCCCTTTTCTCTTTTGCTCCTCGGGGCTGAGCCTGCCGCTTGTACCAGCCGATGTACATCACTGATGTTAACCTTCGGTAGGTCTTGGAGACATCGAGTGTAAAATAGTGCCTATATAATATCTATACGCTATCTATCGCTCTTCCCTCTACCACTCTACTGTAGACCGGAAGTTTACAACCGCACACCCAGCCGCCGGAAGTTGATCGACGCCATCTTGTGCAACTAGCCCCCAGGAAGTGCGCCGGAGTCTGATGAGAATATTCGTGCTGGTCAAACGGCGGTACTACACTTCCTTTAGGTTGCTGGGCCCAGAAACACTTTTTCCCATTGACTTACATTGGGAAAGAGTGGTCTGTAACTCGTTGGATAATTTTTAAAAAACTAAATAAACTACCCAGTATGAACGTTTGTATAGCCCTTATTAAAAACATTCGTTCCTCAAGTTGTAAAAATATGCTAATAACGTTATTCTGAGAGTTATTTCCCTCTGCATTATGAACGCGCATCTAACCCACGGGACCGCGCTGCCCGGCACGTTCATCTTACGTGTTCAGCAATACATGAGTTTCTCTTTACCCATGGATGCACAATAACAACGGACCATATCGCCTTACTGCCAGCCCACGGAGCTGTAATAATGGATATATTGCACATGTTTGTTGTAATTCATCATTTGTAAAATATTATACTACATGGGCTGTATGATGTAAATCTTGTACCGTAAATGTTGTATTAAATAAAGTTAATATTACCGACGTAGATTAACGTTCCTGTAGCTTCTTATTGCACTTGCAATTGTTTTAGTTACTTGTGGGCTACTTAACATGAATAATCACAGTTACTATCCTTTTACTCCATCACATTTCAAAAATAAATAGGCTATTGTTATTTTAACTCCACCACAGTAATCCATCATCAGCTTTACTTTTTAGATAAAGTTTTAACTCACAATTGATCATAACAGGCTTCAACATATACATTTTTATATATATTACCAAGTGGTTTCATGTACAACCCACACAAGTATCATGCTAAATGAAGCTCTGTTGCTTGGATATCACTAGATCCTGATGTCAGCGTAATATAAAAGTACATAACGATTGATGTGTAACTTAGCATAATTTACTAGCTAGCCGCTAGCTGCTAACTTCCGCCTCGTTAATATAAATCCAGTACCATGCTGTCATGAACGCGCGGTGCTGTTACCTGTACGCAAATTCACGTGCTTAATGTGAACGAGCCTTTTGGGCGGCGTGGTTAAAGTTGCGCATGCTCTATGAGTGCACATACGGGTACTTATCAGGCATGCCGGGTAATCTGTGACGTTTCGCTCTCTCAAAAGTTGGGCCATTTTGTCATCATGCGCCATTGAGCAACTCTCATAGGAATGAATGAGGCCCCGCCTTCCACGCTGTATCCAGTTCTTATTATACATCCATGGGTTCATCTCATGAGGCTTCATCATGGGCTTCATTTTAACACAAACCCCCTGTTGGTCAAAGTGTGTAAAACAGGCAGATTGGACATCTCAACAGTGTGCTCTATCTCATACCGAGTTCCCATTGAGTAAAGCCTTAGAATACCTCTAAACAACGAACATAAAATCATATTTTCATGTTAACAATATTGTATTTATTCCAGTTTAATGATTGTGATTGAAAAGCCTAGGGAGGATGGTAAACATTGCAAAGAGGGATTTGTATTCCTTAATAATATTCATAAACGTAACCATGTTGTAGCCTGAGAAAGGCTAAACCATATATCAAAGAATACATTTATTAACTACATTATCTAATTTAGCTGTAGCTTTTATAAACAACAAAAAATACGTATTGTTCAGTCGTTGAACCAGGGACCCTGCGGTCATGAGTCAACTGCTTTCCAGCTGAGCCACAGCACACACACTAAAGATCCCTGAAAACACTGCAACATATTTATTCCTGTATTTATTTGTTCATGTTTTTATTCCTACATTTATTTATGCTTGTATCTATTTATACTTATGACATGTTCCGACCTCTATATAGGTGAGGGTCTGAGCTCTCTTGATTCCATCGTGTCACCGGGCCCGGGTACAGGAGGGGTAATATGATTCTTAGTATACATCCATGGGTATTATGAGCGTTGTGGTTCAACGGTTCAACGGTTCAACCGATCTGAATCGCTTCCTGAAGCAGTCACGTGGTATTGACAGGCAGCGAGGCTTCGTTTGTCATCGATGACGTCACTGGCCCAAAACGATACAAGCCTCGATACATGCTTCACAAAAAGCTTCAAGGATTACTCGACACACGCTCCGAAGCCTCGGCGCAATACGTAACATCAATAGCAGAGCCCAGGGCTCTCTGATCACTAGTAAGTAGGGCTGTGCAATTAATCATATTTTAATCGCGATTACGATTATGGCTTGCGACGATTAGGAAAACAGCATAATTGACAAAATACGATTATTTTGCTGGGTGCGCTTTCGCCCCTCCCTAAAAGCCCACTCGGCCACGTGGGAGTGACATGTGTTGTGAGTGTTCAGCGCAAGCGAAGATGTCAGAACAAGAGCAGCAACTAGTTAAAAAGAAGGGTCGCGGGGAGATTCCCAGTCGATCGTGAGATGTGTCTAAAAATAGAACAACAATATTCTGTTTTATCGTTAATGTCCTGTAACATAATGTTCCCGTGCCAGAATAATGCACTTGAACGCATCAAAGCTTTGTGATTGGCCGGCCTCACCCCATGTGTCGGGGCGTGGCTGGTGAGCAGTGCACTAGTTCGCTGACTTTGTCCGTGTCAACAGCATGGATGGTCAACAGGAGTGACAGTCCGCACACACACAAGACCGCAATTATGGCAGAAGCAAAAAAGCCCAAAATATATAATTTTCACTCCGAGTGGGAGGATCATTATTTTTGTATCTATTCCAATTCAAAGTCCATCTGTCTCATCTGCAATGCGAGCGTGGCTTTATCGAAGAAGGGTAATTTAGGAGCGGCATTTCAAAACAGTGCACAAACGCTACGAGACGGAATACCCTCAATTCTGCCCTACGCTCCCAAAAGGGGAGGGGCCTGAGAGCACAGCTAAATGCACAGCAGTCCATTTTCACCAGGCCCAACAACAAGAGCAAGGCTGCTACCAGAGCATCTTATCGTGTCAGTCACGTTCTTGCGAAACACATGAAGTCTTTCGAAGACGGCGAAGTTATGAAAGAAGCTTTCCTGGAGGCTGCGACGCGCTTTTGTGGGACAGTAAAAATAACAGCAGCATTTCAACAGGTTTTTGATATAATAAAAACTCAATTTAGATACCGTTATTAATCTGCTGTAAGTTTTAGTTTGTTTGAATTTATTCATGATAATTATTGTACAAAATGGTATAAGAATGCAAACATTAAGATCTGTTCTGTTTAAATTGATTATAGTCTATCAGTTCAGAAACTAGTGTTGCTTGCATCCTATTTTAAAGGCATTTCTTTTTATACTCTAATAAAATGCAACAAAAAATGGGTTTGATTCTATTAATGTTGTCTTTTTTATTGCACTGTTGCTGCAGCAGATTACTGTGTAGCTTCAGATCTGAGTTGTCTTATTAGTAAGCCTAATTTATACTTTTGTAGAAACACTATTTTTATATAATGGCAAAGAAAGGGTTCTTTTCTTTTTTTCCTGTGTCATATGTGGCAGCACTGCCACAAGTTCCTCTTCAGAGAGGGTCTTCAGTACAGGTGGCAATATTGTCACCTGCCTGCGCTCATCTCTGAAACCAGACCATGTAAACAGGCTGGTGTTTCTTGCAAAAAATCTTTAAGAGATGACATGAGCAGCCCTACCAGCATTTGCCATGGTGGCCTAAACATTTTTATTTGGTCTTAAATTGTAGTTCAACATTTATTTCCTGTTACTTCTGGACCATGACGGTGGGCCAGCCTTCAACGTTTAACTGAGTGGAATATGATGAATATGTTTTACCAAAATGTTGGCTATATGTTAAGGAGTTTTCAGTAGGTTGTGACAGTGCACTGCAACATATTGGATTTCATTTATTTTGGTCTAATTTATTTTTATTTATCATATTAATATATGTTTAGTATGGTTTTGGAAGTGCGCTCCAACACATTTATTGATCTTGTTTATTGGTAAAATATTATTTGTTTTAAAGTTCAATAAATGGTCAATGAATAATCGTCAAAATAATCGTGATTTCAATTATTGACCAAATAATCGTGATTATGATTTTTGCCATAATCACACAGCCCTACTAGTAAGTACGTGTGCCACGAAAAGTGTGGTGTGTGAAGAGGAGACGAGACGCGTCCTAAAACCCAGAAGTAAGCTGCGCATGGCTTCCCTCCACAAAAAAGCAATGAGATTTCTCCATGGGATTTTAGAAAATAGCTCAAAATAAATCTGTGGGAAACTTACCTGTTAGATAAATGCACGTTTTGTTCAGCCAGATAATATCCACATGTCTACCCTACTTTTCTAATTTTCTAATCATAAATCTATCGATTAGATTTATGATAGACTTTTGAAACTACAAGAAGATAAGGATAGGGTTGCCAACCGTCCCGGGACGCCCCGTATTTGAGCCAAAAGGGGCGTGTCCCGTACGGGACTTTGTTTGTCCCGGACTCCCGTGTAAAGGGAAAAATAAAAAATATGTTTCTGTTTGCGCGCAATGCAGTGTGTCTGGCTGCGTGCCTGCGTGTTTGTGTGCTGTATTCGAAGGCCTTAGGACCGCTCAGTTGACAGGGCAGGCACAATGCTCGCACGTGTGTGTGTGTGTGTGTGTGTGTGTGTGTGTGTGTGTGTGTATTGTACATCGGCTGTGTGTGTGTGTGTGTGTGTGTGTGTGTGTGTGTGTGTGTGTGTGTGTGTGTGTGTGTGTGTGTGTGTGTGTGTGTGTGTGTGTGTGTGTGTGTGTGTGTGTGTGTGAGAGTGAGAGTCAGCTGATTGATGGGAAAATGCTGGGGAAATGGTTGGTTGAAGGATAACATTAAGTCCAGTGGCGGCCGGCCCATAGGGGCGCTAGGGGCGCCGCCCCACCTCTTCCCACATATAAAAAAAAATATTAAAAAAAATATTAAATTAAAAAAATATATATTTAAAAAATATATATATTTTATATTTTTATTTTTAATGAACAAGGTAAATATCATACAATTGGTATCAGTAAAATGTATAATCTACAATAAAATATCGTTTAAAATTGTGTTACGATGTCTAAAGTTACTGATAAGTCACATGTTTCCTGCCTGGCCTTGCCCATGGCATTAGTTTATCATTACCGGGGGAGCCCCCGAGCCAAACAGCAGCAAACAGCATGTTGCAAAAGTCTCAATAGTAAACTGTGCCGCCGAAACATAATTTCAGCCAATCAGCGCCGTCAAATATTTTGGTCACGAGGGCGCTCACGTTGGCGCCCACGTTGCTTACGTGCGTTGACGTGAGTTGCTTTTTAGACTCGTGAGTGACCAAGGTGACGTAGTAGTTGGATGAGAATGGTGTGCAGGTGGAGTCGCCCGACCTCGGTCCGCACCCAAACAGGTAAATGTTATCTTTTGTTTCCCATGCTTGCTCTTCAAACAGCCGGGGACAGATACGATCTGTTCAGAAACTAGACAAAAGTTAAACAAGTACAAACCACAGACCTTCTGTGCCATGGAGAATACAGTCGCTGGTTTATTTATGTCTGTATAGGCCGTTGTTGTGAGTGTGGACGGTCGGAGCATATATAACGTTAGCTTAGTCAAGCTCCATTCAGAACGGTTTTTCGCCTGCCGTCTGTCTGCAGACTTGTCAAAGCAATAATTCATGGTTTTTACTAACCGGTATCAGTATGTTGTTACGTCGGCATAATTTAGAAACGTGTATTACAATTTAATCACGGTAAAATATGTTCATTTTGTTGTAGTTGTAGCTCCCGAGCCCGCGCGTCTTGTTTGAATGATGCGAGTAAACACAGCTGGCAGCCGCGGTGAAACTCGAGCGACTAGAGCGATGCGATAGGAGCGTTTAGAGCGAAGCGAATATTCGCATCGCGTCCGGTCTGAACGCAGCATTAAAGCGAGCTCCGCGCGGCACTGGAAACGCGCCATTACATCACCACAAGTCCTAATTTAAGGGGTCATTTATCCCAAAAAAAAATGTTTTACTCACTATATCAACAGCCCCACCAAAAATATTTTCCACCAGCCGCCACTGATTAAGTCTAATAATGATGTTCCGTGCATGTTCACATCATGTATACTTTGCATTACTTAAAGGTGGGGTAGGTAAGTTTCAGAAACCGGCTCGAGATACACTTTTTGTTATATTCCATGGAATGCTCTTAACATCCCGATAGCAATGAATCCGTTTAGCCGGGCCGGGCCGGCTAAACGGATTGGATTGCCGCCCTGTCGGTCAGCCTTCCATCTCGTGCACGCACAAATGTATCTCGTGCCCTCATTGGGCGTGCATTGCAGCAGTACTTCAATGACTCGCCAGCAACAGGCGGCCACTTTCACCAGTCTGCTGACGTCATGTGCGCGTTCATGTGTGTTGGAGGAGGTGCTCTGTAAGGAAGTCTGAAGGAAGGGGCGGATTCTTTTCGGCTGCGTACTTTCAAATTTTAGTGCACTCGAGCCGGTTTCTTAAACTTACCTACCCCACCTTTAATACCATTTTTCAAATATTTTATTTTTTAACATTTTGGACAAAATAGCCAATTGTACATCGAGGTGCCCAGATGTCCCTAGTGCCCACCTATCCGATTTGAACATGCTGATGTACAATGTGATGTAGTAGCCTAATGCAGGTGTAAGACCATTGTGTTTGTATTGTGTTATAGGTATGCATAGTTTTCTATGCATTTTGAGGGTTTTGGGGGGTTTGACCCCCAAAAACATTTTCGAACCCTAGGGGCTGGCTCCCCCAAAATAATTAAATAACATAACCCTAACCTAACCCTAACCCTAAAACCGAAATAAAGTAACAAAAAAAAGTAACTAAATCTGCCAGAATCCCGAAAATCTTCGCGCGCGCGGGGGACACATGCATGTGTCCCGTTTCTTCATTTCTGGAAGTTGGCAACCCTAGATAAGGAGGACTTTTACAAAAAAGTAATAGAGATTTTTGTCCAGAAGGATAGGCAAATGGACTTCATCTTCAAGTCAAGGTAAGACCGCAATTTTATTGAAAATGGGATCTTACTAAGAGAGAACAATTCTTTAAATGATAAAATTACATTTTTTGGGTATCCTTTTGTTGAACTGTCTGTTTAAAATTAATTGAAGCATCAGAAAAAAAAGCTTTTGAAAATAATATATTTTGATTTAGGTCAAAATATAATATTTGTAAACCTGAAGAGTCAGTGCCAGTGCAGAAGCTTATAGTCAGTGCCAGTGCAGAAGCTTATAGACATCTAAGTTGTTTGTGCCCCACCACTTTTGTACACCACTTTTGTACACCTTCACTCAATCCTGAGGGTTTCCTCCGCTCAGAGCCTGACCCCAAACATTGATGAACTTGCACCCAAGATGAGATGCCAAGTATCTGGCTTGAACTAGCATCACAGAGCAGCACACTGAGTTTCAATGGATGTTTTCTTCTGCACTTTTTCTCTCACGACAACAGGGCATGTTTGGTTTTTTCTTTGCCATAAGAAATGAATGCAACTGATTATTTAATGTTTAATGTTGTTTTTATAAGCAATCATTTAAGCTTTGTTAGTTCCAGGTTTAATATGTGCAATAAGTTCATTTCAATAAGTTTTGCAATAAACATTGAACCAGTCCGGCCCTCGACTATACCGATTTTAAAATGTTGGCCCACTGTGTATTTGAGTTTGACACCCATGACTTAAACCATTCAAAATGCATAGTTCAACCCAAGACATTGCAGAGGACATTGAAACTTGTTTCTACAGTTATTTAGAAAGAAGTCTGACATGTATTATGTATTTTGAATGCACACACATGCCCACTCATTTTATCTAAACAGATACAAACATGCACAATACCCAGTTGACATGTTAGAAATGTTTAAAACAAATGTGTGTGATGTGTTTTTTACATTGCAATGATCTATAGTCTGTATTAGAAAACTATTAAAACATATTGAAAAATTAGAGTGGCATCAAAAACGAGTGGCATTATAAAAAATAAAGAAATCCCTTTTATTAATGTGATATATTTCTTGAATCCTAATTAACTTTAATAGGTATTATAAATTAAACTGTTTTAAAAAGAAATATTGACCTAATGTCCAATGCCAGTGACAATATAGAAAATAAATAATTATTTAATTGATGCATATCATATCATTTTTGTTTTAAATTGTGATGTTTCTCACATCTCAATTACTTATAATACGTTTTTAAAGTATTAAAGAGTATGAAAAAATGATTAAAAGTAGTAGTTAAAAAGTCTACCGCCAGTGACATGTATATTTGTGTGATGTGCTTCCTTAATCCAATTACATTTACTAGCATTAAAAGTAGGTCAAAAGGCCATAGGAAGACTTGTGAGATATTAAGTATAAGCAATATGGTCATAAGAAAAGGTGTGATTATATTCTACTCTATCCACACCTACAATCCATTTCCTCTTACCCTGGTGCTTGGAGCTCCTGAGTAGATTCTTGCTGTCCCCGACTTTTTATCCGAGTACAGCTGATCATTGTTCACTACAGTAAAAATCAGACACACAATTGCAATTTGTATTCCTTTCTTGGTATACAGCATTAGAAATGTGTGCTTTGTATTGTAATCCTATCTACTCACCGGTATCTTGCCGCATGTATGTGGTGTATTTCTGTGAGCAGCACCTGAAGACCTGCCATGCCAAGATACCCAGCGCCAGCAGTAAAAGAGTGACTGAAATTCCCAGGATGCAGTACTTCACCGTGTCTGGGAATGGCATTGTCAGGTCCCCAGCAGCTGACAGTCCATCAAAATATACAAAACTATCCAACTCCATACCTCTGCAACACAGGAGGAAAGACGTGAGAGGACTATAGATCAACTATTAAGGAATACTGTCAGAATGTTGTAACTGCAAGTGAATAGCAACTACAGTATTAACACTAGCTTTCATTTTGGCATTAAAGTGACCACTTTACCTAGGATCCAGGACAGTCATTCAAAGACATGCAGGATCTGTATAGGAAATCTGTTCGACTAAAAACCCTAAATAGCCAAGTAAAAACGTATGCAATGTCACAAAAGTTTACCAAACAGCTGGCACTTGTGGGTTTTATATCAAAGAGACGTAAGAGGGAAAGAAACGGTGAGTGATGGCGCTTCTTCTCTCTCTGCACACAATGCTGTTTGGCAGCGTGGAAATGCAACTTGTGAAGATAAGGAGGTCAAGGAGGTGCAGCTGAGTGGTAAGACAATTGGTTATTATAAGTAAATTACAATTTAAAAAAGGCCACATCTTTGAAGTTTCTCCGAATTATGATTACTTGCTGATTGTCATGTTTTAAAAGCTAAATACCTTCGGGGGTTTGGACTGTTGTGACAACAATTGAATACAGAGGCACCTTCGTCAATGAGACTATTCAACCTTAATTTTAAGGAAAGCCAGTGAGTAGATTCACTTTTATAAAACACAAAAATATATGCTTTCCTAAACTGTTAAATAAATGTTTCTTTACAAAAGCAATGAGACTCAGTTGGTATCCCTTATAAGGGATATATACACCTTTATATCCAAAACAAGTAGATTATCAGGTTCAAAATGCCTGCTGACTACTGCATTTGTTACAGTTGGATTATCGCTTGAGGTAAAGAAAACCGGTACACCTGTGGCGTAGTCAGAAAGATTAAATGATCTCCTATCAGAAGTGGTTTAGTCAAATCGCATTTGTCAAACTCAAACTGCATGCAAAACAAGATGAACATTGCAGGGGAAACCTACAGAGTTAGAAGTAGTATTTATATTTAAACAAAGAAAGTTGACGTAACACATTTAAACAATTCAGGTTTGGCAAAATGCTGCCACCAGAGTTTTAAAAATGAATAAAAAGATAAATGGAGAAGACTAAAGGCAGCATTTATGTTGCTGCTTACACCTGAGACCTACATACAATTAAATAAAAAAAGACACAAAGCATTTACCTATGGTTAGAAGGAATAATCAGCTCATGTTTCTCTTCAGCGATGAAGGTATTTCACTGTGCTTTCCACTCTTCCAGTTTCACAGAAACAAAGTCAGCAAGAGGAATTCAAAGCAGCACCTTATCGTATAACTGTTCCTCCTTTTTGTGTCACACTCCTCTTACTATCCACCCACACCGAGCACATGACTTCCTGCACACCATTCTGGGCAAACTGGTTTTCATAAGATTTAAATAACATTTCAGGGAGCTTAACAAGGCCTGACCTTAAGGTGTCTTCCTCTTTAAGATCCCTCGGCAGGCCTGCTTACAAAGTTTCTAACTGGATAAAAAAGAACTAGTTGATTTAGTCCTAACATCACTTCATAAATCAAAACATTTATGTTCATTAGAACAGTATACGTTCTCATGTTTTTAGGAATATCCTTTAGAAAAAAGGTATTAATGAAACTGAAAAGTTTGCTGGATGTAAGTGCTACTGAATCAAGTTATGTCAGGTGATTAGGGAAAACATTTAAGTACACAAAAGATATCCCCACGAAACCTTTTAGTTACTTATGTTGAGATGTTTATTTGTTGCATTACAAGTTTTCTGAAATGTTATGTTTACATATGCAAATGAGTTGTTCTCTCAACATAACCTTTAATGAATGTAGGATGTCCATAGATGCATATAGACAAAGATAGTAATATGCAGTAATGAAGCTCAGCGCAAGTTCAAGCAGGAAGACCAATATCCTCTGTCTGTTACACGTCATTCCAAGGCCCCGTCTCAGGTCGGTTAAATTAAATCCTTGCTTCCCTCATTTGCGTAGTTTCCCTGCCTCTAGTCCCTCCCACCAGGGAAGCATGGAGGGAAGCAAGGAAACCACGAGAAGCAGGGAAATGAGTTTTAAGAGCAATGGGACGTCCTTTCCTCCGGAGCGTCACGTGAAGCGACGTCCGTTTGTGATGACGCCGCACAGCTGATCGTCTGACAGCAGCTCTGTCCCCGTTGTTTTTCACAAACACCCCCGCCTCTTTAGTGCACATTTACTGACACAAATCATCTGTTGTAGACCCAAATACATTAAATAAAATAAGAACTCATTCTCAAAAAAAATAAACGCCATTCTTAAAATGTATAAACGAACAATAGTTTGATTAATATTGATTAGAGTGCACAATAGAAATACAAATAATTGAGAGAAGAAAAAGAGATATGTTATCTATCAAAACCCAGTTAGATTAACATTCATTGAAACAAAACACGGTATAAACTGAGGAGTGAGTCCTCGTAAGTTTCATGTGTTTTCTTCACTCCGCTGGGAAACTGCTCTCATGTCAAGAAGCATGAGATCAGTGCATGCACTGCATCGTCTAATCAGTGAGCGATACACAGTAAGGGGGCGGGGCGAGTATCTGAGGATTTCATCGGAGGATGGATCGGTGGTTCCTCGATTATCGCTCCTCCATTATCGCTCCTCGGTCCTCCGGCAGAAATAAGAGCCATGGGACGGTACTCAAGATGGCGCAGACAAATCAACTTCCGGTGAGACCGAGGACCGAGGAGCGAGGAAATGAAAAGAGTCGATCTGAGACAGGGCCCAATACTCCCACCTCTCTCAATAAGTGATCGGGGGCGTCACTCCCCAGCTAACCAATCACTTCCCCCCATCTTCACAAGCCTATCATTGCACCCGCTAACCCATTTAAATCTGCTCTTCCCTCTCCGTCAGCTGTCATTTCAGGTGACAACGCGCAACCCTCCTCCACCCCTTCGCCTCCTGTCTCCTCATACAGGGCCAAGCTAAAACCCTCTCCCTTCAGACCGGACCGAACTACTCATCACCACCACCAGTGTACTGTATAGACCCCGGGGGGTTTCATCGGAGCGGTTTTTCCCCTCCTGAATGATCATCCTGCAAACCGGGGCCTAATCGCCAAACACCATTCCATTCACTCGTTATAATCTGTCAATCACTATTTCATTCATATTATGTGTCCCGGTAATAAACATGTATTTCATACATCACATCTCTCCTGATTGAAATGGAGGAAGTACTCATTTTACAGACTTAGTAGAAATATTAAATAGTAAAAGTACGAGCCGCTGTCACACCATTAGCCGCGTTCACACCCGAGTACTTTTCCCCGTACTTTTCGCGTTTAGTTCCATTAGTAGGCCTACCCCTTATGTCGCGTTCACACCAAAAAGAGTACTTAGTGCCAGGAACTTTTACCCCCATTTTTAGTGCGTGCTGAGAGATGGTACTTTCCTGGGGGAAAAAAGTGCCCCAGTTCTGATTGGCTGGGCGAATTGCAAACCACACCCCGTAAAACTCTAAAATGTTTTGTAGAGCCGCCATTTTATTATCCTCGCATTAGCATTATTAGCATTCGCCCAGCGCACAAACGCAGAGAGACTAACTTATGGCAACAGAAAATAAAACATGGGAGCGGTGGAGATGAGGAGGTGTCGGCATTCTGGCGATTTACTCGGAAGGCTTCAGTAGAAGCTGCTGGGAGTCCCAGCAGCTTCTACTGAAGCCAGTCCCCAACTCCGGCCGGGGACTACGGGTGGCAGTATACACCGTGAAGTGGTTTGCGGCCTGCCAGTAAACCCAAAGCAGAAGAAGAAGAAGTGACGTCAGCGGCTCATTTGCGTAATCTTCCCTCAGGGAACTTATTCCGGTGTGAACGCGATCTGTACTTAGTGCCAATCGCGTTCACACCGGAGTACTTTTTGCTGAGGGAAGATTACGCAAATGAGCCGCTGACATCACTTCGTTATTAACCAAAAACCGTTTTCAAGAGACGGAAGAGGGATTGGATAATCCACGAAGTCCAGGGCCAGGGTTTGTCACCAGAGAAGGAGCGGAGGTCCGAAGCCGGGGATCTCGAGTTAGCGAGAGCGAGCAGGCTGGAGCAGGTGTGCGGAGAAGCACGGTGGAACACAGACGAGGAGAGCCGGGAATCCAGAGCTGGCGAGAGTAAGCAGGCTGGGGCAGGTGTGCGTGGAAGCATGGAGGAACACAGATGAGGGGTAGGTGGCTGGACGTGGCAGGCAGAGGAGTAGGCAGACGGATACAGCGTGGTGAAACGACGAACTGGTGAATACTGGATGAAGGAACCGGGTATATATGCAGGTGAAGGTGAGTAGTTGTAATCAGCCACGCCCAGCCAGGAAGACAGACACACAGACAATAACAAACACAAAGGGGAACAGAAGGAGGGAGAACTGCAAATCCTCACAGGCCTACCTGAATGCGCGCGCAAGCTCACCGTATATAAGGCGGCCACGCCTCCTGACTGTCATCCTACACCCTCTTCAGCGAGCGGGGAGAGTCCTCCAGCCCTGCATGGGGCTTACTGCGCACCATGTTCCCCGGGTCCCTAAGGAGCATGGGAAAACATAAGTGCATTATGTCCAGGGGGGGGGATCAGATACCTACTGACCCATAGAAAACCGCGCCATAAGCGGTTGACTGAAGGCTGACCTGCCGCCAAATCCCTCATGGCAGGACGAGGTGGCTGCTGCATACACCTTCATTGTGGAATGAGCAATTCCCCTGTCCACCAGCATCTGTAAATAGGACAGAATAGAGCCTAATGTACATGATAGAGGCTCTAGACTCCTTTCTTCACACCACCGCTGGAATCCCAAACACTTCGTCCTGTAACAGGCTGTGGTGGATCCTGCTCTTGCTGCCTGGATAGTCGGAATAACTTTGTCAGACAGTCCCTCCTGACTGAGCCTGTCCCTCTCAGGAGCCAAGCCTGGAGAGGTTGGCCCAGAGTGGGTAACACCCCTATTGCACCTGCTTCCTGAGACAATGCTCCCCAGACCTGAGGAACCGTCCAGGGCTGGCCCACCATCATCTGTATCACCTCTGCGTACCACGGCGCCAAGCGGTAACCTGGGGCCATTAGGATGACTGACAGACATTCTCGTCTCACCCCCTCCAGGAGGGGGAGAATGAGACGCAGCGGTTGAAAGGCGTAGACCAACTATCTTGGCCATGGCTCGTGTGCAAACGTGTCCACCCCCAAGGGCGGATTGTCCTGCCGAGCCAGGGAGAACCACCATTCGTCTGGCAGGGGCCCGCCTGTTGACATGAGGCCGTCCGCCCTGTTCTCCAGTCCCGGAATGCGGGGGGCCTTCAGAGATAAAAACATTCTCTGAGGCCCATAACCACATGTTCTCTGCTGCGCTAAACAAGGCGGCAGAGCTGACTCCGTCCTGCCTGTTGATGTAAGCCACTGTGGTGCGGTTGTCGCTCCTCACCAGCACATGTTTTGCCTGTAGTAAGGGTTTGCAGTGCTGTAGGAGCAGTACTACTGCCCGTAGCTCTAGAAGGTTGATGTGCCGAGTTTCCGTCAGAGGCCAGCCACCACCTATAGCTCTCTCTAGGCAGGTCCCCCCCCCATCCTGTCACAGATGCATCTTGAACACCGTGACTGCCGGTGAGTAAGTAACCCCAGCGGTACCACGAGGTGAGCAGCCGCCATGAGAGCCAGAGTCTGCATGATGGTCAAAGCTGTCACCATTGCCCCCTGTCGCAGTCTGCAAACTGCCTGAAGCAGGGATGCCTGTCTGCTCTCTGACAGGGTGGCACGTAGTCTGCCTGCATCGAGCAACATCCCCAGATACCCCACCTGCTGGTGAGGTATGGGACTGCTATTCTTCCAATCCATGACCGCAATCCACTTGGATCAATTGGGCTGTGTTTGCCCCTTCCCTGGACCTAGCCATGACTATGAGGTCGTATTATAAAACCCTCATGCCATGGTCGCGAAGCGGCTGAAGCGCTGTGGCCACACCTTTGCTGAACGTGTGTGGGGATAGGGGGTAGCCAAACAATCTGTTGTACTCGTAGGCTACCCCCTGGAAGGCAAAACGCAAATACTTTAAGTGCTTTGGAGCCATTTTCTACATGAATGTAAGCGTCCTTCAGGTCGATGGTTGTGAACCAATCGTCCGGCTGCCCTAGTTCCAGTAATTGGTTTACATATGGAACTTCTTGCAGGCAATGTGCTGATTCAGGCTGCAATGTGCTGATTCAGGCTGCAAAGATCCAGAATGGGTTTGAATTATCCTGTCTTCTTGGAGTACATGGAGTAAAGCCCCTTTTCTCTCTCCTGAAAGTGCACAACAGACCAGTGGCGGACCTGGGGGGTGAAGAGCTGAATCCTGGCCACCCTATTGGCCACCCCAAACACCTTCACCACGGAGGCCCAAGAAATTTTAGAACATTACGTAACCTTTAATCATTCATCAAGAATTAACATTAATATAACGTTATATTGATAATGTACTCACTAAACTTACAATTCATTTAACTTATTTTCTTCCAAAAGTTAATTATCCAAAGCCTCTGTACACCCCCTTCGATTTACATGTAATGGTTTGGTCCCGCCTCCGCCTCCAAACGGCACTTTCTAGCAGAGAGTGAGAGCATGTGAACACTGGGGGCCCTTCTCACTTCTCTTATTTTTCATTTCCTCGCTCCTCGGTCTCGGTCTCACCGGAAGTTGATTTGTCTGCGCCATCTTGAGTAGCGTCCCAATGGCCTTATTTTTGCCGGAGGACCGAGGACCGAGGAGCAAGGAGCGATAATGGAGGAGCTATAACCGAGGAACCACCAGACTATCCTTCGATTAAATCCTCAGACACTCGCCCCGCCCCCTTACTGTGTATCGCTCACTGATTGGACGATGCAGCGCATGCACTGATCTGATGCTTCTTGACATGAGAGCAGTTTCCCAGCGGAGTGAAGAAAATACATGAACCTCACGGGAGTCACTCCTCAGTTTATACCGTGTTTTGCTTCAATTCATGTATAATTTAGTTACAAACAGGGTTGGGTTGTAACGGAATACATGTAACGGCGTTACGTAATCAGAATACAAAAATCAAGTAACTGTATTCAGCTCACGTTACATTTGAAAAACGAGTAATCTGATTACAGTTACTTTCGTAAACCTGAAGTGAATACATTTTGGATTACTTATTGGAATTATTGGTGGAAAGATTTCCTCTCAACATTTAATATTCATAGTAGGTACAGCCGAATCATCACAGCCCACAAAACCTATTACCGCCGCAGATGGACCAAAAAAGCGTTTGAAAAAAAATCGCGGGTCCGCTCGCTCAGTGAAACAATAACAACGAAACATGGAGGAACAAAAGTCTGCGTTTAAATCGCGTGTGTGTGTGTATATATAGGTGTGTGCGGTTAAAACCAACACATCCTCACTCCCAGGTCGGCCTATGTTGACGTTATGTCAAGTCCTGTGTCGGCTTTTTCCAACGCAAGGGGGGGGGCCTTAGCGTCCATTTTCAACGCAAGGGGGGGGCCCTTAGCGTGCATTTTCAGCTTTCCGGGATGTCCATATGCTTCTATGGACGCTCATGGAAGCACGGCATTCGTTTGTGTCGGCTGCCCTTAAAGGCAATGTGAGCGTCCATTCTCATTGGATAACGGAGAATTGTACACCCGGAAGTAAGTATTCCCCTTACTGTCGATTGATTTTACAGTGATATCTGCACTACTCATTGACTAAAAAACACCAGATTATCCTTGTTAATTACACAACATTGATTGGTTTAAATTGTGTGCAATGCTTTTGTATTTTTCCCCTTCCATTCGGAGAAACAAATATTTTTTCGGAGTAAAGGATGGCAGAAGACACTACACTACCCAGAATCCCCAGCTATCGTTTGGACTACACCATGTGCTCTGTTTGACAAACCCCGTGATAGTCCTCAAGCTCTGTGATTGGAGAGTGTGCTCCGAGGGTTACGCCGATTCTCGAACAGCACTTGAAATGGGATGGAACCATGCACGGCAGACTGTCCAAAACTGGATTTGAACGGGTCCACCGCGTCCCCCCCTCCCCCACCCCATCCCCAGAACTACACATGCTGGCTATTCTGTTTCGCAACATGTTCTCTATCTATGGCACGTCTCTACTGGGAGTTGTAGTTATAAAAGATGTAAGAGAATATTTTCATCTGATCTGTTTATAGAGTCTTTTATGGTTCCTTAGAGTCTGTGATACTGCAAACATCTGCTTGTAGTCAGTCAGAGAATTCTCTGTGGGTTGAGGTCACAGGTCAAACGCGTCTCCTATGTCCGAGGGTTGACCTGGCAGGATCTCTTTGAGACAAGCAGATCATTGTCTTGCATGGGTTATTGATTATACGCGGGCTTTCTGGAAGCCCGCCTCTCCTCGTGTTGGTTAGATGTTTTGTGTCTTTTGGTTCAGAGATGGCTGGTGGAGCACTGGGCATGTGTGAAACTAAGTGATCTCCCCGGCCGTTATTGTCTGTACTGTGATCAATAAACTCTTCAGTGCTTTTGGCTAACAACGGTTCCAGACTCCTTCATTCTACCTCAACATTGCAACAACAGAAGTTTACCTTCACAAAAGACGTTTTTGTATTTCCCATAATAAAAAGTTGCCAGTATTAAACTGTGTACATCCCTGGAGGTTTAGGGGATAGGAAACACTCACATTTAAAACATATAATTAATAAATGGGTGAAAATTGCTTGTGCCCATAATGGGCAGCATTAATATATATAGGCCTACACACATGCCAGCTAAGGTCAGAAGAGCTTTATTTAACAGCTGGTCTTATGTGTGTGACCCCTGTTGTTAATTGATAACATTACATTACATTAATTGATAAGCCTGAAACATGCACTTGTCAAGGTTCAGAGGCACATTTTGCAAATATGGCAGTAGCCATCGATCAGCTTAAGATAAGATATACTTTATTGATCCCAAGTTGGAACATTTGCGTTACATCAGCATGTGTAACAGTTAAATATGCAGTGGTGTTTATTTGTAAATCATTTAGTATAATCACACAAATTCTGTGTTTTATATTCAACAATTCTGTGTTCTTTATTTATTGATTGTTCAATACCTGACAAGGTCGGAGATGAAATATCTACATACATCTTATAAGAGTATAATACATGATGTATAATATCAGTTAAAATAAGTGCTTCAACATAGTTAACATTGCTGGAGGTTGTTGGAGATTTAAAGGGATAACTGGTCCGCTTTTCAAATCTCCGCGCGTTCCTATGAAGCTGGTTATAATACAGGAAGGAATCCATATCTACAAAGTAACCGTTAACAATAATCTACTTTAATGGCAATATGACAATGCAATACAATCATTACAATACAACATGATATATTACAGTTATATTGCAATGCTTAAGGAGTAATGCCGGCTTACTCCTGCTCTAGTCCGCATACTGCAGAGCTACTTTCACCCGAGGGCAGCATGTGAAGAAGAGGCCGAACGCCAGGGATCCACCGGATATATACCGGAGTAAGAAGGAGGGGTTTGGTGTTAGGTCAGCTGGTCATCTTTTCAGGTCATCTCATTGGGAGACGCAACGCAGCAGGAAACGCAGCAGGAAACCAAACAGGCTCACTTTCCAACAAAAGGTCTCAAGGCCTGCATACCTACACCTCCCCCACAGAGCCATAAAACCCTGTTTACTCCAACCAGCCCAGAATGTTTATAGCCATTTGTAGTCCTTACATTTATGAAAGGATAAAACAGAGAAATCAATATAAAACACAAACACAGGTATTGTTTGAACAGTATTCACTTAACTGCTACTATTGATAAGCACCAGAGAAACCCAAGGGACCTCTCTTAACATCACAACCACTGTAGCTCGTTCTAAGTTGAATGCAAATCAGGACATGCTCTCACCTTCCCCCATCTTCCTTTGTCCTCAAAAACACATGTCAACAGGCCCCAAATGCAGCTCACAGTTTTACCCAAATTATTCCCATTTTAAGCTTATCCATAGTTTGCTAACATGAATAAATACAAATATAACTCTACAAATCCCCCTTTTTATCTCCTTCTCCAGAGATAAACTTAGACAAGGCATTTTGAAATATACCCACGGTCATTCTTTTCTACTGTGTCCGTAAATCCATCCGAAGCTGGTATTCAGAGTACTTGAAACCTTCATGGAGACAGAACACCACTTTCCATGGCAGTGAAGGAACCATGAGGGGGTAGCTGAGTGCTAGAATCATCAGCCCCCCCCCCCCCCTCGGAGGAATAGCCCACAAGGACAGCTAATAGGGAGGGGGAGATGCAGCTTGCCCTTCACGGGTAGAACTGAGTAGAACCGAAGTAGACTCCTCTGCTGCCTCGACAAGTTCCCTGTGCCGTCCTGGCTTGCCGTGTCTTTGTCTCCCAATCCGCTGACGGCAGCTTCTGGGCTGCCTGCTAGAGAGATGTCTTCCTCCTCCTCGTCCTCCGGCCCGCTGATGGCGGCTTCCGGGTCGATGCTGTAGAGATGTCTCCAGGGTCCTCCTTCTCCGGCCCGCTGATGATGCCTCCCGGGTCGTCTGCTGTAAGGATGCCTCCAGGGTCCTGCTCCTCCAGTCTGCTGCTTCCGAGTAGTCCACGTCTGCCAGGGCCACGTCCGTCCTGATGTCGTCCCCTGGTCCTAGTAGGTGGTTTCCCCGCCGCACACTGGCTCCCGTGGTACGAGCTGTCCCCCTTTTCTCCCAGGCAGACGGCATAAGAGGTCCGCTGGATCACTCGGTCGGGGTCGGAGAGCCTGGGGTTGAGCCACTTTGTCCTGATGACTTTCAGCCAGACGAACTCTGCTGTCGGCCTCGTGCTTCTCGGGTCCCCCTTTTGGCGCCAGTGACCTGTGTGGAGAAATCTGATACAACTCCCTCAAGCCTACGCTCAGCTGTTTTGCCCCACTTGGAGCCTGTTGGTGGGGTGTCTTGAAACAACAGCCGTCTGTGAACAGGTTTTCCAAATTAATTGTAGACCTCCTATCTGCCAGTGCAGCTTCAGAATCTTAATACTTGGACTGTGCCAACTAAATAAGAACCTCAACATCTTTAGGTAAACTAAATAACATATTTCAATAGCTCTGAATTTCTGACAAGCATCTGTGTTTATTTTTAAATGAAATCCTATTTAAAATCCAAACATAATATGAACTGCTAATGTTTCTGGTAAAGAAACACACTAATGTTATGGATTCAAAAACAACCAAAATCACGATGCTAACAAAGTGAATGATTTCCTGGTGATACTGCTTCTACCTGTCAGTGCTTAGATATTATCACGCTGAAAAAATGAATACAGAATTCCAACAAACTGTCATCAAATGTCTTTCTATTATAACTTTAGATGAAATGTATATCCCCATAATGACCTAAACAATAAAGTCTATGGCTTTTACTCCTTTACCAGGCTAGTTACATGATGTTGTCTAAATTAAATTCTGTCTCATTACATTACTATGTTTTAGCTTAACTTAACTGTAATATGTTCTTTCTACATTTCAAACCTCAGTTACTCTAATGTCTGTTAAAATATTACAAAATTGTTTCATTATCACAGGTCAACTTCTTCGGTTTCACAGTAGCCCCTTGGCCACTGCTTCTGTGTTACCTGTTATAATTCAAATCAATATTTAGAAACATCTCAACCTTCATCAAACAGTATCTTATCCCCAGATATGGAGCAGGTTAATTACATTCAATGCTCAATCCTTAAAAGAAAAATTTAAATTGTGAATTTTACAGCCATGTTGACATTTATACATTATACTCACTCCCCCCTTTTACACATGAAATCATGTGTAACAAAAGCCTGTAATGGGAGGGGAACAAAAACTGTCAGGTAATTGGTTAGGAACATAACGAACATTATTATCATTATTTCCACAGTGAACACTTCAGTGAAAAGAAGTGTTCCTCTCCGTCCTTCAGGCCTAAAAGAAACAGAATCTTCAGATTGTAGTTTTACATTTGCAAACCGCCAACTCATGTGAGAAGAAAATATCACATGTGCGGTTTCCCCTTTTTGTGGAATTTTTAGGAAACCTCTCGTTTCCCTTGGAGCTCCAAAATAATATGTTAGTCCAAAAACATGCTTGGTTAGTTATTGTTTTAGAATCATGCAGTTACACTGATCACATGCCGGCATACATTCACACTCACACTGTCTGGTTGTCATGTCAAGTTTGGTCAGGTTCACCCCAGAGTCAGTCATCCACAGTGCCTTGTCAAGTTACACTGTCGGTCAGGGTCAAAGGTCAGTTGGTCTCCGTCTTTTTTGGCCATGTGTCGTGCTCTGCAGAGACTTTGACATTTCAGCATAGGCCAGTATCCTTTGTCTACAAAAATATGTCACGATTTCAACTATAATTTTCAAGATGATTCTCACTTGTCATTGGGACTTCCGCCTCCCACTTTTCCTGAAACTTGGTACAAAACTCACTTCCTTCGAGTACCACTACTACTGCAATCCAATTACACCTAATTAGTATTAAAATGTCTAATGATCTATTTCAGAAACTTGTGTACAATAACTATTATCCTGAGTCAAAACATTACTAGGATCTGTGTCGCTCTGCATTTCATAGCTCACTATAATTCTGGTCTACTTAAAAAACAATGTTAAAGTCTTTTAGCAGTGTGTGGAACCTTGGGTGTCCGAACATGCAACAATTACTCCCTCCTTTATCAAGGATTTAAAACCGAAGTCTGGTAATAACTATGCCACAATGGTGAAATCAACACTTTAGATTGGAATTTAATATGTGGCTTGGCACTAGCCATTAATACAAACAAAGATTTGTCCTATAGAGTGGTTCCTAAAACTATCCTTTTAATGGTGATCAATATTGTAACCAATGAGACCGCTACTTTATTCACACGTGAATAAAAATGTCTTAAAGAATGAATTGTTAACATGATGAAAATATTGAAGAATATGGTTCTACTCTGTCAGTGTGTTTTAGGATGATTATCATTTTACTTTAATAGTTTCCTCTTTACTGCTATTTTTAATTTACCAAATGATTAATAAATCTTTCTGTCTTTACGTATTTATGAAGTTAATTCAAGTTATTTAAATGTGCGTTTCGTGAATAAGTGTGTTTATGTGTAACTCACTCATTCCCGTTCTCCTTTCCTCCTCCCCTGGTTTTCTCAAGCCGTGACCCCGGCCTCCTCACTTCTAATCGACCATGCCAACTCCTCTGATTCTGTCTTCTCTTCAGTCCATCAGCTGTTGAATCCATCCGCTGTAACTTTTGTAGGCAGCCATTGGCCCAGTCACATCTGCAGCCCCATCATGCCACTGTTGTTGCACTCCTCCTTTACAGTCTCTCTGCTGTTTTTATGGAGGGCGGATTTTGCTCTCATGTCTATTGTGCCAAATCTCGCGGCGCAGTTTGGAACTTCATGTCCTGTTTGAGGGACCGATGAGAGTATCTCTCTGTATGTCAGCATGCTGGTTTGGTTCTGGATGCCACAGGTGGAGATAGTTCTGGCTGCAGTCTTGATGTAGTCTTGTTGTTGTTGTTGGTTCAGCTCTGGTTCTCTGTCTGTACGATGGAGAAGGAGGAGTCTCCTGTTGGGTTAGGTCTCGTTGTCTGCTTGGAGGGTCGGGATCAAAGCCTTTCTAACTCAGAGGGGGAGTCCAGGTCCCGGTACACATTACCTATAAGAAGTCTAGCACACTGATGTTAAATAAATCCAACCCTTTCCACTCTGTCTCTTTCTAATCATACTATCTGTCTTAGTTGTTAAATGCCATCTAAACAACATAATTAATGTCTACTTATGATATTACAAAAACTCACTCCAAAAATTGTTTCATCCATTGTTACATATTTACCCAACACAACTCTGAAATACCTACATGTTTCCAGCATCACATATTCCACACACTATGAAAGAACATCTCCATATCTTCTCTCATTTTAAATCCCACTGTTACTTCGAACAATAGTAAACCTGCAGAGCACACCAATCGGATCACAGTAATGAAATTTGAATCAAGTGTAGGCCTATGTCTTCTTTCTGAACATTTATTTATATTGTCTACATTTGCAAACAGTTCGAGTGTAAAATGTGTTTTGCACAATGTATTTACACTCTACAGATTCTTGAGTTTACTCATCTCCTGGTGCTGTCGTTGTAAAAAATGTTCAATCCCTTATTGTTTTGTACCAGTTTACCAAACAATACCGGCCAGCAATGTAATGATTAAACTCTAAGCTCGCATAAGTTTCAAGGGTGTGATACCCCCTTTCAGCCACTAGATGGCAGCAGCAGAAGTTTCAAGGGTGTGATACCCCCTTTCAGCCACTAGATGGCAGCAGCAGAAGTTTCAAGGGTGTGATACCCCCTTTCAGCCACTAGATGGCAGCAGCAGAAGTTTCCAGACAAAGGGAAACGCTCTACCTTGGTTTAATATATAACAGACCTCTGGCTTTAAGCTTTTAGCATTGGTCTGTTATTTAAACCCCAGTTTTAAACGGCGACTCGATCTGATATATCGAGTTTTCAGGTTTTGCCGTGCAGGATTCAAACCTCGCATTCACACAAACTGCACCATTTCTACGCCACTCAGGAATAAACACCTGCAGATCCGCGCCAAACTGCTCTATTTTACGTCACGCAGGACTTTCGTCTACCTGTCGATCCACGTTTACGTTTTGTATATAACTTTCCTAACATAGTAAAATATGCATTGTATATTCCATTTAAACTATAAAAACACTGTGAAACGCCTACAGACAATCCTAAAGTTTTAGCGTATCCAATTACAGACAGGCGACTTTCATCGTCTGCTTACCTTATTTGCAAAGTTGCAGAGTCCTGCTGATTGTCTGAGATGTTTGAAAGCGTCTGAATTCTTCCTCAGCTTCGTTATCTCTAGACGTCGGGTCACCATTTTGTTGGAGATTTAAAGGGATAACTGGTCCGCTTTTCAAATCTCCGCGCGTTCCTATGAAGCTGGTTATAATACAGGAAGGAATCCATATCTACAAAGTAACCGTTAACAATAATCTACTTTAATGGCAATATGACAATGCAATACAATCATTACAATACAACATGATATATTACAGTTATATTGCAATGCTTAAGGAGTAATGCCGGCTTACTCCTGCTCTAGTCCGCATACTGCAGAGCTACTTTCACCCGAGGGCAGCATGTGAAGAAGAGGCCGAACGCCAGGGATCCACCGGATATATACCGGAGTAAGAAGGAGGGGTTTGGTGTTAGGTCAGCTGGTCATCTTTTCAGGTCATCTCATTGGGAGACGCAACGCAGCAGGAAACGCAGCAGGAAACCAAACAGGCTCACTTTCCAACAAAAGGTCTCAAGGCCTGCATACCTACACCTCCCCCACAGAGCCATAAAACCCTGTTTACTCCAACCAGCCCAGAATGTTTATAGCCATTTGTAGTCCTTACATTTATGAAAGGATAAAACAGAGAAATCAATATAAAACACAAACACAGGTATTGTTTGAACAGTATTCACTTAACTGCTACTATTGATAAGCACCAGAGAAACCCAAGGGACCTCTCTTAACATCACAACCACTGTAGCTCGTTCTAAGTTGAATGCAAATCAGGACATGCTCTCACCTTCCCCCATCTTCCTTTGTCCTCAAAAACACATGTCAACAGGCCCCAAATGCAGCTCACAGTTTTACCCAAATTATTCCCATTTTAAGCTTATCCATAGTTTGCTAACATGAATAAATACAAATATAACTCTACAAGGTATATGCACAAATATTGATAGATGTCTTGTAATGCACTATTGAGGAACCTGCGACCCAAGTTTTTCATTCAATGCATAACTACTACACCATAGTTGTGTAGGCCTATATGATATGTCAATAAACCTTAGAAAATCTTGAAAGGGATGTGCAAAATAGTCATTATATACAGTCTTTAATTAACTATTAGTAGAGAATAACGAGTAATGAATATACTTTATAGGGATCCTATTAATATCTAATAATAAAAATAATGAAATTCAATAACATGCTTTAACCACTAGGTGTCCCTTTATATCAGCTGTGCACCTTTATGGTGTAAATACAGCCTATCTACCAATTGGATCAAATATAAAAGTCAGCCGAATTAGTGTTGATACTGCAAGGAGACGTATTGTGTGAAAAGAAATGTAAGATGTGGTTTAATGGCTGATATATTTATGATCAACGTCACGTTTTCAGTTCCTCATGTTTGTCTAGAAGTCTTCTCATCAGGGCTCTATAAATAGAGAACTACGGCAGATATGTAATATTTAATGCAGCCGAATCGTGTATTACAATGCCGGTATGTGATGACTTTCAAAGAGAAAAGCAAGCACACTCGGAATAAAGTATTATTATTTTTTTTTTAAATGTTTTCGGTCTGTTTCCGGTATTTGTTAATGACGATGTGCTGTGAGATGTGAGACTGCAATTGCACAGGGGAAAATAACGTATCTTTAGATGCGGATTTTGTTAAACTAATATGTTTGCGCTGTGGACCAACACTATACATTGACGGGGAAGGGGGTAGCAATAAAGATAACACCATTAAACAGTTACACAACATAACAGAAATAATATCGATAGCAGCGTCCCTAGCAACCACCTTGGTAACAATGAAACGTTATGGACGCAATTTCCTGAAGTAATCTTCGTAATAACTAGCAAACTAAAGATCATGTGGGCACTGCACACATAATCTGAAATAACAACTCATATTTCTCGCATCAAATGACATCAAAACGCATTTGAATGGCCAAACTAACTTTAAAATAGGCATTTTCCACCGAGAATAAAACGAAGTTCCGCCATGTTTGTTTTTTCTGCAGGGAGAAATGTGTGGAAATAACGGGGACAGAGCCGGCTTCTGTCAGACGATCAGCTGTGCAGCGTCATGGTTTCCTTGGCTGCTTCTCAGGTCGACTATTTTCATTTCCTCGCTCCTCGGTCCTCGGTCTCACCGGAAGTTGATTTGCCTGCGCCATCTTGAGTACCGTCCCATGGCTCTTATTTCTGCCGGAGGACCGAGGAGCGAGGAGCGATAATGGAGGAGCGATAACCGAGGAACCACCAGACCATCCTCCGATGAAATCCTCAGATACTCACCACGCCCCCTTACTGTGTATCGCTCACTGATTGGACGAGGCAGTGCATGCACTGATCTGATGCTTCTTGACATGAGAGCAATACCCCAGCGGAGTGAAGAAAATACATGAACCTCACGGGACTCACTCCTCAGTTTATACCGTGTTTTGTTTCAATTAATGTATCATTTAGTTACAAATATGAGATATATCTGAACAACAAAGTGGTCAAAAATCATTTAATTCATTTATTGGAAACATTTTCATGATCGCTTTTTTCGTTTTACATTTTCATTTATTGTCATTTCCATTCAGTCATTCATTAAGTAGGCTACTATTTAAAATATTAATTTGCTCCACACAAACAAACAAAGTGTGCAGTCCAATGAATGTTAATCTAACTGGGTTTTGATAGATAACATATCTGTTTTTGTTCTCTGAATAATTGTAGGCCTATTCCTATTGTGCACTCTAATCAATATTAATCAAACTATTGTTCGTTTAAATACATTTTAAGAATGGCGTTTATCTTTTTTGAGAATGACTTCTTATTTTATTTCATGTATTTGGATCTACAACAGATGATACTAATGTTTATGTCAGTAAATGTGTACTAACAGAGGCGGGGGTGTTTGTGGAAATAACGGGTACAGAGCTGGCTGCTGCCAGACGAACAGCTGTGCAGCGTCATCACAAACGGACGTCGCTTAACGTGACGCTCCGGAGGAAAGGACGTCCCATTGCTCTTAAAACTCATTTCCCTGCTTCTCGTGGTTTCCTTGCGTCCCTCCATGCTTCCCTGGTGGGAGGGACTAAACGCAGGGAAACGACGCAAGTGAGGGAAGCAAGGATTTCATTTAATCGACCTGAGAAGCAGCCCTTGCGTCTCTCCATGCTTCCCTGGTGGGAGGGACTAGTCACAGGGAAACGACGCAAGTGAGGGACACAAGGATTTAATTTAACCGAAGTGATTAATCAATATTAAAAAAAAAAACTCATGTTCATCTGTAAATATTGAAAATATAAGAAAGATGTATTTTGTATTCTATTGAGGCAAATATAATAATGAGATAGTAAAATGGAACAGGTAATGTAATTCTAGATTTTGTGAGAATACAACTGTTTACAATTGCACTTGTATTATTATACTTACTTATTGATAAATTAAGCAGTTATAGCCTTGATATCCTATTATTGTCATACTGATATTATGTACAAACTGTGAAGACCACTGAGACAAATGTAACATTTGTGATATTGGGCTATATAAATAAACATTGATTGATTGATTAAACTTTGATTTTTACATTTTTTTTGTAGATATTCTGTATAACTTTCCTATGCAGTGCGAATGAGTGTCTCCACTTGTCAACCAACCTCTCCCGTCTGCTCCCTGCGCTTCACCTCCATACCCTGAGGTCCTGTCTTCCTCGACACCCGACACCATATTGCTGGTGGTTTTTCTCGGGGTAACCAATGGGTCGAGGAAGGACAGGACCGCAGAGTATCTCCACTTTGTATTGGTCCCTGCTGCTGACCCACTCCTTTTATCTTCCTTCTCCCTCTTCCTTTCTTTGACATACCTCCTCTGACAAGAAAAAAACGTTTACAAACGGTAACTTTTAACCGTTATCTGCCGTTAAACCGGCGGTTGAGCTAACTTGGTTAATGCTAAATCTGTAATCAAGCAAACAACGGATGTATATTTTGTATAACTTACCAGGTAGGCCTACTTCCTCGCTTATTTTCCTCCATGCGAGCTCTTTTTTGTTGCGGTCCCGGTAGATATACGACATTTCATCATATATCTCCGGGAACCCACTCACAGCAACAACTATTTTCTCTTCCATCTTTACAACTGATCAACAGCAGGACGTCAGAGGGACGTCAGAGGGAATCCCAACGCTGATTGGCTTCCGCGAGAACGCGTCACGTGAATTTGACGCCCGAGTTGAAAAAAATTGAACTCTCGCGTTTGACGCGGCCCCCTTCAATCGCCTCAATCACGTGATTCGCGCCGCGTCCACCGCTTCATGCGCGCCGTCGGAGCGAATTCGCGTCTGATCGTGTCTCTGCATTGACTTTACATGTAATCGCGCCGCCCCCAAACGTTGCATCGCGTCCGGTGTGAACGTAGCATTAGACCCCGCACAAAACAACACAGACTATAACACCTCTTGTTGATAACAACTATGTGCAATATTTGCATTATGTGCAATATATATATGCCGTTAAAAACTGTGCAATATATACCTGGCTGCTAAATCCACAGAACTGTTACAGGGTGTGTATTATGTAAAATGTGTAACTTTAAAAAAAGAAAATTCTTTTTTTTAATCTTTTATACTTTTTTTATGCATGCTTTAGGTAACATTAGCTGTCTTTGGCTCTTTTCTGCTGTAACAATGTAAATATATCCCCTGTGGGACGTCTAGGGGCTGTGCTGGTATAGTCTGACCGCTGCAGGAAGGAAGGACCTGCGGTATCTCTCTGTGAGACAGCGGGGGATGGCGTCAGGTCCACCAGAACAACCTGCTGGCTCGTTGCGGATACGTAATTTCACATTATAGCACGGCCGAGGCTATATACAGGACGGTCCTGTACACAACGCCAAATGGCTATATACAGGACCGTCCTGTACACAGCTCTCTGAAATGGCTATATACAGGACGGTCCTGCACAGAAGCCCTGAAATGGCTATATACAGGACGGTCCTGTATATAAGGTCTCTGAAATGGCTATATACAGGACGGTCCTGTATATAAGGTCTCTGAAATGGCTATATACAGGACCGTCCTGTATACAAGCTCCGAAATGGCTATATACAGGACCGTCCTGTAAACAGCTCTCTGAAATGGCTATATACAGGACGGTCCTGTATATAAGGTCTCTGAAATGGCTATATACAGGACGGTCCTGTATATAAGGTCTCTGAAATGGCTATATACAGGACCGTCCTGTATACAAGCTCCGAAATGGCTAGATACAGGACCGTCCTGTAAACAGCTCTCTGAAATGGCTATATACAGGACGGTCCTGTGGATAAGATATCTGAAATGGCTATATACAGGACCGTCCTGCAGCTAATGTCAAATGACTATATACAGACCGGGCTATTATTGCATGCTTAAGCAAGTTTCGCGGGTGGTAATGTAGGGATAGGATTCACAGATAAATATTCTCACGACAACATTATTTTCAATGAGTTTCCCCTCAATATAAAATTGTGGCAATTAAATCTCTTTCCATGCCAATTGCTTAGCTTTTTATGCTGATTTCAGTCTTTTTTTTGGCTTATCTTTTTATGTTGTTTCAATCATTTTCTACTTTATATTTTCCAATGCACAATGTTTTACTTGTAAAGGATATCACTGCATACTTTAAAGACTACTCGGTTTTATTAAAACTGAAGGTTTTTTTTTAAAGAATACGCCGACATTTCGTTGACGTGTAGTGATTTTGCATTGAAAGCAACACAAATCATTTATCGGCTACGCCGGCATTTTTATTTTAGAAATCGGAGAAACTGTATTTTGAATTGTATGCTGTACATTTTTGTAATTTATCCTGCTGTAAACGTTAATTGTACACCAATTATATCCATATTTCTGTAGACTAGGCCTACATAAAAAGCGACTCGATTTTTCTGCCGATAAAGACGTGAAAATCCCATGAAATGTCAGGTTTCATTTCTAAAATTGTTGAAGGTCACCCTCTGGTTTCAAACTAGGGCTGCAACAAACGACTAATTTGATAATCGATTAATCTATCGATTAATGAAACGATTAATCGATTATTCGGATCGTTAAGGTTTTAACTGTACTACTACTTATATCGATATTGCTTATCGATCCGGTCCTTTTAACGATAGTATTAACGGTTCTTTTGACAATAAATAAGGTAAACTAACTAAACAAATTGTGAACAAAACTAACATTGCTTTTTATTTTAATTAAATGCATAATATTTCACATCAAAAGAAACAACAATGTTTTAACAAATCATATTAAATAATGTGATGACAGAACTGTAAACAGAATCATTAACCCATGTTTGTATAAATGAAAGCTTTAGCGCAAGTTCAATAAGGAAGACCTAACTCGAGTCACTCACACGTCACTCTATGGCTCCCTTCCCCCCTCATTAAATATGAGGGCGTCACCCCTCAGCAGCCAATCGCTGCACATGCTAAATGCCTTAAATGCCTGCTCTTCTTCCCTGTCAGTTGTCATTGCAGATGATCACACGCAATGGTAGTTGCAATACAATACTCCTTCTCGTGAGAAAAACCGTAAGAAACAACTAGCTCAAGATGTCCAACTCGGACAATTCGGAACACGAACCTTCTCTGGAAGTCTCCGATCCCGGTTCGGCTCCCCACAGCGGCTTATCAACAGAGGCAGACTTCCTCATCGCTCGGCTCCTGCAGCAGGGCTTTCCCACAGCCCCAGGCCTCACTCTCTCTCAGCTGCGAGAGCTCTCGGACCAGGTCTCCAGCGTAGCTCCCCAGTCCGGGGCAGCAGCTCCAGTCAGCTCCCCAGAGAGCAGGACGAGGCCGCAGCCGCGGAGGTAAAAAAGGGCAGGAAGTCGAGCCCTCCAGGATCCCGTCCCCCTCCAAAAATCCACCCCTTCTCAGGCTTGCCAGGCAGGGAGTGTCACACCCCTTAGGAGAGTAGCGCGGCCGGCTCCCTGCAATCCCTGGCTAGCTCCATGATAGCTATCGATGCTCGCCTCCAGGCTCTGGAAGACTCCGCCACAGGAGCTTCAACTTCCGTTGCACTCAGGTACTAGTTTTAACGAAAAATGTTTGCACTCACCCTTACACAGGGTTGGGTTGTAACGGAATACATGTAACAGTGTTACGTAATCAGTAAGAAAAAATCAGTATATTCAGCTGGTGTTACATTTGAAAACGAGTAATCTGAGTGCAGTTACTTTCGTAAACCTGAAGTGAATACTTATTGGAATTATTGGTGGAAAGTTTCCTCACAATATGTAATATTCATTACCGGCAGAACCGTGTGCACAGCGCTGCAGCGTATCTGCGAGCGAGAGATGCAGCGTGTCCGTGAGGCCCCGCCCCGCACGCAGATGAGAGAGAGAGAGTTCTCTTTCAAAACATATTGGAAGGTAGAAACGGAGATGTTTAGCTAAAACGTGGAAGATAACGTTTATGTTGCATTTATTTATTGTCGAAATGATGACATTTATAATGGGACCAAATCTAACTGAATGGCCTGCTGCTGCCTAATGCATGGGGCAAGTAACTGGGAAACGTTTTAAAAGTTATTACATCGTTTCAGATAATAAATAATAATGATAATGCATTCTATTTAGGGGCGCCTTTCAAAGCACCCAAGGACACCTTACAATGCATAAACTTTTCCAAGGAAAGGTTTTAAGACAGTACAAAGAATGCAGTCTGGGTGAGTTTTTCTTTTTATGTGCGGTGAAGATGAGAGAGCTGTCCAGAATGACACTAAAATGTTGTGTTCGTGCTCTTCATAAGCTATTAAAACAGTAAAATACGTGTCTCCCGTTCACCAAAACATACCCATCTGTTATGGAAAAGAAAGTATTATAAAGGAGGAAAAAAGAAGAAGAGGAAAGAAGAAAAAGAAAAGATAAAAAGAAGAGGAGGAAAGAAGAAAAAGATAAAAAGAAGAGGAGGAAAGAAAAAGAGAAGAAAGGAAGTATTCTAAAAGTAATCTGCCACCGGTACCGGCGGGATTGTGGTTAGTTTCTGATGCGCAGAAGAAAAATCTGTCCCACCCTATATTTTTACAGGCCCACCCTAAAGTACATTTCTGCCTACGCTACTGGTCCGCACAGCAGCAACAACCAATCACATGAATCTCTTGCCCCCGACACACAAAGCAATAGCAATGTTAAAACTAAGTAAACTGGAAGAAAAAGAAAACAAAATCCCCAACAGGTGAAAACCTACCAGTTTCACCCACTGTCTCTGCCTCCTCCCTCCATGCCTCACTCCTCTGGTTTGTATCCCGGTAGATGAACAGAGACTGATCATACAGCACCGGGTGATTCACTACCGCTATAATGAATTTTCCCTCAAATGTTTGGAATATGAGGAATTACCTGCGTAGTCTCTCCCAGCATACACGCGGTCTGATTGGCTAGCGCTTGTACTGGCAGATTTGCATAAACGGGATTTTACAGCATATTCCTTCTCCCATACACCCAGACCCACTGGCAGAGGAGGTGGCACTGGTCTCCTGCTCTCTCCCAAATGGAGCTTTCCCTCTTCAAGCTACCTAACTTCACTCCTTCCACCTTCGAATTCCATGTCGTCACAGTAACCCATCCTATACAATTAACCATTGTTGTTCTCTACTGTCCACCAGGCGCCTTGGGGGATGTGAAGGTAAACTTCTGTTGTTGCAATGTTGAGGTAGAATGAAGGAGTCTGGAACCGTTGTTAGCCAAAAGCACTGAAGAGTTTATTGATCACAGTACATTAATTACATACGGCCGGGGAGATCATCTAAGTTTCACACATGCCCAGTGCTCCACCAGCGATCTCTGAACCAAAAGACACAAAACATCTAACCAACACGAGGAGAGGCGGGCTTCCAGAAAGCCCGCGTATAATCAATTAGCCGATGCAAGACAATGATCTGCTTGTCTCAAAGAGATCCTGCCAGGTCAACCCTCGGACATAGGAGACGCGTTTGACCTGTGACCTCAACCCACAGAGAAGTCTCTGACTGACTACAAGCAGATGTTTGCAGTATCACAGACTCTAAGGAACCATAAAAGACTCTATAAACAGATCAGATGAAAATATTCTCTTACAGGGGACTTCTTGGAGGAATTAGATAATCTCCTCTCACACATCCCTGAAACTGGCCCTCCCGCTGTACTTCTCGGAGACTTCAACCTCCAGACGGGGAAGATGGACGAACTAACATCTCTGTTAACCGCCTTTGCTTTCTCACTGTCTCCTTCCCCACCAACTCATAAAGCTGGCAATGTCCTTGATCTCATATTCTCAAGGAACTGTGCTACTTCTAACCTCTCCGTAAACCCGCTCCACACATCATGAACATTGCTCAACTTTTTGAAGCGAGCAACGCCAGCAAACGCTCCGCGTCGCTTCCCAAAATACAGTTCTGCTAAAAGTGACGTCACCCCATTCAAAGTGAATGGGCAGAAGCATTTGGAGGCTGTAACGCACGCCACCGTGTGGACGGGCCGTCACAGTGGCTCTGCGCCAGAAACATCAAACAAATAAAAAATAAATAACTAAAAACATTCTGTGATATCACCCCTCCACTCCCATTAACATCCCTCAGCTAGCAGCTGCGCTATCTACTCACCCAGATTCCGTGTTTGTTGACTATCTCTTGTCAGGGCTCTCCCAAGGCTTCAGGGTAGGGGTCCTCCCATCTCCCACAGTGACTTTCGTAGCAAGAAACTTACAGTCAGCCGCTAAAGAACCCAACATAGTTTCCCAGCTCATCGACAAAGAACTTCTCAAAGGATATATAATCGGTCCTTTTAGCTCCTCCCTCTTCTCAGTGTTCCGTTCAAATCCCATCGGAATAGCCACACGTAAATAAAAGGCTGATTTTCGATCTGTCCGCTCCCTGCTCCGGCCCATTCTGCAGCGTCAATAGCATCATCCCTCCAGATCAGTTCTCCCTTCACCATGCCTCAGTGGATAATGCAATAAAGATGATCAAGTTCACAGGGCACGGAGCTCGGCTCTCCAAAGCGGACATTACCGATGCCTTCAAATCATCGCCATTCATCCGTCTCAGTGGAACTTGTTCGGTATTAAGTGGGAGTCCAAATTCTATCTTCGCCGTTCGCCTGACCTTCGGGTGCAGAAGCAGCCCCCGAATCTTCAATTCCTTCTCGGAAGCGCTCTATTGGATCCTGCTGAACATCGTCAGAATCCCCTCCGTCCTTCACCTACCGGACGACTTCCTCCCCATAGACCCGCCACAGGACAGCTCAGGGATCTCACTGGCCAAGCTTAAACACTGCTTCAGGAGTGAGGTGTCCCTCTCTCCAAAGAGAAAACGTTAGGTCCCGACACACGCTTAGAGTTCTTAGGCATCATCCTCGACTCCATAGACATGAAGGCGTCTCTCCCCTCCGACAAATTGCAGCGCATCCGGGACATCACCAAGTCATACTGCGAGCAACAAGTTATCACAAAACAACAGTTGCTCTCCCTTCTCGGACACCTCAACTTCGCCATGCACGTCATCCTCCAGGGGTGCTCGTTCATCTCCCGCCTCCTGGACGCAGCATCAGCGGTCGACAACCTCCATGACTGCGTTTTCTTAGACGAAGGCTGCCGCTCAGACCTACGGTTCTGGTCCCTCCTGCTCGCCCACTGGAACGGAGTTACTTTCTTTTACGATGGCCTCGTGCGTTCCTCTGACTCAATGAGGTTCTTCACGGATGCCGCCCATCCGTGGGTTTTGGGGGTTTCTTCCAGGGAGAGTGGTTCGCAGGGTCATGGCCCCGTCAATTTCTACCTCAAGCAAGTTCTCATTAAATCCGGCCTATCACCCATATCATACCCGGGACATTCCTTCAGGATAGGTGCAGCCACCTCTGCTGCTAATCAAGGTCTCTCTACCTCATCCCTACAACAACTAGGACGGTGGTCCTCCTCCGCCTTCACAACCTTCATTTCGTCCGGACATCAGCGCCGTACGGGCTTCCCAAAGATCTCTCAGACCCTAACTATGGTATCTATGCATATAACTGGTGGTGGCTCATAAACACATTCATAAGTATACATGTCTCACTAAGGTACCTGATATTCAAACTGCATTCCCGTCCTAGTCCGCGGGCCCCGCCCACAGGGAATAACGTCTCGTCTCACGCGCACCTCCACGTAACGGGCTCCATCTCCTGGACACAGGTATCCAAATCCCAGGCCCTCGCTCAAATGTGTCAGTGTAAAGATATATCCTGCGAAGTCAGGCGTGGACTCGGGCCACCGTATTCTCCGGTGACAGTTACAAAACAAAGGAAAATAAAGAAAGAGAAAAGAGTAAAGAAAAAAAAAAATATATATATATATATATATAGCCTGCGAAGTCAGGCGTGGCGGAAGGCCACCGTACACTCCGGTGTCAGTTACAAAACAAAGGAAAAGAAAGAGAAAAGAGTAAAGAAAGATATATATATATATATATATAGCCTGCGAAGTCAGGCGTGGCGGAAGGCCACCGTACACTTCGGTGTCAGTTACAAAACAAAGGAAAGAAAAAGATATATATAGCCTGCGAAGTCAGGCGTGGCGGAAGGCCACCGTACACTTC
Source organism: Gymnodraco acuticeps (assembly GCF_902827175.1). NCBI lineage: Eukaryota > Metazoa > Chordata > Actinopteri > Perciformes > Bathydraconidae > Gymnodraco > Gymnodraco acuticeps. Next base: position 1,883,821 of record NW_022992216.1, on the reverse strand, counting down.
GGTGTCAGGTACAAAACAAAGGAAAAATAAGTAAAGAAAAAGATATATATATATATATATATATATATATATATATATATATATAGCCTGCGAAGTCAGGCGTGGCGGAAGGCCACCGTACACTTCGGTGTTGTAGCTTCGGGCTACCGTACACTTCGGTGTCGTGGACGTTGGGCCACCGTTACAAAACGAAACCGCTCGCTCCTCGGCGTAGTCAAGCCCTGCTGGCCAGGCATGCGACCCGCAGGTCGTTTTCAGGTAAGACCGGCACTGATTTCGGCAGTCAGAGTCTCAGCATGACTAGTAAGCTCCGGCAGTGATTCCGGCACTATGTCGCTCATATACGTGTTAATCTATTATCTTTCCTTCCCAGATCACCAGTCACCCCACAAGGTAAGCAACTCAGTTCATCTCAGTATTCATACTTCACTGGTTTTGGGGATTTCATCGGAGCGGTGCTTTCCCTCCTGAATGATTATCTTGCAAACCGGGGCCTAATCGCCAAACACCATTACATTCTCCTGTTGTATTATCATGGCAATCATTTCATTCATATGACGTGTAAACAATAAATATGTAATTCTTACATCACGTCTCTCCGGTTTGAAATGAAAGCTTTAGCGCAAGTTCAATAAGGAAGACCTAACTCGAGTCACTCACACGTCACTCTATGGCTCCCTTCCCCCCTCATTAAATATGAGGGCGTCACCCCTCAGCAGCCAATCGCTGCACATGCTAAATGCCTTAAATGCCTGCTCTTCCTCCCTGTCAGTTGTCATTGCAGATGATCACACGCAACCCACCTCCACCCCTCTCGCCTCCTGTCTCCTTCAGGACAAAGCTAAACCTTCCTCCTTCACACCGGTCTCACCTACTCATCACCACCACCAGTGTCTAGACCCCGGGGATTTCATCGGAGCGGTGCTTTCCCTCCTTAAGGATTATCTTGCAAACCGGGGCCTAATCGCCAAACACCATTACATTCTCCTGTTGTATTATCATGGCAATCATTTCATTCATATGACGTGTAAACAATAAATATGTAATTCTTACATCACGTCTCTCCGGTTTGAACTGAGTTAACTCTGTGTATTGCTGCTAGCATACATAACACCTGACGTGGAAACGTTACTCGTGGATGGGGCTACAGAGCTGCTAGAAAGACAGTGGAACCCGGTGCATTCCTCCGTCTGAATGTGGAGCACTTTTGCTAAATGTTTAGACAAATTGCTCGTGTTACCGCCCTTACATGCTAAACTCTTATTGCACTTTTGGTAACGAGTATTGTCCACATCGAGACGGCTAAAGTTTAACCACACCTCGGAGCGCGTTCTCTCCGCCATCTCCTCCGTGTGTGCGTGTTGCTGTATGTAGCAGCTGCGTGTGTGTGTGTGTGTGTGTGTAAACTGCCCCGCCCCCTCGCAAGCAGGCGGGGGAGAGATCTCTCGTCTGAATTGGGAAGATCGAAAATACATTATAGACGCATTTTATAGTCATATTGCATATTAGAAACGGAGTTGGCGACACTAAGACTGCGATATAATGTTTATGTAGCAATAATACATATGACATATGTTTTAAATGTCTCCTGTACGGTCCTGTATATAGCCATTTCAGAGACCTTATATGACCAGGGCCGGACTGGGACAATAAATCAGGCCGGGAGTTATACACCCAGCCAGGCCACTACCATTGTTTTTGTGCCATTTTGCTGGATTTATTTGTCAATATTTACAGCGTTGCTGCCCATAGTGATAGCCCTATAGTTTAAATCTACTACCCAAAAATAAACATATGGACATGGGTCACTATTTAAAAAAAAAAAAAAAAGTGCAAATCTATTTAGGAACCTATCCATGTGCACATATTTTAAGTGGGGGTGGACCTCAAATCCGCTAGGGGGGTCCGGGGGCATGCTCCCCCGGTAAGATTTTTGTGTTAAATGTTGGAGTTAAATGCATCAATCTGGTGCATTTTGAGGGGGAAATAAAGAGACTAGATCTATGGAAACACCCATATGAAACAGAACTGTATACATTTAAATAATCATAAGAATATGGCCATAACCAATAACATACCATATCCAATATTTAAAAACATTTGAACTTGTTTATTTATTTGTTTTTGGTCATTTATAGTTGTGTGTGTCTGTGCTCCTGCCAGCCTCACCTGTCTCCCCCCTCTCCCCCTGCTCCTCTTTGAGGCAGCAGCAAAGACTAGTTTTAGCTCTCAACAAGTTTTAAAAGTTTATCTTACCTTTTTTCACCTAGTTAACGTTTTTTTTTTTTATTATTCATGCATATTATTTAACTAATCTCACTCCCCCCTCAAATGGAAATATGTGTTTACATAAATGGAGACCAAACCGTTTGAGACCCACAGAGATAACTTAGACAAAGTTAACTATCTAAACACTCAAGAGAGTCCTTTACCTCACCTGAGCTGTAGTTATCAGTCTCTCAGTCTGACTGGAGAGGACTCTCCTCCACCTTGTTGTTGAAACAGCTCCTTATATCGGTTAGCGCAGCTAGCTAGCACCAGATGCTAACAGCAACAATACAGTAACCGGTGCGCGCGCTCTCTCGCTCGCTCCCGAGCTTGAATGACACACAGAGACCAATCGAGGGCTTTAGTGTATGATCTGTATGAAAGTGGCCATGTCGGCGGGCCACATCATGTAGACAGCCAGTCACCCTCTGTGAGGCAAGACCCCCATTTGCGCAGCGTTGCGTTCACTATACATAGGCTACATTACAAAAAGAATCCTCAGGCCAGCAGGCCACTTAACAGGCCAGGCCATCGGGAAACCTCCCGGTCCTCCCGATGGCCAGTCCGGGCCTGTATATGACCGTCCTATATATAGCCATTTCAGAGACCTTATATACAGGACCGTCCTGTATATAGCCATTTCAGAGGGTTGTCTACAGGACGGTCCTGTATATAGTCATTTGGCGTTGTGTACAGGACGGTCCTGTATATAGCCATTTCAGAGACCTTATATACAGGACCGTCCTGTATATAGCCACTCCCTTATAGCACAGTTTATTGCTCTTATACCTTGATATTTGCCAACTACGATGCTCAACAGCTCGCTTAACGGAACTTTGACGCTGGTATCAGTTTTGTTTACCACCAATCACGGGAGTATTATGTATAGAAAGTATTGAGTTATATTTCTCGCGCTACCTAACATTCATGAAGGCAACATGACAGAGGGAGGCCGGTCACTCAGGAAGCCAAACTACTTTTTGCTAAGCCCCGCCCCCCCAAGCAACATCAGGACCAAAAGTCTGAAGGCGAAAAAAAACGATCTGAATGCGAAAAAAAATGATCTGAAAGTGAAAAACGATCTGAAGGTGAAAAGCAATGTGAAACCTGAAAAAACAAGATTTGAAACTGAAAAAATAATTGTTTTGAATCTGAAAGTGAAAAATCTGCAACTGAAAAAAAATAAGGATTCAAATACCAAAATATGTATAAAAGTGAAATCTGAAAATAAATATTTTATTCCAAAAAATTGCTGAACTGAATCAAAATAATATTCAACCTGAAAAATGATTTCAAATACTTGTTTTTATTTTGAATACATCATTGTATTTTTCAAAGTTCAGGATAAAAACTTGAACTTTCAAATAAATTGTATTTTTTTGAATGATCAAAACTTATGACCCTGAAATAGCTCCATAGTACAACACCATGTCTGAACGACTCACAAAAGTCAGGCTTTGAAAAAGAAAATAAAGGAGAGAAAGAAAAGAGAGAGGGACTAAAGGGCGACAGTATGTCACCCAGTATTTCAAAAGAAAAGGTGAGTGTACTGTGGTCCATGAGTGGTGGAAATTAGTCTGTTAGCTAAGCGTAGTCCATTGTAAATAATAATTGTTTTTTTGTTTTTTTTACTAAGCTGACATTAAGTACTGTTAATATCTATATAGAAAATGCAGAGGTTTTTAATTTCACTCTGAAGGAGGTGAGCTGCATTGTGTTGAATTACATGTCACTTAACATATATGAAGGGAGACTGGAATACAATATATATACATCAAAACAAAAAGCTAACATCTCATTTCAATTATACATTTCAAACACAGTATTTTCCCACATATTTAAGTTGTATTCATTTGGATTGATGCATTCATGTTGAGAATGTTCCATTCAAAAATGTTATTATTAAAAAGGCATTTACACCATAAAAGATGACTATTGAGATCTATTGTCATGAATGTAACTTATATGTATGGCCAGAGGCCAGGACCTATAAACACATTTACTACCCAATAGCATTGTGAGGCTGAACAAAAGGACCTTTGGACTATGTAAATGTAGTCTTTAAAAAACAAAAAACATTTACTGACTTTTTTGGATAGCTTAAAGTAATGTTATAAAATAACAACCGGGGGCCTTACAGGGTTAAGGGCTATTGTTTATTGTTATTTAATTTAAGATGTTTATTCTTAACCAATAATTGAATTTAAAAACTCTTATTTAAATTATGTGTGTGTGTCTCTGTATTCCTGATGATACACTGAGAGAATGAGCTCATAGTGCTGCTGATCATCATAAGCTAAACATAATAACATCAACCCTTAATATATATTATTTTATATTGCATTACATTTGTATAATGTAAGCTTCGTTGATACATTGCCTGTGGGAATAAGAAAAAAATTGTTGGATATACTGAATATTATTTGATCTATTCCACCACTAGCTTAACCCCAAATAATGTAGAGGTGTGTTCTAGGTACCTTAAATAACCCCTTATTTTATAGTGAGATGTATTTTTATGTTCATATAATAGTGATTTCAATGCCACCCCAAAATGATCACTGATTCCATCCTGGCCACCCCACTGAAAATGTCCTGGCTCCGCCACTGCAACAGACACAGCCTGTTTTTGCAATTATGTCTGTAGTCTACAACACAACAAAATAGGAAATAACAACAATAAACACGATTTAAACAGACACAAAAATAAACCATTTAACTACGTAGCCTACCTACTTTCTTGTAGAAGTACAAATGTAAATATGTAAATATGCCCAAATCAAAAAGAACTGCGAGCCGGCATGCACGACGCTCCGCTTCCGTAATGCTTCTGAAACGCTTGTGAAACGCGCCCGGTAGGGTATGACTCCGGAGGAGGCCGGACCAAAACTGCGGCGCAGCCATAACACGCCGCAGACGGACCCGGTGTTACCCCCAGTTTCCACCGGGTCCGTCTGCGCCGCGCTGCGCCGTGTTACGGCTGCGCCGTGTTACGGCTGCGCCGTGTTACGGCTGTGCCATGTTACGGCTGCGCCGCGGCGTTCGTAAGAATCGCGGCCACTCTAGTCAATGGGTGCTATTCCACCACACGCGCCGCGTTACGGCTCAGACGCGTCCCAGAAGTGGCTCGGCGCAGCGCTTCTCTAAAATTAGGATGAATCCTATTTTTGCCGCGGCGCAGCCGTAACGTAAGGTCGGGCAGGCAGCCCCCCCTCGCAGGAAGTGGAAAGGTGAGCGGAAATGCCAGCGTTCTCCTATAATTATGATGATGAATGCATTTGTTTACCACTAAAATACAGCAACACATATTTGATTCATGTAGTTTATAACGGGACTATTACAATTATTATTAACTGTGTCTGTAGACTACAACACAACAAAATAGGACATTTATAACAACAATAAACACAATTTAAACAGACACAAAAATAAAACATTTAACTACGTAGCCTACTTACTTTCTTGTAGAAGTACAAATGTCCAGGATGCCCGAATCAATAACAAAACTGCGAGCCTGCACGCACGACGCTACGCTTCTGAAACGCTTCTGGGACGCGTCCGGTGGGTTATGGCGCTAGAGGAGGTTGGACCAAAACCGCGGCGTAGCCGTGACACGGCGCAGACGGACCCGGTGGAAACTGGGGGTAAGAAGCTGTAGCACTCTCTAGCGGCCCACTCCGCCGCCAAACCTTCCATAAAAGGAAGATTGGCTCATGGGGGGCTGACACAGAAAGGGTCGATTTTCTACAGAGGTCCTTGAACGCACCGCGGCACGCCCTCAGGGGGCCACGCGCCCCGTCATAATGCCGTCTTCACACAGACGGTGAAATGCATCAATCGGAGCTATTACACCTGGCAAGGTGTGTTTTGTGCAGCACGCCGGCCATAATTTCCCTGCACCCGCATAGCGCTTTGACAGCACTTCCTGCTTGGAACAATCTTCAGCAAGAATTGAAACTGAGCAATCTCATTCCTCTGCATGTTTTTAAAGCTAGGCTAAATGAAATGCTCGTTGATACTATGGGCACTTGTAAATGTCTATAACTATGTAAATGCAGTGGCAAACCGTGTCTATCACAACTGGACCTTCTGTAGACACACACACACACCCCCCCCCCCCCCCCGCCGCTGCCCCCCCCCTCCGCGGCATTATAATGTCCGTCTTTTCACTGAATTGTCGTCTTGATAATGGTACTCACAACAATTCCGCAACAACTTCATCTTCACCTGTTGCACTTGTCATTTCAACGTTGAAAACAATAAAACGGCATGAATTGCTTTGTTGCATTCATCTAGATCAGTGGTTCTCAAATGGGGGTACGCGGACCCCTAGGGGTACGTTGGAGTACTGCAGGGGGTACGTGAGATGTATTTTATGTTAATGAGAAAGAAAAAAACATAAGTAATGCATTTAAACAAACTACTAATAGTAGATTAACTACTTTATTCAAAGGTTTACAGTAATTCTGGACAATAAAATTGAATAAAATTGACAATAAAATTGACAATAAAAAAGCAGCTTCTACTGAAGCCAGTCCCCAACTCCGGGAACTTCCGGCCGGGGACTTTGGGCGGCAGTATACACCGTGAAGTGGTTTGCGGCCTGCCAGTAAACTCAAAGCAGAAGAAGAAGAAGTGACGTCAGCGGCTTAATTTGCCTAATCCTCCCCCAGGGACTTATTCCGGTGTGAATGCAATCTGTACTTAGTTCATGAGAACTAAAGAGTTCTCATGAACCTTTGTGGGAAAAGTACTGCGGTGTGAATGCGCCTATTGATGTTAACCTCAAATGTTCCAAACAGTGTCAAAAAATACTTTTTACACTACCTAATTTGTTTTACATATTTAAAACTAATGTAATTGTTCATACATTATCGATACTTATATTCTGTAGTGTAGAAAACTAAGAAAGTGCAACTGCAGATGAGTCACTACAAGTCTGTACATTCTTACACACAAATGTAAACTTTATAATTTGTTCCATTTTTCAAAACCCAAACACACAGGGCATCATGTAAGGGATCACTTTAGTAGTATTAATGATACCCCTTTCGTCTCATTAGTATGCATGAAAAAGTGACATGTGACACGCCCCCAATAATGCAAATGAGCTAAGTCCCGCCTCCCATTGTTCGAGATCCTTTGTGAGTGGGTACAATTATGTTAATGAGCTAAGTCCCCGCCTCCCTTTGTTCGAGGTCCTTTGATGGGTGTTATAACAGGTAGGTGTGAAAAGCCCCCCTGTGTAGTGCCTTTGTTGTCTAATTCTTTGATGTGTTGATTAAGGCAGTCTCTTTGAAGTTATGTTGTCTGGGCCCCTGTCCCCTCACACCCCTGTGTAGTCTAATCCTTTGATGTGAGGTGTTATAACAGGTAGGTGTGATATAAGCCTCTGATGTTAATCTAGGTGTTGATTAAGGCAGTCTCTTTGAAGTTATGCTGTCTGGCCCCTGTCCCCTCAGAGTTGACTAATCTAATTAGCCTTTGATGTTTGCCCTTTGATGTGAGGTGTTATAACAGGCAGGTGTGATTTCACACTGGTGTGTTATAAGCCTTTGATGTTAATATAGGTGTCTCTTTGAAGTTATGCGTGAGACTGTCTAGCCCCCCGCCCCCTCCCAGCCCAGGCCTCTCCCCCTTTTCTCCACCCCTTCCTTTGACTATGACGCAAGCAAATAGTGGGGGGTGGAATCAAATGAAGATAGAAATATGCTCAAACTAAATAAAAAGACAGTCATTTCCACTTACCAAGTCACCTTTTAAAAAAGAAAAATGGCCAAGAGACGCCTCGATATGGGTTTAATCAGCGAGATGCCTGTGACAACTTACCGCCATCCGTCCGGAGCGCCAGTCAAGAAACGAATGCAGCATCTGTGCAGGGTTCAGATGCATACAGCCGAAGATCTGTGCACAAACTTATCTCGTGCCCTCTTTTGGTCATGTGCGCGCGTTCATGTGTGTTGGAGGAGGGGCTCTGTGAGGAAGTGGCAGATTTCCCCCTGGTTGTGTACTTTTCAAATTCTAGCTCACTCGAGCTGGTTTCTCCAAAATGACCTACCCCTACCTTTAAGAACAATTAACACACACACACACACACACACACACACACACACACACACACACACACACACACACACACACACACACACATACACACACACACACACATTGGAGTTGGCCTTTGATGTGAGGGTTTGAGATAAGCCTGGGATGTTAATCTATATGTTGATTAAGACACTCTCTGTGAGGTGAGAAGCGAGGGGATGGAGTTAGTTTTTAAAAAAGAAATACGCTCAAACTAAATAAAACAGCCATTAATTTTCACTCACTAAGACACCTAAAAACGTTATTGTCCTCTCTAGATTTGATTCAGGGTTTGTTTTTAAATGATTTGTGCTTGCTAAGGATGTTTCTTTTCAAGTTTTTGTGAAACTGTTAACTACAAGGAAGTATCTGTTTGCAAAGAGGGTATTCATATTAATTTTAAAAAGATCTTATTTAGGTTTTAATAGTGATAACTAAGGATGTTCTCTTTAGTTGTAGGGCTTGTGAACAAATAAAAGCTGTAAACACTTAAAATACATAGAATCAACAGTGTGAGGGTAAATTAAAATATTCATTTACAAACATACAAGGCGTTGTCTACTGTTAGTGTTAATTAAGGGCTATTGTTATTTTGGTTTATAAAGGGATAGGAGTTCAACTTTTAAAAATTGCACAGGATCATTCTAAGAAGAGTGAGAGGGCTAATGAGCCAGCACCATACCTCCTCTATGCATTTTCTTGACCTGTATCTGATCTTGAAAAACTCTGGTAAGTACTTTTTATTTTATTTTATAATATCATGTAATTATTAAATGTTTTTGTTTTTTTGGTAGGGGTTAAACTAGTATATTATGTGGATAGTATATTATTAGATACTTAAAAATGTTGTGTTTTTTCTGTCAGACCCTGTGTGCTGAAATCTACTCAAACAGAGTACTTCATTATCTACTTTTCAGCTTTTAAACACAACATTGTATCTTTCAGTAACTTTCTCAGAGAATTTAAGAATACATCTATCAAATGTTCAAAACAGCCTTGTTTCACTGAAATAGCCTCAAAATCACAAACTGCCATTAAGAGTCAGATGCTTGACGAAATCTACTAATACAAAGTACTTAATTATCTACTTTTCTGCTTTTATACACAAAAGTGTATCTTTCAGTAACTTTCTCAGAGATTTTAAGCGTAAATCTGTCAAATGTTTCAAAACAGCCTTGTTTCACTGAAATAGTCTTACTGTCATAAGATCTCTCAAATGCATTTTTCAGTGTTCCTGTGTACACAAAGACAGTCAATTTAGTTCACATTTGAATATAATGGTAAACCTTACACATTCACACGTTTGTGTCAAGGCTACTGTGGATCTCCTACTGTGTACAACCAGGCATTGTGTACAAGGTTGGCCTCTCTCCAAGTTTCTAAAGGCACTGCTCTCATCCAGTAGTTTGATGACCTCATGATTTGCGCACCCACAGCAGAACAGTGTGGAGCTGATACCATTTCCTTGTTAAAATACCTCGCAGCCGAAGGCCAGAAGGCCAGTTTTGTCAAAACTCCAATATGTACAAAGAACAGTTACATTTTTGAGTCATGTCATTTCAGGAGAGGGGAAAACGCTTTCAGATAAGCGTATTGCATCATTGGCCGCTCTGCCAAAACCTGTCACTAAGCGACAGATGATGTCATTCTTGCGTATGTGTTCATAACACACGGCTGTTGTTATGCTTGCTGTGATGTTACATTAGTCCGTTCTCTGCTTGTAATTATGCCGTTACAAGTTTAATATTCTGAAAGCCAATACTTTGTTTATTCGAAAACAGATGAAAACAAACTGTCTTTTATTCAAAATGGAAGTATTATACAAGTAAAACTACATGTTGCTTTAATCCCATGTAATTGTAGAATGAACACAGTCTTCCTTTGTATAAGTCAGGTGTCTTGAGTAGTCAAAATTACCTACAAATCATTGTACACATTTGTAAATATTATTTTCCACTTGGTACCATTGTGAGGCTATTTTTATGATTCTCTCTTCTAAACCATCAACGTGTATGTTAGACCCAATTCCAACTAAGCTGTTGAAGGAAGTTTTTTTTTTTTTCATTAATTAGCACTTCTTTATTAAATATTATGAATATGTCTTTATTATCAGGCTATGTTCCACAATCATTCAAAGTAGCAGTGATAAAACCGCTTCTTAAAAAGCACAACCTCGATCCAGAGGTTTTAGCCAATTATAGACCTATTTCCAATCTTCCGTTCCTCTCAAAGATTCTTGAGAAAGCGGTCGCAAAACAGTTGTGTGATTACTTAAAAAACAATGTTTTATTTGAAGATTTTCAGTCTGGCTTTAGAACACATCATAGCACAGAGACAGCTCTGGTTAAAGTCACAAATGACATTCTAATAGCCTCTGACAAGGGACGTGTCTCTATTCTTGTTTTGCTCGATCTCAGTGCTGCATTTGATACTATCGACCATGATATCTTATTGCAAAGACTAGAGCACTTAGTTGGCATACAGGGAACTGCTTTAGGCTGGTTTAGGTCCTATCTATCTGAACGCTCTCAGTTTGTATGTGTCAATGATGAATCTTCCACGCAAACCAAAGTTAGCCATGGAGTGCCACAGGGCTCAGTGCTCGGACCTATTTTGTTCACATTATATATGCTTCCGTTAGGCAATATTATAAGGAATCATTCTGTACATTTTCATTGTTATGCGGATGATACTCAACTATATTTATCAATCAAGCCTGATGAAATTAATCATCTAAATACAATTCAAGACTGCCTTAAGGACTTAAAAACGTGGATGAAGTTATTGTACTTGGCCCGAAGAATCTACGAAACAAATTATCTAAGGATATACTAACTATGGATGGCATTAATTTGGCCTCCAGTGAGACTGTAAGGAATCTTGGTGTTATATTTGATCAGGATTGATCCTTTAACGCCCACATAAAATCAATTTCAAGGACCGCCTACTTCCATCTATGTAACATTGCAAAAATCAGGCATATCTTGCCTCAAAACGATGCAGAGAAACTAGTCCATGCATTTGTTACTTCAAGGCTGGATTATTGTAACTCTTTATTATCAGGGTGTACCAAGAAGTCAGTCAAGTCGCTTCAGCTGATTCAAAATGCTGCAGCTCGTGTACTAACCAGAGTTAGGAAAAGGGACCACATTACTCCTGTTCTGGCTGCCTTACACTGGCTCCCTATAGAACACAAGATATAATTTTAAATTCTTCTTCTCGCCTACAAAGCCCTTAATGGGCAGGCGCCATCTTACCTTAAAGAACTCATTATACCCTACTGTCCTACTAGGGCATTGCGTTCCAAGAATGCATCGCGAGCCCTGGATCTTGAGTCGTGGCTGTGGTCCTGGATCATAGGTCCTGGATGGATATCCTCGTGGATTCATCTTCCTATTATACACACATGCATTTCCAAACATTTGGACTACCTATGTTGCAAATGTATTATCTTTTCAATTTACACACGGCATCTATTGCACGTCTGTCCGTCCTGGGAGAGGGATCCCTCCTCTGTTGCTCTCCCTGAGGTTTCTCCCATTTTTCCCTTTAAACTGTGGGTTTTCTTCGGAAGTTTTTCCTTGTACGATGTGAGGGTCTAAGGACAGAGGGTGTCGTATTGTCATACTGATATTTTGTACAAACTGTAAAGTCCACTGAGACAAATGTAACATTTGTGATATTGGGCTATATAAATAAACATTGATTGATTGATTGATTATGCAGCTCTGCGTGATTTTGTAGCTACAATTCAGACTAATACACTACCAGAGGTGGAATAAGTACTCAGATATTGTACTTGAGTAAAAGTACAAGTACTCAGATCTTGTACTTGAGTAAAAGTAGAAGTACCAGAGTGTTACAGTAAAAGTCCTGCATTCAAAATGTTCCTCAAGTAAAAGTAGAAAAGTGTTCTCATCAAAATATAGTTAAAGACAGTAAAAGTATTCATTGTGCAGATTGGTCCATTTCAGAATAATATATATGATATGTTTTATAATGATTGATCATGAAAGTGTTCTCAAAGCTGGTAAAGGTGCAGCTAGTTTGAATGACTTTGTATGCTGCAGGGTAGCTTGTAGATTTACTCCAGGTGGAACTAAAATCTGATTATATCACTTGATTATATTTCACATCATTCATCCACATCTGTAAAGTAACTAAAGGTATTAAATACATGTAGTGAAGGAAAAGTACACCATGTACCTCTGACTTATGTTCACTGCCAACCTAAAAGTACCTAAAAGAATAGTAATCAATAATGTATTGAAAAGTTATTTGGCTGATTGTTTTTATATCGGCTCAGCCAGGTTAAATGGGAGGCCCAGTATACGTACACTCTAAAAACCAATGCTTGGCTTAACAAAGAAAATCAAGGCAATAGGTTGCATCGATGGTTATTGAGTTAAGACAACTTCTAATGAAATTGTGTTAAAGCAACAAAGTTATTTGAGAAAGGGGAGAAGGCTTTTCCTCTACAATCAGAGGTGTTTTCAATTACCACTTACTTAATAATTGGTAGCATAAACACAAGTTTTTAAGTTGATTACTCAAAACGTTCCAACTTGTTTTACCGTAGGATTTAAATGTAATCTTAAGTTGTATGTACTTAATTACCACATGTTGAACATGAACACATGTTTTTAAGTTGACAGCCATTTGTAAATTAAGTTGCTCCAAATAATATTGTATTCAATAGGGTTTTTCTCTTAGCTTATTCATGTTTTGCCTTTAAAGAAAGAAATTAATTGATTCCACAACAAAAATATTAGGCAATTCACTTTTTATTTTTGAACTGCAGTTGGTTATTTCAACACATGATGTTTCAATCAGGAGAGTTTGAATTTCAAGTTGTATTTGAATGACAAAAGATGACACTCACCTTAAAATGTCCTTTGTATATTTCTATTTGTCTTAACTGTGGGAAATTGTCCAGGCATCTTAAGTGGGAGTGGACTTAAAATCCTTAACTCAAGGTGTAGAACAATTAAGTTATCAAGCCAATTGCATTACTTAATTCAACTTGAATTTAGTTTGAAGTCAATTAACGCAGAAATCAGAGTTCAAATGACAATATTAAGTTGATGTAATTACCAACATTATTACGTCAACACAACTTATAAATTAATGTTTGCAACTTAAAATGTTTATCTAAATCAATTAACTCACATTTTTATCTTGCAACCATGCATTTAATTAAGTGGAGGTGAAAGGTCGCCTGAATTTGTTTTTAGATGTACAGATCACTCATTTTGAAATATTAAACTTAGTTTTCTTTTCTTTAATTTTTCATCCTCGTGTAGAATGCTATCACGAAACACACATTTGGTTGTTTATAGCATAAAGAACATCTGAGTTAATGTGAGGTAGGGAAATAATCATTTGAGTATGTGCATATAAATATGTAATTTACAACAGCTGTAAGATACTTGAAAAGCTTGAAAATGCACCTTGAAAATGCTTGAAAAGTGCTTGAATTTGACTTTGGAAAAGGTGTAAGAACCCTCTTATGCCTTTGCCTGAAGACGGTGACGAACACGACTGTGTTGCCGAACTTCTCATGGTGTGCACACCTAGACCGGACTCAAAAGACGATCCTCTGATCAACGCTGACCTCATTTTGTATGTTGATGGGTCTGCCTTTCGCGACCAAGGGGGCACTAATCGGGTGGGTTTTCCTGTTGTTTCAGATTCTGCTGTACTCCGTTCCGGACCAATCCCATGTCACCTCTCAGCACAAGCAGCAGAGCTGATCGCACTAACTGAAGCCTGCACGTTTGCAGAAGGCAAAACCGTGACTATTTACACTGACTCACCCTATGCTTTTGGGGTAGTACACGATTTTGGGGCTATTTGGAAGTGTAGATAATTTCTGAAATCTGATGGCAAACCAGTACTTAACCATGTACTGGTTGCAGGCTTACTAGACGCCATTCTGCTCCCATCTGAAGTTGCAGTCTGTAAATGTGCCGCACACGCAAGCAGTACAGACCCAGTTTCCCTAAGTAATTGGGTCCGCTAATTAACTGCTGACTCAGCCGCAAAGGCAGCTGCTCTGATTCCTTTCGCACCTCACACACAATCATTTGTTAAAATCCCTGTCTCCTCCTTCACTGACAAAATGTCGTCACTGACTTCCATGCAGCAGCTCGCTACACCAGTTGAGAAAGCTCAGTGGAAGGCTGCTGGGGCTGTTTTTGACCCAACCTCCAGCATTTGGGTTGGTCCAAATTCCAATCCATGTCTCGCAAGACATTTCTTCCCTCATCTTGCTAAGTTGACACATGGGTTGGATCATGTGTCAAAAGGAGGGATGTTAGAGTCTATCAATCAGGAGTGGTTCACAAGGGGGTTCACAGTAACAGCTCAAAAGCACTGTGAAGCATGCCTAATTTGCATTATGCAAAATGTTGGTAGACCAGTAAAGGTTACAGGACCCGGAGCACATCCACCTCCCACCAGGCCATTTGAGCACCTAATGCTGGATTTCATTGAGCTTAGCCCATCAGAGGGTAAGAAGCACTGTCTGGTGGTGGTTGACATGTGGTCCAAATGGGTTGAAGCTTTCCCAGTAAAAGCACAGACAGCAAATGCTGTGGCAAAGGCACTACTGAGGGAAATCATTCCTAGATGGGGACTACCAGACAAAATTTCTAGCGACAACCTTTGAATTAGAGCAACGGTTCACATTTTGCTAATGAGGCCATTGCACAGAAAGGAGAATACCTGGGCATGGACATCAGAAAGCATTGTGCATACCATCCACAGAGTGGGGGTGCGGTGGAAAGAGAGAACGGCACAATAAAAAACAAACTAGCAAAATGCTGTGCAGAGACAGGTCTGTCATGGACACAAGCTCTGCCCATTGTGCTGATGTACATGCGGATGCGGAGTCAACTCAGCCCATTTGAAATCCTTTTCCACAGATTGGACTCAAGGCTCCAGGATGTCCTCTTCCCTCCACAACTTTGTGTGAGGATGCTATGTTGTCATATTGTGTTAACCTGCCATCCACTTTAGCGACTGCCACTGGTCCACTTCACCATCTCCAACCCGGCAACTTCGTGCTGGTCAAGGATTTCCAGAGAAAGAGCTGGAAATCCAATCGTTGGCAAGGTCCCTACCAGGTGCTTCTCGTCACCCAGACAGCGGTCAAGGTCGCCGAGAGAGCCACGTGGGTCCACGCCAGCCACTGCAAGGTCGTAGTCACAGGAAAGGAGAAACGGAAGAAGCAGACGACAACAAGTGACGTGTCCTAGTCACCAACGGAAGCAGACGACAACAAGTGACGTGTCCTAGTCACCAACGGAAGAAATAGACGACAACAAGTGACGTGTCCAAGTCACCACCAGCACCACACTTGCACTACATACACCAAAATACACTACACACAAGGTGTCACGAGCGAGTGCCAGCTGAGCGGTTCCATATGCTCTCTGGTTCCTCGTTTGTGTTATCGGTGTGCGGAGTCTGACTGTCCGTGTCACAAAATCGACCGAGGGAATACACACATACACCCCATGGAGCATTCCCACCTCGTGATGAGGGCTCGCCTGGAAAGACGACAATGCAACCGTGTGCAATGTGCGGATACTACTGGAGAGCCTGGACAATCATAGAATGGTTCCTCTGCATATTTGCCCTGGCGATCATTTTCGGCCTATTAATCAGTTGTACCTGTTTGATTATCCCAATACTGAAGAAGTGCGTTTCCAGCATGGTATCCTCAGCTTTCGTTCAGTATGCTGCTATTTCATTACACGACAATCCTTTGCGCCACAGTGAGATAGACCAGCTAGAATCAGAAGAGTCTGGTTTCGACACTGCAAAATAATCCATGTGAATCGAGTACCGTCCTCTTATGCTTACATTATATTGGAGTCTGTCCTCCACAAAAACAGCCAGTTTTCTATGATATATTTGTGATGTGTTTACTTAAACCAGCGATGGAGTGTATTCATTGATGTGTTATATCAGTCTATCCTGTCATTATTATTTTTTTCAAGTATGATCAAAAGGGGAGAATGTAGTGGACATTTTTATTATATCCTTATATGCTTAAACCAAATGCTTCTCAACACATTGTAAAACACCTATATCATTTCCTGAGATGTGCTGTTTTCTTCTTATACTCCACTGTGGGTTTATTCCCAAGCACTTCAAGGCCACACTTCAAGGCCACAGAGCTGATTTGGCTACTAGGTTGAGACTCACACCCAGTCACACAAGAACTTCCCTTTTACCGTTATACTATCTACAGGTGTCTAATAACAATATAACCGTGTGAAGACAGATTTCTGAACTTCCCACTCTTTCTTGTATATAAGCTTTGCTTTCCTATTATATCTGCGCACACTCATGCAGACTATTCTATACTCTGTGAGACCTGTGTCTATTTTATTGTATCTTATGTATTTGAAGCTTCAAATAAATAACCAGAAAGACAACTCTGTCTGATTCACCATTTATTTGATTTTGATCACTCTGACTTGTACTCTCCATAGTGTTGGGTCTCAGATTTCCAAAACACCGCCGACTGGAGCGGCTGTGCAAAAGCACCAGACTCTCAGTTCACACGCAAATGTACTCGGATCACCAGAACGCTCTTTCCAATGCCAATGTCATATTACTCCAACCTCATCAGCACTGGTAACAACAGTGTTATTTTCTCCACAGTCAGTCACCTACTTCAGCCTCCTCAAACCCTCCCTCCAGATATCTCCATTGACCAATGTACTGACTTTCTGCAATTTTTTCACTCCAAAATGAACACCATTCACCTAGAGCTGGCCTCAACATGCACCTTCTCAACTGATCCACCCTGGATGGCTACCACTGGTCCATCACTCATCAGCTCCCTCTCCATCTTCACCCCAGCATCGGAATACACCATCTCAGAGCTCATCCTTAAAGCTAAAACCACCACCTGTCAGCTTGATCCTCTTCCCACCACCCTGGTCAAGGCTTGCCTACCAGACATATCACCCATGATCACTGACATAATTAACTCCTCCCTCACCTCTGGAATTGTACCCACCTCCCTCAAACTGGCTGCAATCACTCCCATCCTCAAAAAACCCGGTACTGACCCAGCCGATCTAAACCACTACAGGCCCATCTCCAACCTACCCTTAATTTCCAAGACCCTTGAGAGGGTGGTTGCCGCACAGCTTCAGTCCCATCTTGACACAAACAACCTCCATGATCCCTTCCAATCTGGTTTCCGCCAAAAACACAGTACTGAAACAGCCCTGGTTAAAATCACCAACGACCTCCTCCGTGCAGCTGACTCCGGACTTCTCACCATCCTCATCCTCCTTGACCTCAGCGCTGCATTCAATACCATCTCTCACCCACTACTCCTGGACCGCCTGGCTGGAATTGGGATCACTGGTGTTGCACTCTCCTGGTTCTCATCATACCTCACTGACAGACAACAGTTTGTACAACTCGGTAATCACAAGTCACAAGAAAGTGCTATTTCACTGGGTGTCACCCAGGGGTCAGTACTGGGTCCACTCCTATTCATCATATATCTCTTCCCCCTGGGCAAAATCCTCCGTCACCATGAGGTTCATTTTCACTGCTACGCCGACGACACACAGGTCTACATTTCCTCCAAACCCACCACTGCCCTGCCCCCAACCCCCCTCACCACCTGCCTTGAGGACATCAGGAGCTGGATGAGCAGGAACCTCCTGAAGCTTAACAGTAGCAAAACTGAGGCCCTGCCCATCGGCTCCAAATCCCCCCTCACCAACAACCCAGCACCAAACATCACCATCTACGGCTTCCCCATACCATTCGCTGCCCAAGTGAAAAGCCTCAGTGTCATTCTGGACGGCTCCCTCTCATTTGCAACACACATAAAAAACATCACCCGTACCGCCTTCTTTCATCTTCGGAACATCTCCAGACTCCGCTCATCTCTGTCCCAACCAGGGCCGCCCCTCCCTACAGGCCAATCACGCAGGCTGCATGGGGCCCCGCCTTGCGCAGGGGGCCCCGCCCAGAGGGCCTCAGCTGCTGTGCACAGTTCTCCGTGCACCCCCCGCGAGAGGGAGAGGTGACAAGGGGAGCACGTCTGTAACCCGACACCGTTGCAATGAATCGACATCTGACCAATCACGGCTTTGATACGGCCACTAGTGCAGGTGAAGAGATGTCGGTGAAAAGACAGTTTCAGTCCGGCACAAGCAAGAGGGAAAAAAACAAAACGAAGAAACTAGAGCATCACTCGAAGGTGGGTTATTGTATGATTCAAATTGCCAATTGCCATATTAAAACATCAGCTGCAATTCAGGACATGAAGAAGGCAGTCTCTGCAGAGCATACAGGCTAATGGAGATGCAGTTATTGCCAGCATTCTTTATTTAACATTCATTCAAGTATGTGATGCCTTTTATCTGCTAATGTACAGGAGGAAGAGTGATACACTGTCTGTCTAGTTGGCTTACATAACAGTTAAAGTCTGCTTTTATTCATTTTTATGTCAATTTGCACATTTCATGGTGACGCTCAGCCTCTCCCCTTAACTCCTAACAGTCATCATCATGGTGATGCTCAGCCTCTCCCCTTAACTCCTAACAGTCATCATCATGGTGATGCTCAGCCTCTCCCCTTAACCCCTAACAGTCATCATCATGGTGACGCTCAGCCTCTCCCCTTAACTCCTAACAGTCATCATCATGGTGACGCTCAGCCTCTCCCCTTAACTCCTAACAGTCATCATCATGGTGATGCTCAGCCTCTCACCTTAACTCCTAACAGTCATCATCATGGTGATGCTCAGCCTCTCCCCTTAACTTCTAACAGTCATCATCATGTCAACCACAACACAGAGAAATACTGATAGAAATGTGTGTGTAGTTGTTGATACATTGCTGACAGAGGGAACTACATTTGAATACAGATTTAAGAAATATCAGGTTTTGAGAATGTCATAAGCATGTTTTGTCTTGACTATATTATAACTATATTATAATAAAATAATATAGTATTTATATTATTGAATTGATTATTATTATTAGTAGAAGTAGTTTATTTGCATTCATTATATTGTAATCTTTTTGAGGCTAGTATTTGGCAGGAAATGCAGACGTACCTGTAAACACATACTGAACGACATACATGCACATTTACAATTTACCTCACTGTATACAAAAGTAACTGTTGACAATAATAATATACAGGAATTATATTTGCAAAGTACTTTGTTTCCAAAAAATGTTGTTCACTCCTGTCGGTTGGGGGGGGGGGGGGGGGGCCCTCATCTCACAATGTCGCTTGGGGCCCCAAGTTGGCCAGGGGCGGCCCTGGTCCTAACCCAGCACTGAAATCCTAGTCCACTCATTCATCACATCCCGGATTGATTACTGCAATGCACTTCTGACTGGCCTTCCCATCAAACTCCTCAATAGACTGCAAATAATCCAGAACTCTGCTGCCCGGATCATCACCCGCACCAACTCATCCGACCACATCACCCCCATTCTCACTCAGCTACACTGGCTTCCTGTACGCTACTGTTACAGCCGCTGCTACCTTGTGCCCTTAACTCTGTTTGTGTGTGTGTGTGTGTGTGTGTGTGTGTGTGTGTGTGTGTGTGTGTGTGTGTGTGTGTGTGTGTATGCAAATGAGCTGTGCAGTTCCTATGCTGTCAGTGGCCGTCTCGACCTCGCAACATCCGCGGGGATTGGACAGACGTCACCCAAGCCCTGCCCGCTTTTGCCACGTCATCCGGGGGAGGAGTATAAAGGCTGGGCACGGATACCTTTCAGGAGGCTCTGTATTGTGTGACAGACGCCTCAAGCCTCTCCTTGTGATACTGCCTTCGTTCTGTGACTTCTGAGACTGTTTAGCCGTGTGTATTCTGTGTTAGCTACACTGACTAGCAGTGTGTTCAGTAGGGTTTCTGTGCGAGCACACTGATTAGCAGTGTGTCGTAGTGTTCTGTGTTTAGTATAGGGTTTGTTTGTGTATATTGCTTAGACCCAGGTGATTAGCGCCTGTAGATCAGCATTGGTGTGTATATTGCTTAGACCCAGGTGATTAGCGCCTGTAGATCAGCATTGGTGTGTGTACTGCTTAGACCCAGGTGATTAGCACCTGTTGACCAGCCACCGCTGTGTTCCCACACCGCCTCATTTTGTTTAGTGTTTTGTTCCACTTTAGAAGTGAGGTACTTTCTTTCTTTTGTATCATATTGTGCAACTCTCTTTTGGAGTTCTCCTTTTGTTAAATCGTAACAGTTTGGTCCGTTGTTGGTCCAGGCTGTTCGTATATATTATTGTGTTCATTGTTTTGGTTACAAATAAACCACCGGTAACACATACCAATTCCAATCTGGTCGTGTCGTGTCCCTTTGGTCCCCCTAGCCCAATAGGGAACGTAACAGCTACCGTATTGACTACAAAAACCTTCTACTCACTTATAAAGCTCTCCATAACCTTGCCCCCATCTACATCACCGACCTCCTTCAGGAGTACACCCCCTCCCACACCCTCCGCTCTTCGTCCGTAGGACTTCTCACCGTCCCAAGCTCTCGCCTCAAAACCATGGGTGCTTGAGCTTTCAGCTGCTCGGCTCCAAGACTCTGGAACTCCCTGCCACTACACATCAAAACCTGATTCCATAACAACATTCAAAACCCAACTCAAAACCCACCTGTTCAAACTGGTATTTTCTTTATAAACTGTACCCTGTGTCCTTTTGTGACCTTCTATTGTCCATTTCCTGTTGTTTGTCTTGTCTTACCCCGGCTGATACTTCACTAAATCCACTGTTTTAATTGTTCCCTATATTGCCCCTATGCCCTGTAAGGTGTCCTTGGGTGTTATGAAAGGCGCCCCCCAAAATAAATGTATTATTATTATTACCAAATATTGTGTTTACTAAGATTTGGATATCAACAGTTTTTTTGGGTTGGGATTTGGGGTACTACTAAGGATTATTGTCATGATAGATTAGTCTGCCGATTTTTTTCTTGATTAATTCATCATTCGTCATTTAAAAAGTTAACACCACATTTTTTAACATGACCTATAACATTTCCCGTCTTCAAATTGCTTCTATGGTCCAACAAACCACCCAAACGAATTGCGGTACTGTTATATTTACAATGATGAAAATGCTGCAAATATTTGAAGGTGAGAAGCTAGAAAAATCAAATGTTGTATTTTGCTTGGTTCAAATGTTTAACGTTTCTCAAATTAGCAGTAGATGATCATACAGATATGGGCCCAGAACAGTCTCATAAATAATACACACATGCACACAGAAGGATTCACACTTGTATTTCATGATCCGCAAAAGGATTCACACTTGTATTTCAGGATCCACACTTGTGTTTTTAAATGCACACACAAATGTGTTCCGTTTCATATTCATGTGAATAAAATCCAAACACAGAAAAAAGTTTTACATATGTATTTTTGATCCACACATATTTGTTTTCCGTTTAAAACCTCTGAACCTGCAAACACAAACCGCTTTCTGTGCATGGATCGCTTTGCATTCGTGTGTTGGTTTTTTGAGACTCCCCTGACGGTCACCCGATTCGTACTTGTAATTTATTGTATCTATAGCCAATCAGATGTCTCCTCCAGTCTAAGCCAATCACATGAGCGCGCCCCCACGAGGGTATGATTTCTTGTGTTCGTGACGTAGCGCTTCATTTACGCATTTTGCGCTGTCCGGAGCTGACAGGTCAGAGGTCAGAGGTCATCTGTAAAATGGCGTCTGGTGGTCGCGCGCCTCCCGCTCCAAGTGTAAGTTATGTTTAAATTATGAAATACTCCTAAAATATGAAGGATTGGTTTTGCTTAGTAGTTTGTTAGTTGTTTAATTCGAGAATTATATAGAACTGTTTTGGTTAGCTTAACTGTGTTGTAGCTCCATAAGCTATCATGAGCTAGCGTTGTCTGTCTAACAATCTAACGAGTTGGTTGGTCTAACGATCCCCCACTCTTATTAGGTTCTTCTGCTACCAAGTAAAATGTTGCGGTGAAGTTAATGTGAGAGAAAATTAATTGACTGTTTGACAGGGTGTACCGCCTCGGGTCGAGGTAGCAGCACGGGCTTTAGTTCAATTAATAGCCAGGGAGCTGTCTGCGACTCCAACTCCACCAGAAGTGAGCATAGCAGAGAGTGCACCGGTCAGCGTAGCACTCAGGGCGGTAGACAGCGTCCAATCCCACAATGATGTTAGGGTGAGGCATGGCGATGAGAAGGTGATTTAATAGCCTTTTTTTTACATTTGGCAGTTCAAGATCAAACTGTGGCTTAATCCCATAGATGTGTAAATATCTGATATTTGATCTCACCCCTCGCATTACTTTTTCCATAGTCTGTATCCTCTATATCCCCATTACTGCTTTTAAAACCTTTAGCAGCCCCTGGTATTGAAGCGTCCCAAACACAATATATTAATGTTTTCAAAACAAATATTTTGGTAAGATAAAGCTAAGTGTCAAGATTGCTTTTGTATCGACAGAACATTAACTATGATTTTGGTTTTTATTCATGCAATTTGTTCAAACTATGTTAACAAAACCATCAACGCAAGCCAAGGATTTGGAAATGATATAACAATCTTAATATACATTTAATAGAATGTCTAGTCTCACAGATTATTTTGTCAAACGTAGTGGCAGCAGAAGCAGAAGATGTGCAGGACGTTACTCATGTCAAGCAGGTGTTGTTCCTCAAGAGAGTGCAGGGTGTTGTAAATGACACCCGTAACACTCATGAACACATCACACCAGAGGCGTTCAATTCTGTGTTAGAAGAAAACACAATTTTTGTTTTATTTAAAAGAAAATCCAAACTGTTCACTATGAACAATTTAAAGTTTCCCAGTCCTAGTCATTGAACCAATGGCAATGTCTTTAACTGAAGATTGTATTTATTTAAAAAAAATCAACTGACTTGACAGGAGAGTAAAAACATAACATTAAGTGAGTTTTCAAAGTTTTCAAATGTTTGCTTGGCTGGTACATTTCTGTGAAAATTGTCATTTTCTTCTTTGTGAAGGAATGGTCTCAACATGTGCTTATGAAGGTTTGTTAAAGGGAATATTAAAGGGGAAAGGAAACACCAATTACAGCTATAATATTACGGTAGTTTATTCATTTTACAATGGATATTGATCGTAATATTTATTGTATATGATATTACTCGCCAAAAGAAAATTAATTATCCGCCGGCCCAACACACTCTCACTCCCTAAGCGTCCAATAACGACGTTTGGTCAGTGTCCGTGGCGTGCAGTTGTGACGCTCCTAGGCTCCTTCAGCGTCATAAAGTGACGCAAATAGCTTTCAACTGATTGCAATGTATTCCCATCTGCGGCGGTATTTGATGCTCAGGGAAGCACGGCATTCGTTTGTGTCGGCTGCCCTTAAAGGCAATGTGAGCGTCCATTCCCATTGGATAACAGAGAATTGTACACCCGGAAGTAAGTATTCCCCTTACTGTCGATTGATTTTACAGTGATATCTGCACTACTCATCGACTAAAAAACACCAGATTATCCTTGTTAATTACACAACATTGATTGGTTTAAATTGTGTGCAATGCTTTTGTATTTTCCCCCTTCGATTCGGAGAAACAAATATTTTTTCTGAGTAAAGGATGGCAGAAAACACTACACTACCCAGAATCCCCAGCTATCGTTTGGACTACACCATGTGCTCTGTTTGACAAACCCCGTGATAGTCCTCAAGCTCTGTGATTGGTGAGTGTGCTCCGAGGGTTACGCCGATTCTCGAACAGCACTTGAAATTGGATGGAACCACGTCAGACTGTCCAAAACTAGATTTGAACGGGTCCACCGCGTCCCCCCCTCCCCCACCCCGTCCCCAGAACTACATATGCTGTCTATTCTGTTTCGCAACATGCTCTCTATCTATGGCACGTCTCTACTGGGAGTTGTAGTTTTAAAAGACGTTTTCGTATTTCCCATAATAAGAAGTTGCCAGTATTAAACTGTGTACATCCCTGGAGGTTTAGGGGATAGGAAACACTCAAATGTAAAACATATAATTAATAAATGGGTGAAAATGGCTTGTGCCCATAATGGGCAACATTAATATATATATACACACATGCCAGCTAAGGTCAGAAGAGCTTTATTTAACAGCTGGTCTTATGTTTTTGACCCCTCCTGTTGTTAATAGATAACATTACATTACATTACATTAATTGATAAGCCTGAAACATGCACTTGTCAAGGTTCAGAGGCAAATTTTGCAAATATGGCAGTAGCCATCGATCAGCTTAAGATAAGATATAATTTATTGATCCCAGGTTGGAAACATTTGCGTTACATCAGCATGTGTTACAGTTGTACATTATGCAGTGGTGTTTATTTGTAAATCATTTAGTATAATCACACAAATTCTGTGTTTTATATTTAACAATTCTGTGTTCTTTATGTATTGATTGTTCAATACCTGACAAGGCCAGAGATGAAATATCTACATACATCTTATAAGAGTATAATACATTATGTATAATATCAGTTAAAATAAGTGCTTCAACATAGTTAACATTACTGGAGGTATGCACAAATATTGATAGATGTCTTGTAATGCGCTATTGAGGAACCTGCGACCCAAGTTTTTCATTCAATGCAGAACAACACCATAGTTGTGTAGGCCTATATGATATGTCAATAAACCTTAGAAAATCTTGAAATCTTGAAAGGGATGTGCAAAATAGTAATTATATACAGTCTTTAGTGAACTATTAGTAGAGAATAACGAGTAATGAATATACTTTATAGGGATCCTATTAATATCTAATAATAAAAATAATGAAATTCAATAACATGCTTTAACCACTAGGTGTCCCTTTATATCAGCTGTGCACCTTTATGGTGTAAATACAGCCTATCTACCAATTGGATCAAATATAAAAGTCAGCCGAATTAGTGTTGATACTGCAAGGAGACGTATTGTGTGAAAAGAAATGTAAGATGTTGTTTAATTGCTGATATATTTATGACCCACGTCACGTTTTCAGTTCCTCATGTTTGTCTAGAAGTCTTCTCATCAGGGCTCTATAAATAGAGAACTACGGCAGATATGTAATATTTAATGCAGCCGAACCGTGTATTACAATGCCATTATGTGATGACTTTCAAAGAGAAAATCAAGCACACTCGGAATAAAGTATTATTATTTTTTTTTAAATGTTTTCGGTCTGTTTCCGGTATTTGTTAATGACGATGTGCTGTGAGATGTGAGACTGGAATTGCACAGGGGAAAATAACGCATCTTTAGATGCGGATTTTGTTAAACTAATATGTTTGCGTTGTGGATCAACACTATACATTGACGGGGAAGGGGGTAGCAATAAAGATAACACCATTAAACAGTTACACAACATAACAGAAATAATATCGATAGCAGCGTCCCTAGCAACCACCTTGGTAACAATGAAAACGTTGCGATTTCCTGAAGTAATCTTCGTAATAATTAGCAAACTAAAGATCATGTACATCCACTGCACACATAATCTGAAATAACAACTCATATTTCTCGCATCAAATGACATCAAAACGCATTTTAATGGCCAAACTAACTTTAAAATAGGCATTTTCCACCGAGAATAAAACGAAGTTCGGCCATGTTTTATTTTTCTGCAGGGAGAAATTTGAAGATCACGTGACATAGACGCCAGCCATTGGAATGAATGGTGAAAAAAAAGGGGTTTGTCAAACAGAGCACATGGTGTAGTCCAAACGATAGCTGGGGATTCTGGGTAGTGTAGTGTCTTCTGCCATCCTTTACTCCGAAAAAATATTTGTTTCTCCGAATCGAAGGGGAAAAATACAAAAGCATTGCACACAATTTAAACCAATCAATGTTGTGTAATTAACAAGGATAATCTGGTGTTTTTTTAGTCGATGAGTAGTGCAGATATCACTGTAAAATCAATCGACAGTAAGGGGAATACTTACTTCCGGGTGTACAATTCTCCGTTATCCAATGGGAATGGACGCTCACATTGCCTTTAAGGGCAGCCCGACACAAACGAATGCCGTGCTTCCATGAGCGTCAAATCCCGCCGCAGATGGGAATACATTGCAATCAGTTGAAAGCTATTTGCGTCACTTTATGACGCTGAAGGAGCCTAGGAGCGTCACAACTGGACGCCACGGACACTGACCAAACGTCGTTATTGGACGCTTAGGGAGTGAGAGTGTGTTGGCCGGCCGGGTGGGGAATTCCGGGACCAGGCCGCCGCCATTAGGGGAGTCCCAAATGGTGACGTCACTGGGTGGGTCTTCGCTCCGGGTATCCATACCGGAAGTCAACACAACGTAGCAGATATGGCAGCAATGGAGGAATTTTGCAATGAGATCGACGTTTTGAACGATGAATTTGACTATACGTCGGGAGATGACATTGATGTGGAAGCATCTACAGTTACCAGGCATCCCATGGCCTATGCTTATGAACCGATTCGGTCGAATACTAGAGTGGCATACGATCCGGAATCCGCCGAAAGTACCGACGGTTCTGAACTCGCAGAGTGGGATACCACCAGTTCCAGTACCGACTCGGTCTCAGAGGAAGAAGATGTTGCTCAAAACCCGGGACGAATGGACAACACAGATTGGTGTACATGTAACAATTGTGTGGTGATGCCATCGGAAAATGAATGTAGATGTTGCAGGGGAATTGGTATCGACCACATGCTCAATTCAGACGGGAATAATCTCCAGTGTATCATGGAACACCGACTGTTCCCTATGGTTTCCATCGAGAATGATATGTTGGCGATCGCAATGGTATCACTACGAGACGTGCATGCAGCAACCCTCGAACGACCAATAAATAGCGAGTAAGTGTAGGCCCTATTTAAAAATATATAATTGTTTTAAATTAAATGATTTGTATTTATATGTGAATCCTATTTATTTCAGCCTCTACAGACTAACAGCTTATCGGCAATTCACCATCTGGACTAGAGGTTTCCTTGGAAAAGGGAACAGAGTGTCGATACCTGCCTGTGTTGTGAATCGGATACGAAGTCACTACCCATTAGTAACCTACAAAGGATTTGAATATTCTGGATGGATGTGATGTGACCAATGATTCCATGCATGGAAGGCAAATCTTTGACAGTGAAATCGTGACATTTAGGCTAGCGAAGAAAATTCTACTTTGATAATGGAACCATTCATACAATGTTTGTGATATATCAGAACAGTATTTACAACTTATATTATCAAGCATATACATGTATCTCACTAGATTCTACAAATGTTTTTCAGTGCTCGATGTTCATAAAGTAATAAAGACCATTTTCCTGAACCGAACTATGTTTTTACCCTTCAAATAATAATATACAAATACTACCAGCATATATTACTTCAGCCATAGACGCCCTTTATTTATTTGCCACAGAGCCCCACAGGTTGACTAAGCTTCATACACCACAGACACATTGAGCCCCACAGGCTGACTTCATATATACGACAGACACATAGAGACCGACATTACTTGTTCACAAATCGACTTAGGTGGTGTGCCACAGCATCCTCCTTCGATGGTTTTACCAGGCCTTTATGCGCACCAAGTGTCCTTTTCTCCTTCTCTGCATCTGTATGACGGTGTTCTGCAAGTTCGGACCTCATGGACGATGCTGATAAACACCTCTCGACTACCCCTACCATGATTTCTCTTCGGAAGTTGTAGCTTTTTGGTGTCTTCATCGCCTTCACCACATATCCTCCAGCAGGCTTCGAGTACTGCAGTTTGAACTGCAGTGCCCCCTTCTTGGTCTGTGCCTGCTCACGGTCGATGTTGTGGTTGTGATCCAATGCAGCGAGGTGAACGCGTGCCTGAAAGCTCTCCTCCGTGAACTTCTTGCGCTTTGGAACGTACTTTGTATACAAAGAATGGATGCTCTCCAGCTCGCCAGTATGGATCCCTTCTGTAACCTGCAATTGAACAGAGTGGGTCATGAATGTCAGCATTATTTAGCATTTTTGTTATTACTTAATTTGTCAGATTGCGAACTATTGGAGTCGAGAGATGCCAGACATGCAATTCTCAAACATCACTATTGAATAATCACCCATGGTTGGTGGATAATTCAAATACTGATATTAATTATGCATGTGTTTGTATTTATTTTTTTTACATATTTTCAATTTCATATTTTACTGTTTGTTCAGGGCTACATCCGTTGAATATATTCTTTTTAGATAAATATACTGCTTTGTGGTGAATTTATAAGGCCAGAATATATAAATGAAGAAGGGCAATTAAGACAATACCTTATCTAGTTTTTTCAACAGTCTCTTGTCCATGACCACTTTCTGTAGAGTGCCAAAGGCCTTGGATGAACGCTCCAACCAAGGTCGGGAACTCCCATCCTCTTCAGAATAAGGCTCGTGTTCACACTTCAGCATCTTCTCTGCCGACAGCCACTCGTGAACATTAATGATATGATGGAGGATGGAAGTCCATTTCTCCTTCAGCAGTAACGCGTCACCATCACATGTACACACACAGTACCAAAGATGGTTGGATACCATGCGCACCCACTCCTTCAGCTCGGTATTCCTGCTCTGCAGCACAAGTCAAACTCATGCTTGATGGTCTTGTGGTCCTCACGTAGCATCTTCTGCACTGCAGGGTGGCAGTCTGTGGCTAGTATGGAAATTGTCACATTGTGATCCTGAAAAGATATTTACCATACATTTAATTTAATAAAGCCAACATCTTCAATTTCTATCACACGTGTCCAAGTCAAACTTAGAGGGCCAGGCAATTTTCTCATGTAAAATCACAATTTGGTCAATTGTAGGATTAATTTTTGCAACATGGAATTTAAGACTTAACAATTTAGGTGGATTTCTATATTTTCATGTGACAATGTTTGTCCGAAATCATGGCCTCTCTAGCATATCATGTAACGCATTTACATACATTATATATCTTTGGCTATCAGCAGAGATCCCATACATACAATGGCACAGGCAGACAGCTAGACATCACAACCTTTCTATTCCAAATTGACAATCGTTATTTAAAATTAGACAAAAGATTATACAATATATTGTAGCAATACTACATGTACTATTGACCTGTGAAATAAACAAACTAACAATAGAATACCTGTAGTTTGGAAATACATCTTTCAAGTCCAACAGGCTCCAACCAGTAGCTATTTTTGACCTCTGTCACCTTCACTGTCTGCTGGGCAATGATGAGCCTTGAGTTGATATCAAGCATGGTGTACGTTCCAAACGTAGCACAATGACCAGGGCTGTCACATCGCCCATCGCCTGACACAGTGACAACCTGATCGCCAGTTGCTGCCATCACTGCCTCATTGTGCAAGTTCCAGACACTGGTAACTTCCGGCAGCACATACACTCTCTGGATGTTATAGCAGTGTCTTGTCGAGAGTGATTCCAGGCCCAGACACTGGCATATCTCAGAAAATGGGCCATAAGCATTTTCAGTCAGGAAAATCGCGGCTGGCACTAACAGGTTGCAGGACATTGTGCCATTTAAGAGGGGTTGAGAAGTCCACACAAACTCATGGCCATCTATGCAGTCAGTTTTCACTGTCAGTCCAAAGCCTTTGGCTGAACAGTACGGCCTGCTGATCACACATTTTCCGCATCCGGCAAAGTTGCATACACAAAACAGCTTCATCAGTTGTGCATGGGATACCAGATATTTTTTGTCTGACACTGGATCTTCTCCGCCATCCACTGAATGTTCTCCATCATCCTCGCTGTCTTCGCTGTCATTCTGTATAATGTCATCTTCAGTAGGGCTGTAGTCCGACGAAGAAGGCTCAGTCCCTGGAATGCTCTCCCCAGAGCTGGAAGCATCTTCTTCAGGCATTGACACATCAGGTGTTGGACTCGGTGGTGCTTTGGCCATTGCATCTGCAGGTGCCAGTGTGGCGGATCCACCAGCAATGTCCCTGCTGACGCAATATGGATGATCATGACTGAGCAACTGACTGTTGTTGATGTCATCGGTCCCAGTCTGCACACTCACCAAAGTCACAGTTTTACACGGGCATGGTTCCAGTGGTTCCGTCTGTGTGGCCACAGTCACTGACTGCCCACGTTTAGTTGTGTGTGCCTCCAGTACCTGGGAATCATCACTTGCATCATCAGCACCTATGCAGGATGTATCTTCTGTCTGACAGGACAACAATCCTGCAGCAGTATGGACAGCTCGTTTGATCTGAAACAAAACAATATAAATATGTTACAGGTTAAGGTGAACTAGAAATATTCAAAATCATGACTGTGATAAGTTGGCCGGAAAAACCCCATCGCCACTATTTACCAATGTGATTATTCCATAATGGTAAAATAAAGAAACTGTTCATAGAAACCTAAGAATTAAAAGAATGTGATCGAGCCACCACAGCCCATCAGAGAGCAAACAATCAGCCTGAGCTCCATGGAGATGCCCTATAATTATTTAGACCTATGTGTATCTCGGCCGTTGGAAAAAAAATAGGAAAATATTTGTTTTTGAAGACTATTTAAGCAAACTCTCAAACTGTTATTATTCAGAGCAAAATATATTATTTATAAAGGATTGTGTTATTATTAAGCACATGTTCAGAAAATACTCAAGCAGGGCTAAGGATGGGCAGTCATTTTGATGAAGTATACTCCAGGCTACCACATGTACCAGTGGTCAGTTGACATATATTTTGTATTATTTTCCAACACCTCATACATCTTGGCAATACCATCCATTGAACACCTAGTCCAGCAATACTAGCCTTTTTAGGGCTGTTTTTGACAGATGAGCGTGTGTATGCCAGTTTAATTAGTTGAGCTATAGAACAACCCCAATTCTCCATTGTACATCATAATAATAGCTACCATTTAGTTTGGACGCGATTGCGTTAATTAATAAGGTCACACTGTGTCAGTAAATACATGTGTGAGCTAGTAATCTGGTAGTGCTGCAATATTTACCTCTCTCTTGGCAGCTGAAGCAACTCGTTTGGTGGCTCGAACTTCATGTTTGTTGACACTGTCATTGTCTTGCGCGGCCGACGTGCTGGGACGGTCGGTGTTCCCGACTGCATACGTTGAGAAATCGAATATTGTGGGAACAGATCCTGGCTTCAAATCCGATGTTTTGTATTGAACCAGGCATCCAGACTCATCAAACCTCATTTTGTGGACATAATCGTCATTTTTAAAGTGTTCGCTGCACACACGTGCGTACTGATTCAGCGGCGGATCGGACTGTTTCATGGAAATAACCCATGCTTTGAGCAGCTTCTCATCCGTTAGTGGCAGCCTATGGAAATGTACTTCTTCCTTCTTCGTATAAAATCCATTTGTGCAGCCTGGGGCAATACAATAAACTCCTGATGACGACCGTTTTCTTTTAATGTAAACTACTGGTGCATTGCACGCCATGTTGTTTGTTATTGAGTTTTGGCCCAGGAAGCCGTACCCACTCAGTGACATCACTGGGAAAGTCCCGGAGCAATGGAAGCGCCCATGGTCATTAGGCACGTATTTCAAAAAATAAATGTGCGTATCTCGATCGTTTACATTGGAAATAGACTAGATCAATACATTTCCTAATGGGAATATTGACGCATGGAAAGCAGTTTGAAAAGTGTTTCCATTTCCCTTTAAGAAGAAGAAATATGCTCATAAGCTTACAAAATTAGGTTTAACTCACCGTTGATTGTGTACGCTTTTCCCTGTAATGAAGCTGTTACTGTCAGTTCCACGAACTGAGAACATTAATTGTGCTACTCCCACATTTTTTCCACCATGATCTCCTCTCACTCTGGAAATTAAATCAAATAATTATGCATAGTTAAAATCTATGTATTTGAAGGTCCAAAAAACGAGGGGTACAATTCCATAATGATCTACATCCATAATGTGATCACAAATGGCTCTCTCTGGACATAAATATTTGAGATATCTGGACAACACCTTAACTGTAACCCTTTCGAGTTCTCTTTCACTTTATTAAACCTCGAGTTATCTTCCACACTTGGATGAGGGATGGCTCACATCAGCTTGTGAATAGATTATATTTTCATATTTTTGTACAGTACATGAATCTCAGCTGAGGGATGGGAAAATCTGACATGTAGCTTATATATTGTCATATGTGAGGGGCTCACATAGAATTAACAATTGATATGGCTGTGTCCGACAGCACTTTTGTGGCCTGGAAAGGTACAGTTTATAATGGCAATTGTTTTAACTTATTGGTCCAAGTACACTGAACAAAAATATAAATGCAACACTTTTGTTTTTGCTCCCATTTTTCATGAGATGAACTCAAAGATCTAAAAAAATTTCTATATACACAAAATAACCATTTCTCTCAAATATTGTTCACAAATCTGAAAAAATCTGTGATAGTGAGCACTTCTCCTTTGCCGAGATAATCCATCCCACCTCACAGGTGTGGCATATCAAGATGCTGATTAGACAGCATGATTATTGCACAGGTGTGCCTTAGAATGGCCACAATAAAAGGCCACTCTGAAACGTGCAGTTTTGCTTTATTGGGGGGGGTCTGGGGGGGGGTCCGAAAACCAGTCAGTATCTGGTGGGACCACCATTTGCCTCATGCAGTGCAACACATCTCCTTCACATAGAGTTGATCAGGTTGTTGATTGTGGCCTGTGGAATGTTGGTCCACTCCTCTTCAATGGCTGTGCGAAGTTGCTGGATATTGGCAGGAACTGGAACACGCTGTCGTATATGCCGATCCAGAGCATCCCAAACATACTCAATGGGTGACATGTCCGGTGAGTATGCTGGCCATGCAAGAACTGGGATGTTTTCAGCCTCCAGGAATTGTGTACAGATCCTTGCAACATGGGGCCGTGCATTATCATGCTGCAACATGAGGTGATGGTCGTGGATGAATGGCACAACAATGGGCCTCAGGATCTCGTCACGGTATCTCTGTGCATTCACAATGCCATCAATAAAATGCACATGTGTTCGTCGTCCATAACATACGCCTGCCCATATCATAACCCCACCACCACCATGGGCCACTCCATTCACAACATTGACATCAGAAAACCGCTCACCCACACAATGCCACACACGCTGTCTGCCATCTGCCCTGAACAGTGAAAACCTGGATTCATCCATGAAGAGAACACCTCTCCAACGTGCCAGACGCCATCGAATGTGAGTATTTGCCCACTCAAGTCGGTTACGATGACGAACCAGAGTCAGGTCGAGACCCCGATGAGGACGACGAGCATGCAGATGAGCTTCCCTGAGACGGTTTCTGACAGTTTGTGAACATGCTGGATGTGGAGGTCCTGGGCTGGTGTGGTTACACGTGGTCTGCGGTTGTGAGGCCGGTTGGATGTACTGCCAAATTCTCTGAAACGCCTTTGGAGACGGCTTATGGTAGAGAAATGAACATTCAATTCACGGGCAACAGCTCTGGTGGACATTCCTGCTGTCAGCATGCCAATTGCACGCTCCCTCAAAAATTGCGACATCTGTGGCATTGTGCTGTGTGATAAAACTGAACATTTTAGAGTGGCCTTTTATTGTGGCCAGCCTAAGGCACACCTGTGCAATAATCATGCTGTCTAATCAGCATCTTGATATGCCACACCTGTGAGGTGGGATGGATTATCTCGGCAAAGGAGAAGTGCTCACTATCACAGATTTTTTCAGATTTGTGAACAATATTTGAGAGAAATGGTTATTTTGTGTATATAGAAAATGTTTTAGATCTTTGAGTTCATCTCATGAAAAATGGGAGCAAAAATAAAAGTGTTGCATTTATATTTTTGTTCAGTGTATATGTTCAGATGGCCTCTTTGAACTAACAGTAAAGCACGACATTATTTGCAATGACTGAGTCCCATCAATAATAAGTAAAGTGGTCGTCACTGATGCAGCCATTGGAGGGGAGCATCTAAATGTGATGGAAAGGTCCGCAATTACACTAATGATTACATATGAAATAATGTGAATACCTCAGAGGAAACCCGTGCTCGTTCACAGCTTCATTGAAGAAACACAAGTGGCTGTCAGCCCGGTTGTTGTCTGCTATCTTCAAGTACATAATCTACACATACAAGTACACATAAAACAACATATTAGTACCTTGATGAATCAGTTTAACTTGAAGCATCTGTCAAATGACAATGTGCAACATTAAGAGAACAACACACAACATAATTATTCAATGTAACCAGTCTGTCAGGTGTGTGAAAACTGGACCAGTATTCCAGGTTCTTAAAGGATGAACCTTTCAACTGCATAAATGTTACAGCCTGGCTCATAGGCTGCAACAAAGATGGGAGACTAGACAAGTTAAGTGTAACAAAAAGCATATTTATTTACAATACCACAAAAACCAAAGGTCTTCAAAGAAACCTAATAAATGTGGAAGTCAGTTATCAGTAATGGTTGCGTGTATGGGTGTGTGAAAATGTGCAGAAACAAAGACGCGGCCGTGTCCAACAGAAGAGTGAGACCGCAGTATGGGTTGGTATTGGCCTTTTATGTAGCCGGCCCAGGTGTGGCTCATCAGGTTGATCACCTGAAACACAAACAAGAGCCAGCAAGCAGAACACAAAGACAGAGACCTCTAGTGGAGTGGAGGGGGTCGTAACGATAAATGAAGTCAAACACCAGAGTGAATGAAGTGAATACTGAAATTTTATAAAGGAAAATATATATATATTGGCACAGGAATAAACAACATTCTTCTAAATAATTCCAATTGTTTTTAAAGCGCTTCACACTTGGGTGCACCCCAAATAAAATTAAAATAAATCCCCAAAAGAAAATAGTTCTTTGTTCAGTTCCTGTAAGGTCCTCTCAAAATCCTACATGAGGATGCCATGTCACTAGCGGCCTCGGCTAACCTCTTCAATGAAGAGGTGGAGGACGAGGCCCCGCTCACTCCCGGGGAGGCTTCCCACTCCTCTGCTCAGGGCTCTCTGCAGGGCGTGGAGGACGCCTCCATTGCGGCCATTATTCGTGCGGCCCTGGCACACTTGCAGCTTCCGGTTCCGCAGTCCGACGCGGCTCAGGCTAGCGCCTTCTTCAGGCATAGCCCTGCCCCTGTCCCCCTCACCGTTCCTCCTTCAGAGGAGTACCGGAAGGAGCTCCATGCATGCTGGAGAGACACCAAAGCCCTCTCCCGCTTTAGCTCGGGGGGCTAGGCCCTGAAGTCCCGGGGCCGGTCGTCGGCTGCTTTTCCCAGCAGCAGCTCAGCTACTGGGCTGCCTGTACCTCCGACCCTTAGGTGGTTTCCACCCTAACCCTATTTAGAGAGAATGGACGTCCATTCTCAGGAGACGTCTGACAGTGGTGCGGTTACCCAAAGTGACACGTCCATTCTCAGGAGACGTCTGACAGTGGTGCAGTTACCCAAAGTGACACGTCCATTCTCAGGAGACGTCTGACAGTGGTACGGTTACCTAAAGTGACACGTCCATTCTCAGGAGACGTCTGACAGTGGTGCGGTTACCCAAAGTGACAGAGCCCCAAACGACGGACTGTAAGCAGGGTCCCACACTCACACAGGCAGAGATCCAGGGTCATGCACATGGCTTTCTTACCCAGCAATAAGTGTGTGAAAGCTCGGTAAAAGTTATGTAAATACAGGGGGAGAGAGGAGCAGCAGCAGCAGCAGCAGCAGGCTGTGACCCAGAGAGCAGCTCCTTCCAGCACCTCGCTCTCCCACCCAGAGGACAGGCTGCTTCACAGCACTATGTAACCCAGGAAAGAAGCTTGAATCCTGGGTATGTCAGTGTTAAAAAGTGCATTAAACTGGTTTAATTACCCAGCAATAAGTGTGTGAAAGCTGGGTAAAAGTGATGTGAACAGAGGGAGAGAGCAGCATTTCACAGGCATTTCACAGGCACATAGGCAGAGATCCAGGGTGATGCACATGGGTCAGAAAAAGTCTAAGTTAACTTTTGGAAGAACCAGAGAAAAAGGTGAAAATGGATAAAATGTATCACAAAATAGTGTCTCTTAAGGCGGATATAGTCCCCTGACAACTCCCGTTACATTCCTCCAGAGTCAGAAAAAGTCTAAGTTAACTTTTGGAAGAACCAGAGAAAAGGGTGAAAATTGATCAAATGTATCACAAAATAGTGTCTCTTAAGGCGGATATAGTCCCCTGACAACTCCCGTTACATTCCTCCAGAGTCAGAAAAAGTCTAAGTTAACTTTTGGAAGAACCAGAGAAAAGGGGTGAAAATGGATCAATTGTACCCCAAAATAGTGTCTCTTAAGGCGGGTAAAAGTTATGTGAATATGGGGTGACGTATATGGACACTTGAGCACCAGGAAGACCCCCACCTCCATAACCTCGAGCACCTTGGGTCCCCGGGTCCCCGAACTTAAGCACTCCCCCACGGACTAAACCCAGATGATCACACCCTCAAGAACCTCGTGCCCCTGGGAATCTTAAAGGGGGGGTGGAGTTTGCGGTGCTTTATTGTCCGCCCATCGGCATCCATATTCGTAATTATTCACAGCAGCACCACCCAACCTTCCTGTGGAGGATGTTCTCATGCCCCTGTTTATACTTAAAGGAGGTGGATTTTGTGGTGCTTTACTGTCCGCACACCAGCATCCATATTCGGCCTTATTCACAGCAGCACCACCCACCATCCTGTGGAGGATGTTCTCATGCCCCTGGTTATACTTAAAGGTGGTGGATTTTGTGGTGCTGTACTGTCCGCACACCAGCATCAATATTCGGCCTTCTTCAAGGCACCACCCCCCCCGTGATGGAGGTTCACACTTGAACTGTTTTGTCATATTTTGTCTTTCCACATGTGGGTGCGCAAGGCAAAGATGTGTACCAAAACTCAAGCACTCTCACTCTGACTAAACACATAAGGACATCCAAGCAGTGGCAGTTCTAGAACATTTTACATGGGGGGGAAAAGGGGGGGCAAGAGGTCATGCCAGGGTGGCATAGGAGGGCGGACAGTACGTGGTATTTTATACTGTATATAACCTATTTATTGTTAATTCATGCCCTAACACAAGTGTTCTTAATGCACAAGAGAAACAAGGTGTTCAGACAAACAATTGGGTGCCCTTTGAGTCCCCCAAGCTTACCTCAACCATTGTAAATGAAAGGAAACTACAAAATGTATTTTAAAACAATGTAAAATTAAATATATATTTTGTTTTTTAAAAAAATGGTTGTCTTAGACAGACATATTTGCATGTCCTCACTAAGCATTATTACATATTAATTTAATATTAAACAAATCAAAATGGCCAATTATCCCAACATGTTGCTGCTAATATAATCATATGCTTGTCAACTTTAACTGATCAGAAATCAATTCTGAAAAAATACTTGAATTATCTATGAAATTGCAATATTGTCCCTCAGTTTGTTTCAACCCCGTCACGCCATACCATTTACCCTCCTATTACAATAATGGATCAGTATATGTGTGATCTGCATTGAGGGAATTACATCACAAAAGTGTCAGTTTCTTCTCTTACCTATATTTCAGTTTTTGTATTTTTAGATTAAGATTGACAAGCTCAACATTTCAACTATGTTGTATGAATTAATAATAGTAAATAATTGTTTATTACAAAAATAAACAATAGTTTTGCAAAATATTGACTTCCATGTGGTGCCATATCTTAGCTAAACAAGGTCTCATGCCTACTTTTTGTCAAAAACTTCAACCCTGTTACATTTTTTCAAGGAAATTCCTAGTAATTATTTATATTTTGTGCCTGAGGTGGGAACATGTAAGTAGTCCACTACCAGATGTTATGACCAAACATTTTGGTTTCATTTTTCAAAGATATAAAGACCCAAAAGGCACCCGATTCAGAGAATACTCAGAATTCTGCATACTGTAAGTACTTAATTATAATTAAGTACACAATTGACATTACCGCCATCTCTTCAGAGAGCTACAGGTGACCTGTGCAGCAACACATTTCAATCAATATTTGTCAATACTAAGAGCTGCTAGATTGAGCTGCTGTAATGGAATATATAAGGAGAATAAGAACATACCATGTGGTCCAGCTGGAGTTTCATCTGCCTCCTGATCCCTGCCTCTGGCCCTCTTTCTGATACTTCATCTTTATTCCTCACATATATTTCTTCTTCTTCACTAATGTATTCATCTCCTCCTCTTCCTCCTGCTCTGACCCTCCTGGTCTCTTCATCTCCTCCTCTTCCTCCTGCTCTGACCCTCCTGGTCTCTTCATCTCTCTTTTCCTTTTCCTCTTTCTGTTCGTCCTGATCACTTCTCATATGTCTTTTTGCTGTTGTTGAATCACTCCTATACTCTGGCCTGCAAGAGTCTACTTGTGAAAAGCACTGGTACAAATGCTTGTATAACTTTACACGTTAGGGCCATGTAGCCTAGCTAATATGTAGCATATCATAAATATAACATCAGAAAGTATTGATCAAGCGCACACAGGCAGCTGTGTTTGGATCCAGTTTTTACGGTAAAGGATGTATCCTGGTTTCATTGATCTGGCCTCATGGCTGTGATGTGTAGTTTACGTGGATTTAATAGGAGGCTACCGCGTAGTTTAACAAAGTGATCGATCTCCCAGCTAACGCTGTCTGCGTAGTATTTTGTAACGTAACGCCCCGAACAGCGCCCGTCTGTTAAACGCTATCGATTCAAACGGCAGCGTTTTATTAATATTTAGTTTCAAGCACTCGTCCTTAGTAAAAACAAAACTAGTGGAAATGGAAATGCTCCCAGGGGAAGCTGATCCATAGGTGCTGGGACAGCTCGCTCCCTCTCTGCAGCGGTGTGAGCCGCGGTCTGTGTGAACGCCGCTCCGCAGTTTAATGCAGGGCCGTAGCTGCGTTTTTAACGGGCCTAAAATGATATTTAAAATGATTCACTTTTAACTAATGTAATGCTTGTTGTGTTGCTTGAGAAGCTTTTGGAAATAGTGTAGGTTTGTTTTAGTACAGTTTTAGGGAAACAAAAATTAGGGGGTCAGCTCTAGGGGCAAGGCTCTACAGTGGGGGGCAGCTGTCCCCCCTTGCCCCCCCGTAGATCCGCCCCTGCATCCAAGTAATACCTTAGTGCCCCTTAGTGCCCCTTAGTGCCCCTGGTACTCCATGTGGTTAAACAGGAGGTCCGTAATGTACAGCACAACATCACATGGGTAAAATGAGCTTCATGTTGCCCTGCAAAATCACATTTGGTGTATTTCCAAAAAGCTGTGAAAATACACCTATATCCGTCATGGTCTGTAAAATAGCATTTTTTATTTATTTCCATCATTCAGGCAAATACACATATATTTGTCTGCTCCAGGAGCTTCAAAGTGCAGACCCCTGAGCCCTGTAAAATATTATTATTCCGACCGCCAAGCACCGGCATGTGGCCCGGGGAGGAGGCCCTCCGATGGCGGGTCAAATGTGCTGATAGCACAGCTGACGGCTGGACACTAGCCGTAGAGGAACACCAGGGCAGGACCAGGCAGTTCCCTCTTTGCAGACAAGCATATATGGTTGTTACGCAGGATCAAACAGGTAGCCTGTGATGAAGTAGGGTCAACCCTATATCATGGTAGCCGTTTCTCAGGCTCCCTCTCCGGAATCGAACCCTGATTCCCCGTTACCCGTGGTCACCATGGTAGGCACAGAAAGTACCATCGAAAGTTGATAGGGCAGACATTCGAATGAGACGTCGCCGCCACGAGGGCCAGCGATCGGCTCGAGGTTATCTAGAGTCACCAAAGCGGCCGGGGTGCCCCGGAGAGCACCCCGCATGGGTTTTGGGTCTGATAAATGCACGCATCCCCGAAGGTCAGCGTTCGTTGGCATGTATTAGCTCTAGAATTGCCACAGTTATCCAAGTAACGTTAGAGCGATCAAAGGAACAATAACTGATTTAATGAGGGTAGCCTGTGATGAAGTAGGGTCGACCCTATATCATGTGAAGCCACCGAACACTGGTCCCCGGGGGAACCGGTGCCCGGAGCGAGGCCAATTGCTGAATGCCGCAGCCGACGAAGGCCGCTATGCAACAGTGGAGGGATCGAGAAACAACAGTGTTTGCCGGGCGCACCGCGGCGGAGGTTCCAGCCCGGAACCTCCGTCCCGCTGCGGGACCCGTGGTGGAACCCCTGAGTCAGACGGTTCGTCTCGGTCACGCTTCATATCGGGCGGCCCGGGAGGGAAGAGACATGCAGGGTTACCCCCACACAGCACACCCTCCCGGCCATTAGAGTCGAACCCGCAGTTCGGAGGAACCGACAGCCAAAGCACCGGCACGTGGACCGGGGAGAAGGCCCTCCGATGGCGGGTCGCGTTTGCCATTCGATCAGTGCGGTCCGAGGAGAATAACCCGCAGTTTGGAGAAACCGACCGCCAGAGCACCGGCACGAGGCCGGGCCGGCGGAGGCCCTCCGATGGCGGGTCACGTTTGCAATTCGATCAGTGAGAAATCAGGAAAAAGTCTGAGTTCACCTTTGGGAGAACCATGAAAACGGGCAAAATGTATCCCAAAATACTGCATCATAATGCAGGTAGAGTCCCCTGACAACTCTCCTTACATTGCTCCAGAGTCAGAAAAAGTCTGAGTTCACCTTTGGGAGAACCATGAATACGGGCAAAATGTATCCCAAAATACTGCATCATAATGCAGGTAGAGTCCCCTGACAACTCTCCTTACATTGCTCCAGAGTCAGAAAAAGTCTGAGTTCATCTTTGGGAGAACCATGAATACGGGCAAAATGTATCCCAAAATACTGCATCATAATGCAGGTAGAGTCCCCTGACAACTCCCCTCACATTCCTCCAGTCAGAAAAAGTCTAAGTTAACTTTTAGAAGAACCATAGAAAATGGGTGAAAATGGATAAAATGTATCCGAAAATAGTGATTCATTTGCGGGTAGAGTCTCCCCAAACTCCCCTCACATTCCTCCAGAGTCAGAAAAAGTCTAAGTTAACTGTCGGAAGAACCAGAGAAAAGGGTGAAAATGGATAAAATGTATCCGAAAATAGTGTCTCATAATTCCGTGACAACTCCCCTGGAATTCCTCCAGAGACCAGTTCAAAAACTTAAAGTTTGGTAAGAACCATGATTGGGCAACTCAAGGCAACAATTGTATCCGATCCAAAGTGCTCATGTAGCGGATGCATTCCTCCATGATTTCCCCATCATGTGAAATAGCCCGTTTTTTTCTAAGTGCTCTCAAAAACCGGGTTTCTGATTTCGTGCGGATGGTAGCTTGGAAAAGATGAATGAATTCTTTCGACGGAGGAAGGGAGGTCTCGATTCCCCTCTCCGTTGTAAAATGCAACGGGGGAGTGGAAATGTCTCCGGGGCTTCCGCCGGAAGCGCCGAAGACTTGAGCTTTTTTGAGCTCAAGTCGAGAAAAATTCTCGAAAAAATGGCTAAGGGGTGAAGACCCCTTAGCCATTTTTTCGAGAATTTTTCAAAACTTCATTTTTGATTATTTTAAGATATAATTGACCGTTTTCTTTACTTTTTTTTGCTTTCCACGGGTGGGAGCGCATGGCAGGCCGCCTATGAGCTCCCAAATTCGGCCTGGAACCTCCGGGAATTGTGGGCTAAGCTCCATAAACTGACAAAGTCATCCAGAAATGTCTTTTTAATAGCCCAAAAATATATAATACAAATACATTTAAATAGTAAAAGGTACAATTGTGCTCCTAATTACCCGGAATTTGATTTATATAGCCCCATGATAGTGAATAAAAATCATTTTCATGGGAAAAAAGTGTTAAAATGCCTGATTAATATGTTTGTAATGCTGGCAACAGGTTCACTGCTGTAATCAGGGTCCCACACTCACAGGCACACAGGCAGAGATCCAGGGTGATGCACATGGCTTTCTTACCCATAAATTAGTGTGTGAAAGCTGGGTAAAAGTGCTGTGAATACAGGAAGAGAGAGCAGCAGCGGGCTGTGACACAGAGGTACACAACGATGTGTACACTGGGTCATTCAGAATGTGCTATTTCTGGATAAATAGCACATTCTGAACATATGTCAAACAGAGATTCCTATTAAAAGTTATCAATTAATAGCAAGATTTGACATGTGCAAACAGGCTATTTCACAGGACACAGGCTATGTCAGACTTCCATGAAAGACACCGGGAAAAGCACCTCTCTGTGGCCGCTCCAAGACCCCCAAAGGACGGACTACAGACCTCCAGCATCGCTCCCTGACATGAGCAAACAGGCTATGTCAGACTTCCATGAAATACACCGGGAAAAGCACCTCTCTGTGGCCGCTCCAAGACCCCCAAATGACGGACTAAGCAGCTCCAGCATCTCTCCCTGACATGCGTACTTCCATAACCTCGCGCACCTTGGGTCCCCGGGCCCCCGAACTTAAGCACTCCCCCACGGACTAAACCCAGATGATCACACCCTCAAGAACCTCGTGCCCCTGGGAACCTTAAAGGGGGGTGGAGTTTGCGGTGCTTTATCGTCCGCCCAACACCATCCATATTCTTCCTTATTCACAGCACCACCCACCCTCCTGTGGAGGATGTTCTCATGGCCCTGGTAACACTTAAAGGTGGTGGATTTTGCGGTGCTTTATCGTCCACCCATCGGCATTCATATTCGTCCTTATTCACAGCACCACCCACCCTCCTGTGGAGGATGTTCTCATGGCCCTGGTAACACTTAAAGGTGGTGGATTTTGCGGTGCTTTATCGTCCACCCATCGGCATTCATATTCGTCCTTATTCACAGCACCACCCACCCTCCTGTGGAGGATGTTCTCATCGCCCTGGTAACCCTTTAAATAGTCTGATACTACCACTGCACTTTACAAGCCAGAAATAATGTTTAAATTGTCGGGGGAAGTGTTTTTAAACGTTTGGAAGAGATCTTTAGCCTGTCATTTTGCAAGATATCATTTAACATTGAAGCTCTCCTGGAGATGGACAGAATATGTCAATTTACAGGAGAGCTTCAATGTTAAATCATATCTTGCAAAATGACAGGCTAAAACCCAGGAAATAAGTGTTTCAAAGGCGGGGGAAAGTTGTTTAAAATAGTTTGATACCTCCAGGGCGCATCACCACATTTTACAAGCCAGGGAAGGTGTCTGAATCCTGGGTAAACTATGTTTAAATAGTATGATACCTCCAGGGCGCATCACCGCATTTTACATGCCAGGGAAGGTGTCTGGATCCTGGGTAAACTTTGTGTAAATAGTCTGATACTACCAGGGCTCATCACTGCACTTTACAAGCCATAAATCATGTTTAAATTGTCAGGGGAAGTGTTTTTAAACGTTTGGAAGAGATTTTTAGCCTGTCATTTTGCAAGATATCATTTAAC
The DNA here is from genome assembly GCF_902827175.1 of Gymnodraco acuticeps. Classification (NCBI taxonomy): domain Eukaryota; kingdom Metazoa; phylum Chordata; class Actinopteri; order Perciformes; family Bathydraconidae; genus Gymnodraco; species Gymnodraco acuticeps. The sequence goes on along the minus strand of NW_022992216.1, from coordinate 1,840,130 downwards.
ATTGAAGCTCTCCTGGAGATGGACATAATATGTCAATTTACAGGAGAGCTTCAATGTTAAATCATATCTTGCAAAATGACAGGCTAAAACCCAGGAAATAAGTGTTTCAAAGGCGGGGAAAAGTTGTTTAAAATAGTCTGATACCTCCAGGGTGCATCACCACATTTTACAAGCCAGGGAAGGTGTCTGAATCCCGGGTAAACTTTGTTTAAATAGTCTGATACCTGGCACTGTATCAAACCCTGGGAACCTTAAACGTTATTAAAATGTTTTTTTATTTATTTAATTATCACATTATTTTTACAAAAACAGTATACACAATATGCATAATAAACATAATAATAACATGATTAAAACATGATTAGCAGGGGCCTGGGGGCCATATTAGCCGTCTAACTTGTACGGTGCACCGAGGGAAACAGGCTGAGTCCACGGCCTCTACCCCCACATCAGGAGTATCAACCGGCCCTGAAGAAGAGGTATCGCTGCTATCCGCCTCTGAGTCCTCTTCGGAGGTATCTAACGGCGGTAGAACTCCTTACGATGATGCTGCTGCTGCTGCTGCCGCCGCCCTGAACATGGAGCGGATCTTCAATCCCTCCTTTATTCCAGGCGTATTCGCGTAGAACCGGTCTGCAGTGCTTACGTCGTGACACATAAACCTGGCGAGAATCGACCTGCTTTCTGGATCTTGGTGATGCTTGATATTGTCTGCCAGGGCAGTGCGCAGGATTGTGAAGGTGATGGCTGTTTCTAGCCCAGAATCAGCCCAAGCCCTCTTCAAGTGAGAGTTCAGGTTCCTGGAGGCATGCTTCCCAGTTGTGAAAAGGAATAATTCATTCTGAGGACCCGACAAGCCCTCTTTTATCCCCATCCACCACATGACCCAGCTAAACTCCTTTACTGTAAGCACCAGCTGTGCTTCGCCAAATGTCTTGGCAGTCTTGTGATCCTGCACATGGATGATGTAGCCCTCAGCAGTGCCCCTTATGTCCGCCTCTAACACCTCAGTGTTGGTCATGTTTGCATACACACCCGGACGGTGGCCATACAGTAGGCTCCAATGGAGGGTTAGATAGCCATATAGCAGGTACTGGGTTATTGAGGTTGGGTTGTAAGCCATCAGGTCAAGTAAATCAGGGATGCGCTTCTCAGCGGCCGCCATGGCGGCGAGAAGCTCCGCCTGGCTCGGCAGACGATCCAGCTTGTTCCTCTTCATCTTGAACTGGTGGACAGTGACAGACTTTTTCAAGTCTTTCATGTTGGCTTTCACCTCTCTGATGATGTGGGTCATATCAGACTGGGTGAGCCTGCACCCCCGGAGCTTTGACTCAGACAAGTACCTTAGGAAATGGTTCACATTCTTCAGGAACAACAGCGATGTTGTGACTGCCCGGCACGACTTTACAATATGCTCGCTCCAGCCACGGACCCTCTCCGTGTCTTTTAGGAACAGCCAATCTGACAGCCGGTTAACATCATGGGACATGAATACGAGGAAGTTCTTTATCCGGCTGACATTGGACAGACAATTTTCTTTCCGTTTTACTGTCGGTGCGACACCCTCACAATGATGCCTGTATGTCTGAATGTACGTCTCCATGCTTTGAGGCAACGTGATTTCACGCATGGTATTCCCCCGTCCCTTCCCAGTGGACCAGTGAGGAGAGGGCCAGTCCTCATTACAAGAGACTGCTGGGGACCGCATGACAGTCTTGACCGGGGTCTTGAGAGGGGTCTGATTACCGGAGGCTGCTGGGGACCGCATGACAGTCTTGACCGGGGTCTTGAGAGGGGTCTGACTACCGGAGGCTTCTGGGGACCGCATGACAGTCTTGACCGGGGTCTTGAGAGGGGTCTGACTACCGGAGGCTGCTGGGCACCGCATGACAGTCTTGACCGGGGTCTTGAGAGGGGTCTGACTACCGGAGGCTGCTGGGGACCGCATGACAGTCTTGACCGGGGTCTTGAGAGGGGTCTGACTACCGGAGGCTGCTGGAGACCGCATGACAGTCTTGACCTGGGTCTTGAGAGAGGTCTGACTGCCGGAGGCTGCTGGAGACCGCATGACAGTCTTGACCGGGGTCTTGAGAGGGGTCTGACTACCGGAGGCTGCTGTGTTTATGCCGGAGGTACTTGAGATTGCCAGGCCCTTAAATCGTATACTTTCTTCCTCTTCCTCAAGCACAGCAGCAGTGGCACACTGCTGCCTGGGTTTTAGCCCGTTTTTCAGCCTGGAGCGCAGGGTCTCATCAATGAGGGCATCCTTCTGAGCCCTCAATGCCACATTTTCCAGCATCACCTGCCTGCAGTCCTCTTCGTCACACTCAGTATGTGGGGAGAAGGGTGGAGGGTGCACCGGGTATTCCTCCTCATTGTCTATATCCAATGATGTAGCCATTCCAATGATGGGATTAGTCTGTCTGAGGTCATGGAGCAATTGCAGGGCCACACTATGCTTCAGCCTTGCCAGGACCGGATGTGCTTCATCTCGGGATAACTCAGGGTGGCCATGAGTCACATGACGGTCCAGTTTATTCCCAGCAAACGAACACCCTGTGATGGGACAGGGTTTGGTCCGAACATTTATTCTGCCACTAGCCATTTTAAGAATGATGCCTCTTTCCTCCAAGTTACGCACTGCATGTTTGTGCTTAAGGTGCTTGTTCAAAGCCAGATAGAAGAGTCTGCACACCGGGCATTCGGACGACATCCTTACTGAAACAGAGAATTGTATTTCAATTCTTTCAAAGTCTTTTGTGTTTCTCCGTTTATATGCGTTAGCAATACCGGTGATTGCAACAATGGGTTTGATGATTCAATGCCTGGTACACGGATCAAAGGAGGACTTGGGTTACCACTTGGCTAAATGGTCCCACCTCCGCACCAACGCGGGGCTGGTGATGGCAACATTGGGTCCGATGCATCAATTCATGGTGCCCCGACCATGAGAGGGTTTGGGGCGCCCCGGAACCAGGCAGTACCCCAGCAGGAAACACGTGTTATGGTCAAAGGAGGAAAGAGTGATAGAACAGGGGTAAAGCAAAGAAAGGGTCCGAAAATAGTGACTTGTAACCCGGGTCATCTCTCGGTCCTATCCTCCAGACAACATGGTAACGTGGGGACAACAGTACCTCCGGGCGCTCCATCCCGCTCCGGCATTCGCCGCAGCGGGGGGAGGAGGCATTGAACCCCTCACACCTGCCCCCGGAGGAGGCATGGGAGTCAGGTACCCGGAGGGCGCACGGTGGATGGCCAGGGCGAGGCCGCCACACCGCGCTGGAGTCAGAGTTCCGAGTGTTCGAGCCGGGTCCCGGTGAAACGCAGGACGGAGCACCCGGAAGGAGCCTCCAGCAGACCCCCGCGCGGTTCCCTCGTCCCTCGGAAGAGGCGGAGAGGTGGGTGTTTTTCATCTGCTGGCGGACTGCCGAAGGAGAACTCGCTGCCCGGGAGCCAGGCTCAGAGTGAGTGGCAGTGGGTGCCCGCGCACCTGCCTTTTACAGCGGGAGCACAAGCTGGTCTCGGGGAGGGAGAGAAGAGAGGAGCGGAGGCTGCCGAAACAGCCAGGGCCCTCCCCTCAAACACACCCCTCAATTTTGACAAGACAAACAGCAAGAAGAGTCCCCTTTCGACTCCCCTTGCATTCCTCCAGAGACTAGTTTGGACTTAAAGTTAAGAACCAGGCTGGGGGGGTCTCCAGGCATCAGAGAACCAGAGAAAAGTGGTGAAAATGGAGAAATTGTATCCCAAAATAGTGTCTCTTAATGCAGGTACAGTCCCCTGACAACTGCCCTTACATTCATCCAGAGTCAGGAAATACTCTGTTATATTTTGGGAGAACCAGAGAAAAGGGGTGAAAATGGAGAAATTGTATCCCAAAATAGTGTCTCTTAAGGCGGATAGAGTCCCCTGACAACTCCCGTTACATTCCTCCAGAGTCAGAAAAAGTCTAAGTTAACTTTTGGAAGAACCAGAGGAAGGGGTGAAAATGGTAAAATGTATCCGAAAATAGTGTCTCATTATTCCGTGCCAACTCCCCTTGAATTCATCCAGAGACCAGTTCAAAAACTTAAAGTTTGGTAAGAACCATGATTGGGGGTCCTCCAGGCAACAATTGTATCCGATCCAAAGTGCTCATGTAGCAGATGCATTCCTCCATGATTTCTACATGATGGAAAATAGCCCGTTTTTTTCTTAGTGCTCTCAAAAACCGGGTTTCCGATTTCGTGTAGATGGTAGCTTGGAAAAGATTAATGAATTTTTTCGACGGAGGAAGGGAGGTCTCGATTCCCCTCTCCATTGTAAAATGCATCGGGGGGGTGCAAATGTCTCCGGGGCTTCCTGTGGAGGATGTTCTCATGGCCCTGATAACACTTAAAGGAGGTGGATTTTGTGGTGCTTTACTGTCCGCACAACATCCATATTCTGCCTTATTCACAGCAGCACCTGCCCTGCTGGAGGTTCACACTTTAACTTTTTTTGTTACCCTCCTCTGCCTTACACATCCTCCCACACTTGAGCACTCCTCAGAGAACAGGCTGCTTCACAGCACTTTGCAAGCCAGGAAAAGTGATTGAATCCTGGGTATACATATTTTAAATAGTCTGATACCTCCAGGGCGCATCACCACATTTTACAAGCCAGGGAAGGTGCCCTAATCCTGGGTAAACATTGTTTAACTGTTTAAGTGGTTTTAAATGTGTGAAAACAGTGTTTTGTCACTTTCAAAACTCTCCCGTCATTGCCCGGAGAAATTGGGTCGATGTTGTATTCAATCTGACCGTTAATATTCCAGTGAGACGAAGTATGTACAATCACCGGAGTGATCCCATGTTAGTTTTGTCCCAATACCGGAGCATTCCCTAACCCAGGGATACGAATTGCAGTTCCGACGCCGGCCCCTAGCCTTCGGCCGGGTCAAGATGACAGTTGTCAGGGACCCGGCGAAGGCCTTAGCTCTGGCCCAAGAGCTGTCCATCCTCTTGGCCAAGGGCGCAATCGAGCCAGTAGACCCCCTGCTTCAGTCCGGGGGGTTCTACTCTGCGTACTTTCTGGTGAGCCAGAAAGTCAGCGGATTTCGTCCAGTACTGGACCTCAGAGGAATCAACAGATTCCTGAAGGTGCTGCCCTTCCACATGCTGACCACAGCAGACACTCTCCGTATTGTCACACAGGGGGAGTGGTTCACAACCGTGGACTTGAGGGTCGCCTACTTCCACGTGCCGATTGCGTCCCACCACCGGAAGTTCCTGAGGTTTGCCTTTCAGGACCAGCATTATCAGTTCTGAGTACTTCCCTTCAGTCTCTCCCTCTCTCCAAGGGTGTTTACCAGGGTCGTGGCGGCAGCTCTCGCACCCCTGCAGGCACAGGGCATGAAGGTCCTGCCATACCTAGACGACTGGCTGGTTTGTGCGCCGTCCCGGTCCCAAGTGGCCCAGGATACGGCGCGCCTCTTATGTCACGTAGCCCGGTTACGCCTGAAAGTAAACACCGGGAAGAGCTGCCTGGTCCTGGGGTTCGTCCTAGATTCGGTCGCCATCAACCCCGCCTCAAAACACATCTTTTCAACTCATAAGCCCCCCCCCCCACCCTCTCAATCAACTTCCTCTTGACTGCCTTTTTATTTATTTTTGTATTTTACTATACTTACTGGTTTGCCTCTCCTTGTTTGTCTACTGTTAGAGTTTATTGAAGGATAAATGTGTTTTCATAATGTGTTCTCATAAATATGTTACAAGAGACTTGTAGTCAGAAAAGAGGAACAGAGAATAGTCTGTTCCGTGGACCATACACACACACACCCACCCACATGACTGCGAGTCACAAGACTCCCATTGACAAATAAGGCGTTGGTCATAACCACTTCCTCATGTATGATATGTAACTGTATTGTTGAAATAAAAGGACTGCACTGAGAGAAGGCGAGTAGAGTTGGTTAAGGAGTGGACATTGCATGTCACTCGCCGATTCTCCTTGCAGCAAGTAAACTTGAAACTCGAGTACTGTTATCTCTGTTCACTGGATCTGGTATATTGAACCGAGCTGGGGTTTTACCCTTACAAAGTAATATAGATACCCCACATTAATTGGTCCTTCGAGCCGGAGTTCCAACACATCGTGACGGGAAGGAGGAAGGAGACGACACGCCGTAGTCTGTCGACAGCCGGGATCATCAGCCGACCCAGAGAAAGACCCGGGACGCAGAATTCGTGGCCGGGCCGGTGCTTATATGTCCAACCTCCCTCATCCTAGGCACGATTGACGGAATCCAACCGGACCAGTGACCACAGATAATGGGTAAGACACGGTTACTCCACCATTAAGGAGGTTGATAAAACGTTGATAGAGAAAGGCTATTCTGCCTAGAAGGAGGATCGACGTGCCTTTGGGTACAATTATGAGTGATTGAGTGAAAGCGGTGTGTAAAAGTGTCACCAGTGGAATCAGCGCACAGAGTGGAAACCTAACGGTGATAACTCTGTGGTCAGTTGAAGTACACGTAGTGGTGAATTAGGAATTAGAAAAATTAAGGGGGAAACCAAGTTATATCCTTTTGAAGAATTAAGAGAAGCAGAAAAATCCTTCGACGGAACAGCATATCAGGGTGACGCTTATCCATTAGTACAAGTGGCCAACCCGCACTATGGAGTTGACGAGGACCGAGAAAGAATGTTAAGAGTGTTCCGCCCATGGACAATGGATGAGTGTAAAAAGGCTTGTGAGGGACTGACTCCATACAAACAGGACCCGGCGCAGTTTGTCCTTGACCATACTGCATTAATAGTGTCATATGGTTTAAATGGACATGAAGTTTTAAGAACCCTTATGACAATCTTTGGCCACGAATGGGCCTGGGTAAAGGGAGATTTCACCGGGTCCTGGCCCAATGGAAACCCCCTGGAACCAGGTCAGCAGGACCTCATCAATGCACTCGCTCCCGTAAATATCTCAATCGAGAGGGTTTTTGCACTGAGACGAGACTTTACTAAAGTCTCAGGGTGTAGACAGGGAGAAAAAGAGTCAGTACAAGATTTCAGAATCAGAATGGAAGATTGTTTCCGTATCCATAGCGGAATTCCACCCAACAATGCTGTTGACTCCCCATATGTGCAGCAGCTGAAACAAAGCCTGATGAATGGGTTCCACCCAGGTATTACTGACTTTATCCGCAAGCATAATGTTAACCATAGGGCATGCGACTTACAAGAGTGCCTAAATTATGCAGAACATGCAGCAACCCAGATCAAAGAAAAAAGACATAAGAAAGCGTCAGCATCAGCTTTCTTCATAGGAGAAGAAGGGGAAGAAAATCAGATTTTCTTTGTGGGACCAGGACAGGGGAGAGGCGGGTTTAACAGAGGACGAGGGAATGGTAGAGGAACAGGCAGAGGCAGAGGAGGAGGCAGAAACACAGAAGGCAAATTCCTCTGCTACAGGTGCGGAAAGGAGGGGCACATGGCGAGAGACTGTGAGGAACAGAGACCACAGAACAAAGAAGGGGGACAAAAGGGACAGTACAAAGACGAAAGACATGGCCCCCCCCTTCACATAACCTACATAGTTATGACAACTGACTAGACGTAGAAAAGGAAGAAGAGGACGTCCACACACATCACATTGACCTTTCTGAAGTATTACTGAATCTGTCAGACAACAGTATTAAACCTACCAGGACAATCGAAATCAATGGGGAAAAATTAGAATTCTTATGTGACAGCGGTGCAGACTCATCAGTAGTGAACAAAGAGGTCCAAAGAATGTGGCCACCAACTGGCACTATGTTTGTAAAATCAGCAAATGGACACATAAATCAGAGGTCGATTTCAAAGCCACTTTTTATGGAAGATAGAAGGTCAGGCCTCCAGGCATCCCTCAAATTTGTGTTCATCTCAAACTGCCCTGTCAATTTGCTAGGGAGAGACGGCATGGAAATGTTAAAAATCAGTGTAGTACCAGTCAAAGGGGGAATGCGAGCAGTAGGGCCCGGAGAAAAGGTGGAAGACCAGTTCTTCCTTCAAAAATCCATAAACACCCCCAACTACTACTGGTCACTAGACATGCCACAACCTGACGTGACAAACACAGGTGAACACCTGTTAACACTATTCACCCCACAACATGGCCAAGAAGTAATGAAACCTGACGCATTGCACGTTACACTAAAGTACAAGAACACCCCTGGCCCAGACAAAGACTATGATGTGCTCGTGCATCGACTGACACCACAGAGGGTAGTGTTCCACTCGATGTATGCAAACCAACACGGGGATGTTGTAATTGACGCTAGGGTCCCATCAACCACTGCCTTGATAATGGAACCAGGTTCCACGCCACACATATCAGTAGCTAGGGGCCCAGGGACCTCATGGAGAGACTTAGGTTTATTAGTGGCTAGAGGTAGAGGTGACAAAAACGGTTGGCAAACTGGAGGCGGGTTAAAGCGCAAAACTCTAGGATTTACCCTAGTGATGACACCACGCGCCCACCTAGACGACCCTGAACAACAATGATGTATGCTAAGTGAAGAGGCCTTAGAGGTCCTGAAAACGGTGCCGCCATGCGTATGGTCACAAGGAAAATGTGATGTAGGTCGCATGGTGAACGCAAAACCTGTACACGTTAGACCAAAAACTAACCACAGACCCTGAGGGAACATTCAGAATAAACAACAAGATAGTACTCCCTGTTAGTCTCTACAAAACAGCAGCTCATTTGAGTCATGGGCCGTGCCATGTCTCAACAGGAGGGATGGTGACAATAATAAATGAACACTTCCATACATACAACTACATTACATTTTCTAAAAACTTTTGTAGAGCCTGTGTAGTATGTTGCAGACACAATGATCAATGAGCGACCACAGAGAGGAAAGTTCCCTCCACCAACATACCCGTTTCAACACATGCATATGGACTTCATCGAACTAACACCATGCCAAGGGTTCAAATACTGTTTGGTAATGATATGTCCGTTTTCAAAGTGGGTTGAAATATTCCCAGCAAAACATGCAGACGCTATTACCGTAGCAAAAGCCATATGCAAGACAATAATACCAAACAGAGGTATTCCAGAGAAACTGTACAGTGATAATGGTTCCCATTTTGTAAATCAGGTTATTACCAAACTGTCCGAACATATGGGGATAACATTAAACCATTGTGCATATCATCCACAGAGTGCAGGCTTAGTGGAAAGAACAAACGGAACAGTAAAGTTAAGACTAAGGAAAACAATGGAGAAAACAGGAAGACCATGGGTGGAATGTGTGTCTCTAGTAGAAACATGCATGAGAATCACGCCCACGGCAAAAGGGTTGTCTCCCTTTGAGATCATAACAGGAAGGCAATTCAGACTACCAATCACAGACGAGGTGAGGGAGGAGGATGATGCTGAGGCAGAGACTACATTAACTGAATGGATGAGCAGACTCTTCAGAAGCAATGAGATAGCTCGAACAAATAACTTGCCAGACATTTCTACTCCCTTACAGGATACTCGAGTGCAGACTGGTCACCAGGTCCTCGTGAAGGTGATTAAGAGGAAGCATTGGCACTGTCCACGGTGGGACGGTCCCTACACGGTACTGCTGACAACACCGACTGCACTAAAAATCGACCAAAGAACTACGTGGATACATCAGAGCCACTGCAAAAAAGTAATACCTCTCCAACTTAACGACGGATAAGTGGTGGAAGTCCGGCTACAAAGGGCGGTGTTTCATTAGGAAATACTGGTCTCAACCCCGGTGAAGAAAACAACAGAACCACTATCACAAATAGACTATGTTGGGAAAGGTGTTGTTTGTAGTGACCCTGCTGGGTCTGACGCTAATGACAAAAGACAATTGAGTGAGGAATCCTCAACAAAGGAAGAAGTCCATCGAGAGAAAAAATGGTCACTACTCAACGATGTTGCAACAGACAGATAACGGTGACTATACTGACACAGACCCCTCTCAGAAGGACGAATATACTCACCTAACCTCCAATGTGTAAGACTTAAAGCTAGGTTACTGTCTGTCATATGACGAATGGTTCGAAAATGTCAAAAACAAGTGAATTAATTCTGAAAGTAATAAAGACACTGTAACCAGCTAGTAATTATGAAAAACAGGAGGGAATGTTAGAGTTTATTGAAGGATAAATGTGTTTTCATAATGTGTTCTCATAAATATGTTACAAGAGACTTGTAGTCAGAAAAGAGGAACAGAGAATAGTCTGTTCCGTGGACAATACACACACACACACACCCACATGACTGCGAGTCACAAGACTCCCATTGACAAATAAGGCGTTGGTCATAACCACTTCTTCATGCATGATATGTAACTGTATTGTTGAAATAAAAGGACTGCACTGAGAGAAGGCGAGTAGAGTTGGTTAAGGAGTGGACATTGCATGTCAATCGCCGATTCTCCTTGCAGCAAGTAAACTTGAAACTCGAGTACTGTTATCTCTGTTCACTGGGTTTGGTATATTGAACCGAGCTGGGGTTTTACCCTTACAAAGTAATATAGATACCTCACACTACCCTCCCTCATACTGTAAAGCGTCTTTGAGTTGTGAAAAGCGCTATATAAATAAAATGCATTATTATTATTATTATTATAAGGGCCTATCTGACACCTCGTCGTGTGGACGACATTTCCCACCTTCTCCCCATCTTCAGGCTGGACAAGAGTGTGCCTTACATTCAGTTCCTCCGGCTCTTGGGCAGACTGACGGCTGCCTCTGCCAATGTGCCCTTAGGCCTGCTGTCGCTGCGCCCTTTGCAGATGTGGCTGAACAGCCTTCACTCGGACGCCAAGTGGCACAGGCACAGGAAGGTCAGGGTGTGGCACCAGTGCCTTCACTCTCTGTCACGCTGGAGAAACAGGGCCTATCTTCTGATAGGCGTGCCCATGGGCGCCATCCCATCCCGCAGGGAGACTGTCACTGTAGATGCATGTCTCTCAGGGTGGGGCGTGGAGTGGTAGGGCAGGACTGTTCAGGGTCTGTGGTCCGCCCAGGAAGGTGCATATCACATCAAAGTGCTAGAGCTTCGCGCTGTGCTGCTTGCGCTCAGGCACTTTTTACCCCAACTGACGGACAGGCATGTGCTTGTTTGTTCGGACAACATGTCCGCGGTTTCCCAGATCAACCACCAGGGGGGCACCAGGTCCGCACAGCTGCTCCGGGTTTCACAGAGCCTCTTGTCTTGGGAGTCTCCCCGCTTGGCCAGCCTGCGAGCAGTCTTTCTACCAGGAGACCGAAATCAGGTGGCAGATTTCCTCTCTCGGCACAAACTTCCACCAGGGGAGTGGAGGCTTCACCCAGAAGTGGTGGAGACAATCTGGAGTCTTTTCGGCAGGGCCGAGGTGGACCTCTTTGCCTCGGAAGAGTCGAGGCACTGCCCCCTCTGGTTCTCCTGGACAGAGATGACCAGCCCAATGGGGCAGGACGCTCTGGCACAAGACTGGCCAGACAGTCTCCTATACGCCTTCCCGTCGATAGTTACGTCTGTCACTACGGTTCTATGAGTCCCGGATGACCGCCAGAGTTTCCTGTCACTCAGAATTCTTGTGTGCTCGCGAAAAGATTCTGGGAACAGATCGTCTGATGACACTGGCTGATATAGCCGGTGTCACGTGGGTCACAGGTGACTTTGTTGTTATTGGTACTCGTATGGCACATGCGTGCGATGGACATATCCAGTGCTAAAGCACTGCCTCTGGCGGTCATCCGGGACTCATAGAACCGTAGTTACAGACATAACTATCGATTTCAGTCCAACTGCAATCATGATTGCGTTATGAACCAATGAGCTTTTTTCTTAAAAGTTTACCATTAAACTAAAATATACTATAAAATAACTAAATAATAAATTATTATTAACAAACAAAATACAAGAACCTTGTAACCTTGGTTTATCCAGTGGGTTACAATAACAGAATATCATGATAGCTCAGGCAAGCTTCTTGACATATATTGTGCGGTTACTAGTATAAGTGTTCTAATTATTTCATGAGTTCTTCAAAGTATTTATTTTGAAATTAAATAAACACGTAAATGCATATTGTCTGATCTGAAGCACTTAAAATATAAGGTGACTTTAAAAGTCCAAATCGTCTGTTTGGTAAGAGGCGATATGTAATTAACTATAAATTAGATTGTGTACCTAAAGATCACCACCTGTTGGTACAGAAAATAAACTGAAGCTTAGAAAAGTAAAACCATCACATGATGTTCGGCAACATTTTGCAGTTGTTGGTTCTTGACAATAGAATAGTCTTACCTTCCTTAAATAGCTATCTATTCCCCCAAAGATAACAAAGTTGTACCTGTTTTAAAAAAAAGGAAAAGATAAGAATTAACCCCTGAACACAATTCATAGCAACTGTAGCAGCATAACAAAATCTGTTGATGTTTTGTGAAGTCAATGATAGACAATGATATGATTACATATACAAGATATATACAACTAGAGATAAAAATGAACAGATTACATACAGACAGCATGCAGACAAACCTGATGAGCTTGTGGCTGGTGTCAATGTGCACCATAATAATAATAATAATAATAGATTTAATTTGTTAGCGCTTTTACAGGTGCTCAAAGATATAGTGAAGGGAAAAGAAAAGGAAGGAACAACAAATAAATATATAGTTAAAGTTAAAGTCAAATAATACAAAAACAATCACACATTAAAAGCCAGATTGAAGAGGTGAGTTTTTGTAAGTTTTTTGAAGGTGGTGAGGTCAGTGCAGTCTCTGATGGGTTGGGGGAGTGAGTTCCAGAGGGAGGGGGCAGCGACGGAGAAGGCTCTGTCCCCCCAGGTCCGGTGATTGGTGCGGGTGGGGATGGATAGGAGGTTGGCTTCTGATGAGCGGAGGCAGCGGGAAGGGGCGTGGTGGTGCAGCAGGTCTGTGAGGTAGGGGGGGGCCTGATTGTTAAGGGCTTTGTGAGTAATCAGGAGGACTTTGAAGTTGATTCTTTGACGGACGGGGAGCCAGTGGAGATTCTGGAGGACGGGAGTGATGTGGTCTCGGGAGCGGGTGTGGGTGAGGAGGCGGGCAGCAGAGTTCTGGATATATTGGAGTTTATTGAGGAGGTAGATGTACTTATGGTAAGGGACTGTGTATGTTCTCCTCACCACACATCCCATCCGGGTCATCCTGGCGAGCACACCAACACTGTCCACACGATGCATGGATGCATACACCCGTTCCCATTGCACTCTTTGTCCCTTCGCAAGTAGAGCACCTCTGACTACACTGTAGCCAGCATCTGGCATTGTACTTTTTATTGTGGTCATCAATGAATCCAATTCGTCATCAGTGCAGCCACTATATAAAGCAGATATAGAAATTTCATTTTCGGTCGTCCGCCTAAATAGCGTTGCTCGAGACACACTCAGGAGTCTGGCGATGCAACTCAATGGCAGTCCCAGTTCAACCAGATGTGTCAGAGCCTCTACTGACACATTCAATTGTGGACGCCCACGTCCACAGCATTTTTGCAACTCAAGGGTTACAAATGTCTGTTGATTAACTCTCTCTTGCTGGATAAGGCTATTCATGTTAGGGCTGGGTCAAAAGTTCAGGACCTACAATGGCAGAGACCAGATGGATTCAGTCTTTTAACAAAGTTTAATAAAGGAAAAAAGGAGCAACTAAAAAACAATCCACAAAATGAAGGTGGATCTAGTTCACGCTGGTGGCGGTGGCAGGACTCAAGCTGGCTCGAGCAGACACTGGAAAAACAGAGGAAAAAACAAGGTTACTCTTCAACAAAAACAGCAAGAGAAAATCACACTAAGCTAGGATACTACGACGTTCAGCTCTACCGAGTGAGACGGAATTATCTGGCACTGGAGTGTGAACATGACCAGGGTTTTATGGAGGAGTTGATTAGATGAGTACAGGTGCTCCTCATTGTGAACCAGATGCGCCTCCTAACGATCACCACACTGCACAGGAGAGAGAGAGAGAGAAGACAGAGGGGAGGAGGAGAAAGCAAAACACCTAAACCATAACAGTACTCCCCCCCCCTAACGGACGCCTCCTGGCGGCCTTCCTGGCGGCCTTCCTGACGGCCTTCCTGGCGGCCTTTCTGGCGGCCTTCCTGGCATCCTTCCTGGCGGCCTTCCTGGCTTGTCAGGGAATTCCCTATAGAAATCTTCCAGGATGGAGTGGTCCAGGATAAGGGCTTTTGAGATCCAGGACCGTTCTTCAGGACCATATCCCTCCCAGTCCACAAGGTATTGGAAACCCAGACCACGCCGGTGAATGTCCAGCAGCCGGTGTACTGTAAATGCAGGGTGATCATCAATGATCCGGGGAGGTGGGGGGGGGGGGTCAGCCGGAGGAGAGAGTGGACTAGAGACAAAGGGCTTGAGCAGAGACACGTGGAATGAGGGATGTACCTTGAGAGCAGGAGGAAGGCCAAGGCGGACGACACTGGGATTTATGACACGTTCGATTGTATATGGATCAATATACCTTGGGGCCAACTTGCGCGACTCAGTCTGGAGCGGCAGGTCACGAGCAGATAACCAGACCCTTTGGCCGACCTGGTAGTCTGGAGCATGGGTTCGGTGGCGATTTGCCATCCTCTGGTTACGGGCAGCAGTCCGGGTGAGGGCTGCTCGGGCTTCCCGCCAGACTCGGCGAGCACGACGGAGATGGGCCTGGACTGAGGGAACGGTCACTTCCGTCTCCTGGCTGGGGAACAATGGGGGCTGGAAGCCGTTAGAGACCATAAAAGGGGACATACCTGTGGCGGAACTGACCAGGGAGTTATGGGCGTATTCCACCCATGCCAAGTGCGAAGACCAGGAGGCGGGGAGATGAGCAGCGACACAACGTAAGGCTGCCTCCAGGTTCTGGTTGGCCCGCTCTGCCTGGCCATTAGTCTGTGGATGGTAACCCGAGAAGAGACTTGCCGTGGCCCCCAGTGCCTGACAGAATGCCTTCCAAACCCGGGAAGCAAACTGGGGACCCCGATCTGAGACAATGTCCTGGGGAATGCCGTGAAGCCTAAAAACATGGGACACTAGGAGGTATGTCATCTCCAGAGCAGAGGGCAGCTTGGGCAGGGGGACATAATGGACAGACTTAGAGAAACGATCAACAATGGTGAGGATGGTTGTATTACCTTCTGACGGAGGAAGTCCTGTAACGAAATCCACAGCAATGTGCAACCAAGGGCGGTTAGGTATGGGTAAAGGGCGTAGGAGGCCAGCTGGAGCACGGTGAGAGGATTTACTGCGGGCACAGACAGAGCAGGCAGAGACAAAAGCCCTGGTGTCAGCAGACATGGTCGGCCACCAAAACCTCTGCTGGATTAGGGTCAAAGTTCTGTGAAAACCTGGGTGACAGGCAACTTTAGAAGAGTGCCCCCACTGGAGCACTGGAGATCTCACGGAGGAAGATACGAACAGCCGATCGGGAGGACAGGCAGCTGGGGCTCGATCTCCCACCTGGCCGCTCCAACCACACAGGAGGTAGGGATGATGGTATCAATGGAGCTCTCTTCAACAGGGGGTGAAAACTGGCGGGAGAGAGCATCTGGCTTGGTGTTTTTTAATCCAGGGCGGTAAGTCAGAGTGAAATTGAACCTTCCAAGGAACAGTTTCCACCGAGCCTGACGGGAGTTCAACCTGTGAGCAGAACGTAAATAGGACAGGTTCTTGTGATCGGTCCAAATGATAAACGGACATACAGAACCCTCCAACCAGTGTCGCCACTCCTGCAGGGCTAGCATAATGGCTAGAAGTTCCTGATTCCCCACATCATAGTTCCTCTCTGCAGGTGTGAGGCGTCGAGAGAAGTAGGCGCAGGGGTGGAGTCTATGATCCTGGGACGAGCGCTGGGAAAGGATTGCCCCGACACCTAGATCCGAGGCATCAACCTCCACCGCAAATTGGAGTTCTGGATCTGGGTGAATGAGGACAGGAGCGCTGGAAAACAAATCTTTTAGTTTACCAAAAGAGGACTCGACCGCAGGGGACCAGGCAAAAGGCAGTTTGATAGAGGTTAACTGGGTTAGAGGAGCAGCAATATGACTGTAGTTCTTAATGAAACGTCTAGAGAAATTTGCAAACCCAAGGAACCTCTGCAGCTGCTTCCTGGTTGATGGAACCGGCCAGTCCCGAACTGCTTTCACTTTAGCTGGGTCAGGTTTTAACTGCCCCTTTTCAACGATGAAACCCAGGAATTGATGACACATGCTATTGCTACTTTAAATGATTGTGGAACATAGCCTTATAATAAAGACATATGCATAATATTTAATAAAGAAGTGTTAATTAATGGAAAAACTTCCTTTAACAGCTAAAATACACATTGATGGTTTAGAAGAAAGAATCATTGAATTCAATTGTTCAAGGTTTATGGCTGAAAAGCATTCTAATTTACTATCTAGTAGTGTAATATTAGAACTTGTTTGTTCCGGGAGCTGATAACACTATACTGGTCAAAGGCAAGAGGTCATTAATTTTGTTTCTTAGAGTAACAATTGTATCATTAAAAAAAGCACATAAAATCATTACTACTGCGCGCTATGTAGTAATGAAGGCTCAATAGAGCTGTGGCTCTCTGTCAGCCTGGCTACAGTGCTGAAAATAAATGTTGCATTATTCTTATTCTCATCTATTAAAGGGCCCATGTCATGCTTTTCCGGTTATTACCCGTCCCCTTGTGTGTTATGAAGGTTTTTATGCATGTAAACGGTCTGCAGAGTCAAAAACCCTCAAAGTGCACAAATGCTGCCCCAAAACGCCTCATTGGAGATTTCTCATTTTCCATCGTTTACTTCCTGGGTTCTGTGACGTGTGAATACCCACAGGCCACACCCTCTGACAGTATTTCACGAAACAAAGTTTCCCAAACCTTTCAGCGATTCATGCCGGATATGTACAGCGTAGGGCACTGAAGAACGATGCTGTTCCTACTTTGTTTGGACAAGCGGGAGATTCGGGTACACAACCTGTAAGTATTCATTGTTGTTTGTGTATTTATGATGTTTAAAACAAACAAGGTATCTACCACGACTGTTTACATGGGTAAATGTTTTTCAGGCTGCTAAGTTGGGATCGCGGAGAAATGCTCTCCGCAGACCCATGCTCACAGCGTTATAAACCTTTTTATTACTCAATATCAAGCCACACTTATTGTTTTTACTTCGGCTGTGTGTTTGTGTGTGCTCAGGATGAGTTTCGCTTGTTCTCGCTGTATCTCCGACCCGGAAGCCTGTCCACTCCTCGCAGCAGATCGCAGCAACGAGCCTCGCAACTTCCCGACCAATTAGAGCACACTGGGCTCACAAGGAGGGGGGGGGGCGGAGCTCCAAGAAGCCGTTTAGGACACCGCTCTAAACGCTCCTATCGCATCGCTCTAAACGCTCGAGTTTCACCGCAGCTGCCAGCTGTGTTTACTCGCATCATTCAAACAAGACGCGCTGGCTCGGGAGCTACAACTACAACAAAATGAACATATTTTACCGTGATTAAATTGTAATACACGTTTCTAAATGATGCCGAAGTAACAACATATTGTTACCGGTTAGTAAAAACCATGAATTAATGCTTGACAAGTCTGCAGACAAGACGGCAGGCGAAAAACCTTTTAAAATGCTTGTTTTCTGAATGAAGATCGGGTCGACCAGGCTAAGCTAACGTTGTATATGCTCATTCCACACTCGTAACAACGGCCTACAGACATAAATAAACCAGCGACTGTATTCGCCAGGACACAGACAGTCTGTGGTTTGTACTTGTTTAACTTTTGTCCAGTTTCTGAACAGATATGAGGAGCTGTGAGCTCTGTGTGCTAACTGCTAACAGCTAACGGCTGATGTTTTCTGGTTGAACGTCAGTGACGGCATGCTGAGATCCTCACCGCTGACATGGCTTCCGCGAGAACGCGTCACGTGAATTTGACGCTCGAGTTGAAAAAATTGAACTCTCGCGTTTGACGCGGCACCATTCAATCGCCTCAATCGCGTGATTCGCGCCGCGTCCACCGCTTCATGCTCACCGTCGGAGCGAATTTGCGTCTGTCCGCGTCTCTGCATTGACTTTACATGTAATCGTGCCGCCCCCAAACATCGCATCGCGTCCGGTGTGAATGCACCATAATGGTTTATAATCTAGTAACAGTACTTCAAAAGTTACCAATTTTTTTTCGGATAAAGCATGATTATGCGGTTCGACTAATAGTTGCTCAATTTCAATACCATAAATCAGAACAAGGTTGAGAGTGTGATTTTAACAGTGGGTTGGTTTATTTACACTCTGACGGAAACCAATATAATCTAATATAGAGTTAAATGCAACAGTAAGGCTATTTTTATCGTCGTCAACATGAATATTAAAGTCACCTACGATAATTAGGCTACTTTATCTGTTTTAAGTACCAAAGTTGATAAACAACTGAGAGAATTGTGATAAGAACTATGAATAAGGACCTGGTGCATGGTACACTGTAACAAATAAGATTGGCTGCAAAGTTTTCCAGGTCGGATGCATAAAGGCCGCTACACACCAACCTGAGACCAAAAAACGCGTACCGAAGGCGTCCCAACTTTTACGTCCGCTACATCGCCTGCGTCGGCTACGCCGCCCGCCTACGAACACCACGCAAAGACTTCAGTCGACGAGTGGCAATAACTGTCCTTACCAGCAGGCAACGGTAGTGTGTATTCGTCATTCAAAAGAGGCAACAACCGGAAGACAGACTGCGTTATACACCGAGAGAAGAAGAACAGACTGCGTGATATAAACAAACAACAAATAGCGTCTGGGTTCACAAGCTACCCAGCAGTATATCATGTCATTTAAATCAGCTATATCTCTGCCAGTTCCGGAAGTTTGGGTCAAAATCAAAAATCAGGTTATTGTTTATTTGCAAATACAAGGTGAGTGTGGTGCTGGGAGGGAATAAAGGTGTCTAGAGTCAGGGGTTTGAGCCCACCCTCTGTAGTCAACATGTCGAGGAGTCCTTGGCTTGGGCACTGACACTGGATCCCAAAAATAGCTGAAAAATAGCTTGTTTTAAAGTGGACCTATCATGCTATATTTGAATAATATATTGTAGGGCCATACCTATATAAAACATGTCTTTTTTTTCAAAATACCAAACAGATCATGCATTTTAGCCATGCCTCATTTCGCTCTATTTGCTCTTTTTTAGCCCTGTTTTTGCAAGGGCTGAATCTGTGAGAAGTCTTCTTCGCTGCTTTTGTGGCAGACTACAGCGCCACCTACAGGCCTGGCATATGTACTACAGCGTCTCCAGCGCTATCGAACGGCAATAGCCGTGGCTGTCTCCTCCTGATATAGGTGGAGAGTTGCCCATTTAGGCGTAGCTCCTCGTTTCTGACGTCAGAGATATTTCAAATCTGTATCATTCTGTATCAGATCCGTTGCAGCCCCGTTTTTAGAGATTTGGGTATAGAGGAAAAGAGAGGGTTGTGTTTTCTGACACTTGGTGAGTTCCCTGACACACCGGGGACACATATTCATGTATAAAAGACGTACAAAAGTGCATTTTGCATGATAGGTCCCCTTTAAGTATAAGTCGCTTTGGAAAAATAATAATAATAATAAAAATATCCAGTGGGGGAACAATGGCGGCCTCTGAGTCTTTAACACCTGTGTACCTACTCCTTTAGTCGACTCAGCTTCATGGAGGACTAGATTATTCCTCTATTAGTGATTAAAAGCACTAAATATCCTCCTTATCTTTCTTACAGTGCAGACGCTTTTCTGCTTGCTCTTGCCTCTGCTTACTTTTTATGCTGATTTTCCTATTCTTATTCTCTGAAAACTTCGAGCAGCGGCTCCTGGACATTAACTTATCACTGGGACAGTTCATCTTCGTAAATAGACGGAGGGTTTCAGCCATATTTCAACATTTTTACGACGACGTCAGTCTTACAATAGCGTGGCCTAGCAACAGCTAAAGCCTGGTAGGCTACTGCTATTTAGCTTAAGCTAGTTGGTAGCAAAATGCCTCCGTTCTCTACAGATGACTTCCAGAAACTTATACAGAAGATGGCTGTGTTGGAAATGAAAATGCAACGGTTGGAAGTTAACGTGGAATTGAATGGACTATGTCGTGGGAATGACACGACTTTACCAGTGTTGCAAAGTAATGGAGAAGGGTATGCTAACTCACAGCTAGTTAGCAGCTACAAGGATTCCAAGCAACAGGAGGGCTGTGTACCGGGTAATAAATCTACAAGTGATAGTCCTCCCTGGAACTCTCTGGGTGCAAAGCCTAAGAGTAAATCACTTCCATGGGATTTGGGAGGACGGATAACAGGCAGAGCCCAGAGCTCCGAAATCTGTGATGCGACCGGCTGGCCTGCATTGTTATCACCCAGGAAGAGCGCCTCTTCAACCCCTATTCATACTAGGAAACAGCAGTGGACAGCTGCTAAAGGGAGAATTACAAACAATCCTCCTAAACCACCAAGTGTGCCAATCCAGAACAGATACGCTCCGCTGACCGAGAACCGGAGATCTGATGACCTGGATAACCTGTCCTCTTCACGCAGCAGGGTAAGGACCAATAGCTACTCCAAAAGTAAAAGGCTAGAGGGAAAGCTAACGACTGGGCCTGAAACTCTGATTGTGGGTGACTCTGCTGTAAGAGATGTAAAAGGTCTGTGTAATAAGAACAACACCAAAGTACTCTGTTTTCCCAAGGATGTGGTCTCTGACTTGGCTGAGAAGATCCTGCATATTGGGGCTGAACATCCGATTGTGAAGAATGTGGTACTGCACATTGGAACAAATGATGTTATGAAACAACAGTCAGAAGTGCTGAAAGAAGACTTTAAATGTTTGTTGGAAACTGCCAGCTCTCTAAATGCAGATGTGTTCATCAGTGGCCCTCTACCGCCAGTCAGAAGAGGAGTGGAGAGATTCAGCAGATTGTTTGCACTGAACACCTGGCTTTCAACGGCCTGTACTGACCATTCTGTTCATTTTATTGACAATTTTAACTTTTTCTGGGATCGCAGACATCTTTTCAAGGCAAATGGAGTTTGCCTGAACAAGTCAGGAGTGAAATTGTTTATCTCTAACATATTCAACTGCCTGCGTCATCAATCTGTTCCCTCTGCCAAGGACAAGCGGCAAGAGGAATCAAAACACGAGAAAGACACAACACATCACGCAGAAAACCCTGAAGAATTATCACTGCACCCGCCTGAGGAATGTTCTGATTATGGGAGACATATGAGACACATGGAGGAGTCTCCACTGCCCCCCCCCCCCCCTGTCAACGCCTTTGAGGATACTCCGTTCACCCTTTCACCCTCGCCCACCCTCCTGGAGATCGATGAACACACAAAGGAGATACAGAGGGTTGGCACCGATTCCTTCCTGGAGTTCAAAGACCAAACGAAGGCGATACGCAGGGCTGGCACCATGTCCTTTACCCCCGCTCCTCAACGACGCCCACCAAAATCACCGCGGAGACGCGCACCATCTCCCCCGTCCTCATCACCGCGCCTACGTCAACCACCTCTCCCTCCTGGCAGCATGTCCTCTACCCCCGCACCATCTAGCCCGTCTCCATCACCGTGCCAACGTCGACCACCTCCCCTCCCTTCGAGGGGGCTTCTGCAGTCTCCGAAGCCTGATAAGGATGTGTGTGTACAAAACACAACAAACTCTTACTGATATGTGATGGGTCCAGGCTCAAGGGCGTATGGCACTCTCAACTCTTTCCAGGACATGTCGGGGCCCTGCCTGCCAGTAGCTTTGCCGATATCTGTGTTGATAGGTAATAGATTAAGAGCGGTGAATCATAGAAACAGGAAGCGCTCAAACGTTTGTGAGTGTATCTAATTTAGCAGTGATTCCATGTCAGCCACAGCTTGTTACAAAAAACATTACTGATAGTGTGTTTAACAAACTTAAACTAGCTTTATTAAATGTCAGGTCTTTGGCAGGAAAAACATTTTTAATCAATGATTTAATCACTGAGCACAATCTCGATTTTATGTTTTTAACAGAAACTTGGATTGAACAAAATAACAGTGCAGCTGTTCTTATCGAATCAACCCCTCCCAACTTTAGTTTTATGAGTCAGGAAAGAATGCATAAGAAAGGGGGTGGAGTTGCTATTCTGTTCAATGATTCCCTTCAATGCAGGAAGACATCGTATGGAAACTTTGATTCTTTTGAATATGTGGCCCTTCGGCTGAAATGCTCCTCTCGAGCTCTGTTCCTAAATATCTATAGACCACCCAAATACTGTGCAAGCTTTTTTGATGACTTTACTGAACTGCTGTCTATAGTGTGTATTGACTTTGACCGTCTAGTCATTGTTGGTGATTTTAACATCCATGTTGACAACCCCCAGGACAGAGGGGCTAAAGAACTGTTTTGTGTTCTTGATAGCTATGGACTGACTCAGCATGTGACGGAGCCCACGCACAATAAGGGGCACACTCTGGACTTAATTATCTCAAAGGGTCTGAATATCTCTAAGGTTGTGGTGACTGATGTTGCACTCTCTGACCATTCCTGTGTTTTCTTTGAGAGCTCTATTTCTGTTCACAAAAATGTTCAAAAAGAGGTAACCACAAAGCGATATTTAACTGAAAATACTAGGGAAATGTTTACTCAGAATTTCTCTTCCACACTTGCCCCTGCCAACATCTCAGTAAATGAGCTAGTAGATCATTTTAATTCAAAAATTAAAAATGTTATAGATGCCATTGCTCCAACTAAGGTAAAGGAAGTGTCTGGCAAGAAAATATCTCCATGGAGAAAGGCCATGACCGTGAAAACAGAAAAAAGAGAATGTCGAAAAGCTGAACGCAGGTGGCGAAAAACAAATCTCCAGGTTCACTTTGAAATCTATAAAGAGAGACTTGGCCTTTATAATTTGGAATTGAAAAACGCACGACAATCGTTCTTCTCTGACATCATTACCAAAAACAAAAACAACGCACGTGCCTTGTTTGCTACCGTCGACAGACTAACTAACCCCCCAGTGTCAGTAGCCTCTGAATTTCTATCCACCAGGGCGTGCAATGATTTTGCCTCCTTTTTCACTGACAAAATTCAGAAAATCAGACAAGCAGTCAGTGCCTCTGCATCAGGAACAGCAAATGTGTTGTCTCTGTGTCCACTTAACATCAATTCAGACATCATGACACAATTCCATCAGATTAATGATAAAAACCTAGAGGACATTATTCAACTTCTGAAATCCTCCTCTTGCTGCCTTGATATTATTCCAACAGGATTTTTCAAAGATGTTTTGCCTTGCATGGCCTCAGATCTACTTCATATAGTAAACAAATCTCTTCACTCAGGTATTTTTCCACAGGCCCTGAAAACTGCAGTCATTAAACCGCTCTTAAAAAAGAATAATCTAGATGCTTCAGTAATGAACAATTACAGGCCCATATCAAACCTCCCATTTCTAGGTAAAATCATTGAAAAAGTTGTTTTTCAACAGTTGAGTAATTTCTTGCATTTAAATAACTGTTTTGATGTGTTCCAGTCAGGCTTTCGTCCAAACCACAGCACTGAGACTGCTCTTGTAAAGGTCTTTAATGACATCCACTTAAACACAGACAGTGGCAGAACTTCAGTGTTAGTATTATTAGATCTCAGTGCTGCGTTTGACACTGTTGTAAATACACATCTGAGTTGACAAATATGACATGTGGGGTTCCTCAAGGCTCCATCTTGGGGCCTCTTCTCTTTAACATCTACATGCTACCACTGGCTCAGATAATGAAGAACAACAAAATAAGTTACCATAGCTATGCAGATGACACACAAATTTACGTAACAATTTCACCAGGAGACTATGCTCCAATTCAAACACTGAGTAAGTGCATTGAACAAATCAATGACTGGATGTGTCAGAACTTTCTCCAATTAAACAAAGATAAAACTGAGGTAATGGTTTTTGGAGCCAAGGCAGAACGTATAAAAGTTAGCGCTGAGCTTCAGTGTGCAATGTTCAAAACAACAGATAAAGCCAGAAATCTAGGTGTAGTCATGGACTCTGACCTGAGTTTCAACAGTCACATTAAAACTGTTACTAAATCAGCCTACTATCACCTAAAGAATATATCTAGGATTAAAAGACTAATGTCACAGCAGGATTTGGAAAAACTTGTCCATGCTTTTATCTTCAGTAGACTCGACTACTGCAATGGTGTCTTCACAGGTCTCACTAAAAAATCTATTAGGAAGCTGCAGCTAATTCAGAACGCTGCTGCTCGAGTCCTCACTAACACTAAGAAAGTGGATCACATCACTCCAGTTCTGAAGTCTTTACATTGGCTTCCTGTGTGTCAAAGAATAGATTTCAAAATACTGCTGCTGGTTTATAAAGCACTGAATGGTTTAGGCCCAAAATACATTTCTGACCTCCTGCTAAATTATGAACCATCCAGATCTCTCAGGTCTTCAGGGACTGGTCAGCTTTCTGTCCCCAGAGTCAGAACTAAACATGGAGAAGCAGCGTTCAGTTATTATGCTCCAAATATCTGGAACAAACTCCCAGAAACCTGCAGGTCCGCTGCAACTCTTACTACTTTTAAATCCAGGCTGAAGACTTTTCTTTTTGTCGCTGCTTTTAATTGAACTATTCATATCTTAGACTGCACTGTAACTTTTATCCATGTACTTTTTCTTTTAATGTTTATTTTATTAGCTTTTCTTTTTAATGACTGATTTTAAATGCCATTTTCTTAATCTCTTTCATTTTTTGTAAAGCACTTTGAATTGCCTTGTGTTGGAAAGTGCTATATAAATAAACTTGCCTTGCCTTGCCTTGCCTTGCCTAAAGGGTAATATATTAAAACTAGTACCCGGCCATTAATGGTTATTATTACATCTGTTACCTGTGTATTCGCGGGGTTTCTGGCTGTGGCTATAATCTTGCCTGGTGAGAAACCTCCACTCGCCAGGCTGTGTACTATCTGCAGCCTGAGACCTTGACTGGCTCCTGTCACCAGCACAGATCCACAGTTTTTCAGTTCATGGCACTAGTCATTGCTTACATTACCTGTATAAAACACTGAAATGAATAATACTGTGCCCCACCTGCCCCTAAAGACAAGTCGCCACTGCTCGTGACAAGTATTAGGTTAATCTGCAGTGGTAGTGCAACTCCTCCGGTAGGTGGGGATATGGCTGGGGATATAGAGTCTAGCTTCGATGACAGGTTAGAAACAGTTGGGACATTGAAAGAAAGTTGTTTAAATGACAGTTTCTCAAGATAAATTTGCCAGAACTGAAATTAAACTGTCAAACAGCGTAGCTGAAACACTACATATCAATAGATGTTCATTCTATTTATACTGGTAATGTATTGCTCTAGTCTAGACCAATCGTTTCATATAATCCCCCAACAATTATTTGCGCACAAGATACATTTGATAAACTAAAAACCAAAGGTAAATAATAATAATAATGATAAATGATATTGCTATAGCGCTTTTCTTGAACCCAAATACGCTTAAATACCTGGCTAAACACTTGTTTCACCATACGGCAATTAAAAAAACTAAAACTGTGGACAAATGTCACATCAAAATATTTTAGATTGTGAGTTTTATAAGAACTACCTAAAATAGTGCTTGTAACATTCACAAAACAGTAGATGAGAAACAGCCATTATGGCAGTGGCATAGCTAGCACTGAACCACAGTAAATTAGCTGTTACATTTACCTTTTGTTGCTATTGACATTCAGATTATATATGCTAGATGTAGTCTATCCCATGTGACAATGCCTAATAAAATAGTCAAATCAATAGCTCTTATTTATCATGGTTTGCATAATGTGTGTGATTCATCTTCATCCTTTATTAGATTGCCCAACAAAATGAAAGACGCACTTTCCAAGAAGCAAATATTAACAATATTAAAATAATTAGATTTTCTTAATCCATATACAGTCTGGATTTCATCACATTTTGAGTGGCATCCACTGTATGTGTTTGCATTCAGTTAGTTTTCAAATATTGCAACGAAGACGGAGGTACAGAGATAAGGGTGACAGCACAGCTGATGGAGCTTATGCAGTCAGAGCACACAGATGGTTTCTCTGGCAGCCTCCTAAATCCAGATTTTCTTAAAGCTTCTGGTGTTTGGGAGCAGCAGATATCCCTGGTCTGCTACAGGTCAGTTGATTTGGAATTTGGCTTCTATTCCTCCATTTATAGACACATTACTTTGGCACAGAGCACACATTGCAAATGACGGCTTGGTACAATGTGTGTGCTCCTGAAGCTTGAGGGTGTTAACTGGCTCTCCTAAGCATACACAATAGTGAGGTATTGTCTCAAGGGAAAAATCCACAATAAGTCAATGGCTTATATTGCAGTTGGTCTGTCCAGTAAGCAGTGCAGAGGGACAGGAACAAATATTATATTTCCATGTTCTGCTGCAAAACAGAATGACAAAAGCCATCCCAACAAAATCACAGAATAAGAAGGCTAGATAGTCTACAATCCCTGTCCATCAGAGATAATTTTATACCAGCATTACTTTAACAGCTGCATCAGTGCTATATTGACAACAGTATTCTGTATAAAGTTAGAGCTCCAAAATTAAAAGGCACAGAGGAATTTCTAACATTTAACTATTTAAAAAAAATCTATTATACTTTTTCTTGGTGGTTGTCACATCTTTTAGCTGATTGAACCAAAGTCAAGTGAAATCTGCAGTTTAGAGATGTAACTTATAAAGCATTACACACTCTGTGTAACATTCCACTAAAACTGTAGACCGTTAGGGTCACTCCAGGACGATTTTCGGCAAGTAAAAATGGCAGTATTGATCGTTTTATAGTACTTCCTTCCCCTGCTTCCCTAAAGGATCATCTTTCATATTTTTTCCTGAACCATCCTACCTGGCTTGGTGGTTAGAAAAAAACATTTGGGACTCAAGATGAAAAGATGAAATATGATAATGATAACCCATCATCAATATGTATGCAAACACATGAAAACATAAATAACTTCTGCAACTTCAGTGTTTTAGATTTCAAATACAGTGATCCCAAAATATGACTTGTATAATATGACTTTAAGCCACTGTCGCTTAAGATTTGGTCAATCGTGCTAAGTACATGTTTTATTTGTCAATTATTAGCAACACCATTGATGTTAATGCATTGCATAATGCAGCAGCAAAACACCAGCATAATAGCATGTATTTGCCACACAGGGAAAACAAGAGAAAATGGCTCTATCTGGTGAAAAGAAGGTAAAAGAATAGGCTACAATTTTGAAATTAGGACACCATTTTGTTTGTTGTATTTGATTTCAATAGGGTTTTTTTTAGTCTGAGTTTCTATATTTTGGCTACACCCTTTATTTTAGACTTATTCTAGGAAAAAGAGTTGAACTTTAAAATTTCTTGAAGAAAACCTTGATTCCCTTGAAAAAATGCAAGCCATATCCATGCACAAAGTTAACTGATTAAAATATTCTAAATTAAAGGCAAATATGTATTTATAGACATAAGTGTAAAAGGGTCAGGGTTAGGGTTGCTGTTCTTTACTGACCCCAGGTGGCCGTAATCAGTAGTTGCAGGTTTGCACCACATTTTAACGTGCATATGTGCTGGTATGTGGATATTTAACTATTGAACAGACATATGGGCCTGATGTCTCCCTCTATTTCCAGTTGCCGATTTCAAGCTAAGCTTAGCATCTCCAGGATAAAGTTTAAAAAAAGAAACATTTGAGTTATATCTATCTTTTCGTCAAAATAACTTAACTAAACATATTTCCCAAATATCAAACACATTCCTATTTAAAAGTGAATATTGACACAGCAATAAAACTCACTTTTAGTGAGTCAGTAAGCTCATCAGAGAAATAGACTGTGATGAAGTGAGAAAATCGGCTGGAAGAGATATTTGTCCTAGTGACAGACGTTGTTTGGCCAACCTGCTATTTATAATCATTTGAATCATTCAGACCAAATGCTGCATGATTTTTATTTCACAAATTGTACATGAAGTGTTTCTTTGTTCAGTTGCAGTCAAACCAGCTACAGCATGAATTTTATTTTGTCTTGCAGAGCTGCAGCCAAGAGAGATAACATTGTCATTCAGAAGCAAGACTGTAGAACAGTCAATGTATTTGCCTTCATTAACTTCTATTTGTTTATGAATGTGTGTTCTGCTTCGTTGTATGTTTGTCTGTGTGTGTGCACATAACTGTCATCAGTGTGCGTGTGCCTGGGTGTGTGGGATACACAATAATCTAGGTTAGAACATCCATTTTCAATCACTTATTTAATTCACATGAGCTATATTTAAAGAGATCATAAATAAAATAACAGGGTTCCTTTCATCAATGAATAAATCATGGCCGTTATCCTCTTATATTCATATTCTCTTCTCTCTTTCTCCCCTGCACCCGCTGCCTCAGGTCTTTATCACATTGGTTTATCACAGTGGGCTAGATGTATGATTAAGTGTGTTTACACGTGTAACCATATCCTTTGGGGATTCGGTCGACTCAGCTATTCACTTATTGAGTTTGCTCGCGTAAATACTGTTTACAATAACCCCATCATGTGGACCCCTGAACACGATTCAAGATTCAATACAATTTAATGTTCCAAGAAATATTCAGTCTGCCAGAACGGAAGACAAAATAGTGCAAATCAGAAAAAAGACGTATCAGCAGAAAAATAAAGTACTCTGAAAGAGAATGCCCTCACCAAACTATTTTTTTTAAATCTCTTGTCCAAATGGAGAATTAAAAGATTGTAGGATATTAATACATGCGATTCTGATTTAAAAAACGATTAGGTCTACAAGGATGCATGTGTACTGTTCTTTTCTGAATGTTCAACATCACACAAGGTTGTACAGGAGAGACCAACAGTAATCTCAACTTCACCACAAACAAACCCCATCTGTCGTTGAAGACCCAGACATGCCCTGGGGGAAAAATGTCCTGGGTGTCTTTAGTGTGTTTGGAGTGTCCAACTATTCTATGCAAATTCTAAATATTGTGTGTGATTTTCCATTCCCAATGGCAAAGAGTTAAAGAAAAAAGTTTGCTTGCATTGTTTTCATTACATGTGTTGTCCACTCATCTACATTATTATATCTCTGGTTCTGGCACGTTCGATTGTTAGAGACCAGTTTCTGTTAATACCTGACCACAAGTAGTAAACTGTACCATTCTGTAAAGAAATACCGTGAATTTTCAAAAGTTGGAAAACAGCTGTTGGTCTTAGAATATGTGTCCTTTGGTGTCATGTTGACATCTTACAAAGCTAGACAACCTCTCAAGTCTATATGTTCAAGTGCAGATTAAGTGCCTGTACTTTGAACTCTAAGCTACTTGATTATCTACCGGAATGTGTATATCTTTAATCATTTTTATTTTACTTGAAATACTATGTGCAAGCCTTTTGTTTATATAAAAGTGTTCTATTTTCGTTGTCTATATCTATACTTTGGTGTAAAAACGTAAATGTCCCCCTTAAAGGAATTCTGATTCTGTTATGTCATTTGTGCTAACACAACATTCAAAAGCCTGTTGGTGGCGCTAAAGGGAAAGGCACTGAAAAACTAATGTCATTAGGATTCATCACGGGAACCATTAATGTATGCACCCTATTTCATGGCAATCCATCCAATAACCATTGAGATGCATAAATCTGGTTCAAGGTTGTGGATTGACCGCAGATTATAATGGAATTCTCTATTCTTGATATTATTCTGCTAATATCATTGCTCTTTTGTCAGTATAACATGTTGTACAGTACATCATAAGACAGGAGAGAACATTTATGACAAAAAACCTAAACTTTTCATCAATGAATGTCACTTTACAATGAACTACTTGCTTATTGTGTCAAAATAGCATGTATTAAGATATATATATATATATATATATATATATATATATATAAGCTGTTTTTGTCTAATAAAAGTATGGTATGTCTTTTTGATTAATCATTTTCCATTTTGAGCAGATTTTTTGCTAAAGAACAGAGTTCATCCTGCATCTGTTTGAGATGAGTCTGATTTAAAATGTAAAATGTACTCCCAGATGGTAGCAGAAGGCAGTGCTTAGTATACTGCATTCAGGGATTCAAGATGCTTCTTGCCTTCTGCGGAGCCTTTATTTCAGACGCAATCCTGTGCAGGTCACCACTCATAGTTTATTGTCTTCCTAGAAGGCTGGAGCAAGTGAGAATAATTTATGAGAGATCCGCAGCAGCAAGAGACTATTTTAGGAAGTAAGAGTACATTTTCCTGCTGATGCAGAAGGTACAGAACATGTGGTTTCTTTATTTTTGGATTACTGACACAATACTGTTGGAAATGAGGTCTATCTAGTTTGGCACTGAGGAATTGTTCAATCTCTTAATGACTGTAAATTCAGCGAAAAGTTTAATTAGACGTGTCTTCTTTCTCAAATCTATCAGCAGTCCCCCCCCTTTTTTTAATGACGTACAGTTTGTACAAAATTATTCTCACACCAATGCACCCACTCCCTAAAAGGTCCCATGTCATGCTTTTCCGGTTATTACCCGTCCCCTTGTGTGTTATGAAGGTTTTTATGCATGTAAACGGTGTGCAGAGTCAAAACCCTCAAAGTACACCATGTAGCGAGTAAAACTCTAACACAGAAAATACCTCCCCAAAACGCCTCGTTGGAGATACGTCATTGTCCATTTGATTCTTCCGGGTACGCATGATGTCATCCGTACCCGGAACGAAATGGACCAATCCGTGGAGCCGTTACGTTACGTCCGCGTAGCCGTTACGTTACGTCCACGGAGCCGTTACGTTAAGCCCCCGCTGATTGGTCCAAATTGACCAATCCACGGACTTCCTCACACACTCAGTGCAGACAGCTCTGCTGATTTCTCCTCCCTGGCCAACACACTCTCACTCCATAATCGTCCAGGAGGGACGTTTGGTCAGTGTCCGTGGCGTGCAGTTGTGACGCTCCTAGGCTCCTTCAGCTTCATAAAGGGACGCAAATAGCTTTCAACTGATTGCAATGTATTCCCATCTGCGGCGGGATTTGACGCTCATGGAAGCACGGCATTCGTTTGTGTCGGCTGCCCTTAAAGGCAATGTGAGCGTCCATTCTCATTGGATAACGGAGAATTGTACACCCGGAAGTAAGTATTCCCCTTACTGTCGATTGATTTTACAGTGATATCTGCACTACTCATCGACTAACGAAAACGGCCGATTTCGGCCTGGTGTGTCAAGGCCTTTATAGGTCACCATAGCCAATGGTGGAAGCAATTCAGATATTTTGGAACAGTGAAAGTTATGATACCCAAGGGTAGAAATAAATATTAGCTTAAAAATGTACCAAAGTATTCATAATTCACAATAACTTTAACAATACAGTAACACCCTCACTACAAATGCCAGGGTTTTGCTGCTACAAACTTATTTGGTCCAATATCTTATAGAGGCTAGCCTTAGCAAAACTTTGCTACATTCTCGCTTCACAGACTTTGACTTAAAATAACTATAGTTCTATTTCGGCCCTACTGACCGCCAGAGGCGGTGCTTTTCTGGATATGCACAGTTCGAGTACCTAATAACAACAAAGTCACTCTGTGACCCACGTGACGACGGCTACATAGGCCGGCGTCATTAGCGGATCTGTTCCTTTTCATCTTCTCGCTTCACAGGAGTACCGTGGTTGAATTTTTGCAACCTACAAGCGTTCGTTGGAACGTTAGATCTAAGGATTTCACCGCTTACAGGCGGCTGAGTGCAGTTTCGCGACTATTCCAGTCGCGATTTCTGTCTTGTTTACTATTTGGCTTTAACTTTTTTGGTAACGGCAGCGTTTCCGCTCCCTCTCCCAGGAGTTGCCCTTGCTGTGCTATTTTGTACTTCTGCTGACCGTGGCGTTGTGCCAAGCTATAATTAGCATTTTGAGTTTCCAGCTTTAGCTGTGTTTCCTTGTTTATTAGTTAGCAGTAGCGTGGCTCAGCCTAACTGTGTCCTGTCGCGCAGCCACTTGGTTTACGCTGGATTAAGCCGGGATTATCCGTGCTGTTTTTTCTTTAGAGGCCAGTTCTGGTCTTAGCCTGTGTTGACGTTTAACTTCGTTATTATCCCAACCAGTGAAGGCAGTGTTTTCGCCCCCACTCCTGGTGAGCGTGTTGCCTGATTGTTAGCAGCAACCGCCCGGCTAAACTGTCCTCT
This sequence comes from Gymnodraco acuticeps, assembly GCF_902827175.1. NCBI lineage: Eukaryota > Metazoa > Chordata > Actinopteri > Perciformes > Bathydraconidae > Gymnodraco > Gymnodraco acuticeps. The sequence continues at coordinate 1,807,943 of NW_022992216.1, read as the reverse complement.
TGAGTTTCTTTATTTTATTTTTATTTCAGCTAGGTGAAGGCAGTGCTCTCGCTCCCGTTACTGGTAACGTGGGTGTAGGACATTTACATCCCCTTTTGTGTTCGGCGAGTAGGAGCATTGCTCTACTCTTCCCGTTCAGCAGGTAGCTGGTGAAGGCTGTGTCCTCGCACCCGCATCTGGCCAGCTGCATAATGGCTCATTCATGTAGCTCCTGTATAGCTCCCCTTGAGCCCGTGGACGGCCATGACCGCTGCCCCTCTTGCCTTGGTCTCGAGCATTTGAGGGAGGGTCTCACGCAGAATGCCTGAATGAACTGTATGCCTCGGCTGCTCAGAGTAGCTAGAGTTGCAGAGGTGGGGCGTTTGGCAGCAGCCAACGGACACCGCTCCTCATCACATCTTCCTCCAGAGCAGTTTAGCCGTTCCCGGCTAAACGAGGGAACGATGGCTATGGGGTCATCCCCCAATAGGAGGTCTAGAAACAGGCTGTCCTCTAAGGTGGATCAGTTAGCTGCCGATATGAGCATGATGAAGACGCTCCTCTTGGCCTTTCAGCCAGGGGCCGGTATAGGGGCTACTAGCTTGCCACCCGCCCCTCCCACGATTGCCGCACATCCACATGATGATGTCATGTCACTAGTGGCTTCGGCTAACCTCTTCAACGAAGAGGTGGAGGACGAGGCCCCGCTCACCCCTGAGGGGGCTTCCCACTCCTCTGCTCAGGGTTCTCTGCAGGGCACGGAGGATGCCTCCATGGCGGCCATTATTCGTGCTACCCTGGCACACTTGCAGCTCCCGGTTCTGCAGGCCGACCCGGCTCAGGCTAGCGCCTTCTTCAGGCGTAACCCTGCCACTGTCCCCCTCACTGTTCCTACTTCAGAGGAGTACCTGAGGGAGCTCCATAAATGCTGGAGAGACACCAAGGCCCTCTCCCACTCTGGCTCTGATGCCCGGACCTTGGCTGCCATGCAAGATCCGGCGAGTGTGGGGCTGGGTCGCATGCCACCCATTGAGCCCACCATCGCCTCCCTGATTCTGGCTCCTGATGAGGCTCTAAGGCCTAATGCCAGGAGCCTCAGTGCAGGCTCACAGACGAACTGCTCTATAAGGCCTACGACGCAGCGGCACGCATGGGTCGTATCGGGAGCTCCCTCTCCCATTTAATGCTGGCCGTCTCCACCTCTCTGCGGCAGGCTCCGGCTGAGACTTCTTTGCTGGGCCTCAGTGATGCATCACTGCAGGCCTTTGCTTTAATGACTAGGAAACTGGGGCAAGTTATGTCCTTACTGGTGCAGACTCACCGCCAGGTTTAGCTGGCGCATTCTCCTCTAATGGAGACATGTAGGAGAGTCATCCGTAGCGTGCCAGTTGAGCCAGGGGAGCTGTTTGGGGCAGCTGCCCTGGAGGCACTGGAGCATGCTGCCCAAGCTAGGTAGACCAGGCAGCAGCGCTTGGGTCTTCATAGGCCTGTGCCCACTCCCAGCAGGCCCAGGGGCCCCTCTAGCAGACGCACTCAGCCACCAGCTTACAGCGGTGGTTTGCGGAGGTCCCAGCGGCCCACTCAAACCGCCTCCCAGTGAGTTTCGGGCCCCCGATCGCCGGCCTTCTATGCAGCCTCGTACCTCAGCGCCTTACCGGCACCCCCCAAGGGGCTCCAGAGGCCCTGAAGCTCCGGGGCCGGTCGTCGGCTGCTTTTCCCAGAAGCAGCTCAGCTACTGGGCTGCCTGTACTTCCGACCCCTGGGTAGTTTCCACCCTAACCCGGGGATACGAATTACAGTTCCGATGCCGGCCCCTAGAGGATGGATAACTCTTGGGCCAGAGCTAAGGCCTTCGCCGTGTCGCTGACAACTGTCTTTCTGACCCGGCCGAAGGCCTTAGCTCTGGTCCAAGAGTTATCTGTCCTCTTGGCCAAGGGCACAATCGAGCAAGTAGACCCTCTGCTTCAGTCCGGGGGGTTCTACTCGGCGTACTTTCTTGTGACCAAGAAAGTCTGCGGATTCCGCCCAGTTCTGGACCTCAGAGGACTCCTGATTCCTGAAGGTGCTGCCCTTTCATATGCTAATCACAGCAGACACCCTTTGTGTTGTCACACAGGGGGAGTGGTTCGCAACCGTGGACTTGAGGGACGCCTACTTGCCGATTGCAACCCATCACCGGAAGTTTCTGAGGTTCGCCTTTCGGGGCCAACACTATCAGTTCCGGGTGCTTCCCTTTGGTCTCTCCCTCTCTCCAAGGGTGTTCACCAGGGTTGTGGCGGCAGCTCTCGCACCCCTCCAAGCGCAGGGTGTGAAGGTCCTGCCGTATCTAGACGACTGGCTGGTCTGCGCGCCATCCCGGCCTCAAGTGGCCCAGGATACGGCGCGCCTCTTGTCTCACGTAGCCCGGTTGGGCCTGAGAATGAACACCGAGAGTTGTCTGGACTCTGCCCAACAGGTCATTTACCTGGGGATGATCCTAGATTCGGTCGCCATGAGGGCCTACCTGACACCTTGTCGTGTGGACGACATTTCCCACCTTCTTCCCATCTTCAGGCTGGGCAAGATGGTGCCTTACATCCAGTTCCTCCGGCTCCTAGGCACACTGTCGGCTGCCTCAGCCGTTGTGCTCTTAGGCCTGCTGTCTTTGCGCCCCATGCAGATGTGGCTGAACAGCCTCCACTTGGACACCAAGTGGCACAGGCACATGAGAGTCAGGGTGTCATAGCGGTGCCTCCACTCTCTGTCACGCTGGGGGGACAGGGCCTATCTTCTGATGGGTGCGCCCATGGGCGCCATCCCGCCGGGAGACTGTCACTGTGGACGCATGTCTCTCTGGGTGGGGTACAGTGTGGCAGGGCAGAACTGCTCAGGGTCAGTGGTCCGCCCAGGATGGTGCGCACTATATCAATATGCTAGAGCTTTGGGCTGTGCTGCTTGCACTCAAGCACTTTTTACCCCATCTGGCGGGCAGGCATGTGCTTGTTCGTTCGGACAGCATGTCCGCCGTTGCCCATATCAACCACCAAGGGGGCACCAGGTCTGTTCAGCTGCTCCGGCTTTCACAGAACCTTGCGTCTCCCCGCCTGACCAGTCTGCGGGTAGCCTTTTTACCAGGAGACCGAAATCAGGTTGCGGATTTCCTCTCTCGGCACAAACCTCCACCGTGGGAGTGGAGACTTCATCCAGACGTGGTGGAGTCAGGTGGACCTCTTCGCCTCGGAAGAATCGAGGCACTGCCCCCTCTGGCAGACAGTCTCCTGTATGCCTTCCCACCACTGCCTCTGATATTGTAGACGCTTCACAGGGTTCTTACTCAGGGGCATAGGCTCCTTCTGGTCGCCCCCCGCTGGCCGGGGAGAGTTTGGTTCCCACTGCTGTGCAGTCTCTGCTGCAGCCCACCATGGCGTCTCCCCGACAGGAAGGACCTTCTGTCATAGCTCGGGGGTCAGATCTGGCATCCCGACCCTCACCGCCTTCAGCTCTGGGCCTGGCCTCTGAGGGGCCAAACCCACTGTTGAGTGATTTCACGGCATCTGTCAGGGAAACTATCCTGAATGCCAGAGCACCAACCACTCGAGCACAGTACGAGTGCAAATGGAAGCTCTTCTCCTACTGGTGTTCGGGTAAGGCAGAGAATCCGGAGCATTGCTTTGTGGCCACCATTTTAGAGTTTCTGCAGTCCCTTCTGGATAGTGGTCGTTCTCACTCTACTTTGAAGGTCTATATGGCTGCTATATCTGCCCAACATGTGGGAGTCGCCGGCGCCACAGTGGGGCGCCACAGGTTGTTGTCCCTCTTCCTGAGAGGGGCTTTACGGCAGTGTCCCCTTAGCACCCAGAGGGCTCCGGCGTGGGACCTGCCCCTAATGCTGGATGCCCTGTCATCTCCTCCCTTCGAGCCCCTGGCCCAGGTAGGGCTTAAGTGGCTGTCCTTGAAGGCAGCATTTCTGCTTGCCATAACCTCAGGGAAACGAGTTGGAGAGCTACATGCCCTCTCCGTGAGCGATACATGTCTGAGGTGGAACTCCGATGACTCGGGTGTTGCCCTCTGGCCGAACGTGGCGTTCCTGCCCAAGGTGCTTCCACTAGCCCACTCCAATCAGCCTATCCAGCTGGCGCGCTTTAACGTCCCACAGGAGAGCGACACGCCTGAGTTGCTGTGCGTGCCCTAGAGGCGTATATTGGTGCTACGGCCCGTATACGACGGTCAGAGCAGCTCTTCATTTGCCTTGGCGGCACGAGAAAGGGTTGTGCTCTCTCCAAGCAGCGGCTGTCCCACTGGGTTGTGGATACCATCTCACATGCCTATGGGGCCAGTGGCTGCCCCCCGCCATCAGGGGTGAGATGTCACTCTACAAGGAGCATCTCGACGTCTTGGGCTGCCCTGAGAGGGGTGCCCCTGGAGACCATCTGCGCTGTGGCGTTGTGGGCATCGTCTGGCACATTCTCCAGGTTCTACCGGGTCAATGTTGCCACTCCCCATCCTTTGGGCGTGGTCCTGTTGCCGAGCTCCGTTGCTTCCAGCTAGGTAAGCAAGTGTTCGGATTCTTCATGACATGGTTGGTATAAGTCCTCCAGTGCTAAAGCACCGCCTCTGGTGGTCAGTAGGGACGAAATAGACGAAAGTAGGGCTGTAACTACGGTTCTATGAGTCCCAGATGACTGCCAGAGTTTCCTGTCACTCAGAATTATTGTGTGCTCGCGAGAAGATTCTGGTAACCGATCCGCTAATGACGCCGGCCAATGTAGCCGTCGTCACGTGGGTCACAGGTGACTTTGTTGTTATTAGGTACTTGAACTGCGCATGCATGCGATGGACATATCCAGTGCTAAAGCACCGCCTCTGGCGGTCATCCGGGACTCATAGAACCGTAGTTACAGCCGTAACTATCGTTTTTTTATAATTGCTCAATGGCTGTACTAGAATCCGGAGTTTTGCTGATAAAGCGTTACTAGCTTGTATGATTAGCTTAGCTTAAAGTGGCTAATGTTAGCAAACTAAAAAGACATATTTCTTTGTAGCCCCTTACTGCTCTTTTAGGCAGCTAGCTAACTTTTTCACTCTTCGCTTGTGGAACACTTGGGCATCACAAAATGTAACAGTCTTACTTTAAACAATAGTAGAACTTAGGATCTCTTATCAGCTAAAGTCATATTGCAACTTTGTTCACAATTTTCTTGAGCAGCTGCATGTCATATAAAGATTTAAACACTTCTGATTAATTGATGTGGGTTTGCACAAGCCCCACATTGAGATGGGAGCCTTTGTGCTTGCTGTATTATTTAGATGGCTTTAAAAGCATGTCAACTCAATTACAGGGTTTTTTATGAGAAAGATCATGTCCTGTCCCACTATGTCAGTAGCAACATCTCAGCAGAGGAGCAGGGAATACCTCCCACCCTGCATTCAGCTGGAAAAGATGGAGGCTTACTGCGCACCACTGGAATTTCAGCCCAAAAATATGTTTGCCACTTTGAATCATTGTTTTGTTCTGTAGTTAGATTTTATTACAAGTTTTACAAGCTACTTTCATGTTTCTTTTGACATTTAAATCTTTAGAGACATTTCATTTTGGGGGATTTTGTCTGATCAGACATTCTTCCTTTTAGATTTTGATATTTACTTCAGATATTCATGAGTTTAAAAAAAAGAGGTCAAATTTGCATTCGACCTGGAGAACGACATCATGCTGCATATAAAGCTGTCTGAGTGAGAGCTACAGCGAAACTGCCAGTATTTCTATCATCCTTGTGATTCCAATGCTTACTATGCAATACGTTTCCAGAGAAAGCATTAGAAGTTTTCTCAACAGAGACAAAGCAAGTTGCAGTTTTAGTGCTCTTCCAGACTTACTTTACTATAGCTTTACATTTTACAACATTTCGCTCTTGTTGTAAATGCATCAATCGTTAATCCTTGTTATGCTTACGCTAGTGTATTAAAGGCGATGGAGCAGTTTAAAGCTGGGAGGCCTTGATAAAGAAGGCACGTTTGTATGCAGAAGGTCAGCACAACAGAAAGTCATCAGGAAATATAACTCTGAGTGACACGGTATTTTATGGGCCTGAAACATTCAAACTTAGTCTCCTGAAATGTTCTTCCCATACAACAAAGCTGTATTGTCATTTACGGGAAGTATATTGGTATTTGACATATTACAAATATGGTTCAGTTCGTGTAAAGCCAAAAGTCAGGACTTTAGTATTTTTAGTCAAACCATCATGTTTTACTAAATTTAACCATGTATGTTTTGTGTTCTTTTGTTTTATTTCAATTTACAATGTTAACCACATGTTTAAAACGAAGTGAAGTCCAGAAGATAATCATATCCATTAAGGTATAACCAACACTGGTAGTTTCTCTCAAAATCATAATCATACAATATCACAACTGATTTTATCTTAAGACATTTTATTAATCTTTTCAATTGACAGTATCAGCCAAAAACAAACATTGAAAATGAAAATCATATCATGTTAATGGAACAAGAGGGCTTCAGGACAAACAAAGGAGGATGAATCCATACCAGTTCCATCATAGACTATAAATAAGATGAATTCAAACAGAGCCTCTCTGCTGTTTTGTTTGACTATATATTGTATCTAATGCAAAGTTTAAAGAGCGAGGGAATGGAGCCGGGGTCAAGGTTCAGGTCAAAAATGGGTTTGGGCTTTTGGTCAGGAGATGCAAGTCAGGCACAGCATAGATTGCAGGGATGTTCATGACGTCAGAAATGGAAAGGGACATGGGGGAGAGTTGAGAGGTGAAAAGCTTTTGTAGAAGTTTCAGACAGCTCATGGTCAAGGAGGTCAGGTGGCAGAAGAATGAGGGTTTAAAGAACTGTAGCGTGCTGACAGTGCACTTATTCCTTCTGATTTTGTAACTTTAGGGGGCTTGAGGAGATGAAAGGGGCGGGGGTGTCTGGCATATGAACCTGGTATATGTTGCCAGGCAGCTGGATGTGGGAGTGGTCTCGAGGGAGCGGGGCGGGGCAGGCAGAGAAAATTATACACAACAAGACAGGAGGAAGAATCACACAGTGGGCTCCTTGCAGAGGACAATTTCCAGCTCGCCACGGTAGAGCTTCCCTCCGTCAGACAGGCTCATGATGCTCTGCTTGTAGCCCATCAGGCTCTTAGCATCCACATCCTAAATGACAGAAAGGGGGTTAACAAATAGACAATAAAACAAGCAGTATAGTGATATTGGAGCTAAATTATATTTATGCTAAACCTAAGCTTTCGGGTATTGGACAAAAGCAGGAAATATGTGCTGATAATGGTCATATTTACCAATCTGAATTCTTTTTTTTTCTTTTTTTAAATCAATTGTTGATTGGACTATAACAACAACAAAATGCATCTTGTTTGATCTGATTTCCTGCATGTCTAACCAACCCCTGTCATCTATTACATAAAGGAGAAATTACAAAAAAAATCACTCGATTTCACTCCATGCTAACAAGATTCCTCTTGTCCCGTTTACATTTCCGTTAAAGTCCATGCATTCATCATACCATTGTGCCTTTGGTTTCACCAATATACATTTCCTGAATGCAGTCAATACAATTTGGTGGCATCAATAAAGCTGTTGATTGAAGCTTTTGCACCACTAAGAGAGCAGTCAATTCGTCTTAAGCAGCTTGGTCATGTTTACTACTTCTATTATTGTCACTCTACCATAATCTCATATAATGGAGTTTTAATGAGATGTTTTTTGTTTCTGTTTTGTTTTCCTCTCTTCTGATACATGTTACACTACACCGAATGCACTGGGAGGTCAACAGCTGGGAACACCATGATGATCTTTGAGGAATGGTTTCAGGTGCCACAAGTCAAAAGACGGAAGATTACAGCAGTAGAAGATGCACACAGTATGTGCTGGTATAAAGAATACATGTGAACATTGATCAAAGCCCCCATCTCACCTTCTTGTTTTTCTGGTAAAGGTCTCGTAGCAGGGCATCCAACTCCTGCTCATCAATGTAGCCATTGCCATCCTGAAAGAATGTATAAGAAACATGCAGAACATATTATTTTCATCTCCAAGCATTACGTTTGTGTAATCTAATATTAGATGTTATGTAAAGCGTCTTTGAGCACCAGGATAAACGCTATAAAAATTAAATGTATTGTTATTATTATCATTAATATGGGCATCAAAGTACCATTAGCATTATAACATACATCTATGTACAAGGACCAGATGAACTATGTTTAGTGTTTGTAAAAATGCTTAAAGGCTTAAGAGGAGGTTTTTAAAATAGAAAATAATGTGTATCCACCAAATACATTAAAAACATTTCAGTTAATTGGCAGAACTCAAAATTGTGATGTAAGGATTTAGCAATCTGGTCAAGCATTAGCTTTGGTATGTAAGTAAAGTGAAAAAGTAGTTGTTTTCAACCAGATTTTTCTAGTTTTCATCAAAACATTCTGCATTCCTTCCTAAACAGCGTGCACCAGCTAGATTTAGTGCCCTGCTCTGGTGCTCGACGTCATTCAATATTGTATGGCAACCATCATCAATGCACCAGCCAAATGGCCATTCATGAATTATGATTTAAAAGGACTTCCCATTCTCAACTCTGTAAAGGGGGTTAGCTGTAAAGTCAATATGCTAATTCATGAGTTATGTCTCACAGTAGTGTTTAGTTTATGGCCAAAAAATAAGTCCAAACTGTTGGAAATGTTTCCTTGGCAAGAAAAACAAAACCATGTTCTGTTCATCTGTTCATCTCAAGATGACTTCAGAGCTTTACTTTGGGAAAAGCTCTTTGATGTTTACAGCTAAACTGACTTTGCCAGATCTTGGGAATAAAGTGTGAATTGTATTTATTTCAACACCGGCAACTCTGCAGAGTTGTGTGAAAGCGGAGCAACATCAGGTATCATCTGGTCTTTCTGAGTTGCGTGCCCTCTTTTTTATTTCAGAGACATTTTCAAGACTTGCTAGTGTGCAGCTGACCGGCTACACACTGCCCATTCTCTCAGCACTAGTGACATCCTCTTTGTGTTTCAGCTGCAGGGTCTGAGATCATAACAAAATGATGAAACTAATTACATCCATAAATGGTGGTGCTTTATTCGCAGAGATAGTCTACATGAATGGGCTACAGTGGCTCATCCATAATTGAATATTCAACTCTGTTCTCTGCAAGTGAGCTAGAGAGAGTGCTTGCCATCAGTCCACCCGAGACACTGACAGGGACATGCACGCAACCAACCACCCACTGCTATAAAGGACTGCCCTGTTAACTGAAGTCAATACAGTGACAGGAATTAACAATTACATAGTAATGTTGAGCTTACATGTTCATAATTGACCTTCGGAATACCAGTTTTTTTTTTTTTAAAGGGTATTTTTAGCGCACTGACTTAATGGACATTTGCATGGCCTTCATTGGCAGATGGAAAAAGGGTGTGGCTGAGAAACTTTACAAAAACTGATGAAGCCTGGTTTCTTTCAACTCAAAACACGAGCATTCGTAGAATCCATGGTGGGTTTTTTCTAGTACATTTGGTCCAGTTAAAATAGTTGTATTCTGCATTTTTGCTACACACAATGAATGTTTAAGACAGCATTAGAGAGATTTATTTTTTAACATTTTCAAGTGTTGTTTTATCAATCACTATGACAGTATACAGAAGCATTAGTGTAAGAACTGACCTAGCAAACGAGCTAGCTAAAGCACTGATGCTGCGCCACATCGAGCTAAGTGGTTTAAAATTAAGTCATCCTTTTAATAGCTACCAAACTATATTGTTTGTCCCTCAGTGTGTCAAAAACTCACAACATCATACAAAATAAAAATGTTTTAGTAGATTTGCAACCCTCCTCTGTAACTCTGCTCTGTTCCTGTCTGTCGTAAAAGATCGCTCCCTGTAGTCCCTTCCCACCGATCTGCTGCTAATGTGGAAAAAGTGGCCATTAACTGAACCACCGCTCAACCACCCAGAGCTGTTTACAAAGGGACAGGTGTGCCTAACTCATTTCCCTAGTTGGGAAGCACCAGAGGCAGGAAACAATGAATTTGCATATTTATGATTTTGCACAAAAGGGAAACTCCAAAAAAAAAACAGCACGAGTCATCCAGACAACCTGACTCACAAGTCTAGACTACTTTTATAGCCCTGCAATTCAATTTGTTGGTATTTTACAGTGTAAAAAAACTGTGCATTCCCCTAATCCTCACAATTTTAGCATGTTAGCCTTCAGATACAGTATAGGCCTACTTTTGTACCAAACACCTACCTCTCCCACTGGCCGCAGCAAAATTATATATGTAGCCTATTAACTTAAATGTAGTATTGTATGATATTGTAATTTTACAGTGTTAATATACAGTATGGACCCCGAGTCATTTACCATGTTAGCATATTAGTTTTCAGGCACAACAGCATACTTATCCAGACAAAACCCTACATGTCCCATCTCTTTTTAAGCTAAATTACATTTGTACCCTTTTTATTAACATACCCTATTATATTGTTTTATTACAGCGAAAATATATAGCAAGCTACTGGACAAATGTCCTGTTAGCTTACTTGGTTAGGTTTACAAAAAAGTCTACGTTGACCATGACAACCGGTATGTCAACATAGTTTTGTTAAATTTACAGTAAAAAAATATTTTCCATATTAATTTCCCCCTTAAATGAAATGTCACGTACCTTGTCATAGAATGTGAAGATGGCATTGAACTGCTCAGTGTTCAACTTGACACCCTGTTAAAACAAGGTATGTTTTTGATTAACAATCTACACATTGCTAAATAGCAGTAGTAAGAGTAACACAACACTTTCATCAATCTTCAATCATTTATATTAAAAAAATTACTTCACCATAGTAGATATATCAGTTACAGAAATTGTGTAAAATTTAGCCATTTAGTTTTTGCTCGATAATTTCTTTGTGCACTGTGTTTATTTCCTACCTGGAAGCTGAGCAAGAAATTCTCCTGAACAGGGAGGAGCCTGTATGAGAGAAGGACTTCATTAGCGGACACGATAGTTAGTTAAATTATTCAAATCGATGATGAATGAACATCAGATGTGTTTCATCTTTTATATAGTGAACAGAGTCAAATTGCACATTACCTTGCCATCTCTGACAGGCCCAACTTGCCATCTCCATTCAGATCAAACATCCTGAGCTACAAAGTGTAAACAGAACAGAGATAGGAAGGGATAGAGGAGAGATACTGAAAGAATGTTTTTTTTATAGCTATGTGCTGTAAAGATAAAGGCAAATGTGGTCCCATAAATGTAATTCACTGAGAAACAGAATGGACAGCCATTAAGTTTCTACCTTTATTATACATTTGCAACTTTTAACTTCTGCATAGTGCTAGATGTTTAACAGAATGCAGGTAAAGGGACCGCGTATAAAACAGGCTTCACCCATTTCACCAATGCAGTTGATGGTGATTTTCTTTTAAATAATTGTAAGAAAGAAAATAATACAAGAGGGTTTCCAAATTACAATTTCTTCAACATAACATTATAGAAAAGCTAGATGTTGGCTTCTAATCCTGCAGACATTGTGATATATTTGCTATTCTTACATTCATCTGAAACAAAACAAAAAGTTCCCAAACAATTGAACTGTTGGAAAATACTAGGAAACTGATTTTCTCGGTAGCAGTTTCAAACATTGGTTACATTGTAAATTATAACAAAACAAAACAAACCAAAATACTTGGTTATGTTATGGAAAGAAACTAAGCGCAACTAAGCTTAAAATAGGTCAAAGTAAACATTTGTTTTAACATGGGACACTGACAGCATTCTTCCTGATAAAGGTACCAAATGTAATCTGGGAGAAAATACATTATAAAGTTATTTAAAATGCAAATCTCTTTTGTCTTGCTGTATCACTCATAATGATAGTGTTTACCATCTGTGGTATGTAAATGTGCATTAAAGGAATGAAGAAACAATAATGAACAAGTTTATCTAAAAGTGTCTTGCAGTAAAGCTTCAGAAAATTAGGTCAGGTCTGCTCTGGGGCTTCAAGAAGAAGCAGATGTTAGCACATCTGCGCTGTAAACACACAACCTGCAGGACATGATGGGTCACGACCACTCGGCTGCACAGCGCTGCTGCCACCAACATATAGGCCTCTGAGGTTCCCCAGGCCAGTTGGACATTAAACATATACAGTTAAAAAAAAAGTAACAGCAGATAACCTGAAGTCAGTCACTTATTTGGGATTTATCTATATATAAAATATATATATGTAATTTTCAGTATTTTTTTGTTACTGACAGCATTATTCCGAGCTCAGAGTAGAAGTGTTTTACTACAGTGTGGTGCGCTGTCTTCTTGTGGCAGGGAACACAATATTTGAGTCATGACACAAATCTAATTAAAACATTAAACTGACCATCTGTCTTTTAGAAATGTGTGTATTTTTGGTCAAAATCAATTAAGTGTAACCTCTGTGTTCCTGATTCTGAGCATTAAGTTAACACTAACAGAATTCTGGAAACTGTCTAATTATATTGTGCATCTGGCACTCCTCATTTTGCATGTGTGTGTGTGTGTGTGTGTGTGTGTGTGTGTGTGTGTTGTGTGTGTGTGTGTGTGTGTGTGTGTGTGTGTGTGTGTGTGTGTGTGTGTGTGTGTGTGTGTGTGTGTGTGTGTGTGTGGTGTGTGTGTGTGTGTGTGTGTGTGTGTGTGTGTGTGTGTGTGTGTGTGTGTGTGTGTGTGTGTGTGTGTGTGTGTGTGTGTGTGTGTGTGTGTGTGTGTGTGTGTGTGTGTGTGTGTGAGAGAATCTTACTATGGTCTGTGTGTACTCCTGGAGCTTCTGGTCATCATAGTGTCTGTTAGCCTTCTCCAGCAGGTCTGACAGAAAGCCCTGAGGACATAGACACAAAAAGATACAAAATATATGTGAAAGAACATGCAGAAATATCACACATACTGTAGCGTCCTCGGTTTTTACCACTGAAAAAATAACAAAGCAAGAGCTGCCTTTAATCTAAATCATCAAAGTTTATTTAGTAGATGAATTTAAATGTTTTCAAATTCAATTGAATTAATTTATGTAGAAACTAAAGGAACATTTGTGGGAAATAAATACATAAGAAGTGTTCAAATACAAAAATATATCGTAGAGGAAAAATTAAAAGGATGAAAACAGAAAACAATGATGATATCAATGGTCTTTGTTTGTTAAAACCTAATCAGCTATGTCACTTAAGCTATTTTGTGAAGTAAATGTAGTGCAGTAATTAAGTATTTTTAGCATTCTTAAAGGCTAGTTAAACTTGAGTCGATATATTCCAAATATTTTCCACACCGCTCACAATCAGGACGTTAGTCTGCTGCCTGGGATCTCATCTGCATTTTTCCAAAGCTTTCAAACGGCCACACCTGAGCAACTCATCTGCACCTGGTCAGCTGGAAGAAATGTGATCCCATAGCAACAAAAGCAGCCTAATCTGTACATGAAGCGTAATCACTGACCCCATAATGTTTGACTCCCCAGTTTGGAGCACTTTCCTTTATATAACAAGCCTTTTCCCTAGAGGCGCTGAAGTGTATAACATTTGTGCAATCTAAAAATGTTTTTGCATCTGAATCCTCACCTGAAAAAAACACTCATGGTCATTGGAGGATTTCCTGTGGAGCAGCCACTTAACTCTCCTCAGTCAAAGCTGCTGCCTGGCTTTACTGACCCAAGTGCTCACATGTTTTTAAAAATAAAGGGGGAATCACACTAAAACTCAGCAATGAAAATGTTGAGATGTTGATGATCTGTGGAAGTATTTAGCTAACATATAATTTGTTGGCCTTAACAATGCAAACAACTAACCTTTCCCTAACCCATCTAAAGCCATATGTTTCTTATCTTAATTTAGCATTTTCTTTAAAGTCCGATCACTTTTATACATGGTTAAAAGGCCTTAAATATAATTTCATTTTCAATTTCAAAATATACACTTATTAGTGTTCTTGCTAGGCATTATCTGAGTATATTGATACCATTTTCAGGTCTGTACGCTAAATGTAAAGCTAGTGCAGACAAACAATTAGCCCTAGCATTAGCTTCTTTAGCACAAAGACTGAAAACAGGGGGACCAGCAGGCCTGGCTCTGTCAAGAGATAACAATTTCCAGCTCCAAATTGTACTTATTAACACAAAAAAGTGTTACAATGACAAGTTGTACTTTTACAGGAAGTTTTGTACTGGATAATATTTCAGCACAGGGTTATCCTGAGGTCGTATTGGTAGGCATAGCGCATATCCCCTGCTTCCATTCTTTATGCTAAGCTAAGCTAATTATCTTCTAGCTCTGGCTTTATATTTAGTATACGGACATCAGAGCGGTTGTTTAAGTTTTGGCAAGAAAAAGTACTCCCTAACTACTATTTCACATAACTATTCCTTTCAGCATGCAGACTAGAGCATTAGTATGATAATAGAGAAGTTACAGATCATCACACCGTAAAACATTGAGGATTATTTTTTCTCATTGTCTCCTTACTTTTTATTGAAGCATATCATCGAGGAGGTGAAAGATGTGTATACTTAAGATATTTTGTCTTTCCACTAAAAATGAACTACAGTCATGGGAAGTACATCCAGATAACGACTATTACAGATGTATACGTATATAACTATTTACTATCTGATTATTACAGTATTTAGGCAAGGGTAGGGTATAGGTTTTTTAGTTTTTAAGGTTGGGGTTATTGTCCTTGTAGTGAGCATTTGAATTTGATTTTATATTCATGGGGAAAAAAGAAAGAAAAAAAGACATAACAAAAAAGAATAAGTATGATCAATTAAGCAGATAAAATAATAGGGTGTTTTATAATTAAATAGTATGTGCAATATTAGTTGAATGATTATTTAAATGAAAATATAGTTTCCTAATTATCACTATTATGTAAAAAACCCAAAACTGCATATCATAGTAAATGACATATAACAACATACCTTCAATTCATTTGCTTCAATGTAGCCACTGCGGTCTGTATCATATCGCCGCCATGCCTACAAGAAATCAACAAAGAAATGTTGGATTGAAAGCCGTTTTCAGCACAATGCCACTCTTCTCCAGAGTGATTTACATGTCCAGCACTCCACCCCCCCCCCCCCCTCACCCACACCACTAGATAACTCCTCTCTGATTGAACCCCAGCTTTCTCTTTAACTGCGCTAAGAGTTAGATTTTTCTCTGGTGCAGAGATCGTTCCAGTGAGGAAAACCACAAAAGCCTGGCCCATCAATGTAATCACACACTCTTCAATACAATCCCATTCTCCTGCATACAGAGTAGAGACAGAGTCCGAGAAATGAGGGGGAGAAAGTCATTTTAATGAATGTTTTAATCTAGCAGCTGTCCCTGTCCGAAGAAGGGCTCCTTATCAAAGATGGATGGGCTTCCCCCTTTCTTCCTCCTCCCCTTCTGCTCCTTCTCTGGGCTCCGCAAAGAGGAGCTACAGTGGTGTTATCCATTATATATGACTCTAGAAATAGAAGGTTCTGCTTCCTCATTCTAACCCTTTAACAACCTCTCTGCCCACATCCTCCTTGCTGCACCCTTCCACAAATACTGATTAATCCTCCTCTCTTGTTTTATGCTCTCAGACTCTGGCTCTCAACTTCCCATCGACATTTCATTTACACCCTCTCTGATCCTGCTTTCTCCCGCTTGCCCTTTGTATCTTTCTCCCTCCACACCTTCTCATTCGCTCATCCAGCTTCTCTCGTTTCATTATTCCTTTACTATATGACACAGGGGACCGGGAGAGCCTTTTTCCAAGCATGTAATTGCTTTCTAATTGGCTCCTTTCTTTCATTGCAGCAGATCTAACATGAAATTTGGCATTTTCTTATCTTCCAAAGGTATTTTGTGGAATAAATTATTTCCTTTTTCAAGTACCTTTCAACACACATCTTGCTCTGCTGAAGGCTTTCTGTTACTTCTACAATCATTCATTATTCATCATTTACAGCAGCAGTGGCACTAAACCTTTTTATACCGTACATTAAACTTTTTAAATATAACTGGTTTCTTAAACACACAACTGCTCTTATAGGCCCACATTATTATACGATATACTTTATGTGTTTTCATATCTCTCGTTATCTTACGAGCTCAAAAGATTTAGGTGCCCTGCTCACTGTGACAGTGTTGTAGGTTACACATCAGACATTGACAGACTAGAAGTTATACTTTCAGAACCAATCAGCTATATGCTTGATGACAGTTAGCAGCGAGCAATATTTTGGTAGTTCTGAATTAGCCAGCAGATATATGGGCCATTATCCTACTCCAGTTTATTTCACTCATTAGCATACCTTCATCGTTCATGGGGAATTAATCTCTGAAATTAGCTGGTAGGCAGGAATAAGAACATGCAGGCTGTCTCCTTGGTTGACTGACTCTGGGCGATAATGTATGGTTGGTTTAAGCGTGTGTGTCCTGACTAATGGCAATCCTTAGTGTGCAAGAAGCAGACAGCAGGGTAGGGGACAGCAGCTTTGCAGAAAACAATATATCCTAGACCTAGACCATCCACAGACACTTAGAAACTCTTACCGCCATGAACTCAGCACTGGAGCTGACAAACTGTCTGAAGCAGAGCAGGAAGTTCTCTTCAGTTGGGAGAATCTGGGCCAGCTAGGGAGAGAATGACAGAAAAATGGGAGTGGCGAGAACACAAGATGGTGGTTGATTTGATGTGAGAGAAGTGATGGAGAGCTTTTTGTCAGTCTCAAAAGGGCAACACGGACATTAATAATAGAGAGCCATAACCTCAGAAGCTGGGCTATGCCTGGATTAGAATATTTTCTAAACAATATTTTTGACTCAGGGAAAGGCTTTGCACCTGATTTTTACTCCAACAGCTGAACCGAAAAAATTATTTACAGATTTTCCGTGCAGCGAGAGGATTATTGATATTTTCCAAGCTCTCCTTCTCGCATCTCTTTGTAATCACTCTCCTAAAATGGTAAAATCGAGGGAAAGCAATATCCTAAACTGACACTCCATTGAGACTATTATAAAGACTGTATTCATACAATCGATCAGAGTATTGACCAAGCTTCTGCCTGTCGCTTGTACTGTATTCCTCAGGCTCTGGGATTTATCTAAGCTGTCTTTTTATCACCCTCCATAGAAGGCAGACAAATGAAATGTTTCTCTTTTATTCCAGTGTTTATACTAAGCTAAACTAGCCAGCTATATAAAGGAGGCCTGTATCAAACTTTTCATCCACAAGAAATCCTATTTGTCAATGTCAATCTATAAAAAAAGACTGAATTTCCAAACACAACTCAAGAAGCACGGCCTTACCTCTGACATCTCAATTCGTCCATCTTTGTTCTTGTCGAACTTCTGCATGAACTCCTTCATCTTCTCTCTGAATATGGGGTTTGTAGGGTCCTGGAAAACAATTGTACTAAATACAAGAGAAACCTGATTGTCAGTTTGTGTATCTTTAATATTTAGTCATTGAACTCACCACCCCTGAACCTCTCCGGGCCGTCTCCAACTCCCTGAAGAAGTTTTCCAGCTCCTTCCCCTCGATGTAGCCATTACCTAGAACACAGACAGAACATAAGTTTGGGTCGTCACAACAAACCACAAATGGGCAGATGTGGTCACAGTGTCAAATTGATTCAAGCATGGCATGGCTTTGCCCCAGTAATGATTCAAACATGAGCCCTTTACCAGTAACTATCTTCTATTTGGCTCAATGGAATAGACTATTGACTGACACAAAGCAAACTGATCACTCCTAAAATACTTTGTTTTCAAGGCTGTATGCAAGGAGAAGCTATATATAGAAAACTGTTTATCCAGGATTTTGAAGGTGATGATCCATAGACAGCTTCTTTTATTCCATGGAGATCAATCCTGCCTTCAGCGGGGAGTTTTGGCAAATGCCACAATTCGATATAGAAAGCAGTGTTGCCTACTGCCACTATTTATTCCTGATCATCTAGAAAGTGGGGATACTACATCATGAACAACTGGAACTTAACTGAGAAAATGTCATAACCTTGCTTTACCATCATTTTTGACAGACTTTCACTTTTATCAAATGGTGCTTATCAGAGAATGATGTCCATCACCTTTTTAGGGACTCTGTCATGATACATTTAGCTTCGGGACAATAAATTGTTATCATATTTCATCCTTCCTCCTGCTGTTCTGTCGCCCTGACAGTACCTATTCGAAGGACAAATGAGTACGCCCGCTTCACCCAGGTAGTCTATGAAGCCGTGCCAATATTCTATCAACAAGCATGCTGAATGGCTGGACAGATGGCTCCAAACGATGTGACTAGCTGCTTCAATAAAACCCTGGAAGGCAGAGCTGCCTCATTAAACATCAACAAAGATTATTATGCCATCCACTTCCTCTCCTCTCACTGTCTCTTTTCTGTCATCTTCTATCTAACTCCCTCTCCCTATCCAGTAAACATCTTAGCGTCTTTGTTCTATCCGTGCAAATGTTTGTGTGTGTGTGAGTGTGGGCATGCATGCATTCCTTAGTGATGTTATCAAAACTCATGAATAGAAGCACTGCTGTTTCAATAAGTGGGACAATAAAATGCCTTGCTGCTATCGAGCTTCCCTCCTGTGGGTCTTGTTGACATTTAGCACTCTGGAAAGAAATAGCCTGCTTGATAATTAAGAGTAAGATGTGATTAACTACAGAGTGAATGGCATGAGATGACAATACAAATAGATGTATGATAGATGCATAATAGATTATGCCGGAGCACTGTCGTACCATCAATAAATATGGCATTAGATTCATACACCCCATCATTAAGGGAACATCTGTTTTTACAGTGCTATTTCAGATGTAGGATAAGCTCTTTCTGTTTTATTCAGCGTCTGAGCCGCATCACTGTTTGCTCTGTATAATGTTATATGTACTGCAGCCTGATTACAGTGTGCCCATATTGAGTAAACTGTCTTTAATCCATCAAGCGAACCCTTACTGAATATCAATGAAGCTATGCAGATACATTTTACGCCAACTCACTTCCAGATCATTCAATTTAAATGTCAAATAACCCGTTTTATATGTCGTAATGAGGGCGCTCCCACCAACTTGCTTCATATACTTTGGTCTCCCAGCACAGGCACTTAAAAGCTTGCACCAGCCAGCGAGATAAAAGGCTCACTAAACCACTTTTTGGCTAAAACACACACTCTCTCGTATACTGCGTCACTATGCTCCCAGGAGGCGCTGGTAAAGCTGCTTCACTCCTCCGGTTCTGATTCTAAAATTCAACCCCAACACAGGAAAACTTTCAAAGTGGGCAGCTGTGCCAACTAAGTGCATATTTAAAGTCTAAACAAAGTGCATTTGCCTTTTAAAGGAGAGTGCAGCCCTGTCTATTCAAATGTTTCGTGGTGAAATCACAGATGGGCCAATCCAGGAGGAGCCTCGAGTTCCGAATTTCCATATGCAGGTTAGCAAAAAGAATTGACAGCAAATGCTCTATAATTAGCAAAAGGAACTGCAGTTGTTTCCTTTTTTTTTTGGCTTTGAAGCGATTGAATTGTGAAGGCCTGACAGAGACAGCAGAGAAAGATGAGAAGGACGCAGAGCGGAGGAGCTGCAATCCAGATGAGATTTGATCCTGAGCCAACAGGGGAATATGTGGTTTCATCATCTCTGGGTACATCGCCTCCTGTGTATTTCTATCTGCAACTCAAGAGATGTTTACTCAATCTGAGCAAACAAATTAGCTCTCCTTTCTTTCCGCAAGGCAAGGAGACACTCCCAGTAATGAGAGCAGAAATCAAACACTCTACCCAAATCTGTAGATGCACACTAGTTGTATGTGATTTGTAAAGTAGCACATTGCAAAGCACAATATGTAAAGTAGCTCAGCAGTAGGAAACCTGGGGGGTATAGGACTCATCTCATCTTGACGTTCTTAGGAGGCCCAAAGAGTAAATACTATATCAGTTATGACAACTTTATCTGCACGTTGGCTCAGCTGCTGAGCTTGATTTCTCTGTGGAATACACTTCAGCATGTGAGCAGGCTTCAAAAACACATAGCGTTAACAATGAATTCCCAGGAGTGTGTGTGTAAAACAAATAGGACCAAATCTCGTATTGTTTGCAGGTGTATTTCAAACATCTATACATAATAATCAGTATATATGTCGAAGTCGGACTCTCAACCCTTTAAAAGAAACCAAACTTGGTCTCCTTTTCATTTTGATCTCTGACGACTTTTGCTTTTTAATCAGCACTTTTATGTGTTCACAAAATGCCCATAATCCACAGAATAGAGACTTCCATTATTAGACTTGAGTCTTTCATGGGCATGGCAGCAGCCTGACAACACTTGTCTTATCTGTCACACTGCAAGCAGATATATTTGCAGAGTGCGATGGAAAGACTGAGCTGACAAATCTGTACGGGGAAAAGCAGGATCGATGCAAAAAGGAAAGACAGTGATCAAGATCAACACTGTGGAGGGAACAGGGAGTGTGAGTGAGGGGAGGAGGGGGGAGTCGCTGAATAAATTATTACGCGGGACAATTTCATGTTGACAGATATCACACCATATAAATCCATTTTACTTCCACTGCATCACTACCTGACTGCACTTATTGATGAAACTTAAATAAGCAAGTGAATGTGAAATGGATATCAATGAAAGAAGCATCAGGCAGAGCCAATTATAGGTAACATCCGAACTGTCAATAATTATAGAAGAAGAGACCATACATAAATGATGAGGTGATTGCAAAATAACACGTCAATTGGGAGTTTAAATCAAGTTCCATTATCGTTGGAAAATTACAATGTCAAGGTGTACTTCATGCACCATGAGAGGACTTTTCTGAATGGTCATACAAATTGATTGAGAGAAAGAAAGAAAGAGGCTGCATCTACTTTAACTTTCCATTTGGGGCTCATATAATATAGCCTACTGTAAAACATATAGTATTTAAAAAACATTTTGTATCAACCTTTTAAAGATGCTTTTAATTTAAAATGATGCATTAACATTTCAATACAAAAATGAAATAAACGAATACCACGTGGTTTCGGGAGTGGTCCGCATCACTATTCATTTGAAAGACGTTGAACTTTTTAAAGGCTTGGATTTATTAATGAGAAAAGTGTCTTATATTAGATAATCTACAATATTAAACGTTTTTGGCTACTTTATTCCTCTATTGCGTAAGGGACTAATTATATTATCACTATTTTAAGAAACTATAACATTCATAAAATAGGGATAATTGAGCTTTTATTACCTTATTACTATTGTCTCATCCAAAATGTCCTCGAAAGCTATTTATTATCTTTCGGATCCGAAATTGTCGCTTTAATACGCCACAAACCCAACCAATTCATAATGAATGTTTTTTCTAAGCTTGATAACGATTTTACATTATTGTTGGAGGATGCATTTAATCTTTTCCCCATGCATCACCCTTTATTTTCATTTTGTATTAACCTTCATTCAGTCTGCAGCATTTAACAGCATTAATATATAATTCATAGACCTTTTTGTTAGTTCTGGATAACTTTTGGAAAATGGGAAAAAAGTGTCCTACCGTCAGCGTCGAAATGTTTCCAAATGTCGATGAACTGGGACGCGGTGACCTCGGCGAGGTGCAGTTGAGGAGGCTGCTGTGCTTTGTTTGCCATGATGCTTTCGACGGATGCTGCTGCAGGTCAGACGCCAGAGAAAATCCGCAACTAACTTTTATGTGTCTCTTGCTCAAACCCACCCCACACTGTGGCCCCAGTGCGCCGCCCGCCGCTTTTTAACCCCGGCGCAGGAGCTGCAACACCGCTGGTCCACCGCTAGGGGCGCAGCATCCATCTGAGTCAGCTTCTATTACTCTCTCTCTCTTCTAAGCTTGATGTGGATGTGATAGGACGTTTGGGGCACTGCAGTGGACAGACTCGAGTGTTTGTGTGTGTTGTTGTGGTTGTGTGTGTGTGGTGTGTGTGTGTGTGTGTGTGTGTGTGTGGTGTGTGTGTGTGTGTGTGTGTGGTGTGTGTGTGTGTGTGTGTGTGTGTGTGTGTGTGTGTGTGTGTGTGTGTGTGTGTGTGTGTGTGTGTGTGTGTGTGTGTGTGTGTGTGTGTGTGTGTGTGTGTGTGTGTGTGTGTGTGTGTGTGTGTGTGTGAAAAAAGGGAGGGGAGAGAAATTGCAGATTGTTTAACTCTTGCATCATGCAAGTAGATCCCACGTGTTTGTTTCAGTGGAAGTGCATGTGAATTCCATTATTTCTGCATGCTTGTACAATTATTGCCTGTGTTTCTGTGTGTGTGTTCCTCCCCACATCTGTGTGTGTATCTAAGCGTGCAGCTCCCCGAGCCTGTCTGCCAGTGTGTGAGGCTTCACAGACTTAATTAGAACTCACACACTAATCACATTTCCCACACTGCCTACAGCCAACGGTGATTAGCCCACATAATAAATGTAAATTCTGAAAAAGAACTTTTTTTCATTAATGGCCAGTGCTGCACAGAGGGGTTAGGCAAAGCCACAGATTCTATTAGGAGAATGATGATGAAAAAAATACTCATATATGTCTTCATCTCATTTATTTCAAAAGACGATAATATTCAGGATGAAGCCATAAGACTGTAATGAGCAGGAGGGCAAGTATCCCTAGAAGCATAATCTTGCTGTTGATGGAATCTGTTTAAAGGCATATTTTAAAACAAAAAGAAAATGAATTATATTTTTCAATTTACAGTACTCACAGGTCAAGACAAGGACAAATGGATGTGTCATTATTAATTAATGTTAGTTAGTATGTAACAAGTACACTTAACCCCACATAGACAATTATCAATGAGTAGTTGGTTTTGTTCAAAATCATTCTACCTAACATGATAACAGCTCAAGTACATTTCAATCATAATTTGTTTTGCCACTAGTGGCAGCGCAATATTTTGGTTAGATGCCTGAAAGGTCTTTGGTTAACAAATATTTAAGGATAGATTTCAACAACATAAAATACATCTGTAAAAAAAAAACTCACGCTTTTACATGTCATAAAAACATCAGTTGCTAACAAGTGGCTAAAACTGCTTATCATCATCATGTCAACATTAGCCACCTTTAGCTTAGCGGTGGAGATGTAGTTACCTAACACTAGCTTTTTACTTCTGGCAATTGCATTTACATTTTTAAAATCGTAACACTTTTTTTATATGTGGAGATTATCCTGCTGAACAAACATGTAACAAACAGATCCAACAAGCTCAAAGCAACTTTAGCATTCATTTTCTTTATATCATCTCCTGAGGAAAATGTGTCTAAATGCTTTTTCCTAAAGTTAAATGAATAGAAAATGAATCACATTAAGTAAGTAGCTGGCACCAGGAGGCAATATAAAGACTGAAATCAGGGGAAACACTCCAAAGCTTATGAAATAATATTACATACTTTGTTTCCAAACAGAAACATTTGAATTACTATGTATGTAACTGTGCTTTCTTGGTTACTATCATTCTCCATTCTGTAATGCTCACACGTCCCCGCAAAACAGTCCTTCTATTCCCATAGCACTCAGTAGTAATGATTTTATGTGCTTTTTTAACGATAAAATTGTTACTCTTAGAAATAAAATTAATGACCTCTTGCCTTTGACCAGTATAGTGTTATCAACGGCTCCCGGAAACGTAAGTTCTAATATTACACTAGATAGTAAACTAGAATGCTTTTCAGCCATAAACCTTGAATAATTAAATTCAATGATTCTCTCTTCTAAACCATCAACGTGTATGTTAGACCCAATTCCAACTAAGCTGTTGAAGGAAGTTTTTCCATTAATTAGCACTTCTTTATTAAATATTATGAATATGTCTTTATTATCAGGCTATGTTCCACAATCATTCAAAGTAGCAGTGATAAAACCGCTTCTTAAAAAGCACAACCTCGATCCAGAGGTTTTAGCCAATTATAGACCTATTTCTAATCTTCCGTTCCTCTCAAAAATTCTTGAGAAAGCGGTCGCAAAACAGTTGTGTGATTACTTAAAAAACAATGATTTATTTGAAGATTTTCAGTCTGGCTTTAGAACACATCATAGCACGGAGACAGCTCTGGTTAAAGTCACAAATTACATTCTAATAGCCTCTGACAAGGGACTTGTCTCTATTCTTGTTTTGCTCGATCTCAGTGCTGCATTTGATACTATCGACCATGATATCTTATTGCAAAGACTAGAGCACTTAGTTGGCATACAGGGAACTGCTTTAGGCTGGTTTAGGTCCTATCTATCTGAACGCTCTCAGTTTGTACGTGTCAATGATGAATCTTCCACGCAAACCAAAGTTGGCCATGGAGTGCCACAGGGCTCAGTGCTCGGACCTATTTTGTTCACATTATATATGCTTCCGTTAGGCAATATTATAAGGAATCATTCTGTACATTTTCATTGTTATGCGGATGATACTCAACTATATTTATCAATCAAGCCTGATGAAATTAATCATCTAAATAAAATTCAAGACTGCCTCAAGGACTTAAAAAACGTGGATGACCTTAAACTTTTTGATGTTAAACACGACCAAAACTGAAGTTATTGTACTTGGCCCGAAGAATCTACGAAACAAATTATCTAAAGATATACTAACTATGGATGGCATTAATTTGGCCTCCAGTGAGACTGTAAAGAATCTTGGTGTTATATTTGATCAGGATTTATCCTTTAACGCCCACATAAAATCAATTTCAAGGACCGCCTACTTCCATCTACGTAACATTGCAAAAATCAGGCATATCTTGCCTCAAAACGATGCAGAGAAACTAGTCCATGCATTTGTTACTTCAAGGCTGGATTATTGTAACTCTTTATTATCAGGGTGAACCAAGAAGTCAGTCAAGTCGCTTCAGCTGATTCAAAAATGCTGCAGCTCGTGTACTAACCAGAGTTAGGAAAAGGGACCACATTACTCCTGTTCTGGCTGCCTTACACTGGCTCCCTATAGAACACAGGATATAATTTAAAATTCTTCTTCTCGCCTACAAAGCCCTTAATGGGCAGGCGCCATCTTACCTTAAAGAACTCATTATACCCTACTGTCCTATTAGGGCATTGCGTTCCAAGAATGCAGGGTTGTTGATTGTTCCCAGAGTCTCTAAAAGTACAATGGGAGCCAGAGCCTTTTCTTATCAAGCTCCACATTTGTGGAATCAGCTTCCAGTTTGTGTTCGGGCAGCAGACACCCTATCCGTTTTTAAGAGTGCGCTTAAGACCTTCCTTTTTGATAAAGCTTATAGTTAGGGCTGATTAGATTCAGCCCCTAGTTTTGCTGATATAGGCTTAGTTTGTCGGGGGACATCATACTTCTTCCTTCTCTCTGTCTATACCTGTGTACTCTCATGTTCCGATTAACCCAGCTTCCCCAAATGTCTTTCTTTTTGGTGTCTACAGTATATACGCTGGGATCCGGAGTCATGGATGATCCTGCGGTCCTGTGTCCTGCATCGCGAGCCCTGGATCTTGAGTCGTGGCTGTGGTCCTGGATTATAGGTCCTGGATGGATATCCTCGTGGATTCATCTTCCTATTATACACACATGCATTTCCAAACATTTGGACTACCTATGTTGCAAATGTATTATCTTTTCAATTTACACACGGCATCTATTGCACGTCTGTCCGTCCTGGGAGAGGGATCCCTCCTCTGTTGCTCTCCCTGAGGTTTTCTCCCATTTTCCCCTTTAAAACTGTGGGTTTTCTTCGGAAGTTTTTCCTTGTACGATGTGAGGGTCTAAGGACAGAGGGTGTCGTATTGTCATACTGATATTTTTGTACAAATTGTGAAGTCCACTGAGACAAATGTAACATTTGTGATATTGGGCTATATAAATAAACATTAATTGATTGATTGAAAACAGTACCAGCAAGCTATCAGTCTTGGGCTTTATCAGCAACTGTAACACAAATATGCTATATGAAACATATCAATGACTGTATATTGCCAGTTGATTCTGTATGTCCAAAAATAACAATGTTGAATGGTTGCTTTTAAAATATATGATTTTCGACTGTTACATAAATTATTAACCTATGGTAAACTGAAGCTATTTTAATAATGCTTAATGTTTCTTTAATCGTACCCAGTGTAGGCTAATGATTAAGATGATCCAGACCAAGCCAAGTTGTCACCCTCATGCATAAGGATGCATTGTTGAACTTGAACTGTCACTTTTCCCCTAAATTGCAGAAGTCATTTTCCAGATCCGCTCTGCATGCTGGTCCAGTACAATGCTGACACACTGCTGGCACCCGACTCCTGTTGGAGGCAGTGTGTGAAAGTCAGCGGAGACATTCCCTTATTGATGCTATTTCGTACACTTGTAAAAAGTCACATTCACTAACAGTAGCACTGCTATCTCACAGACTGTGTGAGATCAGGTAGCCTACATGACAGTGCATGCATGAGAACAGCTTGTGTGTGTTACAGTGTTTAAGAGTGTAAACTCAGCAAAGCTGTCCCGCTCTATTTCCTCAGCTTCTCTTTGCACCCTATAATAATCAATAGCTGGCTCTGGCTCTCAGTTGGCACGGCGACAACATTACATTACAGATGAGGCCTGTCGCCAGCCTGCGGGGACTGCCGACTCAAACACACTTCATTCTCCTCTCTTTTTCTCTTTAGTCACTCCTATCGTCTGTCTTCATCTGTGCGTCTGCTCTACCACTTCCTTCCATTCAAAGCAGAGAGCCTGCTATTTGCATCCTACACGCATATCTTTGTAGACAACTCAATTTTCGGAGTTGTGAGGCATCTGTGTTGATGTGTGTGACTACAAACCAGCCCAGTTAAGGTGTTGTGTTTGTGTTGTTGAGCTGCCTGGTTCATTTGTATTAATATTTCAGCCCCACAGTGGGGCTGTACCTCTAGGCTGTATGTAGATGAATTATGTAACAGAGAAAAAGCTGGGCACGGAACAGCCATTTCCACTTCATCTCAATCTCACAGCGTCTTCGTCTGTTTGAGGTATGCTTAAAGTGAAGGATTGAGGGAGGGAAAAGAGAGTGGATGTGTCGGTGAGGTGTGTGTGAGTGTTTCTCTTTTATCTCCTTGCTTTTCGCACATATCACCCTCTTCACTGATCATCATTATCGCTGAGAGAAACTCCTTTTTTCCTTGAAAACATCCAAACTGATTGCTTCTGGGGACATAACCTCTCAGTTCACACTCCCTCTTTCACACACAAACACAATATGAACTCATCCACAACAGAAAATACCAGCATCCAAGTTTCATTTGAACGTTTTTATTTGAAAGCACCAACAATTGGTATGAAAATAAATTGTATTTTGTCAATAGACACATATTGGGTTAATCCTTTATTAGATTCTAATCTGAACAGTATTATTCAACTGAACACAGTATACAGTGGTTATTTGGTCTAGTGAATACGGAATGCACAATTTGGAGTTGTGCCTATACATTGAGCATGCTGGTGCATCTAAAAAATGAATTACCGGTATGTGACTTATGAGTTTCCCTATTTTATTGTGTATGGAGCAGATCCAGATTTTACATTTCGAATTCACTCTAAATGGAAATCCCCCTTTAAGACTTCTTCCATTAGCATCTTGATGTGAAGACTAAAACAAATGGTCTAAGAGGGAGACTGCTGATGTAGGACTTTTCTGGCCTTTGCAGCACTAATGAATGAGACGGTCAAGGGGACCTGGCAGCAGGTTCCAGATCAGCGCAGGGGAGATTGAAAACTGCGTATTATAGCCCTCCCTGATATTACAGTACTGCGGTCTCTTGCTGTACAAATAAAACACATGCAATCCACCCAAGAAAAGCCTTCATACATCACTACTGCTTGACCAGATTAGCCATTACATTAGGTATTTCTTTCAGATAATAATGTTTCAGAAACTGATTCAGCCAAAAATGTCATTTCATTTGTCATGCCATCATTTCTCATAATACATATATATAATACATGATTTAAAATACATAATTTGTCTACTTAAAAAATAAACACCTTTGATTTGATCCCAGTGTATATATATATTCACTTGTATAGCTAAAATAACTATGTATTGTACATTTTTTATAACAATCAATCACAAAATAAAGGAATCAGGTGCCAGTTAATACTATTTGTTCCCAATAATTATTCCATATTCTCTCTTATTAGCATTTTTGATCATGTGGATTAACTTCTCAGACAGTACTGGAGAAGTTGCTTCTATATGTGC
This sequence comes from Gymnodraco acuticeps, assembly GCF_902827175.1. NCBI lineage: Eukaryota > Metazoa > Chordata > Actinopteri > Perciformes > Bathydraconidae > Gymnodraco > Gymnodraco acuticeps. The sequence goes on along the minus strand of NW_022992216.1, from coordinate 1,779,755 downwards.
ATTGTGCACCAATAATTCAAGGGAAACGCATAGTGCAGTGTCTTAAGCTAGTAAATGATGCATTGATAGGTGGTAGTTGCATACATTGCTCTCACTTAAGGCAAATAAGACATACAGCAATTTGCTGATACAACAAATATGGAGGGTATCATTCAATGACCCAGTTAAGATAAAACAAAAAAACATTTCGCTGAGTCGTAATTAAGAAAATGATCATAAAAACGGCCATGTCACAATTATCCCAGTATTTCTCAAGGTTTTTATGTTTTGACTAGTAATGAGCAGCATAAACTCACCATACATATATATTATATTAATTATAATGTTTTGTGATTAAATATCAGCCATCAGAGAGGTTTCACTATGCTGCCAGTATAACCATAACAGGAAGTACCATAAAGGGAAAACCCAAACAACCCTGCAGCAATAATGCAGGGTAGAAATACATACCGGTGTATTCCTTTTACATGTATTGATCCATGAACTGGGATATATGAGAACATGGTCGTTTTAAATAAGGGAATGCTATACTATAATCAGTAACCGCCACAATAGTGGTTCAGTCAGACAACTCACGTGTTTCTTTAACATGTGTATTAGAAGCAGCATATAGTTGAGTTTGGCGACAGGTGGAAGCTGGGGAGGTGGTAGGGCAGGCAAGCAGCAGCAAGCAATGCATGGAGAGAGATCTGGCAGGATAAATAGAGTGGCATATTAAGGGGACTCTGATTGGTTGGTTGTAGAGTGGCAAGGGGCGTTATGTATGAATGCAGCATAAGTGCTCGAGTTGACTGCCTGAACTAGCTCGCAGGCTTTGCCCCATATTTGGAACACACAACAAAAGTCATTATGTCACCTACAGGTTTTAGAGACACTCAGGAAATTACATTATCCTAAATCTGGTTTCCAGGTTTCATGATTTATGTTCCACTTATTGTTGAGCAACCCTACTTGAAACTATGATTTTTTTCCACCCGTGGTTTAACTCAAACTATCTTCAAACATCGGTTCTTCACAGTTCGGATATCTTATTTATGTAGATGTCTGGTAATCTCTCGCCTATTCTCATTATATTCCTCGGAGGGTATGGTAGTGCAAAACAAAACAAAAAACAAAACGTAAAAACATAGTAAAGCCAATCCTTGCTTTCTGTTAAAACGTTTAGATTAACGGCTCATTGGCCAAGTTTTAGAAATGATAGCTTTGTAAATCAAAATTGAGTCTGCTGTCAGAAATATATTCTATAAGGCCTCCATGAATGTAATTCATGGGACAATATCCAGGGTTTTGAACATCTTGCACTGAGAGCAAAGTTGACACGTGTCAACATTCGGCAAATTCTGTGCACATTTCAAGCTTTTACAATTGTCATTCTTCTTTTTACTCTGCTCTTAAAGCCCTCTCCCTCACTCCCCCAGTTAACCAAAACTATAACTACTGTAAACTCACATTCTTGCCCAGTTCATCATCTGCACCTTATTGTTACCTTTTATTCAAAGCTAAGATGAGTCACCGATTACTTAAAGGTACTAGAGGCTGAACGGACTAGATATTGGTGATGAGGTGGCTGACGAGCCTCTGGAGGTCCTGGGTTCTGCGCTCGGTGGTCTTCAGCACCTCCTCATGGTTAGCCCTCTCTGTGCTGTCATATTCTGTCACCACCTTATTGGTGATGAGGGACAGACCCAAGACACGCAAACCACAGTGACGCGCCACCAGCACCTCTGGCACCGTGCTCATACCTGCAGAGAGGAGAGCTCTGTTAGAGGTACACTCACATCATAGTATATTATAGTATTAAATAGTATAGTATTGTATAGTATAGCATAGCATAGCATAGCATTGCATAGCATAGCATATAATATAACAAAGAATAACATAGTATAGTATCCAGAGTATAGTTTAGTACTGTATAGTATAATATGGCATAAAATAGTATAGTAACGTATTGTATGTTATAGTTTAGTAACACATAGTACTGCATAGTATAGTATAGCACCGTACAGTTTAGTAATTTATAGTATAGTACTGCATAGTGTAGTATTGTATATTACAATATCATACTCATAATAGGAATAATATTTATAACTATAGCCTTTTTGTTTATATTTAGTCATGCTGCCTGCTTACGGGGAATACTTCTACAAAATGTAAATGCTGTGTGTATCTGTTTAGAGCACATTATCTGTTCTTATCAGATGAATTCATATTGATTTGAATATCCCTAGTAAGCTGTTGTAGGTGCACTGTTAACAGGAGGTCCCACAACGCATCAGTATTCCTTAAGTGAGCAGAGAGCTGTACTCACCCACAGCATCAGCCCCCAGCATCTGCAGGGCTCTGCACTCTGCAACAGTCTCGTATGCCGGTCCAGCCAGCATGCAGTAAACTCCCTCCTGCAGGAAGCTGTCGCAGCCCTGCTCCTTTGCTGTCTGCTTGACCAGAGCGCCCAGCTCGCGGTCGTAGGCATCAGACATGCAAGGGAAACGCACTCCAAACCTGGACAGACATTGCAATGTATAAATATCACTCAACAAAGACAGATGTTGTTTCATTTTGTGTTTGTGCTGCTGTACCTATCATCATTGTGCCCACAGAGCGGATTCTGCCCTGCAAAGCCTGGCATGTTGATGTGATCCTTAATGAGCATGATGTCTCCAACTTCATAGCAACCATTGAGCCCCCCCGCTGCGTTTGTCACAATCAGAGTTTCCACGCCCAGCAGGTAGAAGACTCGCACTGGGTACGTCACCTGGAGTGAAAAACATGCTATGCTTCAGAGACAGATACTGTTCTTCTTTTATTGCTCTGATGTACCAAATTATAACAAATGGGTTTTATAATATTGGGGTCACCCAGAAACAAAAAAGTGTAAAAACTAGGGCTGTCAGTCGATTAAAATAGTTAATCGCGATTAATCGCAAATTAATCGCACATTTTTTATCTGTTTTAAATGTACCTTAGAGGAATATTTTTCAAGTTTTTAATACTCTTATCAACATATGAGTGGACAAATATGCTTTTTGCTAATGTTTATTATCATTTGAACAATGACAAATATTCTCATGAATATTAGACACAACAACTTCTGAACATTACAAATATTCGCCTCAATTCAACCTGGAACCTAATACAATAAAAATGGTGTGTGTGTGTGTGTGTGTGTGTGTGTGTGTGTGTGTGTGTGTGTGTGTGTGTGTGTGTGTGTGTGTGTGTGTGTGTGTGTGTGTGTGTGTGGGTGTGTGTGTGTGTGTGTGTGTGTGTGTGTGTGTGTGTGTGTGTATGTGTGTGTGTGTGTGTGTGTGTGTGTGTGTGTGTGTGTGTGTGAGATGGATCGTTGGAGCTATGTGCAACTCAAGGCATATGCTCGACCGGGAGCTGCCTGGACGCTGCAATCATGTTGCACTATCCGTGCTGAGTGTGCTGACTTCTCGTACAATGTCCCACTGTCTGGCTGCCTGCATAAAGTCAAGTGCTCGGCGCAGTTGTCGGCGAAATGTCGCTCCTCTGTTTTCATTTAAGCAGCTCCTTATATCTGTTAGCGCAGCTAGCTAGCACCAGATGCTAACAACAACAATGCACGTAAGGTCTCTCTCTCGCTCGCTCGAGCCACACATACACACACTCTCCCGGTCCTCCCAATAGCCAGTCGGTGCCTGCCGGTGAGCGTGGAAGTGTGGTCTGCCACAAGCGGGCGGCAGGAGCGGGGCTGTCAGCATCAGCTTGTAGATGGTATTTTAAACTCGATGCGCACTGAAACTACGGGGCGGCCGAGGAAAAAAAATACACATGCGTTAATCGCGTTAAAATAATTAGTGGCGTTAATCTTTTTTTGCGTTAACGCGTTATTAACGCGTTAACTTGACAGCCCTAGTAAAAACTAATCACATGACTGAGAAGTCAATATTTTAAAAGCTGCAGACACTAATGTCTGTAGGCTCTGAGTTTTTATTACTTGAGGTATTGGTTGAACTGAATACTTTTTTGTACTAATCTTTATAGGGCATTGCAGTCACATTTAGAAATTGCTTTTTCTATTTCCCATTCCTCTACAGCTTGAATTGCCTGTGAGAGTGTTCTACTAGTTAGTGCAGAAATGTTTATTGATAAGGTCAGCGCTGTCATTTCAGAACATTGCATATTTAAACAGTAGACTGTTTTGTAAGTTGACTTGTGGCTTTGTTGTGGAGGAAGTGTAAGCAAATATGTAATAGCAGGCCTGTCAACTAGTTACACTGTAGCAGGCAGCTGTTAATATAGAGTTGACATTATTAAATCATTTGCTAAAAACCTCCTGGATGGCTATACACAATTGCTAAGCTAGTTTTCTATCAATTATGTATGTCACCTGACAAGGAGGGAGAAAGAAAAGTCACACAGAAACAGCAGAGGACAACATTAAGAGTCATGCTAGTGGCTCAGTGAAGGATTGGGTCAGACGGTCAGACTCAGGCTTGGTTAGCTAATGCTAACGGCAACATGCTAACATGCCTAAAATAAAAATGCTAGCAAGTACATGTTCAGCATTTAGAAGCTTCTGGTAAGAATGTTGGTGTCACTTTTACCAGGCTAACCATTTTATTTTAGTATTTTAGCTAGCTAACGCATGCTAATTAGCAGGGCCGTTTCTAGCTATTTGGGGGCCCTATGCAAGATGCTGTTTGGGGGCCCTAGTTTTGACAGTTTTTTTAACTACAATGGGGGGGATTCCGAAGCCTTTAAGATGATCTGTGGAGATTCATCAATCTGTTACACTTTAATAGGAAAACAGGCTAATTTCACGAAAACCAAGCAATTGAAAATTACAAAAAATGATATTAAAAAGGTAAACAATAAGGCTCCTCTATGTCAATAAATGCAAGAGATGCAGCATTTTCTCAGCTGTCAGCCCAACAATGATTTGGACTTTATTACCCCAAAAACCCAAGCCACAGCTTTGCTATCATTGCAGTTTAGTCGTGTTTATATCCTACATTGGATTTGTAAGCATATAATGCTTCACCGAACACTCACAGGAGGGGGCTTGGCTGTCTACAAATAAAGACGGCTCATTTGAATTCTCCCCAAATATATTGAGGCTGAACCTGAACTTTGAATTCTCTGCTCCCATCATAATCTTGGCGCTCTTGTTAAAATTGTGAATGCAGAATTAAAAATACTATGTAACTGGTTTGCAGTTAATAAATTATCCCTTGTTATTCAATACAAAGTCTGAGAGTAGAAATGACTGCATTATACGGATTTGCAACACAAAGATAGAAAAAGTTGGTGCATGTACATTTTTAGGACTGCTTGTTGATGAAAAACTCAATTGGAAGCACTATATAAATTATGTACAGACTAAAACTGTCAAAAACAATAGGTATTTTGTATCATACTAAGAACATTCTTGAAGAAAATATACTCTTTATAACAGTCTATTTCTCCCTTACCTTTAATACTGCTCCGAAATATGGGGAAACACGTACTCAACAAATCTACAAAAAATAATAACGTCTATTACGAATAGTCTGTGGTGTTGGTAAATATGAACACACAACTCCCATATTTAAAAAAAACTCAATCTATTAAAATGTGTTGAGATAGTACAGCTTAAAACAGTACTGATTATGCACAACATTTTCCATAACAAAATGCCTAATAACATTCAAAAGCAGTTCCAAACCACAGCGTGAACATATGAATGTAAAAAAAGTCACTTGTGTTCACAATGTTTATATGCAATTACGCATATATTATTATTATTATTATTCATTTGCCAAGTGCATGTGTACCTATGTATATATTTATATATAGTATTTTAATTTCCAAAACAAGATAGCTGAAACTGCTATTGACATGTGCAGAAAATGACCCTATATCTAGTTTTCGTATATATGCATTTATTGTTTTCCTGTCCTAACTTTTATTTAATTTGTTCTCCTGTTTTCTTTATTTCTTTGTACTCCTTCATTTCTATACGTTTTTGACGCAATAATGCCGCTGTATTAGGATGATGCACGGGAGGGCTACTTTCTACAAGCTATGCTTCAGCCCTCCCGCTTCTACTAATTTTGTTCATCTTTGTGTGTATGAATTAAACTTTTTTTGTTTTTCGGATGAATAAAAAAAAAAAAACACTTTCAGCTTGGGGGCCCCCTATAGTCCGCATATAGGAAGAAACGGCCCTGCTAATTAGCCCTAACCACAAAGTACAGCTGATGCTGATGGGTTTGTCATTTTTTGTATACTCAATGAGGATAAATTAAAAACATGGGCTACATTTTTATCCACACTGCTAGTGTTTGTTATGATAACTGACTCTCATTTAATCTGATTTATAGATTTGTTCAATTTGCCATGAAAGCATAATTGTCTGGTAAAATGTACCACTATTGGCTTCATGGCTGAATCAAATCTTTTTCAGTTCAACTCATGTTATGGTGATTTCATGGCAATGAAATACATTATAAAGCTGTCTAAAGTCCCAGCTGGAAACAGGAAGGTCATACTGCATCTGGCTTTCTGTTACTCATTTCTCTTTGTATGAAACTGGCTTTATGATTCAGTTGGGTTATATGGATCATTTTGTGTGGAGATGGCACATCACGGCCGGTGATAAAATAAATAAAGCCAGCATACAGTGTCTCCACAGGCCAAAGGCTGATCCCATATCAACACTATGACACACTACGTTGTTTTCATATTGTCATCATGATTCAGCAGCTGATCATACAGCGCACAAAGTACATTTTTAGAATAAAAGTGAGCAAAATTAGTTTGCTATACAGTAGACCAGGTTTAAACAAAATGGTATTATAAGATGACAAAATCATGATTGCGCTATAGATAAAAAGCTTAAATGTTTGTACGAGCAGTTTTATTTGAAAGGGTATGTAAAATGACACAAAAGGAAGTCCAATTTGAAAAATGTCACCTGCAGTTTGATATACAGTAAGTATAAAACTATAACTAACTTCAAATTGGAACTGTACATTTGTGGCACAATGAATAATGAATGAGGACATTTGAATGGTGTGTCTTGTGAAGAGCCTCTTTCTGTGACAAGCATAACAGAGTTAGTGTTTGTACTTGCATGGTTTAAAGATTGTTTTTCTCCAAGTTATTGACATAGTCAGAGTTTAAACTGCCAGCTTGTGTGCTGTTATTCTGTATCGTATATCATTTGCATCAGCAAGGTTTTCATTTCCGTCTCAGATTCTTGTGACGGTTAATGAAGGCAAAACAATTGCTAATCCTTCCCTAAACTATTGGCCCCTATGCTATTGTGCATATGTTCCACTAAACATTGCATATGCTGGGTACTGCTAGGATACATTGTCGAGCAACTCAAAATAACAGTCTGTAGTATAAGGCTACGGTTCTCATTCATAACACTCCGTTCGATGTCTCACTATGGGATGCGCCTCAACGCGTATGCAAACAGAAGCATCAATCTCATTACGCCAATCCTGATTGGCTGGTGATCTTGACGTCTACGTCAGGGAATCCACCCACCCTTTAAGTAGCTTGCGCTACGTCGCAGCGTCATTCAAACACCTCTTCTCGCTTCAGAGCACATCTCGAATATCAGTAGCCGGGCTAGCTTAACGGTCCACAGACTTACTCACGGTTACTTTTTTGCTTTGCAGAAGAATTGAACAAATATTAACACACCAGTTAATATTGTAATCTGCCCCGCCGTTTTTTCTTTCGAAATAACGGTAAGGTTTGATTTTTTCTTCAAACAGTAACATACCTGTTGCTAGTTTATCCCTCCGCGCCGACACCACGGCGAGCGGGGACGGACTCTTCTCTCCCTCACACCAGAGGAGACGGAGATAAGAAAGATATTAACACACCAGTTCATATTTTTTTTTAAAGACAAATCTACCCCGTCGTTTTTTCCTTTCGGAATAACGATAAGGTTGGATTTTTTTCGGTAACATACCTGTTACTAGCTTGTCCATCCGCGCCAACACCCCGGCAAACGAGGATGGACCCTTCTTTCCCTCACACCAGAGGAGTCGGAGGCTCGGAGGCTCGGCTCAGAGGCTCGGCTCAGAGGCTCGGCTCGGAGGCTGCGGGTTTAGGATCTCGGGCACGGACTCACACCAGGTCTGCTCGTCCTGCCTTGGGCTGGAACACGCCCAGGAAGCTATCGATACCCCCGGTTCGTGCGGACATTGTGCCCGCTTCACCATCAAGAGCCTCCGCCGACGGCTAGCGCGCCAAGCTAGCCTGTCGGGACGGGACCCCTTCATGTCCGTTGATTCGCCGACCGGCAATCGGGACATATAAGGAATCATTCTGTACATTTTCATTGTTATGCGGATGATACTCAACTATATTTATCAATCAAGCCTGATGAAATTAATCATCTAAATAAAATTCAAGACTGCCTTAAGGACTTAAAAACGTGGATGACCTTAAACTTTTTGATGTTAAACACGACCAAAACTGAAGTTATTGTACTTGGCCCGAATAATCTACGAAACAAATTATCTAATGATATATTAACTATGGATGGCATTAATTTGGCCTCCAGTGAGACTGTAAGGAATCTTGGTGTTATATTTGATCAGGATTTATCCTTTAACGCCCACATAAAATCAATTTCAAGGACCGCCTACTTCCATCTACGTAACATTGCAAAAATCAGGCATATCTTGCCTCAAAACGATGCAGAGAAACTAGTCCATGCATTTGTTACTTCAAGGCTGGATTATTGTAACTCTTTATTATCAGGGTGTACCAAGAAGTCAGTCAAGTCGCTTCAGCTGATTCAAAATGCTGCAGCTCGTGTACTAACCAGAGTTAGGAAAAGGGACCACATTACTCCTGTTCTGGCTGCCTTACACTGGCTCCCTATAGAACACAGGATATAATTTAAAATTCTTCTTCTCGCCTACAAAGCCCTTAATGGGCAGGCGCCATCTTACCTTAAAGAACTCATTATACCCTACTGTCCTACTAGGGCATTGCGTTCAAAGAATGCAGGGTTGTTGATTGTTCCCAGAGTCTCTAAGAGAGCGCTTAAGACCTTCCTTTTTGATAAAGCTTATAGTTAGGGCTGATTAGATTCAGCCCCTAGTTTTGCTGATATAGGCTTAGTTTGTCGGGGGACATCTTACTTCTTCCTTCTCTCTGTCTATACTTGTGTACTCTCATGTTCCGATTAACCCAGCTTCCCCAAATGTCTTTCTTTTTGGTGTCTATATACGCCGGGATCCGGAGTCATGGATAATCCTGCGCTCCTCTGTCCTGGATCGCGAGCCCTGGATCTTGAGTCGTGGCTGTGGTCCTGGATCATAGGTCCTGGATGGATATCCTCGTGGATTCATCTTCCTATTATACACACATGCATTTCCAAACATTTGGACTACCTATGTTGCAAATGTATTATCTTTTCAATTTACACACGGCATCTATTGCACGTCTGTCCGTCCTGGGAGAGGGATCCCTCCTCTGTTGCTCTCCCTGAGGTTTCTCCCATTTTTCCCTTTAAACAGTGGGTTTTCTTCGGAAGTTTTTCCTTGTACGATGTGAGGGTCTAAGGACAGAGATGTGTCGTATTGTCATACTGATATTTTGTACAAACTGTAAAGTCCACTGAGACAAATGTAACATTTGTGATATTGGGCTATATAAATAAACATTGATTGATTGATTGATTGATTGATTGATTGACATGGTGGCGACCGCCGCGGAGATTGAGCCCCGCGCTGTGTCAGGCTGGGGCTCAACAACGGCGGTAGCCGCGGAATCGGAGCCCCGCGCCGTGTCAGGCTGAGGCCCGGTGGCGGCAAGAGCCGCGAGAGCGGAGCCCCGCGCTGTGCCAAGCTGGGGCTCCCAACTGGACCTCACCATTCCTCATTCCCAAACGGGGAGGGAACGGGATTCGGCCTATACTAGATTTGAGGGCTCTGAACAAATATCTCAAAAGATACAAATTCAGAATGCTCACTCACACATCTCTGTTGCGTCTCGTGCGCCAAAACGATTGGTACACATCAGTCGACCTGAAAGACGCGTATTTCCACATCCCAGTATATTATCCACACAGGAAATATCTGAGGTTTGCCTTTCAGGGTGTCTGTTATGAGTACAGAGTACTTCCCTTCGGTCTGTCTCTCAGCCCACGAGTGTTTGTACGGTGTACGGAAGCCCCGTTAAGACAACAGGGTATTCGCCTGGCAACTTATCTGGACGATTGGCTCCTTCTCGCACAGTCGGAGCAAGAGGCTATTACGCAGACGAATGTCCTCGTAAAACACCTGCTCGACCTGGGTTTCGTAATAAACACAGAAAAGAGCATGTTGTCCCCAGCCCAGACTGTACTCTTCCTGGGCCTACGCCTGAATTCGGTGCCCTTTACAGCCCGCCTGTCAGCAGAGAGAGTGAAAGCCTTCAGGGCTTGCCTCGCTCATTTCCAGCCACGCAAAATCGCGGAAGGTGGTCACCACAGACGCATGTCTGACGGGCTGGGGGGGTATATACGAAGGTCGACCTGTGAGGGGTCTCTGGAGCAGAGACTTCCAACGGTCACACTTAAACTATCTGGAGCTTTTAGCGACATCATGTCCTCGTGAGGACAGACAACACGACCACAATATCGTATATAAACCGCCAAGGGGGTTTGCGTTCTCTCCAGTTACACATGCTGGCACGCAAACTGATCTTATGGAGCTGCGGACGTCTCCTCTCTCTGAGAGCGACGCACGTACCAGGAGTGATGAACCTCGGGGCAGATCTGCTGTCCAGAGGTGCACCACTATATGCAGACTGGACTCTACATCCAATAATTGTGAGTCAGCTGTGGGTGTGTTACGGCCGGGCCGCGGTGGATCTGTTCGCATCAAAAGAAAACGCTCAATGTCAGCTGTTCTTTTCAATGCGCGATTTAAACGCACCGTTAGGCGTGGACGCGCTCGCGCACGCTTGGCCTCCGGTCCTTCTGTACGCGTTCCCACCCCTGGCTCTGATACCCCCAACTCTGGCCAGAGTGAGAGAACAACGCCACACACTGATCCTAATAGCTCCACACTGGCCTGCAATGTACTGGCTAGCGGAGATATATCACCTGCTGTGCGGGCAGCCGTGGCAGCTCCCGCTACGCAGGGACATACTGTCTCAGGATTTTTCACCCACACCCAGAGCGCTTGGCACTATGGGCCTGGCCCGTGAGTGTTATAACCTGAATACAGTGGGACTCCCTCAGAAGGTGATAAACACTATTCAGAGTGCAAGAGCTTCCTCCACCAGGTCCCTCTATGACTGTGTGTGGAGGGTGTTTGAGGAGTGGTGCCTTCAAAAAGGATACATCTCTTTTCAATGTCCTGTCGGGGTGATTCTATAATTTCTACAGGACCTGATTGATAAACACAGAGCTTTCTCTACGATCAAAGTGTACCTGGCTGCTATTGCTGCATGCCATGTGGGCTTTGAGGGAAAGACGGCTAGCCAACATCCCTTGGTCTGCCGTTTTATGAAAGGGGCTCGCAGGCTCCTCCCTGTTTCCAGGTCACTGGTGCCCTTATGGGACTTGGCAGTGGTTTTAGATGGGCTCACTCGACCTCCATTTGAACCCCTGGAAGAAGCTGACATGAAACACCTGTCACTGAAGACAGTGTTGTTACTGGCTCTGGCATCTGCCAAGCGAGTCATTGACATTCATGCGCTCTCTGTACATCCTTCATGCACTCAGTTTGCCCCGGGGCAAACAAGAGTGTTGCTGAAGCCCAACCCTGCCTTTGTACCTAAGGTGGTTGGCTCAATGTACCCCCATTAACATTGAGGCATTTCCTCCGCCACTGTGTTCCTCTGAGGAACAGCGGCCGAATTTGCTGTGCCCAGTCCGTGCTTTACGCATCTATATGGACAGGTCAAGAGAGTTTCGATGCAATGACCAACTCTTTGTATCCTGGGCTAACCCTCATAAGGGCAAGCCCGTTACCAGGCAACGGCTCTCTCCCACTGGATTGTGGAAGCGATTGCTCTGGCTTATACGAGTCAGGGTTTGCAGGCACCAACGGGCCTGCGTGCTCATTCTACTCGTGGACTGGCTACATCCTGGGCTTTGTTCAAGGGTGTTTCCATCCAAGACATTTGTGCAGCAGCAAGCTGGTCCTCACCGCTCACTTTTGTCCGCTTTTACAGGCTAGATGTCTCTGCTCCAAGTGTGGCCCGCGCAGTGCTGGGCCCCGTGTTGAGACAGGGTTCTACCTGTTAAGTTCTGGTTGTTTTGGTGATTTTCGAGATAAGCATGTCTAGCAATACGGGAGTTTCAATATGCCATAGTTAGACATCGAACGGAGTGGTATGAATGAGAACTATAGGTTACTTACGTAACCCCAGTTCTCAGAGTAACATGAAGTGAGATGTCTCACCAGACGGCCTTTCTTGCTAAGACGAAGCGAGAAGAGGTGCTTATTTTGAATAAGGAGAGAAGGGTCCATCCTCGTTTGCCGGGGTGTCGGCGCGGAGGGACAAGCTAGTAACAGGTATGTTACCGAAAAAAATCCAACCTTATCGTTATTCCGAAAGGAAAAAACGACGGGGTAGATTTTTCTTTAAAAAAAAATATTAACTGGTGTGTTAATATCTTTCTTATCTCCGTCTCCTCTGGTGTGAGGGAGAGAAGAGTCCATCCCCGCTCGCCGTGGTGTCGGCGCGGAGGGATAAACTAGCAACAGGTATGTTACTGTTTGAAGAAAAAATCAAACCTTACCGTTATTTCGAAAGAAAAAACGGCGGGGCAGATTACAATATTAACTGGTGTGTTAATATTTGTTCAATTCTTCTGCAAAGCAAAAAAGTAACCGGCAAGCGCCCGTCGACCGAATGTTAGCTTGGGTTCAGTCTGTGGACCGTTAAGCTAGCCCGGCTACTGATATTCGAGATGTGCTCTGAAGCGAGAAGAGGTGTTTGAATGACGCTGCGACGTAGCGCAAGCTACTTAAAGGGTGGGTGGATTCCCTGACGTAGACGTCAAGATCACCAGCCAATCAGGATTGGCGTAATGAGATTGATGCTTCTGTTTGCATACGCGTTGAGGCGCATCCCATAGTGAGACATCGAACGGAGTGTTATGAATGAGAACTGGGGTTAGTAACCTATAGTTTTATAGTGAACAAAAAAAAAAGTTCTTCCGAAAACATAAGCATGTACTGTAGCACTACCCGATGCTAACGAAGTTTAGAAATCTGTGAGGATGAGCAGTGGGAGGCTCAAAGAAAGAGTTAACATTATACTTAACATCTAACATTTCTCAAAACAAGCATTGGTGTCAGAATCAACAACTTGTCTGAAGAGCTGCAACTAAGTTCTATGAAGTGCTGTTTGCCTCGGGCTACTGCTCGCAGGATCTATATGAGCGGGATATATATGAGCAGGATGTGTGTATGGTTGAACAGTAACAGTTGTTGGCTCTGCATTGGCATCTTAAAGGTTACAGCAGCAATACATCCAAAGATACTCTCAGTTGTTTGCGCATGGTTTCAAAAACGTTTTGTAAGCATTTCCTTTATTTATTCTAAATTGTTATATTTGTTTGTGTTAATGCTGTTGTATAATGCAAAAACAAATTGGTAACATCATTCAAATGTATGTAACGGTAGCATATTAGCCCGGGCATTGTTGAATCTGGTTTTTCTAATATGTTGTTGTTTGTTGCGTCAACATTTTCTAGCACCTGCTATAAACAGTCCAGCCTCCTGTAGCTTTCTGAGATGTGTGCTATCACTGGTCAGCAGGTGCATAACATTATGGGTAATGCTGTTGTCTGGGAGTTTAAATAAATGATTTAATGTGAAATTCAATGTTTAATGCTAACTAGCTACCTAGCGTTGGTTGCATGGTTTCGGTGTCACTGTCAGCTTGTGTAGTTTCTAGGGCAATAATGACAATGCTCTGTTTTGACCCATTGAGCCTTTATACATCTTGAACATTATTAATAGTGGTCCAACCATCTGACCAATCAGTGGTGGATTCCCAACTTTGGTTAAGACCACTTTTTTAATAATTGTGTAATTAATAAATAATTCCATGTTTTTCTCAGTTTTTTATTATTTAAGGTTTATATGTGGGTTTTTACCTGAGACATACTAAGAGACATAACCTTGGACTTGAAGAAACTGGGCATTTTTCAGCACTAAAACTAATGACAATCTCATCAGCTTTAGCTGTAGGCTACTCCTTGTTTACGGCTAACTAGCAAGTAGTAGTATGCTACAAGCTAAACCAAGATGGTGAACCTGGAAGATTAATGTGTTAGCAGTTTTTAGCTAAAAAAGGATAGAATAGCACATCTAATAGTACAGCATTGGACTTTTTACGTCATTTACAGCTCATCTCTAGCAAAAACACTGTCCTAGCCTTACGAATAAAAAGTACCAAGCAGTTGCAGCAGTGGCTGTAGCTTACCGTGTGTATGTTGTAGCCCTCGTAGAAATGGAATCTCCCCTGCATGCAGACACACTCACGGCCCTGCAGCTTCCCAAACACCAGCTGACCAGCATGGCCTGACACTGCAAACAACATACAGTATGAGAATATGCTAGCATGCGTATGTTCTATTTCTCAACACTAGTAATATGTTATATAGAAAAGACAGTTTTTCAACTTACCAGTGCTGGTGGGAAAATGTGGAATATCTTTATATTGGAACACATTCCTGTCACCGAGCAGCTCTCCCAGGCCCCCCAGGCCCGACCCACAGATGATGGCTACTTTAGGACGCTGCTCTGTGTGGGCCAGCAGCCAGTCTGCTGTCTCCTTATACTCTTCATAACTGTAAGTGCTGGAAAGAATATTGACAAATGTAACTTAAACACAGCTGTGACAAAGATAGGTCAGTCACTTAAATCACTATGATAAATATTTTCATGACCGTTGTCATCACTATCACCGGGAAAATAAAACCACAAATACTATCAGTCTCATATTTAGAATTTGTCATTTTATAACATAATGAAATTATAGTTAATTTAAGGGAAACATACAGCAAGTGTTGATTACATGTCTTTGTGTGTACAAAGCAGCATGGGGAAGTAATTAATGCATGCATTACAAGGTTTTCTATTTTTTTGAGAAATAAACTCTCTGAAACTCAGGCCGATCTATTTTTCATTGTCATGGTATAATAATCTTTAACAACTATGTTAAATAATAGTTAAAATATCTGCTAGATGGGGTGCACTCTGAAATGCGAGAGTACAAGCACATGGAAAGGAACATTAACTAAAGATAAGAATAAATACAACATTGTGCAACACACACTTATGGGTTTTTACTTTGCCATTTTATGTGTATCAGCCAAATAAGTATGCAGGGATGCAGATTACCTTTCGAAATGCCTTGAGGTAACACATTATGGTCTGAAAACAGTCTGTAATTCTAGTTATAAATCTGGTTGTAGAGCTATAACCTTAATGTTCCTTCAATGCCTCAAGCTTTGTTATTAAAACACAATGACACTTCAGGCTGCAGCCTTTACCAGACCAATCTGCAGCAGGAGCCCATTTTAAAGCAGGAGCCATTTTAAAGCTGCCATCTAAGATGACAGCTACATCAGACTAGCCTTGAGGGTTCAATCTTCCCACATTTCCCCAAGTATTTATTTTTAATTGAATTCCAACTCCAAAAGGAGAAGCAAAATCGTTCATTACTGTAGTTATGTTGGTACACACTGTCTTTGAGACTACCAGGGACCGGGTAAAGTCTGGTCCCTGGTAGTCCCAAAGTCAGTGTAAACAGCACAAAGTTAAAAGCAAAAAGTTAACAGGTAACACCAAAAAGCTAACAGTTAAAAGGTTGCAGCTAAAAGCTGAAAGCCAACAGCTAATTAGCCTCCCAAACACCAGCTGAATGACATGGCCTGGCCCGGATATCTATTTAATATTCCTGTGAAAATATCTACTTATATACTACTATATTCTACCCAACATCGGTATTGAATCCAGTTCAAAGTATCAAAGATTTGAATACATCATGATAACGGTATAACATACCTTCAAATGTACTGAATAAAGTTTCGACTCAGCATCATTTTATCAATGGCACCTCTGTTTAATGCCCACTGGCTGCTAACAGCTAACAACTAATAGCTAACAGCTAACAGCTAATGTTAACTAGCTCTCTTAATGCTGATTCAACGATTTGCCTTGGTCGGGGGTCATCTGTATCCTATGATACCCCCCATCACGGAGGGGTGATCAATATATTCTAAAGCACAGACATATGTGACACAAGTGTTGCCTTGGTTGCCATTACCAGCCTGTTAGTTGCAGAGTTGCACTTAACATGATTGTGCAGGTGGGACTGGCAGCATTAACACACACAGCTTGCAGACATGCCTGTGTCTTCTTCTGTTTTTTTATTCATAATCAGATTCACTGTTGGTGCCCGTTTAAAGGTTTTTTTTAATGCATGAGATCCGTTTAGGTCAGAGTAACTGAACAACAGCCTTTTGTAATCAGTGATTCATAAACCCAAGAAACCAAAATGTGGAGCAGAGTCGACTATAGGCCTATAGCCATAAAAAAAGCTCTTATCAAACTGAATGTCATGTCTGTGATTTTGCTGTCATGTTTTATATCAGCATCACTGAACTGTCAACCCAGTCTCACGGCATTTCGTGTTCACCAACACGATTTTTAATCTATTAATTCGTGTTCACCAACACGATTTGCCCCTTTTTTTCGTGTTGCACAGCACGATTTTAAAAGCAATGTATTTCTACTGCCTGCAACACGTCTTTTTCTCCGGTCGGGTTGAGGAAGACCGGAAGATGTGTGGTTCATAAAAACATGTTCTTACTCAATATCAAGCCACAGTTATTGCTTTTATTTGAAATCGTATAATTTTGGACTTTTGTTGCCGTCTGTGAGGAAAATAAATGGGGCTCAGAGCCTCAGGATACTGAAATCTGTATTTTTTAAATCTTTTTTTCCTTCTAATTTGTTATTCTTTTCAAAATAACATACTGTTATTTACTCACCAATAACACACAATTATCCTTGCTTTTATTTATTGGTTTCATTCCATAATCTCGGGCTTTTTTGGCGTCCGTCAGGAACTGAATTTCAAAATAAAAATAACCGGAAACAGACGTAGGCATTTCGAGCGATTACCCAAGATCCTCAGCTATGGTTTTAAGATCGCTTATTGGATGTTTTAGCCGCAATGCATGCTGGGATTTGGTGATTATATGATATGAAATCTGGAAAACATTTTAAAAGAATAAAATAATACTTAATTCCGAGCGCTCTTGCTTTTCTCTTTGAAAGTCATCACATAACGGCATTGTAATACACGGTTCGGCTGCATTGTATATTACAGATCTGCCGTAGTTCTTTATTTATAGAGCCCTGATGAGAAGACCTTTGAAAAAACTGAGAAAATGCCGCCGAAACTGAATACTTGACGTGGATCATAAATATATTCAACAATTAAACAACATCTTCAATTTCTCTTCACACAATACGTCTCCTTGCAGTATCAACACTAATTCGGCTGACTTTTACATTTGATCTAATTCACAGATAACTGTGCACAGCTGATATAAAAGGACTGTAGTTTTTTAAAGATATTACTGATTTTCTTTGAATGTAAGAATGTAAATACTGAGTCTGAAATAGTATAGCAATATGCTGTAAAATTATGTGAAAGCATGCATAAAACTACACATCTTCAGATGTTGTACGAAAACATAAGTGTCTATACACTAATAATACAAAGTTATTATGGCTGTGTGTACCTTGTGTGCACCTCCTAGTGGTTAAAGCACGTTATTGAATTATTGTGTTTTATTTGATTAAAAAAATATTAAGAGTACATACTTTCATAGGAGGAAAGTATAAATATAGAATATAAAAAATCAAGAAGATACTATAAGTGATCTCTACAATAAAACAGTTTAGTGCAGAATGTACAAAGATATTAATAGGAGGAGGTGCAAAACAGAAAAACGAATTAACCTTTATTTAAACATTAAATAACAGATTAAGGTCTTCTTTTAAATAAGAAAAAAACTTTGGGGGTATCTATCTACAGATAAATATTAAGCCTGACAAAGTACTTAACGTCTAATATATTGCTTTCCTGCAATGTTAACTATGTTGAAGCACTTATTTTAACTGATATTATACATATGAATTATACTCTTATGTATGTAGATAGAATAAGAAATGTGCAGAATATGACAGTTTAATGGTGGATGTACACACATATTGATAGATGTCTTGTAATGCACTGTTGAGGAACCTGTGACCCAAGTGTTTCATTCATTGCATAACTACACCGTAGTTGTGTATGATATGTCAATAAACCTTTGGAAATCTTGAAAGGGATGTGCAAAATAGCCATAATATACAGTCTTTAATGAACTATTAGTAGAGAATAACGAGTAATGAATATACTTTATTACTCGTTTCCATTCATGTCAATTGCAGATATATGTTTAGTCTTCTCAAGCACCAACTATCAAATATCTCTCCTGATTGTTGGCACTTGACAATCACCTTACCTGAATTTTACTCAGGTGTAACTAAAGTCTGATTTAAGGGTTGTTTATATTTCACATAATTAATCAGAATCTGCAAAGTAACTCAAATAAATGCAGTGGAGTAAAAAATACCAGGTTAACCTCTGAATTGTAGTGGAGTAGAATTACAAAGTAACAATGAGCTGTCATGTGGGTATTAATGCTGCGCATTATGGACACAAGCGATTTTCACCCATTTATTAATTATATGTTTTACATTTGATAACACCAATGTGTTTAATACTGGCAACTTCTAATTGTGGGAAAAACGAAAAAGGTTCAGTAGAGACGTCCCATAGAATCAATCAATCAATCAATGTTTATTTATATAGCCCAATATCACAAATGTTACATTTGTCTCAGTGGACTTTACAGTTTGTACAAAATATCAGTATGACAATACGACACCCTCTGTCCTTAGACCCTCACATCGTACAAGGAAAAACTTCCAAAGAAAACCCACAGTTTAAAGGGAAAAATGGGAGAAACCTCAGGGAGAGCAACAGAGGAGGGATCCCTCTCCCAGGACGGACAGACGTGCAATAGATGCCGTGTGTAAATTGAAAAGATAATACATTTGCAACATAGGTAGTCCAAATGTTTGGAAATGCATGTGTGTATAATAGGAAGATGAATCCACGAGGATATCCATCCAGGACCTATGATCCAGGACCACAGCCACGACTCAAGATCCAGGACAGAGGAGCGCAGGATCATCCATGACTCCGGATCCCGGCGTATACAGACAAAAAATAGAACATTTTGCGAAACACAATAGCCAGCATGTGTAGTTCTGGGGGGGCGTTCGATTCCAGTTTTGGATAGTCTGGCGTGGTTTCGTTCCATTTCACACAGCTGTTTGACGCTCTGGGTAACCTTACGGGGACTGTAGTCCTAAACGATAGCTGGGGATTATGGGTAGTGTAGTGTCTTCGGCCATCCTAAACTCAGAAATGTTGACAATCGCAATGATGCTCGAAATGTCCCTTATAGGCCTACGTCTGTTTCCGGTTATTTTTATTTTTAAATTCAGTTCCTGACGGACGCCAAAAAAGCCCGAGATTATGGAATTAAACCAATAAATAAAAGCAAGGATAATTGTGTGTTATTGGTGAGTAAATAAATAACAGTGTGTTATTTCGAAAAGAATAACGAATTAGAAGGAAAAAAATATTTAAAAATACAGATTTCCGTATTCTGAGGCTCTGAGCCCCATTTATTTTCCTCACAGACGGCAACAAACGTCCAAAATTATACGATTTAAAATAAAAGCAATAATTGTGGCTTGATATTGAGTAAGAACATGTTTTTATGAACCACACAGCTTCCGGTCTCCCACGACCCGACCGGAGAAAAAGACGTGCTGCAGGCAGTAGAAATACATTGCTTTTAAAATCGTGCTGTGCAACACGAAAAAAAGGGGCAAATCGTGTTGGTGAACACGAATCAATAGATTAAAAATCGTGTTGGTGAACACGAAATGCCGTGAGACTGGGTTGGAACTGTACATAGCATAGCCGTAACTGCACATTTCTGAAGCTATTTGTGCACAACCATAGATATTAAATAGAGATATGAAAATCATGTCAAATAAGTTAAAGCAACTTTGAACTAATGCTTGACATGTTTTTCAACTTTTTTAAGGTTTTGATTTGTGGGTTGAATATGAGTGAAACTGTATTCATAGAATTTTAAAGATCTTCAGTCATATTATGTCAAGACAATTTAAAAATGATTTGAAGAACATGGAAATAGTAGAGAAGCTAGGCTGATATTTATTAGTTAAAACTAACAAAGGCCAAATGTTAATTTTATCTTCTTTACATCAAAACATCAGGCAGGTCATGTGACTTTGAAACCAGTAGGCATAGATTATTATAAAGTATTTAACAGCAGACAGATATAAATCATAGCCTCAGTCTATTGTACATTTATACATTATATTTTAGTAATTGCCTCTTTATTCATTTGTAATTTATAAAATACAATTGTGTCTTCCTCCTTTATTTTGCTTATTTAAAAAAACCAAAAAAAAAAATAATACCTGCATCCAATCACATTCAATGACTAGGCAGGTCACATGACTTTGAAACCACAGAAGGCCAGATAATAGAGAGGCGAAGTCCCGCCCATCTACTTCTGACCCATGGGACCTTATTTCGGAAAAATTATGTATTGAAGTCTGTCACTACCCGACCCGCAGGCATCCCTACCCGATCCGCATTGCGCATGTGCGAGATGGTCCGCCATATTGGACAACTCCATACGGCAACTCAAATAGGACATTTGACGTCTAGACGGCTGCCTGATTTGCATTGTGCATGCGAGTCATAAACGTCTCAAATATCTATACAAATATAATTTATGTTATTTTATTTGAAATAAAATGAAGGGCATTCACAGTTAATGTAATTAGATATAAATGATGAATGCCATACATATTGCATACTATCACAGTCAATATTTCTTCAGTATGATAGCTGTCTAACTGAAGTTAAATCAATTTCTCACTTATTCTGACAATGCACTTAACCCAATAAAAGGACCCAATAAAAGGAGTTGTTAAATAATAGTGAAGTCACGTTGTAATAACAATAACTCATCTCTCTCGTTCAGATTAATATTGTCAGTTTTTTTTGTTTTCTTTTTCTGCTTTGCCAAACGCCACTGTGTCAAGTGTCCTATTTGAGTTGCCGTATGTAATTGTCAAATATGGCGGACCATCTCGCACATGCGCAGTGCGGATCCAAGCCCCCAGGAAGTGCGCCGGACTCAGATGAAAATATTCGTGCTGGCCAAACGGCGGTACTACACTTCCGTTTGGTTGCCAGGCCCGGAAACACTTTTTCCCATTGACTTACATGGGGAAAGAGTGGTCTGTAAATCGTTGGATAATTTTTTCTAAACTAAATAAACTACCCAGTATGAACACTTGTATAGCCCTTATTAAAAACATTTGTTCCTCAAGTTGTAAAAATGTGCTAATAACGTTATTCTGAGAGTCATTTCCCTCTGCATTATGAACGCGCATCTCTACCCCACGGGACCGCGCCGCCCGGCACATTCATGTGATTTTTTTATTTTATTTGTATTTAACCTTTATTTAACCAGATAAAAGCATTGAGATAGAATCTCATTTGCAATGCTGACCTGGCCAAGAAGGCAGCAACACATAACACATAACACAAACATATAAAATACAGAGAACATAACTAAGAAAACAAAAGACAAAAAAGCAGTCACTACATTGTGCATATTAGGACAGTAAGAAAGGTGCACTACTTATTACTGCAAGAGCAGCTAGTGGTAAGGACTTCAGACAACTTCAATTTAAAACATGCTATTGAGACGATGAGTGATGTGACGTGTTCATTACAGTTTTACCTTTACCCATGGATGCACAATAAGAACGGACCCATATCGCCTTACTGCCATCCCACGGAGCTGTAATAATGGATATATTGCACATGTTTGCTGTAATTCATCATTTGTAAAATATTATACTACATGGGCTGTATGATGTAAATCTTGTATTAAATAAAGTTATTATTACCGACGTAGATTAACGTTCCTGTAGCTTCTTATTGCACTTGCAATATACCATTAAAGGAGTTGAACGTTGCTGTTTGCTATTACTATAGTACCACGCAGGGATAAGCCAGAGTTTACAACCTTTGCATGTGGGCACAACACGTTTTGACCCAGATTAATTAGCTATACCCAGGGTTGGGAGGGTTACTTTGTAAATGTAATCAGTTACTGATTACTGATTACATGGCTCTGAAAGTAATCCGAATACAGTTACAGTTACGTGTCTTAAAAAAGTAACGTAATCAGATTACTTTTAGATTACTTTTGGATTACTTTCTTTTTCCATCACAGATGGGTATGTTTTGGTGTACAGGAGACACAAAAAGCAAAAGGAATGTGTTTTTACTGTTTTAATGGCTTATCAAGAGCACAACTGAAACACAACATCTGAAACGATGTAACAACATAATTAACTTTTTGGGGATGCAGCTTGGGATGTGAGGAGTGAGGGACACGGCTTAGAACCAGCGTGTCGCCTTCTGTCCTGCCAGTGTTGGCAGGACATTAATTAAAATGTCAAACTCGGACTTCATTTTAAGGACATTACGGCCAGGGGTGTAGAGCTATAGTTGTTTAAGCACCGGATTGGCAAAACAGGAGAGTGTGTGCACCAGTCTGCCTTGATCTATGAATTCATGTCCGTGACTCTCACAGTATCTGCTGCCCGCAGCTGTTTTATAGAAGGAACACCTCCTTCACTTCATGAAATCTCTGCAGCATCAGGAGGCAGCGGGAGGGTTAACTCAGCCTCTGAGAAGACGAGCACGCAGTGCCTTTCACGCACCGCCTTCACTGTGTTTACCTTCAGAAATAATCATTAGTAAGGCTAAAGAAAGAGCGACCGCAGGCTGATGTGTTTTAACCACTCACACGCGATTTAAACGCAGACTTGTGTTCCTCCATGTTTCGCTGTTATTGTTTCACTGAGCGGACCCGCGATTTTTTTTCAAACGCTTTTTTGGTCCATCTGCGGCGGTAATAGGTTTTGTGGGCTGTGATGATTCGGCTGTACCTTTAGTAATGAATATTAAATGTTGTGAGGAAATCTTTCCACCAATAATTCCAATAAGTAATCCAAAATGTATTCACTTCAGGTTTACGAAAGTAACTGTAATCAGATTACTCGTTTTTCAAATGTAACGCGAGCTGAATACAGTTACTTGATTTTTGTATTCTGATTACGTAACGCCGTTACATGTATTCCGTTACAACCCAACCCTGGCTATACCATATGATATCGCCCGAGGAAGTCGTCATACTTATACATATATAAATAAAGATATATGTGTCAAAGCTCTAATCAAATTAACAGTTGTATTAATTATACTTGTATATGTATATATATATATATATATATATATATATATATATATATATATATATAGCCTGTGTTGTATATTTATACACACAAATGAACAACGTTGTGTGTGTCAAATAACAAGTTGTATTGTAGTGTTTATTTTAGTGTTGTTTTATGCTTATCCACATTTTGATTTCAGAGCACAGGAGAATGCTGGGCACAACATAAAGCTCAACAGTGAAGCTGGCAATGCTGAACAAAACCATCACTAGATCCTGTTTCATCAGCGTAATATAAAAGTAGCCTACATAACGATTGATGTGAACATTAGCATAATTACTAATGGCTCAGACGTTACACTAGCTAACCGCTAGCTGCTAACTGCTAACTGCCGCGGCCGCCTCCATCCATCCATCTTCTCCCGCTTATCCGTGGTCGGGTCGCGGGGGTAGCAGTTCCAGCAGAGAGCCCCAAACTTTCTTTTCCCTCGCGACATCAACCAGCTCTGACTGGGGGATCCCAAGGCGCTCCCAGGCCAGCGAAGAGATATAATCCCTCCACCTGGTCCTAGGTCTACCCCTTGGTCTCTTCCCAGCTGGACGTGCCTGGAACACCTCCCTAGGGAGGCGCCCAGGTGGCATCCTAACTAGCCGCGGCCGCCTCGTTATTCGTTAATATCAAATCCATCATAACAATCCAGAACGTGCGGTGCTGTTACGTGTACGCAAATTGACGTGCTTGATGTGAACGAGCCTTTTGGGGGGCGTGGTTAAAGTTGCGCATGCTCTATGAGCGCACATACGGGTACTTCTCAGGCATGCTGGGTAATTTGTGACGTTTCACTCTCTCAAAAGTTGGGCCATTTTGTCATCCATGCGCCAATGAGCAACTCTCATAGGAATTAATGAGGCCCCGCCTTCCACGCTGTATCCAGTTCTTATTATACATCCATGTGCGGATCGGGTAGTGACAAAGTCAATAGGGAGAGAAAACGTATCTTTCGATCCCATTTGAATTGTGCCATGAATTACACATATGATGTTTAATAATGTTAATGTTAATTAATTTTAATGTTCAATTATCTACATGAGACGTTGAAATCTCGCGGGACAAAGACGCCAGCAGCCTTGAGAGCGAGGCGGAGCAATTTCTCTCCACGAGCTGCAGAAGCGAAATGCTTGATGCGAAACGACTCACTGGTATATCGAGCTGAGCGCTCATTGGTGGTTTTTACACCATGTTGGTGATGAAACTCTCCAATTGGCTTGGCAAAGGTTTGTTGTTTTGTGTCAGTTTTACGTCGCCACTTCCATTCATATTTTTCATCATTGTTCCACAATGTTGATCATCATGAAATGAATATCTATATATGTTATACTATACTTGCACTGCTTACCGTTTCCATACTTTATATATCTTAGCATATTACACACTGTTAATACTGCTCACATGCTGCTGTGTATATCTAGTGCACTCACAGAAATATTTAACCCTAACTTTTAAGATTTATGTAAAATAATTACATGACAAAGTTCCATTTAATTTTTTTAATATTTTGAACATAAACCTATCTAATAAACTTTACATGATGCATATGCATCAGTGTAATAAAGCCTATTCATTTGAAATGCATATTCACCAGGTTTATGTATTCAGTATTAATATAATTTATTGAATTTAAATGCATATTAATCAGATTATGTATTCAGAATACATTAAGTATATTTGTTTGAATTACATAGTAATTAGGTTACCTATTCAAGATGAATAATGTGTATGTTTGAAATACATAACAATTAAGCTTAAATTCCATCAAAATGCATTAGATTTATGTATTTTTGTGATTAATATCCAATTAATTTTTCTATTTTCCATTCAACAATATCTCAATGATTCATACAATCAGACCACCTTGTTGATTCAACACATTTATTAACATTAAAGCAAACCTCTTCTCTTCACACAGACACAGTACTCAGCAGGTAGTGTAGCTCTTCAACCAAGTCATTTTGTAGATGGAACATGTAAAATGTTTTCTAACTTTAATAAAACAGAGACAAGTTAGGAAGGTTAAACAAAGTGTTGACTGAGCACCTGCCGTTTCTAGCTTTCTGTGAATCACCTGAGCAATTTGAGTTTCAGTGCTTGTACTTTGGGGGAAAGCTTGGACGATTCCAGGTCCATCAGGATCTTCTGGTAAACTTCGAATGTATTCTTCAAGCTTTTTGGATAGCTTAGATTAAGTGCGTAGATCAACCCATAAAGCATCACGCATGCATGGTTGATACTCTGGAGGTTGTGGAGAACTTCGACCCCTTCCAGGACCACACCGACATCTGCAAAGCGTCCACCAGGACCATCAGGATCATCACTCTCAGCTCGAACGGTGTAGATTGCCAGTCGTGCCTGCAACGTCTGCCTCGGCCTCACGGCATTCGATGTCCTGAAAGATGGAGGGAACAGAGAACAATGAGCTGTGTCACTCTAACCTTGACCTTTGACCACCAAATTCTAAGCAGCTTATCATTGAGGCCAAGTGTGTGTTAATTTGAAGAATTCCCTTAAGGCACTGTAGATATAGCGTTCATGAAAATGAGATGGACACAAGTTCAAGGTCACAATGACCTCAAGATCTTTGACTCCCTAAAAGCCTGGAAAACAAAACAAAAAGTCACATTATGTATAAATGGAGTTGTACATTCAATGATCATCAACTATTTAAATATGATAAAAAGTGGTGTTTGAGCATTGTTGATCACAATGAGGGTCGCGTTAAAGAATCTCGATAGCATTTTTTACCGTGTTTGTGGGTACGTGCCATAAAGAACAGCATGTCTTTAAAGTAATACTCTTAATCCTTTAATTTAGAGAATTTTTAATGGTGCACATGAAACATAAGACAGTAACTTACATGTTCATAGGTTGGTCCTCCTCTGAGGGTAAGGTTCCGAGCTTCTTTAAGATGTAAGGATTTCCGGGGAGACAGAAGAGAATGCACTGTATCCAATGAAGCCTTTGACCTGCCACAATAAAAATGGAGTCAACAAAACATCCCAACTTAAAATGTAAAAAAAGAAAAAATACAGGACCAGGAACCCATTTTATTCAGAGATCTGTGAAGTAAATGAAAACATTCTCATCAGTAATCAATATCTGAAAGAGCCAAATAAGAAACTGTTCTTTGATACAATGTTGGGGAGAAAGGACAGTAGGAAAGAGGCAAACCTCTTCTGTCCACCCCCCGCTCCCTCACTCCTACCCTCCACCATCTCTTCTCACCTCCTCTCTCCTAATCTCCTCTCATAGGGTAAGGTTTACTCCTCCCTCCTATCCAACCCTCTCCAAACCTCTCTTGTGCTGTCCTCCCTCCCTCTCTCCTAACCTAATTCTGTTTCCTGTTAGGAAATAGAAGGAACTAACCTTTCCCTATCCTGATCTTCTCTCCCCTAACCCATCAACCCTTGAAAATGCCCCCTTCTACTAAATAGAATCAGTCCCAACAGCCAAAACAAAACACTGTAATTTTCGGACAATAAGCCGCGCCTTTTCCCCCATTTTTCGACCCTGCCGCTTATATAACGGTGCGGCTAATCTATAGATTTTTACAGCTAACGGCCACTAGGGAACCTCCTAAATCTATGGATTTTACAGGTTACAGTCCACCACCTTTAACACTATGGGCTCTATGACCGGTCCGCGCCCGCCACCTTTTAGCGGCGGGCTTCAGCAGGAAAAGCTGGAGGCCGGAAAAGAGTGAGACAGGTAGCGCGCCAAAGTAAAAGTGGAACCGAGAGTGGTACGAGAGACAGAACGAGAGCAAGACAGACAGACATTACGAGAGCGAGACAGTTTGTGCAAAGGAAGTTTTCATGCACAAACCCTGCCGGTACGTGCGCTGGGAGCGCACCGTTTAAGTTTGAAAGTTGAAAAGTTTGTGTGTCTGAAACGCTATGTGATACAAGTTTACACAGCACAGTACATGTTCTGTAGCTACTATTGCACTAAATGGTAACACTTGAATACGTTATGCAAATATGCAACTTGTTTGTTGAAATGTTAATAAATGGGAGCTTCCTCAAACAGCCATCTCTTTCCCGACAATCCCCTCTGTGCACGAACCCTTACATATGGTAATTAAACATTAAAACACCTGCGGCTTATCGTCCAGTGCGGCTTATATATGTACACATCATTCAATTTAGCTGCTGCGGCTTATATGCAGGTGCGCTTTATAGTCCGAAAATTACGGTATCCTTACTACTGTTTTATGACTTACCTCTTGACATCCGGCTTTGGCTTTACTGACTGCCTCAGATCCTCAGCTGCCTTTTGACAGAGAAAAACAATAATTATCCCATTATTTCTCTCCATGGATATCAGCCTTAATACACTACAAGGTATGGTAAAGGAGGAAGACAGGAATGGCATTATCTTTGTAAACTACATTGTAGAAAAAAATTGAGAATTAACCCATTTAGCCCTACTTTTACACCTTTTTAAAATCCTATGCTTTATGTATGAGTGAAGTTACACTGTGGTAGGAGGTAACACACAATAAAGCTATATGTGTGAGAGCAAGAGAGAGACACAGACAGAGGGAGAAGATCTAGGGGAAGAGAGAAAAAGCAGGACGGAGAGACAGAGAGAAGAGGGAGACAGCCAGACACAGAAAGAGGGAGGGAGAGAGACAGAAAGGAGAGAGTAGGGTGAGACAGACAAAGTGTGATAGGATAGAGAGGGAGAGAGAGACCAGTTGATCAGTCTTGTGTTGGTTAGAGTTCCAGTCAACATGTCCACTTACTGGCAATAACTTCAAGGAAGACAAGAAGGCTTCCCTCTCTCTGATGTTCTCAAGGCATTTGAGTTCATAAGCAGACAGTCCACAACATGTATCACACACACACACACGCACACACGAGAATCAAGCTGATCAGAATCAAGAATCAAAACCGACCTGACATAATCTGAAAGGCCTATCTTACTAAATAACATTTCCAAAACAGGTGTCAATTACATAACTGCTGCTTTATGAGAACTATCAAGTTTCTGTGTCCTCACCTTCTTGTTTGGGGCAGAATTGTCGTCACTGGCATATTGGAGGCGCTTAGGTGCCAGGACCCGACCCTTAACCTCAAGCTCCTCCGGACCATGTGGATTTACTTCCTACAAGTAACAGCAGTACCACCATTGCCTTGAGGGAATTTATTACTCAAAACAAACAACCCATTGGACTCAATGACGAACTATTGGTGTTCAAGGTCAATGTGACCTAATGTCCATCCCATTCTCATGAACGCCACATGTTATCAGGCACACCTGGAGGGAAATTAATTACATCTGGCACAAAGGACAGAAGGATGACATATTTACCACATATTCTTTGACCAGTGTGTCCAGGTCTTCATTGAGGTAGATGCTCAGACAGCTCAGCACACAATCACGCCTCACGTTGATGTCTGTACTCTGAAACAAACATTACATGATTTCATGCTGGTCAGTGTCAGAGACGCATGTGCTGAGGCCAGCCAAGCCACTGACATTTCCCTCCTTGACCATCCTGAACTCACCTGGTTTCACCCCACTCAGTTAAAACTCACACAGGTCTGAGCCCGTTCACTACACAGTCATTTTGAAAGTGCCTATCCTTTTCCAAACCGTTAACAAAAGGAGCTTTCCCATATGGCTGAGTCAAACAAACCATATGTGTATTAGGTTAGACCAAAAAATACTTACATTATCCGTCTTTGCCATCACGGCTCTGATCTTTCTTCCTGCAGCTCCACCTTTGGTATGGAAAACTCTGATCAGTCGTCGGTCAGGCGGTCCAGTTCTCCAAGGAATTTGGAGGTCAGAGGTACAGTCGTCAGCCGCATAAACTCCAAGTTGATCTGTAAAAGACAACACAGACAGGATACAGACTTAAACAGGGGCAGCTGTAGCTCAGTTGGTAGAGG
Organism: Gymnodraco acuticeps; assembly: GCF_902827175.1. Taxonomy (NCBI): domain Eukaryota; kingdom Metazoa; phylum Chordata; class Actinopteri; order Perciformes; family Bathydraconidae; genus Gymnodraco; species Gymnodraco acuticeps. The sequence continues at coordinate 1,750,387 of NW_022992216.1, read as the reverse complement.
GGTCATTCATAGACCGAAGGTCAGTGGTTTGAATCCCGGCTCTGACTGTCCACATGTCAAAGTGTCCTTGAGCAAGGCTAGCACACTGCACAGTTGGGTGCACAAAAGTGCTATTTAAGTGCAGACCATTTACCAGATGTGTGACATTGAATACATGAGTTACTAAACTTCAGATTCACACTTACCTCACTGACATCAAATAGTGCTGGCCATTTGTTTAGGAACTCTGGAATCTTTGGCTCCTGGAGAATCTCCTGTCTCCTAAGCGAGAAGGTACGCTGCATCTTCTCCTTAATCACGGCCTTGTCCTTTTTTTTCTTTTTTACCTGAAATGGAATGAAACTTCATTGTCATTATACAGTACAGATTGAAGTTCAAAAAAATAAATGTATATATAGAAAATTGATGCACTGACACAAGTGAGATTCCAACATTTCTATGTAAACAAACACAAAAACATATCTCTCTATAATAAACCGTTTTGGAGATATTCACCGATATGTAAAACTTTAGACTTTTTGTCTAAATCTAAAAAAGTGTCTAAAAAAAATACACCCCTACCCGAAAAGCTTTGAATGAAATGCATCAATTCGCCAATCATTGATTATTTTCCTACTCAGCATAGAGCACCACGTTTAGTGAATTGCTAGCTAACGTTAGCTAGCGAGCGCCGGTACACGTGTTGCTTGTAGTAGGACTAAAGATAAAACTGCTTACAATCATCACAAACTACGTAGATTTGATCATCAATGAATTGATATTAATGTAATATGATAAAAACTACACGAATAATACACAGATGGATGTAAGTAGACAAAGGATGACTCGGATTACTCACCATTAAGCCTGAGGTAGCACATGAAGTCCAACGGAAAATAAGGATGTCATTTCCTGTTTCCCGATTTCACTTCCCCCAAGTTGTACGTAAACCAATCACATACGTTGTAACTAAAATAATCTTGTTTGTTTATATGTATTAAGTAATTACATTTAATATATTTTAGAATTGACAGAATTATACAGGTTATAATTCATTTCAATACATACATTTAAAAAATATGAGTATTTAAATAAAATCAAATAGGAGAATATGCTTAAAAATAAACTTTACCATGATTCATTTATGTGAGTGTGTATTCATATCCCTCACTGATTATTCATCATTCAATTCATTCTACAGTATATTTTATTCTGTAGATTGTGTACATTACTTTTCACTTGCTTTTTGCACTCCTGGTTAGAAGCTAAACTGCATGTTGTTGTCTCAGTACCTGTAATCTGTGCAATAACAATAAAGTTGAATCTAATCTTGAGCAGGAACAAATGTATTTACTTAGTACATATCTGACATTAACGATTATACATATTTGTGCATTCTTTATAAATGCAAACTGGTCAAGACCACTGATGGAAGTAGTTTTGAAAAGTAATAAGTGGTCTTTTACATGTAGGATTCAACCCCCCTTGTATTAATTTGTTTTAAAATGAACAGACACTTGAGTCATTTATTTGTAGTGGTATAATAATTGTGGGATTTCTATTGCATCCACTTAATCTGCAACGAAGAACGCCAACGCAATTTCCGCCATTGCAAACCGAGTCAAGCCGACTCCGAGCTGTCCGACTTCAGGCGAGCTTTTTGAGACCTCCCCCGGCTGCAATCGGCTATTCTCGTCTACTTTCGAGGCGAGCCGCAGCTCATCTCAAACAAGCCTAATAGGCTAGTGACAATGGCCCCAACATTTTGAGATACCCCTCCCGGAGTTAGAACAAAACACAACTTACTTTTTCCTCATCTCTAAGGCCTCCCATACATGAAATGGATTGTTGTATAAACATATTTTACTGCAAAAGTTGTGAAATTGATATATAAAGTTAGACACCCCACACTAAAAATAAAGGTTGGCCGTCTGGGGGTTGAGGCATAACAACTCATGTAGATTCACAATGGAAGGTCTGATAGGTTTAAAACTTGGCATACCTGAGGTCAGGACATCCCTCTGCATTATAGAAAAGACTGAATGTCAATATCTTACTGTAAATTGGAGATACAGTCATTTGAACACATACCTACAATAGGCGGAAATGTATCTATGTAGAATGATCTCTTTATTTGTAGTGACCCTGACATGGATTGCCATAGCACACACACAATGGCTTGTTGAAAAGGTGTGGTTCTACTGAATCCAGCAATACCAATTGTGTAAAGGTAGCTTACATACTCATCGAGTTATGTCACTAAACGTGTATGGTGTCTTTATACACTGTTATGCCCAACTGCAGCCAAAATGTGCCAGGGACTAGAAGATGAGACACAGAGACAAGGAAACAGGTTTTTGGATTAACAAACTTTAGTATTCAAATTAAATGTTCTTATCTAAACTTAAGTAAACCTAAGCTAGTGGGAGCCGGGGGATACATGCATATAAACACATCTCTATCACTCATCCACATTGTCATCAAAAACAACATGGCTCACATTTGGGCAGTCAGAGCAAGAGCAAAACTCTGTGCAGGTCAAGCCTACTGAAAAACATTGGCATTTGCTGCTATCATTGCACTTTCCGTCCTTACAGTATAGGTGGGTGATGTCTCTGACTTCTTTAGGTGCAGGTTCTTTGACGAACATCACTGGTTCAATAGACCCATCTTCTCTGAGCCTCCACCCTCTACCAACTGGGTTCCAGAGATGAGGCTTGGCCACATGGCTGTGACACCACACTGCGGTCTGGTACATGGCTCTTAATACATGTTGCTGGAAGGCATCTTCTGTTGGGGGTAGATTTGCAGCTGATGACTCTGTTGTAGATGCTAGTGTGTACCTCAGCTCATCCAAGGTGGTGCAAGGACGGCCATCCTCCCTTTTCTTTTGGCCATACAGAAGGAGGGCATACTTTCTTGCCACAGGAATAGCCTCCTCCAGACTTCCAGAAAGTCCAAAACTGGCCATCTCATTTAAGTCACTCAGATGAGTCTTAAGTCTTGTAAACACAGTAGCCTTCCCAATTCTGTACAAGCTGCTTGTGGTATCACAACCTGTGAGGGCGTGCCATGCAGGTAGACATGCACAACATGCTGCACCAAGCTTCTTTGCGATGGGACAGACTGGGACAAACCTCTCCCTTGGGCCATATCCAGAGTGCATGAACACCGTTGAGGATCCAAACATTCCTTTGCTGGAATAATACACAAGCAAAACCAGTACGTCGGTATCATCACATCTGATGACGACCCGAGAATGAGACTCTGCTAGATGTATTGCATGTAATACCAATCTGGTGTCAGCGTCCTCCTGGTCACTATACAGATCTGTCAAGTTGTCAACACCTGACTTGCTGACCACTTTGACCTCCTCACCATTTTCAAAGCCACCTGCCAAAATGACTGTGTTCTCTGAGGAGATTCTCTTGGGCCCTGTATTGGCTATGTAGTTGCTTACAAAGCTGAATAAAGCAGCCTTGTTACCACTGACCTTTAGGTATTTCCTGTAGTTAGGAACTTTGGCTTTGCCTGTGATGACATGTGTAGATCTGCTTGCTTGGATGGTGCCTCTTCTTTGCCTTTCCAGGTCTTTGATTGAGTGTGGATGATCATACCTATCAAACACTAGAGCAACACAGTTGTTGTTTTCCTTTTCCATTAGTGTTGTGATCTTCTTCCAGACACACTCACCCAGGTCATTGAATGTCTGAAAGCCTGAGTCAGGGAGACTCTGTAGAAGAGCCATGTCATCGATGATGTATGCAGATGGTTCAGCAACATTAGGCAACTGCTGTGTCTCTTCAACTACTGACTCCAATTTTTTAGCAAGGTCGGCTTTTGTTGTCTTTCTCATGCTTCCATCATCATAAAACAAAGAGGGGGGGACAGCAGCAAGTTCATGAGACATCACAGTCTCCATGGATACCTCTCTTTGCTTGGATACAGCAAGTAATCTTCGATAGAGCACATCTGAGTCCATGTGAACCTTTCTAGTACTGACTCCACCTGATGTTCAATAAAGATGGCATTCTGCTCAGCACCATCTTGGAGGAAACTTGACAGCTCTTTTGCAACGTTCTCAGATGCAACCTGACCACTTGCAATATTGATCAGTTCCTCAGGGATACTACCAAGGTCAAAGGGGTTCTGCTTCTGCTCCACAGCTTCCATTATCTTTTGTATGTCTCCCTAATCTCTGTCCATTCTAGAGGCTTCATATTCTTTGTGTGCTTTTGGGCCCTTTGCATCAGTGTCACAAAGGTCTTTCATGGCATCCACGTATGCTGTGGTCACATGCCTTGTCATCAACCATCTTGTGAGAGCTGCCTTTCGCAATGTGAAGCCAACAACTCCACCCTGACTCTTGCCTTCTCGGTTAATGGTTTTCTCCAGTGCCTGATCAGTCGCCACACAGTTGAAGCTGTGATCCTCTGACCGGCGGACAACAAATCCGCCTTCTTGCATGAATGTGTATGCTTCTGGTTGTTCATGTTCAAGAGCTTTCATTTCTGCAACGTAGAATGTACTTGGCATAATTGGTTCTTCCAGCAGCTCTGAACCAAGGGATGACTTCACACATGCTATTCAGGTGAAGTTGAAAGTCTGCTTCACGTTCTGAACGAAGGATCCTTAGCAACAGATCAGCACCCTTGAGGAACATTAACCAATATCCAAAAGTTGCTGATTGCTTAGCCCCTTCAACTATGAAAGTCTTGATAATGTTCTGGATCCCAGTAAGTTACGTCTCCACCTCACCGATAAGCTGTTGAGCAGTGGCCTTGTCATTACCATGAAATGCATGCTGTACATCTCGTAGGAGTTGCTCTTGTGCTCCAGTTATTGCACATTTGCCTTTCTTTTCAAGCCATGATTGCATGGCTTTCCAGAAGAGCCTGAACAGAGCCTCAGAGGCTAGCTTTATGCTCCTTATTCCTCTTGCCAGCTGCTTCCCCTGAAGCAACTGTCGGGCTGTGCCCTCTGCATACACGTCTGACTCAGTGAGTATGTCCGCCATCACCATAGAGCTTTCCAATGCTTGCAAGGTAAGCCATTGTGATATGCATACCTCCTAGTCTCATTGTGATCTTCCCTTTTAAGAGCTCTGGTTTGTTCCACAATATCTGTTGCGCTTTGCTATAAATTGCAAGGTCTGCAGTCACAAGCACATGGTGTTGTCCCAGTTCTTCAGCTAGCTGTACAAGCTGTATCATAGCTGTATAGATGGTGGACAAATCTGAGGGCGATTCTCTTATGAAGGGCATGTATAGTACACTGGCTACTGGACAAGGTGTGTCTGATGTGAAGGCATTGAATGCAGACCACGCAGGAATATGCTGTTGATTCTCGCTCTGGTTTCGGGCCAGCTTCCATACCAGGTCTCTGCCTTCTGCTGCTTTGGAGACTGCTGTGTTTATGTGTAGTATCTCAGGTTTGGGAAGTTCGGGCGGTTCTGGTCGCTTTGGAGGTTTGATATATCTGTATCCAGAAATAATAAGATAAGCTTGTTATCATGCATTAAATATCAACTCAGAACACTAAACCTCACCAAGTATTCATATTGAACACCCCCACCAATTAATTTGTACTGTGACTATACACATGAAAACGGAATGAATACAAATTCAAATAATCCAAACATATCTGTGAAGTTTCTCTCCATTCAAGTCAGCTGTGTTCAAGGTTGAGAGAGACCTCTCTGGGACTCGTGCTAGACATTCATATGCAGTGGAGACATGGCCTCTTCGGTACACAACAGATGCCATAGCATGAGTTGTTTGCTTCCCGTCCAGAGTATCCTCATTCTGATCAAAGTTATCGATGGCTGCATCAACAATTCCATGTTCAGTGACTCCAGTGAGGCCAGTTGGGATGTAGACACCACTCTCTGTCCTTGATATCTGGTCTGCTGCCACAGATGTGAGGAACTGTCGAACCTCTGTATAGGAAACACAGTGCCCCATTGCACTGAGCTCATTGATGAGTGACTTACTGCCAAATTGATGATGAATCAAAATGGCAAGTCCCAGTGTAATTGGCGTATGGATGTGACGGCACTGTGCAATGAGATCATGGCAGATTGCAATGACACGCAGATTGTCCTTCAAAGCTGGTTCCTCATCACAGGTCTCACAATTTCTGTGAGCATTTGAATCAACACACCAGTTCACAAAGTCATAAACATTGTTTGGTACATAGTTGCTGCAATGTAGACGTGATAGTCGATCACTGCTGACATATGATTTATGGTCATGGTCAACCTGCTCCATGCTCTTTCTCAATATGTCTGCAGCTCTATGTAGTATTTGCCTGTCAGAGAGACCTTGACTTTGCTGTTGTGTCTCACAGTCTGCTGTAGAAGCTGTTGTCTCTTCTGCCTTGTCTTCGAGTTGTACAGCTCTCATTGCCAATCCCATGGGCACACTTTCAGAGCATACCAAATCAGACTTTCCAGCTCGTTCTACAAATACCAGCCTGTGCTTGTAATGCAGTAAGAGCTTTTCCTTCAGTTTCCAGGAGCTGTATTTAGTGTGTTGGACCGTCTCATCTTCTTCCCCAGACCTCAGTGTCTTCAGTATGTCATCAAACCTCCCAGCCAAGAAGTTGAGGGTCGTCACTTTCATTTCTTTTGAGAAAATAGTTTTGTCAATGAGTTCAGTGAGCTTAATAAAAGCTTTGTCATAGATACTGGTCTGCTGTTCTGATTCTTTTTTTCGTCTGGCAGCTGCTATATTTAGTTTAGAGATATAGTGTTTAAGGCAGCTTCTATGATATTTGGCATCATATGCAAAGAGATCCGGATATGAGAGCAGCCGAAGATGTACAACTTCATCAAGCCTTTCTGATGCTGCATGAAGGACCTTGTCTCGGGTACTCTTACCTGTACCAGTCATAATGGCTGTCAGATGTTCTGGTCTTGATCTAGCCCTCCCACAAATGAATCAATCTCTTCGTATGTCAAACGATAATGTATCAACCCTACTCAGTTTTCTTGAAGAGACTGATGCAGGTATGCTCTCACTTTCAACATTTGCAACTTGTTGCTCACTGATATTGGTCTTACTGGAGTAGTTTGCTCTACATGATCGATGATATGATACCTTTATTTTAAACGAAAGTATATCATCTGTATATGGAGAGAGAGTTTTATGAACATCATCATCTCTCTGTTGAGCAACATTTCGTATACGTTGGAGGCCTTCTGCTGTGGGATTTTTGACATATGGATCTTGTTTCTTCCTTTTTTCAAAATGTTTACCATACCATTTGGATCCACTGTTTGTACATCACTCTCCATTCTGGTAAAATTGAAAAAAAAGAAAAAAGATACACTTCAGAATTTGTACAGTATCTATGTTGTACTTAAACTGTTTTTGTTAGGCTCTATTTACAGTATTGTTACCAGTGATACTAATTAAGCCAGGAGAAACAGAGTCTATTGTGAATATAGGCTACTGGACAGGCTCTGTTACATTAATGAAACATTAAGCTAGGTCACTTTCCAGTTAGCTAATTAGCCATTTTATTTGACAAGGTCCCATCTTTTCACAGTCCAAAAATATTTGCAATGATTTACCTGTCAGTTTGTGAAGAAACCCACGTAGGCAATGAGATGCAGATAAAGCAGGTGGAGTCAAATACTGTAGTATAACTTCTTCATTCTCTACAGAGCAGAATGACTTGCTGTCATGAGGAGCATAAGCTTGAGTTGTAAAATCAAGGTGTTGCAGTTCTTAGTGGATCAGTTTCTGACCACCAACATCGCCCGCGACAAGCTGATGTCCTGATAGCTGATAGGCCTGCATTTTCTCTGCACTAATGTTGAAGTTGCAATATTTTACTTAAAAAAATAACAATTCTCAAGTTGTCATACCTTTTAGGGACTTCTACTCAAGATAATTTGTTATTATTGTCCACCCCTGATAAGTGAAGTCAAAATAAAACTAATTGGTGATACTATAGATTTAATTAGGACTATTTCATATTTTCCCCATTTGGGACACCTTATACGTTTAGTGACATAACTCCATGAGTATGTAAGCTACCTTTACACAATTAGTATTGCTGGATTCAGTAGAACCACATCTTTCCAACAAGCCCTCATATGTGTTGCTATGGCAATCCATGTCAGAGTCACTACAAAGTAAAGAGAACATTCTACATAGATTTACATTTCCGCCTATTGTAGGTATGTGTTCAAATGACTATCTCAAATTTACAGTAAGATATTGACATTCAGTCTTTTCTATAATGCAGAGGGATGTCCTGACCTCAGGTATGCCAAGTTTTAAACCTATCAGACCTTCCATTGTGAATCTACATGAGTTTATATGCCTCAACCCCCAGACGGCCAGGCTTTATTTTTAGTTTGGGGTGTATAACTTTATATATCAATTTCACCACTTTTGCAGTAAAATATTTGTATGCAACAATCCATTTCATGTATGGGAGGCCTTAGAGATGAGGAAAAAGTAAGTTGTGTTTTGTCCTAACTCCGGGAGCGGTATCTCGAAAACTAAAGCCCTTTTTGGCTGTTTGTCACAGGCCTATAATGTGTTATGTAACAGCAGAGAGAGCTAACTCAGAACAGGAAGTGAGCTCTCTGGTTCTCCAGGAGCTGTCCATGGTGCTGTCAGAACTTTGAATTCAGGCAGCAGACAGGAGACTTAGACAACCTCCAGGCTGCACCTCTGGGCACACACAACACAGCAAGTGTGTGCAGCCTGCACAAACTTGCTAAGCTCTGAGGCATTCTGTGAACTGGTGGCACAAGACTGGCCTGTTAAGTGGGAGTATATACATGCATTGTACTGAGAGTAATTCAACTTTATTTATTATATTTTTTACATAAGCTGATATTTTATTTGACTTAGTTACAGCAATTTTGGGTTAGGTATCTTACCCAAGGATACTTTAGAGGCTGGACTCGAAACAACTGATCCTTTGATTGGTACAAATCATATTAACCCCCTAAGCCTTAATGTAATATCCTCCTGGGACCCAAGGAAAAAAAGTGTCTTCCATTTTCCTTTTTTTTGGTGATTTCTTTCTTGACCCTCTTCTATCCCAGATGTGAAATCCTCATCTCTCTCATCATCTGAGAGCTCAAAATCTGAATCTCCCTTAACTATCTGGTACAGAAAATGTCTGCTTCAGTTCCGTCTCCTGCAACAATATTGACTTTGAGTCATTAAGTCCATGAAGATGGTTCTGACGTCCACTAGAATGGACAATTATAAAAGAGCTCTTATTTCAAAACTTGAATTATTTAATTGCTTTCAGAACTAATTATATAGTTCCTCACATGTTAATAAACAAGGACATATATGATTTTCATGGTAAAAATAAAAATTATTCAACAACATTTGATTGAGTAGCTCAAAAGAGTAAAAGGAGATGCATGTTAAGTGTTGTCCACTACAGTGGACATTTTGTACCCATTTCGTTCCCATTTTGGACCCCATTGGGTACAAAATGCCCAGGAGGATATACTCTCTTAAATGTAAACACACGACTACGTCATAATGAGAGGTGTCATCTTGGGAGGAAAGCCCCTATAGGCTGCTAATCCTCTGAATAAAGCTTTCAAGTTAGCTACAGTAGCCTTAGCTTCTTTAAACAACTAAGAAATAGGACAGTGCAGCATCAGATGCGTCCTGTTACACGGATGTTATGCATTCAACAGTCTTGAATATCACTATTATGCTACAGTGTAGCCTTGACAACCATGGCTAATTTCTCTCCCCTCCACCAACAGCCTTATCGGTCTTACCTGCACTGACTGGAGGAGGAGGATGCCGCTTCCATAACTGAAGATAAACGAGACTATTTATCTAACAAGACGCTGTTTGTGTCGTGTTTGACGGACGCTTCCCGTCCTGGGTTCACGGGAGTGGAGCGGCTGATGGAGAATCTGCTGCGGCGGACGGAGTGGCGGAGGTCCTGCTGCGTGCCAACGTATGTGCGTGAAGAGCGAGGGGGCGTGGTTTGAATTTACCGCCGGTCCCTTTGAAGAAGCTAAATCCAATTTTCTACCAGGCTGGGCAACTCACTGATGCGTTCACTGTCAGAGGCAGGGGCTGGGGACAGAGCGAAAAACAATGAGAGGGCAAGAGAGGGACAGAGAAACAGAATGATGAGGGGAAATGGTAATATCATCAGAGTTAGTGAGTTTTGTTTTAGTAAGCAGGTGCTTGAAACAAATGAACTGAGACAAGTTGTGCAAATAGGCTGGTAACGCTTTATCTTTCTCTCTGTCTCTGTCTCTCTGTCTCTCTCACACACACACACACACACACACACACACACACACACACACACACACACACACACACACACACACACACACACACACACACACACACACACACACACACACACACACACACACACACACACACAGCACCACGATTCAAAATGCTGACTCACGGGTTAAAAGACAATAATGGAAGTGACAACAGTGAAAGCACATACACTAACAGCTGTAATATGACTGTTAGAGTCATTCAAGAGAACTATTAACCAAAGTGGTGTGATAAAACACATATATACACTATTTGAACATCTACTAGCAGTGTGGTAAAACTATAATTTAACTTTATAACTCTGTTAATGAGTAGGCAACACTGAGTTCATGTCCTCTATACCGTTTCTTGGAATTACAGGATTTTAACTCTATGGAAGTTTAAGAATAAAGAAACAAAAAACTTGTTATAAGAATATACTATTTCTCTTGTAGTTGCTTTTTGTCTTATATGATCACTTACTGTTCATCTTGAAAGGTTTCACGTTATAAGATACAAATACATTGTAGGAAAAGTTTCTTGTTATAAAATGGTGAGTTTGCATGTTGTAAACACATTAAAACATCTTGCTATTATAAAATGCACTTGGACTATGACATCATCATTTTAAAGTTACAACATGCTAATTTTCTTTTTTTTCCTGGAGTGGCAGCACTTTGCTCTTAAATCTGACTAGTATTTAACCAAAAATAAATCATGAATGTTGTTACCTCCGATATAGAGAAGGCTTTTATACAGGTATTTGACTTTACTGACACAAAGCAGTGGAACAGTATCAAAATATAAACTAAAATGACTGGATATTTCAGTCACTGACAATATACTGCAAACAAAAAAGACATTCTGTTGGGAAAATACTGAATGCACTGTTCCAATATCAGAGTAGTCAAAAACCCAACTGTAACTGCGTACATGACAGGATGTATGATTACCTAGAAGAGCGTCAGGACACACTGCTTTAGGCATATGATAGCTAACAACGATTAACGTGATGATTCACCCTCTATGGAGATAGACATATGACAAGCATGATCATTTCTTACGTGGGTTTTAGCTAATCTAAACAAAACATTATATACTGCTTTGAACCGGTATTCCTGCATCTTGTGACTCAGTAACACCCTCTCTTGTATAAGAATTTGAAGGACACTGTTCAGGAACTAGTTGTACCATATGCTCTGATGACGACTTCCATTCTTGCAAGGATAATAAATACATGTATCCTGATATTTTATATATTTATATATTGCATTGTCTTGTTTATGTCTCTTATGCTGGTGTTATGTTTGTGTATCTTGTTTTTTATGTGTTTGTACGGCGACCTTGAGAGCCTTGAAAGGCGCCTATATAAAATAAATGAATTATTATTATTATTATATTGAAGCACAAGCCGGTGACGAGTGATATTTTTCTAACACATTCCCAGAAAGGGGACTGTGGGAAAATATTTATCAGTGGTGATCGGGGTCAGAGATTAATAACCTCTGTAAGATAGCAGTCCAAATACATAGGCCAGGAACACAGTCAAGAGGGATAAATAGGTGGATTTCTAAAGTCGTAAATTCAATTATGAATTCCTTCCCTGACACCTTGCTCATAGACTTTCAAATCCCTTTTGTAGTTCAACTTATCCTTAAAATGACCCTCTTGAACACATGCACGGATAACAACAGTGCTCATTTATTTCTGGTTTTGTGTGTGTGTGTCTGTTCCTTGTGTGTGAGAGGGAGACGGAAAAGGAGAAGTTAATTTAATAAATATATGATGGCAAGTATCATCTAATGTGATTGAAAATATTGGTCTCCTGCTGGTTATACTATACAAGTTAGAAGAAAAAAAAAGTTTTGTTAAGTTTTGGTGAATATTTCCTGTGTGAAATATTGAATCCATTCAGATTGCAACTCCAGCCACTCTTGGAAAGCGTTTGGACTACCTGTTACACCATCCATTTTGAGGGCTGATACGAACACAGATAATTAAGTGAGTTGATCAGATACGTTACAATCCCAAATTCCGACTTTAAGCATGTCTACAACATTTAAGTGTATGTTAATCGCTATTGCCGGCAATACAATGTATAAGAGTGAAGCTAATGAGTATTTCAAAGAGTAAATATTCCCCTACATAATGCAAAAATAAATGTTTCCTGAGTTGTTGGTGTGCATGGTATAGCCAGCAAAAGACCATTAATGTGTGTGTGTGTGGGTGTGTCTCTCTCTCTCTCTCTATCTCATTCTCTCGTCTCTCTCTTCTCATCTCTACTCCTCTCTCTCTCTCTCATCGCTCTCTACTCGTCATCTCTCTCTTCTCTTCTCTCTGCTCTCTCTCTCTCTCTCTCTCTCAGGCGTTCCAGCCAATCAGAGAGAACAGTTTCTTGGTGGAGGCCGTTGTTAAGTGCGTTGCCGAGGAACACAAACCACAGCGAAGTTCTAAATCACCCGTTTTATTCACCTACGGACTTGGTAGGTTAACTAACGTAGGGCCTACTTGTTGTATTACTTATTTTGTCAGTTCAACAACATAACAGGTTTCCTTGTTACGCTTGGTGTAACGTTAAGTCACGGAAGAGGAGTATTTAACCATTTAACACATATTTTACATCACGTACTGTAAACAGCGCGTGCCAGGGTGAGTGAAAACCTAGGAAATGCGAAGAAGCCGTTATTTTCTGTAAGCAAACAAATTGTCTTATAAGTTACGTCAGTTGACTTTAAGACTTTTGGGTTAACTTCATTTCCTTTAAAAGTAGCGAATATGTTTTAATGACTTGTTGTAATAAGGATACGTTTGCTACTGAGGAAAGTAACGTTATCTTTTTACTGTTAGCCTATTAGCTACATGAGCATATTAACGTAAACCAACGTCTTGGATAATTTATATAAAGTTATATGTTACTAATTACAATTGTCTTCTTGACCTTTGTTGTTTTGCAGGTGAATGTGCTACTAAACACAGACAACATGACAGCCATTCCGTGTTTAAGGAGCAAAGTGCCTCTCAAGCCAAAAAAGGTGAGGATATAATGTCCATGACAGCCTGCAACTTCACACAGAATTATGTTTTTCTCATGAATGATCAGGGGCTTCATTTCCTGTCACCCACGTGTTGGACAATGTCCCTTTCTTTTAAATAAAGCTGCTTCAAATGACAGATGATCCTAATAATTACCTTGGCTCCTTACAGGGAACACAAATCAATGTCTGACTGCAGTGTTTTGTTGCCATGACCTCGGCTCAGCAAATTGTTGCCTCTACTCTCTATGTGTGTGCTTCTGTCTGCACCTACAGTAGGTGACAAGAGTAGAACATTCAGTATGCTTTACTAAGATTTTACCCAGGTCAAAATGAGCATCTGCACTTAATGGTGTTGAAACTGAAGCAAATTCATACATATTACATAATTAAACAAATAGCATTAAATAATATCTTACATTTTTCAGTAGTCCACGTTATGTCTATTGCTAAGCACCATAACAATACAATATACTGTAAATATGGCAATAATAAGTAACATTTGTAAATAAAACAGGGCAACTATTATAGCCTACAGCTATGTTAAAAAGTTATGTACTATTATGCCCATATCTTGCAACATTATTTCTCAACTTGCCTTTTTACAAATAGTGTTTACTCGCGCAACTTTGTTGTCTCTGAATAATAGAAAAAAGTGTATTATGAATACACACTAAACTGGCAGCCATTCAATATTGTAATAATAAAAATCCTTCTGACCAAACCTTGAAATAGGCTAAGTGCAGTTAGATGTTTCTTTGCTTCTGGTGCAGAGGTGTCAGAGGATTGTGTAGAGAGGAAAGTAACCACGAGAAGCTGTAGATAGCCCTCGCTGCAGGGAAGACTATTAACATTCTTTGAGCACTTCACATCAGTTGATGTCAATGTTCTTAATGCAGGCGTTTGCACATATGTGTCAGAGCTGAGAGCTTTAAGTCTTCAGCTCTTGTGCTCACAATTTCCTTTATCTCCATCAGTTGTGTTTGATGCCTCATCACTTCTGAATGAAGAGACAGGAAACAGTGCAGTTAGCACAATGAGCTGCTTTGTGTTTGCAGGTGACTCCATCTGTGTACACCATGTTACAGTCCACAGAGGAGCGCCTGGCTAACCTAAAAGAGATACACCAACCCCGCATCCTGGAACTTCTTGACATCAGCAACACTACGCATCACAAAGCAAATGCCAGAAATTGTTCTTTTACACCCATAGCTTGATACAGTATCTTTCTATGCTGTGGCTATCCAAAACAGTTACAATAAACACAGTTCAGTCAGACAACTCACGTGTTCCTTTAACATGTTTATTAGAAGCAGCATATAGTTAAGTTTGGCGACTAGGCTCGGGCATCATCACTCCATAGATATACATAGCACGATGAGTGATGATTAAATAACTAACCCCCGAGCCTACAGGTGGAAGCTGGGGTGGTGGCGACGTAGAGGTTGCTGCAGCAATAGCAGCAGCAAGCAATGCATGGAGAGAGATCTGGCAGGTTAAATAGAGCAGCATATTAAGGAGACTCGTTTGGTTGGTTGTAGAGTGGCGAGGGGGCGTTATGTATGAATGCAGCATAAGTGCTCGAGTTGACTGCCTGAACTAGCTCGCAGGCTTCGCCTCATTTATACTGAAAGGTTAAACAAAAACATGTCTTCACTGCATCACTCTATTTCAAATAGAGTGATGAATTAAACTGTTTAAAAATGTCATAGTTCTATTTCTAATTTGAAATAGAGTGGTGCAGTGAAGACGTGTTTTTTTTGGGCTCACTTGACAAAACCAATGGCATTATCCCATTGTATTTTTCCATTTATGATATTTAAACTTTTTTTGGCGGGATGATCTTTAAGACAAATTAAGACAGCTTTATTGTATTTAGAAGATAAATGCATTCGCTAGAAGTACGACACTAACGCTGAACTAAACACCGACTATATCCCAGTCACACAACTTTCATCATCACCACTAAGCTAAAGGTGCACTCGCGTTTGGCATGATGACGTTTAATAGTCTCATTTAGTAACTTGTAAGCAACCTACGTTTTTATGTCACATTGAAGCTTCGGATATTCAAGAGTGGGGTGTTTACTGACATATTTAATGTCGTAGAACGAAACCTGAAAATCTCTTAAAGAAGTCCTATTGTGTTTTTTGGGGAATTTTTCCTCTCCTGTAGTGTAGTGTGTTATATAGGCTTTTATACATGTCAACGCAACTTCTTTTCCCCACACACTCCCCCACATACTGAAACGCCTCCATTGGACTCCTTTGTTTACTTCCTGAAAATAGTTACAACACTATGTAACGCTCTTGCTTTTATTGGCTAGCGTTCCAACACATTGTACGTGAGTGCTAAGGCACTGGAGATATCTAAGCGGTCGACCAATCACAACAAAGCTGGCTGGCTAACCAATGAAATCATATTCTGAACAATAAAACATGTAAACATGTCACAGTAGAGGCACAAAATACAAATATGAACCTGAAAAAGAGCATAATGTCCTCTTTAAACTTGCGTTAAACACACAGAGCTTATTACAAACAAAAAAACAATGTTAAAAGAACTGTTCAAGACGAAGAAAACGGATGTGGTGAAAGGCTTACTCATTTATGTATTTTAGGATTCCCACACCACTTTATGGGTATTCTAGATTTTAATCAAACACTATTAACAACAACTGTGACAGTGACAACAGCACACAGCAAAAGATAAAAGTGGGACAGGAGTTTGTCATTACCACTTCCTTTTGCAGACAAGCCTCAACTACTTACTTTTATCTTTATGAGATATAAACCCTGGGGAGTCTACATTACACTTGAGACTCAGAAATACATTGAAAACTACATTTGGTCCTCACTTCAAAATACTTCAGCACCACGTGGATGTATAATGAGGTGTATACAATTGCCTATTCGAAATGTTCCCAGTCTCATTTATATTCAAATTCAATTCAATTTTATTAAAAACAGTTTAAAAGTACAATACAATAAAATGGTAATATGGGAAATAGGACACTCCAATTAGCTATCAGAACCTTGAGAAGAGGGGCCCCGACAGTAAGAAAGTGTTTAAAAAATATATTAGATATATCTGGAATTGTAGAGACTTCATGTTTTATACAGAAACATTATGAGCTAAAAATACCAAACACTAACCAAATACCCCCGTCTATTTTGGTTTAAAACAGCTTGGATACAATAAACACAGACACAATACTAGGGAAGATAATGGTACAAAATAAATGCATTTCAGTGTAAAGTACATTTGTTGGGAAGTCCCCAGCCATTAAGTGTATTCAAACATTAACATAGTAGTAATAATATAGTGACTTTTTAAAGTGTGATCAGCCTTTTTAAATACATTTTATAGCGTTATCAATCTCATTCTATACTAGTGGACCTCTTTGCTTTCCTGTTTTATTATGAAAACTTGACTGTATCATTAGAGCTTTTTATTGTACACCTTAGTCAAACGTTAGATCTTCATGGGCTGAACGAATATTTACATTTCAATAAATATGTCGAATGAAAAGAATGGATATGGGTGACTTATTGGATGGATGGATCAGAGGGACAAAAAGACCAGGAAAAAAAGACACCATCTCATTATATCATCATTAATCCCCTGCATACAGAGTTTGTGCTGTCTGCTAAGGTCATTTACACTGTACCAAAGCTGCTCCCCCTTAGTCAGCAGACACTAATTGATGGGCAAAGGGCATCCAATGTGACTGAATGCTCTGTACTTTTAAAGAGCTAACTGTCATCAAAAGTTTGTGAAATGTCTATGAAATTTAAAAAACGCCCCCTCATCATAATTAGGATGACCTATGTTTGCATCTCAACCCTGTTCCAATTTTTTGTTGACTTGTCCAATATGCAAATGAAATGTTCAGTAACCCCCACTGTGGCCAATTGCAGGTGATAAGCAGGAATAATGACCTGCAGGATCTTTTTAGGTCATCCTTAAGGCCCCGAAATAGCAGAGCTTCAATATAGAACTGTATTATTTTCACTGTATGACTAACATTGATGCAAGGATAAATGAGAATGGCTTAGTTTAACTTATGAAATATTTGTTAAAGGATTTTGGAAACATGCTTTTCCCCTTATTTTCTATTTCTTTGATGAGAAGATCGATTTTACTCTCGTGTCCATCAATACAAAACTGGAGCCATTAGCCAGTTAGCTTTAGGTAACATAAGGACCGGAAACAGCTAGCCTAGCGCTGCCCAAAAGATAACAAAATCCCCACTACCAGCATGTCTAAGGTTCACCAATTAGAATATATCTTTAAAATGACAGCTTACAGGGGGTCATGTACCACATTAACAATCAGCTTAATCATGTCTTCAAGTCTTTATTCTAGGCAAGACAAGGCAAGTTTATTTATATAGCACCTTTCAACACAAGGCAATTCAAGGTGCTTTACAAAAATGAAAGACATTCAGACAAAGGCATTTAAAAACAGTAAAAGATAATAAAAGAAACATTAAAAGAAAAAATACATGAATAAAAAGTACATGAATAAAAAGTTACAGTGCAGTTTAAGATATGAATAGTTCACACAGAAGTTCCACTTTACTGATGAACACAACGGCTCAGTTTCAATTAAAAGCAGCGACAAAAAGATAAGTCTTCAGCCTGGATTTAAAAGTAGTCAGAGTTGCAGCGGACCTGCAGGTTTCTGGGAGTTTGTTCCAGATATTTGGAGCATAATAACTGAACGCTGCTTTACCATGTTTAGTTCTGACTCTGGGGACAGAAAGCTGACCAGTCCCAGAATACCTGAGAGATCTGGATGGTTCATAATTTAGCAGTAGGTCAGAAATGTATTTTGGGCCTAAACCATTCAGTGCTTTATAAACCAGCAGCAGTATTTTGAAATCTATTCTTTGACACACAGGAAGCCAGTGTAAAGACTTCAGAACAGGAGTGATGTGATCCTGTCACGATCACAGGTACAGATCAGAACCCAATAGCACGACTCAGATACAACCAGTGTATAGCAATGTTCAGTTTATTCAGGTCAGGGACAGGCAGGGTCAAAACCAGTAAATCCGTCAGACAGGCAACCAAAACCAGACAGGGAGCAGGCAGGAACTCGAGATCCGTAAACAGGCAGGCAGGGATCAAAAACCGGGCAGGACAAAAATCTAGGCTAGAATACAACACTTACTGGAGAGCTTGGCGGAAACGACAAGACAATCTGGCAAAGGACAAGTGATAGTGAGGTGGTATAAATACTGTGGAGTGATGAGGGAATGAGTAACAGGTGAGGGGAAGGGCTGGGGAGACCAGGTGAGGGAAGTGAGCTGATTACAAGGGCCTGGAGGAAGGTGGGATCTGAAATGACAGGAGAGTTTAGTTGAGCCACCAAACAAACAATAATAGAAGTGTCTTGTGACAGAACCCCCCCCTCTATGGATGGCTCCTGACGTCCCACGTGGTTGATCGGGATGAGCCTGGTGAAAGTCAGTAATGAGAGATGGGTCAAAGATACTGCGAGCAGGCACCCATGAACGCTCTTCAGGGCCATAACCCTCCCAGTGTACCAGCTACTGCAACCCTCTACCACGTCGCCGGGACTTGATGAGGCGACGGACAGTGTAAACAGTCTCCCCGTCGATAGTCCGGGGTGGTGGTGGGGGTCTAGAGGGGGGCTGAAGAGGGCTCACATTAACTGGTTTGATCTTGGACACATGGAAGGTAGGATGAATCCTCATAGAAGGGGGCAGACGCAGGCGGACAGCTGCAGGATTGATGACCCTAGCTATGGGAAATGGGCCTACAAAACGGGGAGACAACTTCTTTGACTCAACTCTGAGAGGGAGATCCCGTGTGGAGAGCCAGACACGTTGCCCTGGGGAATACTGTGGAGCTGGCTTGCGACGGCGATTGGCGGTCCGTTGATAACGGTCGGAAGAGCGCAGGAGCGCGGGCCTTTAACCACATGCGTCGACATCTGCGTCCCATCTGCCTGTGCAGATGGGACGCTGGCCTCACGTTCCTGTGCCGGGAAAAGGGGTGGCTGGTATCCGCGGGAGCATTGGAATGGAGAAAGACCAGTAGCAGAACTAGGAAGAGTATTGTGGGCATACTCAACCTATAGAAGCTGCCTCGACCAGGAGGAGGGAGTGGAGGAGGCTAGACAGCGTAAGGCAGTCTCCATCTCCTGGTTCATTCGCTCTGCTTGACCATTGGACTGGGGATGAAATCCGGACGAGAGACTGACACTGGCTCCCAGCAGCCTGCAAAACTCGGACCAAAAACGAGAAGTAAATTGTGGTCCCCGATCAGAGACAACGTCACTGGGGAGACCATGCAGCCTGAACACATGTTGTAGCATGATTTCAGCCGTTTCCTTGGCAGTAGGTAATTTGGTTAATGGAATAAGCAGAGCAGACTTGGAAAACCGGTCTATGACTGTGAGTATGACTGTGTTACCGTCTGAGGGTGGTAGTCCAGTGACAAAATCCAAGGAGATGTGGGACCAGGGACGATGAGGGATAGGCAAGGGATGAAGAAGACCGGAGGGAGCTTGGCGTGAAGTCTTATTTTGGGAGCAGACTAGGCAAGCAGCAATTAATTCCTTGGTATCCTTCTCCATGGAAGACCACCAAAATCGCTGTCGAATCAGGGCTAGGGACCGTCTCACTCCTGAGTGACAAGCCAGGCGAGAGTTATGACCCCACTGGAGAACCTGGGTACGGAGAGTGTCAGGAACAAACAGACGGTTAACAGGACAGGCACTTGGGGCTGGGTGTTCAGCATGAGAGCGCTTGACCTTATCCTCTACCTCCCAGGTCACTAGACCAATGACACATGTAGAAGCGATGATATTCTCAGTATGAGATGGAGAGCTCTCTGGCTGGAACTGGCGAGACAGGGCGTCAGGTTTGATGTTCTTAGAACCAGGTCTGTATGAAAGAGAAAAATCAAAGCGTGTGAAAAACAGAGCCCAACTGGCTTGACGAGAGTTCAGCCGCTTAGCTGAACGGATGTACTCCAAATTTTTGCGGTCAGTCCAGACCACAAAAGGCTGCTCTGCTCCCTCCAACCAGTGTCTCCATTCTTCCAGGGCAAGTTTCACTGCCAACAGTTCTCGATTTCCAATGTCATAATTCCTTTCCGCTGGGGACAGCTTTCGAGAGAAGAAGGCACACGGGTGCATCTTCTGATCCTCAGCCGACCGTTGAGAAAGAACTGCCCCAACTCCAGTGTCCGACGCATCTACCTCTACAGTAAACTGCCAAGTAGAATCTGGAAAAATCAAAATAGGAGCAGAGGTGAAGCGTGACTTTAACTCACCAAAAGCCCCTTCGGCCACCGAGGACCACCGGAAGGGAATGATCTGAGAGGTGAGAGCTGTGAGAGGAGCGGCCACCAAACTGTAGTTTCGGATAAACCTCCGGTAGAAGTTGGCAAAACCCAGAAAGCGTTGGAGCTCCTTGCGTGTTGAAGGGCCTGGCCAGTCAGTCACCGCCTTGGTCTTTTCAGGATCCATCTTGATGTTTCCGGTGGAGACCACAAATCCCAGGAACGGGACTTCTGTGGTGTGGAACACACACTTCTCGGCCTTGACAAAGAGGTGGTTCTCCAAGAGCCTCTAGAGGACTAGGCGAACATGGACCACACGCTCCTGTTTTGACTTGTAAAAAATCAAAATGTCATCCAGGTATACAAAAACACAGATATTGAGAAGATCCTGCAGAACATCATTCACCAACCCCTGGAAGACTGCAGGTGCATTGGTGATTCCAAAAGGCATGACTAAATACTCATAATGTCCACTAGGAGTGTTAAATCCCGTCTTCCACTCGTCCCCCTCCCTGATTCTCACCAAATTGTACGCGTTACGTAGGTCCAGCTTGGTAAAAATAGTAGCGCCTTGTAACAGTTCAAATGCAGAGGAAACAAGTGGAAGGGGGTACCTGTTCTTGACAGTGATGTTATTGAGTCCTCTGTAGTCAATGCATTGGCGCAGAGTCTTATCCTTCTTACCCACGAAGAAAAAACCTGCACCAGCAGGAGATGATGAAGGCCGGATAAGCCCTGCATCCAAAGAGTCATTGATATACTTCTCCATTGACTTAGTTTCAGGAGCCGATAAAGAAAAAAGTCGACCTCTAGGAGGAGAAGTACCAGGTAACAGGTCAATAGGACAGTCATTAGCACGATGAGGCGGGAGTGAGGTGGCCCGAACCTTGTTAAAGGCCTCTTTAAGGTCCCAGTAATCCTTGGGAACACCGGAAAGGTCTTGACACTCAGAGATAATCGGCTGACTGGAATCAATTGAGGAACTAGATCTTAAGCAGACAGCATGACAATGAGCACTCCACTCTCTAATAGTCCCTGAAGCCCAATCTATATGAGGATTATGCCTCCTTAACCAAGGAAACCCCAAAATGACAGGCTGATGTGGTGCATGGATAAGGTGAAAAGAGAGTGTTTCGCTGTGATTACCTGACATGCTCATTTGAACTGGAGTTGAACGGTGTGTCACTCTGCAGAGAAGACGACCATCTAGAGCTGTAGCATTGATGGGCTTCTCCAAAACCTCCCGACCAAGTCCCATCTGAAAGGCCAGTGTTATATCCAAAAGACTGGCATCAGCACCAGAGTCAATAAGAACAGCCACAGTGTGCATTTTCCCCAAGCAGCTCAGCTGAGCATGGGTTAGGGGTCGAGAGGGCATTTCTAAATTCATAATTCGGCTCACCAGCGCCCTCTGGATGACTGGTGAGCCCTGCCTTTTACAGGACAAGAGAAGGCAAGATGACCCTCCTGGCCGCAGTAAAGACAGCAGTTGTCCCGCAGGCGGCGCTGTCGTTCTGCCTCGGAGAGCCGGGTCCGCCCCAGCTGCATTGGTTCAGAAGAGTTAGAAAATCCTCCTCTCACCTGTTCAGTAGCATGCGCTGACGGGGGAGGCGGAGCCTGAGGGGCGACTGAGAAAACCCTCTCTTTCCTCCGCTCCTGCAGACGGCCGTCAATGCGGATGGAGAGAGCCACCAGCTCATCTAAATCAGCAGGAAGGTCCCGAGCTGCCAGTTCGTCTTTAAGGCGATCCGACAGACCGTTGTAGAAGGCATCGAGAAGTGAAGAAGCATTCCAGTTACTCTCGGCGGCTATGGTACGAAACTCGATGGAGTAATCGGACACAGATCTCCCTTCTTGCGCCAGGTTAAACAGTCCCCGAGCGACCTCTCTTCCGGGTGTAGCGTGATCAAAGACTTTACGCAGTTCATCGGAGAATAAGCTTACAGATGAGCAGGCAGAGGATTGTCTCTCCCATTCGGCGGTACCCCAGTCTTTAGCTTTGCCCGTGAGAAGAGAGACAATATACGCCACCCGGGATCTTTCTGTTGGGAAGGCGGAAGGCTGAAGCTCGAAGGCGAGGGAACATTGGACCAGGAATGGTCTGCACGAACCTGGGGCTCCAGAGTAGCGTTCCGGAGGAGGCAGGCGTGCATCCGATGCCGGAGGACTCTGGATTCGAACAGCGGAAGCTGGAGTTAGTTCCGGACTTTGGACCGTAGCAGGAAGGTTCTGTATTTTGGGCCTAAACCATTCAGTGCTTTATAAACCAGCAGCAGTATTTTGAAATCTATTCTTTGACACACAGGAAGCCAGTGTAAAGACTTCAGAACAGGAGTGATGTGATCCTGTCACGATCACAGGTACAGATCAGAACCCAATAGCACGACTCAGATACAACCAGTGTATAGCAATGTTCAGTTTATTCAGGTCAGGGACAGGCAGGGTCAAAACCAGTAAATCCGTCAGACAGGCAACCAAAACCAGACAGGGAGCAGGCAGGAACTCGAGATCCGTAAAGAGGCAGGCAGGGATCAAAAACCGGGCAGGACAAAAATCTAGGCTAGAATACAACACTCACTGGAGAGCTTGGCGGAAACGACAAGACAATCTGGCAAAGGACAAGTGATAGTGAGGTGGTATAAATACTGTGGAGTGATGAGGGAATGAGTAACAGGTGAGGGGAAGGGCTGGGGAGACCAGGTGAGGGAAGTGAGCTGATTACAAGGGCCTGGAGGAAGGCGGGATCTAAAATGACAGGAGAGTTTAGTTGAGCCACCAAACAAACAATAATAGAAGTGTCTAACTTGTGACAGATCCACTTTCTTAGTGTTAGTGAGGACTCGAGCAGCAGCGTTCTGAATCAGCTGCAGCTTTCTAAAAGATTTTTTAGTGAGACCTGTGAAGACACCATTACAGTAGTCCAGTCTACTGAAGATAAAAGCATGGACAAGTCTTTTCAAATCCTGCTGTGACATTAGTCTTTTAATCCTAGATATGTTCTTTAGGTCAGGGGTTCCCAACCCCCGGTACCGGGCCGCGGAGGTGTTACTGCCGGGCCGCGAAATAGCTGTGAGTTTATCGTAATATTTGCAGAATTATAAATATATAAAAATATTTTATCATAATATTTTTTTCAAAAACTGTTTAATGTTCGCACCTATACCAGTCATATTATTTCATCCAGTAGCCTAGTTGATCTTTCACCAGATAACCGTTGAAAATGGCTTTTATGATGTTCCGAGGGATTCGGCGGCTCAGCCTATAAGGTCTCAGCCTCTCGTGCGCACGAGAAGCCGGTGCGCCAAGTAGGAAGAGGAGCGTACAGGAGACAACCGTTTGATTGCAGACTGTTATGTTTATGTGGGGAAATGGCAGTGCATACATTATTTGAGATATATTTCAAACTCGGACTTCATTTTAAGGACATGTCGGCCAGGGGTGTAGAGCTATATGTTTATTTTATTAGCTTTTCTTTTTAATGACTGATTTTACATGCCTTTGTCTGAATGTCTTTCATTTTTTTGTAAAGCACTTTGAATTGCCTTGTGTTGAAAAGTGCTATATAAATAAACTTGCCTTGCCTTTGTTTAAGCACCGGATTGGCAAAACAGGAGAGTAAACCAGTCTGCCTTGATCTATGAATTCATGTACGGGACTCTCACGGTATCTGCTGCCCACAGCTGTTTTATAGAAGGAAAACCTCCTTCACTTCATGAAATGGCTGCAGGCACCATCAGGAGGCAGCGGGACGTAACTCCGCCTCTGAGAAGTGCAGCACCAGCGCGCCGAGAGCTGTGCCTTTTTACGCACCGCCTTCGCTGTTTACCTTCATCAGAACAGCGAGTGACTGCAGGCTGCTACATGTTAACCACACACACCTCTACACACATCGAACTGCTCGATTACTCCCCCTTTTATTAGTTTTATGAAGGAGATGTCCAGTCACCAAGGCGCATGATGTGTGTGTGTGTGTGTGTGTGTGTGTGCTCTGCTCAGCTCAGCTCTGTGTTTGTGTCTGTCCGACACCGGCATTTTTTTTCAAATGACCATGAACAGTAATTTACACACATCTGGCTAACTCCATAGGTAGCCTATATGCGGGTGTTCCCAAAATAAATTAGTTTAATCTTAATCTCGATGTAGTGCTAAATGCTGTCGGACGTGCACCGGAACGAACGTAACTATCATAATATCTTCTTATGACCAGATGGTGTCTGTAGCTTCATATTTAACAGACAGATACCGTAAGAGAGACTACAAATAAGCATTATAGATTCTGAAATGTCAATTAGATTAAAATGTACCAACAATGAAAATCCATATTTGTCTTCTTTCATATAGTGCTATTAATCAATCTGGATTGTTTAAATGTGAGTTTTGGAAGGTGTGTTGGAGATTTCTGCCTTTTAAAACGCTCAAAATGCTGATAAAATACATTTCAAAACTCAAAGCAATGCCTCTTTTCAGAAATCATGACCCGATTACTCGAGATAACCCATAGACATTATTTGTTTCATGTAGGAGCTATTTCTTTTAACCAAATGTTCTTCAGTTAAGATGTATTTTGAAATTTTTGGGTGAACTATCCCTTAAAAATAACTTGGATATAATGTTTGTTTTACTATGTAGAATAGATCATATCTGGCTTTCTTTAATAACGCAAAATTAAATGCTTCATATCATATGCATCCAAACGGGATTGCATATGCAAATTTAACACATTTAACATACTAAATACATGAAGTTGGTAATAAATGTCTTGGAAATAAATGTACCCGTATACAAGAAGTGGAAGTCATTAACTGTGTGTAATTTGGGTGTGTGTCACCTTAAAAGCAATAAGAAAAACAATCGCCTTTTAGAGATACATACTGTAAGACACGGATGGCTGTATATGTTGTGTTTTTTTAACGACAGCGTTTTGTTTTACTGTTTTTGTTTTACTGTTCTTTGTTTTACTGTTTTTGTTTTAGTTGTCCGTAGTGGGTATGAATCAGTCACTTTTCCAGCCCCATCCATCTGAACTGGTCTTCCAGAACTTCACTCCTGGACAAACCTACACACTACCTCTACGTCTCTACAACAAAGACAAGGTGGGTGAATGGGTGATTATTACGTAAATAGTTACACTCACAACAGGACTACTGAGCTGATATTTCAGTGAAATGGAACAACAGAAACAGACTTTTTTTTCTCCATAGCAGGAGAAAAAGGCTACAGTATCTGCTTGTGTGTGTTTGTATGTGGGTTTGTGTGTTACTAAATGATTGGAAAAGGTCACAGGGGATTGCAAAAGATTTATCGCTGCAATTTGTACAAGACACCATCCAGTAATGAATAAATCATCACTTGTGTATCTCTGTGTGTGTGTGTGTGTGTGGTGTGTGTGTGTGTGTGTGTGTGTGTGTGTGTGTGTGTGTGTGTGTGTGTGTGTGTGTGTGTGTGTGTGTGTGTACCTGGATCTGTGGTTGTTGCAGTGTGGCGTTCGCAGTTTTTTGAAACTTTTTGTCATGTTTCTTTTCTGTCAAGGTTTCACGTAAAGTGAAGCTGGAGCGTCAGGACTCAGACTTTTTCCATGTGGCCGGACCAGAGGATGCTGGCAGCCGGGTCGCACCAGGACTCGCCGCTTCTTTCACTGTCTCCTTCACCCCGCAGGAGAACAAGGTACTGCAGACAGAGGGGAGTTTGACTGCTGCAAAAAATAAGTGAAGGGTAATATGCAGCAAGTCATTCATGAGAAAATAACCCCAACTTACCCTGAAGGATACTTACTGAATAGATCAACAATTTTACTATCAATATTGACTTAAAAGGATTTTATTGTTTTAACAGTGATACTATTTCTTCCACTAAGACACAATAATCTGTTCTACTGCAAAGCAACTACTGTAACTGCAGCAACATTAACTTAAATTGCCAGTAGCTCTGATTGAGGTTTTCTGCCCTGTAACTGTCCAAATCAGTTTTTACTGTCTTTTCCAATAACCCGTCTTTAAACATTGCCAGAGTTCATACCGTGTTCCCGTTAGTGTTTACTCTCATCTGTCTTCTTCTGATTTCTCTTTCTTTCTTGTCTTTTAACGTCTCACCTTGTCTTACACTGTTTTCTTGTTCTTTCTCTATTTTTCCTTTTTTGTTTGTGGGGAAAATGTAGCCATCATGAATGAAAAGTGTTGTTCCTTCCAAACATATAAAATGTAACATTCAAAAGTATTCCTCACTGTTTTCTGAGGGAGCTATTTGGCAACAGCTGACATCCAATTGACCACACTTCTTTCTACTGACTGAAATGACTGCACATGACTAGAGCATCTTTTCCAACAGTCTGCTATCCTAAGCAAAGGTTTGTTATTGTAAATGAGCAGACCTAAATGTCCAAATTGAGCAATCAGAATCGAGTATTCAACTAAGCCGTGTTAATAATCATAAACACAGGGCTGGGACAACATATCATCCCTGGCATTTTGCCCACCAAAATTAAAATATTCAGTAAAGATGTGAAAGACAATTTCAACATCATTGTCAAATATATCCACTAAGGCAAACTTCTTATCCTGTCTTTTCTTTGGAAAACAAATCGAGTTATGTTTTCCACCTGTACAATCTTCCATTCCTCCTCTAACTCTCCATCATTCATTTGTGAGATTCTCTTTCTGCAGCAATAGAGTGGTGCAGGAATGAGTTCGAAAACCCCAAAATAAGTCAGCATTATTCCCCTGACAGATCTTTCATTTTGAAATCAACGCTTTTTTAAATATATTTTTGGTTAGATGTCAGAAATAAGATCTGTGGTTAAAAAAAGTGGTTGCTAACAAATGACTAAATATGACCACTAAACGTAATCACGCCGAACAGGAGTTTGCCTTGCGATGATGATGATGATGATGATGATGATGATGATGATGATGATGATGATGATGATGATGATGATACGCAGCCAAGCCACTATGATGTAGTTCTTTTATAGCCTAACATTAGCTTTTAACTTCTGGTGATGCATTTACAATTAAAAAAATCATACAAGTGGTGTTAATATGTGGAGATTATCCAGCTGAGCAAAACCTGTTACCTGCCACAGATCTTATTTTCTGCAATACTAGAAAATCTAATAAAAAAATCCCATTGCTTTGTTAAGGAATTCCTTGTGATGCTGATTCCCGGGTCGGGTCGGCCTAGATAGAATAATACTGCACACTGCACCACTCTGGTCAACCTGAAGGAGAATTGGACTGACACACACACACACACACACACACACACACGCACACGCACACGCACACACACACACACACACACACGCACACACACACAGACATGCATTTAGTATGACAGGCTGTTCGGTAACAGAGAGAGATAGAGACCTTTTTGTCGAGCTTTAAATGGCCTTACATTACTGCAACATGATCTGGTGACGCCAATGCCCAAAGTAACTCACCCTTGTCTTCGTATGTACAGTAATAGGGTGGTGGTGGCGAAGTCCATAGGGACTTGGCTTGGCAACTGGAAGGTCACCAGTTCAAGTCCCGGCAAGACCAAGTGCTACCGAGGTGTCCCTGAGCGTCCCCGGGCGCCGTTCATAATGGCAGCCCACTGCTCCTAACACTAGGATGGGTCAAATGCAGAGAAACCATTTTACATAGTACCTGTACTATGTAATGAAAGTGAACAAAAAAAAAAAAAGGAGGAGAGGGAGACAAATACTGCCTTCCTTGCGTTTTGTCTTATCCATTTTGGCACTTGCGTTGCACTGTTTAATGAAGGCACTGAGCCTGAAGGGGGGGGGACAGATTGAAAGATAGGATTGGGCAAGGACCAGACAAAATAAAAAAAGTAGACAGTTGTGTTGTCCAAAAAGCACTATGGCCCCCAGGGAAAAAGCTTGGTTTGCCAGATGACCTGCCCACCCCTGCCTATAGGGAAGAAAATATAGTTGTAAATTTAGATATATAGTAGCCTACTCCAAATTAGCACTCCTACTGAAGGCAAAAGTGCATAGATTAATCAGATCATCAAAAATAAATCAAAGTTTGTACAATACATTTGGAAACCCTTACAATTCATATGTGTATGCACACTGTGGAAATGGTTGAAAGGGTCAAGGGTCAAATATCAGGCATTAAGTTGCGCTAGCACATCCTTTTGTTGACACTTTTGCTGATGCTATCGGAGAAAGTGAAAACTGAAAAACAAAGGTCAACATTGAATAAATCAAGACTTATATTGAAGGTTAAATTATTCCTCATGTGTGTTGTTTACAACATGTGTGTTGTAAGCCTTGCTAGCAGCATGACTCTTGGGATGGCATAAACGGTCTTTCAGGCAGTAAGTGAACAGACGAAATATACGTGTCATACACTGTAAAAACCAACCTATAAGATCTACTCAATAAAATGGGGGTAACAATTTGCACACACTTCTTTTGAGTAGATTTTGCCCAATGTCTTTGGGTAAAGGTTACTAATATTTAATATATAAGACTTACTTTAAGAAATTAAGTCAAATCTAACTCAATTACTTAATGAAACGTATTACTTATAAACGAGTAATATTTACTCCTAATTGTAGGCAGCTATTTACTTAATAATTGATCCATATTACACATTAATATTATTTTATTAGTAAGGTTACCAGTAAACAATATATTGCCACACAAGATTTTATTGATCATGTTTTTTTTATTGACCAAATGTATAAGTGCAATATGGTCATACATTGAGATTATTTAAACAGTTAAGTGCATTTCAATTGTTAACACCGAGCAGAATCTTCAAAATAGTTATACAATCACATTGTTTTAACAGTAAAGTGCATGGAAATTGTAAACATTTTTAACATAATCTTCCAAGTGCAATTTACTCAACTATTAAAACCTTTACGTGCCAGTAAACAGTCCACTTTTAACAGAACAAGGTTTCTCCACATCCATTACATTCCACATCTCATTATGTTGTGTTTGTGTCACTCGGCACTAAAACAAGTCAACATCCACTTCAGAACAAATTGTTTATTTGCGGCTCTGGACCTTTCCGCACAAAACTCTTTCTCCCTCTATGACAATGGACACATCTGCTGGTCCCGTCCCTGGCATCATGGATCACAAGCACCTTCATAGTTTGGTCCACGACGTTGTCATGCTCGTCCTCCATGTTGAAAAGAAAGAAAGAAAAGCATCTTCACTTTAAATTAGGCATATTAACAAGAAGCTATTATACAATATAGGCTTTGTGGTCTAGCATTAAGCCTAATCAATAAATCCAGGGATTGACTTTTTTTAAATGATTTGTAAAAATGTGTGGCAGCGATTAAAAATAAAACAAGATTTCTAACTTATATAAAAAATGTCAGGCCCAGTCAAATTGCCCATCGATCTAATCAATGACATTACATTAATTGATGATTCTTTCCCATGAACATAACTTTTCAGTGCATGATTTTATTTATCTTATTTCACTTTAACACCAAAAGAAGGTTTTTGTTTTTAGGTAGTTGTATATGTTAAGTAGCTAAGCACATCAGTACATTATCCCTAAATCATTTTCCTGTGAATGCTAAACCACTTATAAAAACAATAAGATGTTTACAGATTTACAGCAATAAATTGCATATTTATTTGTTCGGTGTAAGAGTGGTTAATCACAGAAATTAAACAATGGTATCAGAGCAACCTCCGAAATAACTCCGTTAAAATCTTGAAGTGATCAGTCTTTAATGACATACCTGGCTGTCTTGAAAAAGGTCTTCTTGGCGTTCCCCAAGGTCTTCAATCAGACACCTGGCCACTGCATCCCTTTTTCCCAACACTCTGGGCCTGTGAGGAAATGCATTTTAGTGACAAGACTTATTTCTGCATTTTCATATTCTTGAATGAAACATTTAAATAAATGTACCTCATCAATTGTGCTCAGAAGAGGGCGCATCCTGGAGCCAGCATCTCCTCCTTTGGCACGCATCAGCTGGAGCGAGTGGTGTTAGTGTACCCATCCAGTTTCAGCATCAAAGTCTCTTCCAGTGAAAGAGTTGTTATGTGTCGGAACTCCTCCTTGATCTAATAAAGAGCATAGGGGACAACACTCATTACTCACAACTCTGAGAACAGTGAGTTGAAATGGGAAAAAAATAAAAGTAATGTTCTCACCTAAGCCTCATTGAATAAACCAGGCCATCTCTCCTTGAAGACACTGACACGTGGGCTGAGGGTCACCACCTCCACTCCACTCCAAATTGTCTGCAGGATTTAAAATGTATTCTTTCACACACAGTGACGTCACAGCTACCCACAATGCAACGCGCGCCATATGTTTTTTTATAAAGATGCCATTTTTCTGGAGGTGCAAAAATCCTGGAGATGCTAATATAAACAGCTAGCTTATGTAGGCAGGCAGAGCACACTAGGTTTTTTTTCTGAATTAACGACCGAAGAAATCGCTGCATGTCTTCGGATTACATCTCTGGACTTGAGGGGTGTGCTCTAGGTCGTTACCAGCGTAAACTAGAGCTGTGTGGGTTGTTGGATGTACAATGTATGGAATTACGACCCTCAAAAGTGGCCTTCGGTCGATTTTGGCAGCATCTACGTCTATCTTCTAGAAACACCAGTCACAATAATATTATCATGCCAATGCATATATGTGGTATTTTAGAGTTGACTATATTGATTAAGACTATGATATTCTGTATGCACCTCGCGTGAAATGGTTGATACCGGAAGTACGGTGTCGCCCTCGGCCCAAAACCCGTATGTGTGTGTGAAAGAATAGGACTTAGGTGCCGTCTCTGAGGATGTTACACTTATATTCACATTTCTTACACTGAACATTACCAACAAAATAACACAATTAAACATTTTTATGTAGAAAAATCCTAAAATATATAACAATGAGCTTTGGCTCTGCTCCGTGGTAATCTATCCAGTCCTCACGATAATATACAGTAAGCTTAATGTAAACATAAGTCTATAGGCTATTGCTGCAGCTATACCTAAAAAAAGACAAATTAATCACATTATTACTGTGGCTTGGCAGAATATACGATGGTTATTTTTCACTAAGAGATAGTCGCAAGATAGTTGTCTCAGTATTTATCGTTTCATGCACGCTCATATGAATACAGACACACGAGGAAACTGACGGCCGACGTTAGATAGACTAAGAGAGATGCTACAAGCTAGCTTCAACTTAGTTAGCCTTGTGCATCATTTGAATGTGTCCCCCGCAAACAGTTACTGTACTCAATACTACTCAACCGGGTCAGAGTTCGTCATATTACTTGAACTGACATGTTATTTAATGAACGGCTACTGATTTTTGCAGTGTGCATCACCATTGGATACTGTGTGGAAAATAACATTGGACAAACACACCTTATATAGAGGACGACCAACTTCAAAGGTTGATTTAAACGAATGCCGCCTTCCGCGCGCTGTTCTTGTTAGTACTTAGCTAGCAAACAATAGCCTTCTCTGCTAAGCATGCACGATGCTAACGTGAAACACAACTTGGCTGGTTAACTTACATTAATATACAACTGTCGCCGTGACGCTTAACTCGTTTCAGACGGCATGCCGTCAACATGCACATTATTGCTGTAATAACAATTATTAACAATATGGAGCTAAACATCATAGTGCTTTACTCTTAGCTCCTATGTTAGCTACAGCTATCTAGCATCAGTGACCGACTTCCAGTGAGTAATAGATGAGAACAAACTTACATTCCTTGTCTAACAGTGAAGCAAGCAGACAACAAGTCTTGTGATGAACCTCAAAAAACGTGAACATGTATATGTAGGACATGATAGACAGTAATATCTTACCTTACAACATTTCCACACACCAGGAGGAGGGAGGCGCGAAAGAGAACCGTTCCTCTGGCCTGCAGCCAAGAATCACCGCAGACGCATGCGCAAAGGGGCAGTGTGGGCCTAATGTCTTCAAGTAGATTTTACCCAGATTGTTTGTGTTTCAGTTGGTACTGTCAGAAATTAGGTAGTGTAGGTAGAATTTACCCATTCAAATATACTAACAATACTCACTTATATACCTTGAGTACAATTTAAATGATTTGCTTGGATAATATATACTACCCTCCAAAATCCTTTTTTATAGTGTAGATCTTCTAAAAAATCTTTGGTATCTTTTGGTAAAAATTGGGATGGACATTTCATGGTCCCCACGGATTAAATGAATCCTAAGAACATCAAGGATCCAATTACTTCTCTTAGCTCTACCATGAGATGAATATCATTTAAATCTCTCGCCTTCTCACAATCTATATCAGGACCTTTGGATAGATTGTTGCAAAATTTGGTTCAGACATTCTTCATCCACAGAGGATGCATCATAGCAACTTCTGTCCTTTATTATGCATTTAGGTATCATTTAATTACCATAACATCTGGTCTACATTGACATTTTGTCAAATACTTTGGTTGGATCAAGTACTTGCAAAACTAGAAGTTGGAAGGGCACTCCGAGAGCACAGACCTCAGCCGGCCTTATCTCTCAATGTTACCAAAAGTTGAGAATAATGTGTGTGTTCCGCCTAGGGTGACCAGGGGCCTGTACTAAGAAGCCGGTTCAACCTAACCTGGATATGTTTGAGTTAGCCGGTTGGCCTAATCCAAAACATACGCGCTCTCGCTAAACTGTACTACCCATCCATCCATCCATCTTCTCCCGCTTATCCGTGGTCGGGTCGCGGGGGTAGCAGTTCCAGCAGAGAGCCCCAAACTTTCCTTTCCCTGGCCACATCAACCAGCTCTGACTGGGGGATCCCAAGGCGCTCCCAGGCCAGCGAAGAGATATAATCCCTCCACCTGGTCCTAGGTCTACCCCTTGGTCTCTTCCCAGCTGGACGTGCCTGGAACACCTCCCTAGGGAGGCGCCCAGGTGGCATCCTAACTAGGTGCCCGAACCACCTCAACTGGCTCCTTTCGACGCGAAGTAGGAGCGGCTCAACTCCGAGTCCCTCCCTGATGACCGAACTTCTCACCTTATCCCTAAGGGAGACACCAGCCACCCTGCGGAGAAAACCCATCTCGGCCGCTTGTATCCGCTAAACTGTACTACGACGCTGGTTATCAAGTGGATCGCTCAAGCCAGCCGTGTCCTATCTAGTTAGGTGCGCGTTCACATGAAAGGGGTGGTATTTGGAGCATTCGACCAATCACAAACATGGACAAGCGTACTGACAGCGCAGCGTCATACTTCCTGAATGAAAAGTGAGCTAAAATATTAGTAAACACTTTATCCAGGATCAAAGCCACATAGTCTGCACCTGCAAGGTGAATACAGCTGGTAAAAGAAAAAGTGTTTGAATGCGTACATTAACAGGTTTATGATATCACTGACCCGTCTAAGACACGATCTGACTTTAATTACATTTGACTCGAGTGTTTCGTCAACTTAATGTGTTGCTTAAAATAATACTTCTGCATACAGTATGTGACACTGTGAGGGTTGCACGGCCAGATACGGCTCAGCTGACTCAGATAGGGAAATATATGATACATTATGAAGTGATATGAATGATAATGGGACACATCGACGTCTGCACTCGGTGTACTTATGTTGTGGCAGATATTTAAGTAAGCTTTCTTAACGCTAATGTTATAATAGTCAGATTGCTCTGAAGATGGAGGTGATATTCTATTAATGTTCACGTTCACACAGTCGGTGATTTTTTGACGGCCGTCTTTCCTGCGACGGCAGCTTTTCTGTATTTCCTTTCTCCTGTAATATGACTTGATCGCTTTAAACTCCGCACACTGAGCTCTGATTGGTCAGCAGGCGGTGCTTTCACTGAGTTGAGCTCTTAGCCTGCAACCTAACCTGGTCCCGACCAGGTTAGCCGCTAAGCATAAGTTACCATGGAGATCTAGCCTGCTAAAAAGAGAACCAGCTTCGTAGGACCGGAAAGCCGGAGTTTTCCCTGAATTTAGCCGGCTAAGTGAAAATCCTGCTTCGTAGTATACCCCCCAGGTGTCCCGCTTTGCGCAGAACTACACAGCATTCTTATCATTTGTCCCACACATTTAGCCGATGTCCTCCACTTGATTGACAGTCCCATTTAAAACGTTCCTTTTATCCAAAGGTGTTCACGATTAGCTGTGTCAGATGTCGATCATCAACAGAGAAATCTATTTACTTATGGGTGTAGCCGGTGGACGGCGTTTCCCAGACAGTTTTGTGAGATTAGCCAGAATAATTTTTCAATTGTGCATGGAGGTGAACAGTGACGCTTCACTAAAACTCACAAAAAAAACCTGACCCATAAAGAAAATATGGATCTATTGATAATATATTCTTTCTGGAACTAAAAGAGCATTACCAAACAGAAGAGGTAACAGCCGCTGATTTAAAAAACAGTTACCACACTGTGCAGCAATCGGTCCCACAGATCAGCAGACTGTAAGCTAGCTCTGGTCATTATTCCAGACAGACTGGAACCTCAACATGTGGAAGAACGTTATGTTCAGAGCACTGGGACCTCAACATGTGGAGGAACGTTATGTTCAGAGCACTGGGACCTCAACATGTGGAGGAACATTATGTTCAGAGCACTGGGACCTCAACATGTGGTTCAGTAGCTAGTTGACCAGGTTGTCCACCCAGGTTGTGATCCTTGAAGGTCCTAGATATCATTTCTGGTGGACAACCTTTTTACAACATTCCATATCTGATTTCCCAAAAAATGGGGTTTTGCCCCCTGGGTATTACTTTTTGTGTTAAGTTTGTATGGATCTCTTGATAGTTGAACACTTTTTTTTCATCTAGGACTACCACCACAGACTGGTTTGTGTGACGGAGAGGGAGCGGTTTGAGGTACCAATACTTGCCATCGGGCCACGTGGCATTCTTGATCTTCGCGATGAGCTCCATTTACCCATCTGTACCGTGAAAGCCTCCACAGAGAGGACTCACCTGGTCCGCAACATAGGAAATGCTGTGGCCAAGTTCAATCTAGACACAAAGAGGTGAGAGTCAGTACAGGATAGGATTAAGTCTACGATAAAAATAAAGCACTTATGAAATCTGATAATTAGCATAATAGGGCCCTTTAAGTCTTATCTGTCATGCATTTACTTCTGTTTGTTTTCCCACTTTTTCAAATAACTTTCTATTCCTTTACAGCCCTTTCTCTATGACGCCCCCCTGTGGGACTCTTGATGTAGGCGAGAGCATGCAGGTGACTGTGACCTTTAACCCCATGACCACAGGAGACCACAGCCAGGACCTGCATCTGCACTACCACACAGGTAAGACAAATTAAGGCCTCTAAAATAATACAAAACTACAAGACTTTAGGAAAACTAGGGCTACAACTAACTGGAAGACGTTATGACCTCAGCATCTGATAAAGCAGCTAGTGTCCATCATTTATTTCCCATAGCTGTATTCAAATATAAATAGCTCTCCTAATTAGCATATGCAGATTATCTTAATAATAAGAATGACCTTGTTGCAGAGTCGTCAGCTGTTTTTCCTTCCACTGAAGCATTTCTCACAAACTAAATTCTGGTATGGAATAAATCCCTCCATAGAAGAGACTTTTCAGATGTTCACTCTTATTTTTCAAATGTGTTTCTCAATCTCTCCCCTCTTGTGAATTACTGTGTTTATTCAGCTTCTGTAATCTTGACTATTTTATCAATGAAACGTTTTTCTTTTGTAACACACTGATATGCACATTAAACATGGAAAACTCAATTCTAACTATGTAAGAAGCGCAGCCCCAACAAAGTTCACTGGCTCATTATATCTGTTACAGCGGGACCCACACATGCACGCACGTACACACGCATCAAAAACGCACAAAGATTTTTCTGCAAACATTTTACATTATCAGCAGCGTCAAATGGAGTGGAACTAAAAGGATGAACTGTCTACTGTAATCACTGAGGTAAACACCATAATGAGATTCTCTTTCTGCAGCAATGGTGACCCTGAAGCAGAACGGGACTGTTAAACAGACACACACACACACGCACGCACGCACGCACGCACGCACGCACGCACGCACGCACGCACGCACACACACACACACACACACACACACACACACACACACACACACACACACACACACACACACACACACACCCAGAACAACACTTACTGTAGTTATCCTTAGTCTACCTCAGGGTTTGAAGATAATGGCTGGCAGACGTTTACTTTGGTCAGACAAGAGGCCACTTTTCCATTCTGTGCTTCACTGTCAATATTATTGAGAGTGTGTATTTCACTGTGTCTTCATCACGTATGCAGCCCTTATCTGGGTTTCCCATAGCAGCCAGGCACAGATAGATTTCCCAAGCTGGTCCAATTAACTGTGCATTGTCTCCTCTCCAATTGTCTTCTATTGCTGCTTAATTTAAACTCACATGTGTGTTCAACTGCTCATATGAGAATGTCTGGTTTTGGATTCAAGAAGGATTCTTTAACCTTGGATGTAGCAGATGAGTAGATACTATAAAGGTACTCTTGAGCTTGTGTTGATATGTGTATGTGTCCACTGGGGAAGATGAAGGTGACATAAATAATGGTAATGAGAGAAGAATCTAAAACATCTTTAGGGAATTGGGCTGTAAACATGGTGGTGATGCCTCTCCTCTCTTCTCCTCTGCAGCTCTTATTTCTTCTCAAATTACCTTAAATGAGCTTACTGCTATTTCTGTATCTCTGGTTGTATCTGCACACTAAAGTGTTGGATTTGGAAATTGGCGCAGATGTGATCATATTTTGCAAATCACTTGTCCAAGCTTAATTATTTGCATTCTGAATCACATAAAACAGGTGACTAGCACTGCCTATACACCAGTGTGACTGACAGTAAACTGCCATGCCAGTTTAGGTATATCTGTTATCATAAAGATTTTGCATTTCCCTGGAAACAAATCACAACCTTTTGTACAAACTGCACTTTATTTAAGTGTATTTTGTTTTTGTTTCTTGCTGTAGGGACTCAGCTCAGTGGAGTAAACTACTGAATTATTCATCCTCTGTTTTTTTATTAATTATGAATTGTATTAAATGTGACTGCATTGCTTAGTAAATCTTTGTTTACGTAATGTTGCTGTTTAAGCCTTCCAACAATTTATTTTAGAAATGTGCTAAATTGTGAGAATCTTATTAGAATTGTTTTGTTGTTGTGATACACACAAGGAATAAAAAATAGGACAACAGAGGACAAATCAAATCAGGCCCTTTACCCAAGGCTCTTTACCATTGTCACAAAAACTATTTTTTTATGTTGTCCTTTTTTTATGTTGTCCTTTTACTTTGTTTTTGTAATCTATGGGGGTTATTTGCATAAACCACATTCCAAATTATTAATGTAAATAGATGATTGAATACATTTTTTATACATCTTTTTATAATCTGCTTAGAGCTATTGATGGGGAGGGCTCATAGTGTCATCATTTCCTCCCTAAAATCTGTTTTATATTGCTCTGAAACAACTACTAACTTCCAAAAACTGTATTTATTTAAGTTTCTTCCAAGTTGCTTTACTCAAAGTAGTGAAACGCATAATTATGTAACTCAGCAACCTCTTTTAGTGTTAGCTGTTAGCTATGTTATTTAGCCATGCTAGCTGCTAAAACCTAAAGTTATGTAGCGCTCTTCCTGATGTTTTTTAACAATGTTTTTTCAATAACATCATCGATACATAACTTGTCATTTGCCCCTCCTGGGCCTCAGACCTGGGGTCAGCTCTAGCCTTTGACCCCCCTAACAGAAAGCCTGACCGTACATTTCCCTGTACTTGTACTGTAGATGTACACTCCGTGGTCACACATTATGCTAGGGTAACCTTGGTTTCCTGCACAATTAGCCAGACTCGTTAACATCAAAGAGAAAAAGACGAAGCTATTGACTTTTCCTTTTAACACACAAGGGGATTAATTAGAGGTAAACGAAGAACGTTTTTGGAAAACATTGGCGCATTGCAACACTAGGGCTTAGTCCGATTATTTTATTTTTTATCTCAACAATTGAAAAACCTTACATTAATTCAGAAAATTGGCAACATTTTAATTACTTTGATGGATGGCAAACATTTAATGTTATGTAACCTTACTGAAGGTTTTAATGCAAAATCGTGGCTACTGGTAACTTGGCAAACGAGACCCAGTTTTACAGTGTTTGTTTTGAGGGGAAAGAGCAATTAGTCCCACATTACATGTGTACTCTCAGCTGAACATAAGTAGCTGAAAATAGCAAACGTGACTGGATTTGTTGATTAACCAAGGGGATGCTTCAATCAGAACCAAATCTGCCTTACTCCTGACCCAAGCCGGCCACATCAAAGTCTCCTCTGAAGCTACTTTTGGCTACATAGTTCCCTAAAAGTAATCTAGGTAGAATAATCCCATGGTGTTAAACAAATACTGTAGAACAGCTCTGTACCATGCAGAAAAAAAAAATGACTTGTGTTCACCCTTGTTAGCTATGCATCACCTGGGTGGATATTCCACGATTCACTGCCCCCACTTTAACTGTGAAGCACTGACTGTGTTTGAGTCTGTGTGCATGTGAGGGGAAATTCAGCAGCATGCTGACATGACAATCATTCTGTTATCAGTAGTGGTCCTGAAACTCTACCACAGCAAAGTCACCTTGTGAGAAAACTGCCTCTTTATGATTGGATTATGGTGGATAAGAGAAATGTTCTGAGTTTAGATCTAAATTAATCCATTTTTGAGTTTATCATTAATTATTCTCATGCCATTCCCCAGAGCAGATGATGATTGTTTAGGTAAAAAATATCTCCATGTGATGAGTGTTTTGAATATCCCTATTTTTGTTGTGTACGTCTAAAGTTAACCAGCATTTTTACCTATGCGTGACCTTAAAGGTGCTAAAGGCTAGTAAGCAGGCAGGTCTACTGAAGGATTGGCAGCAGAAACAGCCCTCTACAGCATTAAGCTTTTATAATGGGAGGAGGGGGGGCGCAGCCTAGGTCCAGAACACCACTTACAGCCATCAAGAGACTATCATTTTTAATTTAGCACCTTTCCGTGTCTCCCTCACGCTCATGTATGTTCAGGTCAGCATGCTGGAAAAAGGTTTCACTCTGCGAGGGGCCGTTGGAGACTGACTTTGTGTGCACGTGTGTGTGTTAGCGTGTCAATTTGCATGTACATCACGATGCTTAACGCGGCTACACACTGCGTCTTTATTTCCCACTGTCAGTTAAAAGCCTTGAAAAATAATAGTTGGCTCAGCGTGCTTGTTTTCCACCACGGTGTATTAGACAATCCTTGTTCAGTCTTAAAAGTGAGCAGAGAGTCTTTGCTGCTCCAGTAACGCAATCACACACACACTCCTGCATTCATCTAAAATGTTGTTCTGCTTTTTAGTCCCCAAAGCGTCAGAGGTCCCCATGACGTAAGTGTGTAAACAGATTGATGTCCCAAAAAAGTGATAACGACCAACACACACGCACACACACACACACACACGCACACGCACACACACACGCACACACGCACGCACACACACACACACACACACACACACACACACACACACACACACACCACACACACACACACCACACACACACACACACACACACACACACACACACACAGCATTCCCCTCTGTCACTGCTGCTGATGAAAAGACGGACAGCTCTTAGGGAGCGCTTAGGCATCTGCTTTGACAAGGCTATAGCACAGAGGGGGACTTCAGCAGAGCAGCCTTTAAGAGGAGCAGCTCACACACACTATCACACACACACACACTGCAGAGCTGCTGTTTGTGCCGTAATCAAAGGTAGCTGAGGGGGGTGAGAACTTCTCCTCGCTGTTGTCAATAGAGAAATGATGGGAAAGGAGAAAGCAAACGGGGGGTTTGTGGGGACCGGACAGCGATGATGGAAAAGCTAAGCAATAAGCTGCAGCTCTCCCTGCCTGTCAACTGCCACGTCATAGCATCCCGGATGCTGTGAGATAATTGCTTTTCTCTCTCTGTATACCCAAATTCTTCTCTCTCTCTCTCTCTCTCTCTTCTCTCTCTCTCTCTCTCTCTCTCTCTCTCGCTCTCTCTCTCTCTCTCTCTCTCTCTCTCTCTCGCTCCCTCATTTCCTACTATCACTCATCCTCTGTCCTCTGTGTTGTTGCCTGTTCTCTTCTTCTTCTCCATCCGATGATATTCACAGCTTGACTTTAGTGCTGAGTGAACGCAAAGACTTGTGGAACTGTGCCAGGCTTGTTTTCTTATTCCCTCTTTCTGCTTCTAGACATGATGGAAATCTCAGTGATAATTGGACCTGCAAATGCGAGCAGTCCTTGAATTCTAATATGTGTTTTTACTAAATGGTCGTTGTATAGATTTAATCAGCCTCCACTCTTCACAGTCTACTTTGTTTTTCCCCTCAAACTATACACAGGGCAATTTGTTTCTTGTGAATCTGAAAGTAAGTCACACTAGTAGAGTTTTACTTCTACTGAGGCTTTAATGTTACTTAGAAAAAGAAGAATCTCAGGTCACAATTAATTACTTCTGCTCACTCCGGTAAAGCCCAGGCAGAGATTGATTAAAAGCTCTCCTTTGCATTCTGCATTGAGCAGGACTTAAACCTTATGGGAGAGCGTATCTTATGAAAACTCAACACATAATGCTAAACATTGTGGAAGTTAAATATCCTGGAAACAGTTAACTTTTTGATTTAATTTTCATTCAGTTTCCACTTTTTTTGTTGAATTGTATCTATGCGTTATTGACCATGTCTTTTAATTAAAAAAGTGCTTTGATCTTAGTTGGACTTTCTTTAGTTAAAAAGTTAAAGGGGCCCTATTCTGCTCACTTTCAGGTTCATATATGTATTTTGTGCTCTATTTTGACATGTTTAAATGCTTTATTGTTCAAAAAGGTCTTTATTTTTCTCATACTGCCTGTGCTGCAGTTGTGTCCCTCTGGAGGGAACTTTAGGATTTTAGGCTTTGCAGACCATTCACATACACAAAAACCTATATCACACTACAAGAAAAGGGCAAACCCAAAAAGCATAATAGTGCCTAAATAAACAAAACAAGTTAATGTCTTTTTTATTATATTCAAATCACTCCAATGTGTATAGAGCCCTAATGAAGTTTTTTTTTAGCCTTGCACAAACAAGGTCTAGAGACACTTGGGCTGGTTGGATTTCTCCTGTTGTTTCTGGCGTCATCTTTGCTGTGTTAAGTAAGATGTAAGTGTCATTTGTTGTCACCATACGAACCAATCATTGTGAAGGGAAATCTTGGGCTAATTGAGTGTGTTTATTTGTGAGTATGTTGTGTTCGAGAGAGTAGTTTTTCTGACGCTAATCAAATAGCATTTAAACAGTCCTGGGTTTTTGTCTTCATATAATTATGTGAAAGACTTGTACGTCACTTAAACACTCACACATTCACAATTAGTAGGTCCCTCACTAGAAGAGCTACCAAGGACTAATCGGAAGACTGCCTCGTGCGTTCTTCCAACAGAGAGTCGTTGATACTGAGGGCCCTATTTACTATTTCCTATTGGATAAATGCATCCTTTACAAGGTAGAAAATGACCAAGCAATGACTTTAGACCAGTATTTTGTAGGTCAATGGAGCAATCACTTTCTGCTACCTGACTAGACCACACAGTAACATAAGCTTCTTGCACAACATGATGAATGATAAAATGACAACAACTCCATTCTGAAATGATCAATGACACTGGCACCAATTTGTGCTGGTCATAAAATAGGCCCTCTGGTCTGCACACCATGTTATTTGGTTATATATAGGAATATGCCTCGTAGTGACTCCCATCAATGGTTGGCGTAGATGGTAAACAGAGATGAGTATGTTCTTAAAATTGCTCAAAGTTTAATTGAAGTCTTTTACGAGGACATCCAGATGTTAAGTTGTTTTTTTCACAGGCTATTGTCACTATGGACGGCCAAAACGCTTGATTAAGAATGTATTTTTGTTGGACCAACGCAGACCCTAGCTGAGCTAATTTAAGTTAGCTAAGCATTGTCATTCAAGCTGACGTACTGTTGGTTGTTTCACAATGTCAGACTATTTAGGCAGCCAAGATCTGCACAGGTACTCAAAGTAACATTCTATAAAAAGTGATGTAAAAGAAAAAAACTATACATTTAAATTCAAGCGGGCACGTATTGTTTGCGAATTATTCGGATTGCTGTATAGGAATAGAAGGGAATAGCGGCAGCTCTTGGTAACTCCAAATTTAGAAAATAAAAGCTAATATTATGAAAGAACTTAAAGCACAACACTTCCCTATCTTCCCGAAAGTTCCTTTTTGTGTGCATTTTTTCCATGTGCATGCATAAAGTTAATCATGTATCCCTTTATTATGTGTGTGCTCAAGTACCAATAATAAAAAAGGGTAACACTTTATTTTGATAGTCCATATTTAACACTCTATAAGTCATCAGTTGACATTTAGTAGCATGTCAACAGCGTATTAACCAATATTCAACCTTACTATCTGTATATTGTGTCAACATCTTCAAAATTGACAATCAACTACTCAAAATCAATCTGTCAGTTGAAAGTCAACAGGGCCATGTTGACTATCTGTTGATAATCTGTTGAGAGTCAAGATGTCAACTAAAGATTACATTAAGCATTAGTTGGTGATCAACAGATAAGCAACTTTAGAGTTTAGTTGACTATCTGTTGATCGTCAACTAAACTAGAGTTGACTATCAGTATACTTTTAGTAGGCATTCTCCACTAAGCGTTTGTAGGCATGTGTTAGGACTATCCAATTAAAGTGAAAAACAGTTGAGAACAGTAGAAAGTCTATAACCTATCAACAGAACACATACATTCATCCACTAATGATATGCAACAGACATGGGAATAAAGCGAAATGTTTTGCACAACTGATCACAAACTTTATGTATTCATTATGTATGTAATGTTTGAGTTAGAAACACCTGTTCCTGTTTTATTTGACTAATATATAAGATAAATACAGAAGCCTAATGCATTCACTTGAGAAAAAAAGGTTTTTCACAAGAACTCACAATCTACATAGTAAGGTTGAATATCGGTTAATAACCTGTTGCAAAAAACATGTTGACAGTCAACAGACACTTTTTGTAAAATCTATAGATCAACACTTGAGATGTACCTTATATTCTACTGGCAGTTAGTTAAATGCATGTTACTTGTCTGTAGAAACAGTGTTGTTGAATGTCAACTGATGACTTGTAGAGTGTTAACTATGGACTATCAAAATAAAGTGTTACCTAAAAAAGTGTTGTTCCACATGGCACCTAATTATTCAAATTGATTTACAGTATAGCTATTATCAACATTAACATCAACTTTAACAAATAAATCACTCATTGATTACATGCAACATTTTAGAAGCATATGCATACTGTGCCTGTATATGGCACATTTGAAATGTAAACATTTGAAGAAGAAACTACTTTTGATTTCCTTGGCGCGGTTTGCATCTAGATGATATACACTCACTGGCCACTGAGCAAGGTGTACCTAATAAAGTGGCCTGTATGCTGAGCCTCATCTTGCCTTGGCAAGTTGTTTTTTCAAATCAGTGGAAGTTG
Organism: Gymnodraco acuticeps; assembly: GCF_902827175.1. NCBI lineage: Eukaryota > Metazoa > Chordata > Actinopteri > Perciformes > Bathydraconidae > Gymnodraco > Gymnodraco acuticeps. Next base: position 1,706,207 of record NW_022992216.1, on the reverse strand, counting down.
AGACCCCGACATTTTTGCACTGTCAAACCAGAGTCAAGTTTCTAATCCTCAGCCAAGAGTCGGTTTCACTCACCATCCTGCAGAGCGCCCATCAATCCCCTCGTCAATTGAACAAACCTGCATACCAGAGCACTTGTAATTCATTTAATTCGCTCACTCCATTCAATTGTGCAAAGTAATTAATGGCAAGTCTCCACGTTTGTTTTGGCGTGAGACGAGCTTTGAAAAGCACAACAGTCACAATTAAATGAAATGCCCACTCTTTGAGTTGCACTGTTTGCAAATGAGAAAAATCCTCCATGTCTCATTTGGGGTAATTTGATTGACCAAGGTATCATTGTTTTCATTTACACTAGGGAAATAAAATATCAAAGAAATGATTAACTACATCATCATGGAGGAGAACCCTGTTGTGTTTAGACATTCCCTTATATTATATCCAAACTGTGAAAGAGTTCACTGTGTGTGCTAAGAGAGACTTTCAGAGGGATGTGTCCTTACTTAAAATAATTAACCTCAGCAGGTATACAAATGTAAATAATATCAGGATAGGGAGTGTGTTTCTACAGACTAAAACTCCAGTCCTTATTATTTGAATATAAACAAACACTCACTTCAATTACATAAGCCCTTGTTCTTGGTGGCTTTATACAAAACCTTGATTTGCATCGTCGTTGTGTTGCTGCTTATTGTTGCTCTTTCGCTCACTGATGGCACACACTGTAATGGTGGCATCTTCTACAGAGACTCACTAGATTTCCTGTTAACCATTAAAGAGTCTGTCTCTCTTACCTCCAGAGATGCATACTTTGAAATGTATGTTTTTTCATATTTACTGTGCGTCTACTACATTATTATTTATGCATTTCTTATTTATTTCAGCCGTCTTTTTCACATAGCAGAAACTCCAAAAGGCTTTGGCTTCATTATTTGTTTTGGATGCCAGTTTTCCAGGATATTTTGAGAGCCATTTTAATCTCCTTTTGATCCAGATCCAGCATTTCAAAGCTAGACTTTGCAGTGTGTCCTTGACTCCACTGTGAGTTTCTCCTCGATCCACTGCCCACATTAGGCCCGAGACTCCCATAGGAGCAGCAGTGGCTGCTCGGTGGGTAGATTTATTTTGTGCTATATGTGCAGAATAACAGTGTCTAACTGTCGCTCCCCCATGCAACTACACTTCAGGACATTGCTTTACTTAATGCATTAGATAAACCCAACTTTCCTGTACAGTTGTATATTGATTAAGGCTGCACAATTAATCAAAAATGATATTGAAATATGGACTAGTGCAATATTCAAATTGCAGGAAGTACAATAGGTACAATTGTGTGGCATAATTTCTTCAAAATCCTGTTTAGGATTCACGGTCCATTTGGCTAAGTGAATGGGTGATACAATTGCACCATTGGTCGGTCAAGATAGCATTTTCTCATTGGCTGATGTATACGAGTCTACGGTCAAATAGTACAAAGAAAACGGTACATTTTCTTCCACTTTTCCTTGACCGTAATGAAAAACGTCAGTCAAGATCAAGACATAGTAATAATATAATATGATATTTGGAAAATAATACTACATAACTCGTTAGGTCTACTGTTCTGATCACCATTGAAGAATGAAAATATAACCTTATAAACACAAAACTTGTTGATGTCATTTGATCATTTTACAACATTCATTCGTGTAATCGTCATAGTTTGCCTTTTGGTTTACAATAGTGTTGAAAGGTTAAAACATATAAGCTTTTTAGCAAGATATGGCTTAAGTTGGAAACAGCTTTATAAGCACTATAACCTTAATTATCTGCATTTGTCAGTCATGATGAATGGCCAATTGGTGCCACACTTTAAATGAGGCAGCCGCAAGGACTTAGGGGATGGCATTATATCCTTTCCTTTCATCAAGGAGGGTCCAGTGTATCCAATACCAGGTAGTAACAGGGAAGCATTGATGCACCTTTTATAGCACTTTCAAAAAGCTCTTATCATAGCCAGCACTCCAGTAATTCTGGGTCATTTCACTCAGTTGGGGAAACTTCCTAAACAAAAATGACTATTCGGCACTGCCTCAACTATCAATCACTTGATCCACTTCTTCAATACATACGCGGAAGTTGTTGCTGTCAGCCACATTTGACACTCAGCCCGCAAACCTCAACCCAGAAAACTTCTTTTGAGATAATTAGGCGGAGGTTTTAAAGACTGGAGCGTCTCCTCACTCACCTTACTTATTCTGGAGTTTTACTTGGACTTGATTAAGCATCTACTCATCTTCTAAAATTATGATTTGGTGTGACCATCCCAAGTCTTATGGGACCCACATAAAGGAGCACTTAATAGTTAATAATCACAAAAACACTGATATTATCTCTATTCTTCTACATCTGCTGTTTTTCTGCGCAGGTGAAGATGTGTACATCCGTTTGTACGGGGCTTGTGAGGAACTGGACATCCATCTTGAGCGTGAATCTGTTCTGGTAAATCAGACTTACATTTCCCTGGCCAACGTGTGCAAAGTATCTCTCACCTACAGGAGTGAGATCCCTCTAAAGTACTGTTGGACGACATGGCCCAGCCTGCAAGAGGAGGCCTTGAGCTTCTTGAGGTATGTGTGTATGAACATAAATGACTTCACACAGACAATACTGGAATTTGTCTTTGACAAGATGTTTTTTGTGGCCTGTACAAGCTCCCCGTTTCCCTGTGTACATGTAGAAAGTAAAATGAACACAGCATGTGATGCCAAAAATAACTTAAATTCCCATCACTTTCTTCCTGCCTGAGACTCCTTGTTCTTCCATCCTCATTTCTCTTTGTTTTTGACTTTCACCTTCCCTTGCTTCCTCCATTTCTCTAGGGAGAGCTCATCACTCCAACAGAAGGAGGAAGAGAAGGAGGAGAGAAAACGGTGGCTTGTTCAGTGTGAGTCCGACCCCACAGCGATCTATCGCCTCCCACAGCTGTCGAAAGCCCTGCAAGAACGCAGAAGCCAGTTAGTGGAGGACCAACGCCTGGTCCTCTCACACAGCTGCTTAACTCTGGAACCAGCGGTGTGTTTATGTGTGTCTGTGCTTTCCTGTCTTTACAAATACCACTTGCCCAGTATCTCTTGTCAGCTAATAATCCACACCCCATGGATTTGCAGCCTAGTTTCTCTCCTTATTAAGACTACTGCAGAGATAATAACCGCTCATGATGTGTCTGAATAATTTGATACTTTAATTAATTCCAAGAGAGTTAAATAGAGCCTTTTCTAAGCTGGCAGGGATTTAGTAGCTAGTTCAATAGAGTGGTGCAGTGATGATGTATTTTTGTAGCCCGACCCGGGAGTGAGCAACTCAAGGACTCTCTCAACTAAAAGCCAATAGGATTTTGCCATTGAATTTTGGAATATTGTGGAAAACAAGATATGTGGTAAACACACGTTTATGATACGTACATTCTTGTTCAGCAGTATAGTCTCCTCCACTTTATGAATTTTGAATCATTAATGCAATTGGCAGAAGTAAAGAGCTAACGTTATGCTATAAACGGTTGCATGGCTTCGCGTCACCACTGCTAAGCTAAATGTGGCTAATGTCCAGGGGCGGCGGGTACTGTAGGCTAGGGAAGGCTAAGCCTTCCCAAATATTTGTGTCACTGCATCCTGGTAAAATTTAAATATAATGTATAATGTTTGTGTCTTTGACATTTGCGCTGCTATGCAGCCACCTGTGCCCTGTACGAAGCCAGTTCAACAGACCCTGGATATGTTTGAGTTATCTTAACTAACCCTAACAAACGAGATCTCGGTAAGCGGTCCTACAATGCTGGTTATCAACTCGGTAAATCAAGCCAGGGTTTCTGTCTCCAGCTGAGAGCGCGTTCACGTGAAAGGGGCGGGGTTAGCAACATTTGACCAATCACAAACAGGGACAAGTGTATTGACAGCGCAGCGTCATACTTCATTAATGAAAAGTAAACTAATATTAGACAAATATGAACTTTAACCATCCATGACTTAAACATATATTCCAGGATACAAGCCACATAGTTGCACCTGCAAGGAGAATACAGAACAACTGTTTAAAAAATAACTACAGAGTGTTTGAAAGCGTACAACAGTTTTATGATATCACTGCCCCATCGACACTAGTGGATCTGACTTTAATTACATTTGACTCGAATGTTTCGTCAACGTAATGACACTGTAAGTGTTGCACGGCCAGATACGGCTCGAGAAGCTGACTCAAATAAGGAAATATTGTGATATTATATGATCGATGATCTGATTGAATGTGATATGAATGATAAGTGCGACACGTCGGAGTCTTCTCTGCATACGGCAGTTTAAACTGTATTTCCTTTATCCTGTAATATGACTTGATAGATTTAAACTCCGCACACTGAGCTCTGATCGGTCAGCAGGCGGTGCTTTCAATGAGTTGATCTATTTTCTATAGACGCCGGAGGCAGGCAGCATCAGGTAAAAAAAAAGTTATTTAGCCTTCCCAAACCTGAGCCTCACGCGCCGCCTATGCTAATGTCGCGTCACTTGTTAGCATCTGCCGTGTTTATACAGTAACATGTTGAGGCTTAGAACGAGAGGCGTATTATAATTATATATTTAACATTTTTTAAATTAAAACCACCTGCTTAGAAATCATAAGTTGGAAAGGCAGAACAATTCAAAAGATATCTTGAAATATTGCAAAAAAGGTTTTTAATGCAATCATTCAATGATTTTCCAGTGGAGAATTTCTACGTTTGGATGAAAACCTAGCTACTAAGTGAGAGAGTGATGAAGTTAAATCATTGGTTTGCCGGTAAGTGCAAATAAGGGGCTCCTATCAAATAGTCAAAAAAACTGTTCCTTTGTCTTTTCCAAACCACTTTTCCTTGACCTTGATGAAAAACATAATGATTTTCAGAAAAAGATGTGAAGCACAAATCATTAGGAAATAGGGAAAGATAACTGCAGTACTGAAATATTCCAAATGCACTCACACTAGGTATGATTGCTGGTGTTATTGCCAGGGTTTGCTCTTCAGCTTATGTCAACCACAGATCTTATTTTAGGCATCTAACCAAAAACATGTTAAAAGACACATTGACTTTGAGACAAAGGAACCGTAAGTGGTTAAATGGTAACTAATTTCCTGCAGCACTTTACGGCCTTAAGCGTGTTGGATGTTTAAAACAGGGTCTTTAGGTTAAAAGACACTTTTCGCTACATGCTATGCCAAATTGGTCAAATGTTAATCTGACTGCTCTGTAACGGGAGGGTCACAGCTCGTTCTGCCGGGGGACCTTCAGGTAGCATGACCTGTTCTGACACCGCCATCCCCCTTTTCTGCCAGTGTCTCCTTCGCTCAACTCAGCCATGCTCCCTGGGCAGAGGGAGAGCGGAGACGGTGAAAAAACAGAAGGAGAGGGCAAGAGAGAGACAAGGGGGGCAGAGAGAGTAAACACACACACACACACACACACACACACACACACACACACACACACACACACACACACACACACACACACACACACACACACACCACACACACACACACACACACACACACACACACACACACACACACACACACACACAGGTATTAGTAGGTGACAGAGATAGTTGGTGTTGGTGTGTGTTGCGTGTAGATTTGACCAGGATAAAAATACCACCACATTGTTTTTTAAAATGCACCTAAACTTCCACCCAAATAATGTCTCCTCTTTTCCATTCCTACTATAAAGATGCTTCAAAAAAAGTGTGGATTCTTCTCAAACCAACCGTTCCGATTGAGAGATTATACCCTTACAGTTATATGCATGTCTGATTGATGTCCTCTCAGAAAATGACTGAGACTTGTTTTTCTTCTTGTCTTCTCATGGCTCAGGAGGGTGAAATCTGGCCTAAAACGCCAGCGCAGTTCAACATTATCTTCAAACCCGAAGAGGCCAAGCTGTACCAACAAACCATATATTGTCATGTCACAGGTCAGTGCCTAGCTAGAAAACACAACAACCATTTGGGTAGCATAGCATAATATTGCATGTACACATCTTAACTAAGATGCATGAACATTTTGGTCTTGAGAAACATGTCTCAATATTTTTGGGATTGATTGTCATGGCGTATGGTAGTACAGACTTGTGTTTGCCTTAGGACGAGATGTCATTTCTTGATTCCCGACTGATCCATAATCCTTGTTATAAGGTAAAACTTTAAATGTGTCCAGTATGTTGTTTCTTAATACAAGATACCTGCTAGGCTAATTACATTCCTATCTTATCCTAAGATGTGGGCTACCTTTAGTTTGATGCTTATTAGCAAATGTTAAAATACAGACATGCTAAACTTGGTGAACATTGTTAAAAATGTACCTGCTAAATATCAGCATGTAATGCTGATATTTAGCTTAAAGCCCCATTCTCCCTAAATACAGCCTCAGAGAGCTTCTAGCATGACTATGAAGCTGTAAACCTCATTTAAAATCTGTTCACTTTTGTAACTATGCTAACTACTAAAAATATGTTCTATGGACAGCATTTACCTCTAAAGCAAGGGCACTGATCAGAACATGTAAAGTTACTGGTTAGCTAAACCAGCAGCATAAAGTGCAATATGAAATCAGAACATTACATGTAATCCTTTGCCTACTATGTACAGACATTCTAATATCATTTCTGTTTGCATTGGTAGTTTCATTTACAATGCAAGCCCATGTATAACATCTATTCAGAATGTCCTTTGCACCACGGTCCAACTGAGCAGTTGGAATGTCAAGTAGCCCAAGAGACCTTCAAAATGCAACTAACAATTTAGACAACATTATGGAGACCATACACTAGGTCAAGTGCCAAAAACTATCAAATAATTGGGGCTTTGTTCAGTCTCAAACTAATTACACAACAAATATAAGGTGTTGTCACGAACGGGCATTCAGAACCATTTTACGGCAAGATATAAAACACACCCCATCTCAAATGAATCTAGATACAGATACAATTTTAAAAGATAATACATGTATTGTTGAATTTTGGTAAGGGAGGAATTTGGGATAAAATGACTAGCTGCAGGTTAAAGCTAAGAATATGTAAGGCTTACATTTAAAACACTTCTTAAGAGACACTTAACAAAAACTTGGCTTTGTTCTTGAGCCGAACCTTCTCCGAGTATAACTATTTTGTTTGTTCTTCCACAACTTGGAAGTTGTTTTGACAACTTTAAGCAGACTTTACACTCCTGCTATAAATCAATAGCGTTGGCTTTCTCATAAAATATTTTCCTCCCCTCAGTGGGTTGGTGCAGACACAGGTTAGACACACAAGTCTGGGTAGCAAGCCGTGTCTGTCTGTGTAGTTATTGTCAGGGAAGAACTGCCCCTCCCAAACAGCCAAAACTCTCTCTTTGTATGTTCTCTTTTGCTGTAGTGTATGACATCTACTCTTATCATCACAAATGAACCTTTAAATCTGCCTGATTGGTTTCACTCTCCGATCACTTATTGCTACATGAACTCATTTTCATATTCGACAATGCAGTCATGAGGCTCCAATATATTAATCTCATCCCAGCTGTAGTAAAAGGTTGTTGGGAAATTTGCATGTGGCCATCACGAGTGTCTCTGCAGCCGGAGGCCAGATTTACATGAATTTCCATGTTTTCTGAGGCAGGCAACGACCTGACCAGCTAAGGTCAATGACAGCCGGTCTGGAGACTACCATTCCCCGATTCCTCATTTTGCAAGAAGCTTTAGAAGCTTATTCAGCAGAACTGCAGGATATAACTGTTTTGCCCTTAAGTAAATTCACAGAGAGTGAAAGAGAAAAGTAGAATAGAAAGAAACTGATGTAAAGTGAATGTTTATCAAGGATTTAGACATTTTGTGTTTGGAACAACCCTTTTTTTAACCCTTTATATTTCAACCGACAAATACGTATCACATTCAAATACATGAAAACTGACAAACAGGCTGACGACCCATACAGCCTTTCCTTTTTCTCGTATGCAGTCAATTTTTCCCAGCGTTGTTCATGAATCTCTGCTTTAGTCTTTTCTGTTCTCCTGACCCTCGTTTTATCTGTCTTTACCTGTGTTGTCAATTTGTTCCTGTCTGTCACTGCTCTTATAGGTCGTGAAGCTCGGCTGCCTCTCACAATAAAGGCACAGGGCTTGGGACCTAACCTCCAACTCACTTATAACCGGATGGATATGAAAAACGTAGACATTGGTGGCAAAGACTGTTATGAAGTAAGAAAGGTTAAGCCGAAGTGAACAGTCTAGCCTTTAAAACAAGTATTACTGTGTAACAACTTGTGTGTGTGGTATATCCTGCCTACCTTTTTTAAGTAAGTCTTTTTGTTTAGTCAAACTCAAGATAACTTACAATTATCAAATCATTTGGATTTTTAATCAGAGACAGGCCAAGCTATATGGATTATATAGTGAGTGAATGCCAGTTAAATATATTACAATACAATGCAATAGTAACAAAATGGATATGGAGCAAGACTGTTATGAGGTTATTGGTATAATAGAATATTTTTACATTATAAGGTGTCCATGTTACTTTGTCCCATTAGGAACAATATAGCATATATAAATCGTTTGCTCCGTCAAGTGCCTTGACAACAAAACTGAAGTTTGTATTGTTAGCCATTTGCATGACATTACATAATGTATTTTTGTAAATATCACCAATGTTCTTAAATTCACATTTTGTGTTGACATCATACTCGTTCTGTGCCTCTTCTTATAAATAAGACAAAACTGTTAAAAGTCTAAAGTAATTTAACTGTTAAAATGTCCAACATAAAACCAACAGATATACTTGACAAATGTTTTTCTAGTATACATAAGTGTAAGTAAAATAGTTTCCATCAGCACATCATTTATTTAAATCAAAACTGAACTTGAAAAGATATTACAAAAAAGAACATACATTTACTGCAAGCTCTTTCCTTGATTATTTAGGGTGGGCCTAGTACAACAAAAGTATTGTAATGAGTGGATCCTTCTTTCCAGGTGGAGATGTACAACAAAGGGCTGATTGATGCCCCTTTCAGGATGTCAAACCCCGACACCACATTCGGCCGCTGTTTCTCCTTCAGTCCTGAGGAAGGTGTTGTTTCCTCTGGGGCCTGGCAGATTGTGCAAGTCACCTTTCAGAGCTGCATCTTGGGAACTTTCTCTGAGGACTTGCTGCTAACTGTCACAGGACAGCCTCAACCACTTACCGTGACCTTCAGGTGAAGCCAGCGAACAATTCAGATTCATCCAAGACAAATTAAAACCTTAAAAGTAGTGGCAGTGTTGATAATGAAATTATGAAGTTTTCTCATGGTTCATGATTTGAGTTTTTAGAGACGGTTCAAATGACATGGAGAGATGCTTTCACAATGACACACGTTGTACCTTAGAAACATTGTTTCATGTCTTTTAAGGACATTATTCAAACATACATCTTCATTGGTAATATTGAGTTGAAATCAAATAATTAAAGGGGCACATTTAAATTACTGCATCTCTCTTAAAATTCATGAATTTACTAAATAATATTCCTTTAATATTAGCCAAACAATAACCAGTGTAATAATATATGTTATAATCTGAATAAAACAAAGCAAATACAGGCATAAAGAATTCAATAAATAAGAAAAAAGAGAACATTTGTATGAAATGTTGGTAGTGGAGTTCTGGTATTGCTGGTATTAATGTTGACCATCTTTTAGCAAACAGTTTTCCACTGTTTTCATTTGTAATCTTGCTGTTTATTCATTTGTTTCCATGATATAAACATTTGTAACCTCCTTTGCATAATGGCTCATGTTTTTATCTTCTTTTTTCAGGGGTTGTGTCGTTGCTCCGGCACTCGACTTCAACGTTTCTGAGATCAATTTTGGAGACGTAGCATTTGGTGAGTGACATCGTCCTGGGCTTATTCAATTTCAGTTGCTACAAAATATATATTATACTCCAGACGATCACATTCTCTACTTCATCCTTGTTTGGTTTTTTGATGTCCCCCTTTGTTCTATCCTTGTCATCCATATCTTTGTTCAGGTTTCCCTCAAACATTGGCTTTTACCCTCTACAACACCTCCTTTGTGCCTTTGAACTTTGCCCTGCGTGTCCTGGGGGACGGGACAGGGTCTCCGAGTGTTACTAGTCTCAAACAGGCGTATGAGGTGTCAAGGATCAATTGGGAATGCGGTGCTGATAGAGGCCTTCGTGCACAGCCTGTAGAGTTCACCGTCATGCCTGCTGCAGGCTCTATGCGTAGCCTGTCTGATGTCACTATTAAGGTATAGTAAGTCATTGAATAGAGTGGGAACCCATTTGAAATTGTTACATTTTGGAGACTCCAGGAAACCCCTCAAAAGAAAAAGTGTTTTGCATCAACCCTCAATACATTTTTTTTTTACATTTGTTTTTCTCCTGGAACAAAATAAATGTTGTGAGTTTTTAAGGTGGGTGTATTTAGTTATATTTGCATAGAGTCACGTTAGCTGGTTTCCCCCCTGCTGTGTCGCTGGTTCACTTACATTTGCTGTTTTGAGGGCTGAACGGCCTTTCAATGTGAAGTAGGACCAAATGCAGTGCACAATGAGTAACCGGATGGTGCAGCTTGCCAGACTTTAAAAGTACTGATTGTGTGTGTTATATGTATACAGGTGACGCTGTGCTCCAACACAGTGAAGACATACAGGCTGGCGCTGGTAGTGGATGTGGAGGGTGTCGGGGAGGAGATCGGGACTCTGCCTATCTACGCCAGGTCAGACACATTTACACATGTCAACACACTTTTTGACATGTGTACTCCAAACTTGCACAAAGTTAATTTATCAGATTGTATCATATATTTTCAGAGACAGCCAAAAAATTAAAAAATACAATCCACAACAAAGAAAAAACTGTAGAATTAGGAATAGAGTAAGGATAATTAGTTATTATCTATTTGTGCATTTGTTTCTATTCAACACATAGTCTAACAACGTGCATGCACATGGTATCAGTGCATGGTTTACTTTCATTTATAAACCATCATTTATTTTATTTTGTTCTATTTCATATTATTTTATCTTATTCTATTTTATTTTATCTAACTCTTGTTTCATATTATTCCTTTCATTTATTTTATTCATATGTTTTTGTCTTCTGCCATAACACTGTTCGATAGTTTTATTTGTAGAAGATGAATGAATATAAAGGATGACCTAGTAATATGGACACAATGAGTGTTAACGTGTTCCAACTGTGTTGCAAATTGCCATCACACAGAAGAGGTTCATGTTGCTTGTTTAAAAACACTCCGACTTCCCTCTTTCTTCAAATAAAGTGCCTTTATTCTGATGTGTTCTGGTTGTCCCTAACACTTTGACAAGCTGTGAATGAGGTCCATTGAGCTTCCATACAGGTGTCGGCAAATCAGTGGAGTATGTGTTCAATATTCAGAGCTTAATTTGCATAATAATACATTTGAATGTCACCTGCACCATCATTCAGGAGTGGAGCGATGGTAATCTGACTTCCTCTCGGCAATCACCGTCATTGTACATTTATGAATCATTTCTAATTAATAGCAGCAGTTGTGTCACGTTGTGATTCATAAATAAACCTGAAATCGTTCCCTCAATTCACCTTTCTTTATCTATTTCTCTTTGCTAATAGGTGTTGTGTTCCTGATATTGTGGTGGAGACTCCAGTGTTGGACTTTGAAAGGTGTTTCCTCGATCACCCGTATGAGCAGCGGGTGCGGCTGACTAACAGCAGCCCTCTGCTGGCCTGCTACGGCATGCTCGACCAGGTTAAGTCATTTGTTGCAGATGAACATTATTTGTATGTTTATTAGGGTCCTAGTGGAAAAATATCAAGCACCAAGCCTGTCAAGGTTCTTTATAACAATGGCTAATTTCCAGATGAATACAGCAACATGTATATGTGGTAGATGTGAGCTATATGATTACAAAATAAATCCTTCATTCATCCGTCTCTCCACAAGAAAGCACATAATTGTCAATCCCAACATTTTGAATTATTTCCTTTTAATGCCATTACCACTGAACTTTACAATACCATTTTTTAGATGAAATATAATTACAATTATATTTATGGTTAGACAATTCAGATCCTGACTTATTAGCACTATGAAACCGTATTGAAACGTTTTGGTAAAATGGGAAAACATTGAAATTACCATTTTACTAAAATGACGTTTTACTCCAGTTAGTGTAGAAATGACAAGTTACAAGTCCTGCATTCAAAATGTTACTTAAGTAAAAGTAAAAAAAAAGTAGTCCCATCAAAGGTCCTAGTACCAAAATAAAAAGTACTCATTATACATAATGGCCATTTTTGGAATAATAAATATACTATTAATAGGTTCTAACTAATGATCCATTATAAGAACTTCATTTTAATTCTGCAGCTGGTTAAAAGTAGAGATCACTTTAATGACTTTTTATAATGCCAGGTATCTAATCCATAATAAAATGCCATAATTCATATTATATATATTTTGTTTTTTTATTATCTGAACCTGCAATGTTGGGTTTGTATGCCTGAATTAAAAACATATTTCCATGTGTCACCTTTATCAGGAATATGAGGAAAGTCCGTCATTGCTTTTTGGCAGTGATACACCGAGAGGACTGATTCTTCCTCGTACTTCAGAAGAGCTTCCTGTGGTTCTGCTGGCTAAGGCGGTTGGAAGGCAGCAGCACACTCTACGCATTGCTGTGTTTGGCAGCAGCCAGCCGTCCCTGGTCAGTGGAATGCTGTGTGTGTGTGCATTTGTGTGTGTGTGTGCTTCTAAGTGTTAACATCTATACTGTCAGTGGTTGATAGGGTTGCCAACTTCCAGAAATGGAGAAACGGGACACATGCATGTGTCCCCCGCGCGCGTGCGTGCGAATATTTTCGGGTTTCTGGCGGATTTAGTTACTTTTTTTTGTTACTTTATTTCGGTTTTAGGGTTAGGTTAGGGTTATGTTATTTAATTATTTTGGGGGAGCCAGCCCCTAGGGTTCGAAAATGTTTTTGGGGGTCAAACCCCCCAAAACCCTCAAAATGCATAGAAAACTATGCATACCTATAACACAATACAAACACAATGGTCTTACATCTGCATTAGGCTACTACATCACATTGTACATCAGCATGTTCAAATCGGATAGGTGGGCACTAGGGACATCTGGGCACCTCGATGTACAATTGGCTATTTTGTCAAATGTTAAAAAATAAATATTTGAAAAATGGTATTAAGTAATGCAAAGTATACATGATGTGAACATGCACGGTACATCATTATTAGACTTAATGTTATCCTTCAACCAACCATTTTCCCAGCAATCAGCTGACTGACTCTCTCACACACACACACGCCACACAAACAATGATGCCGCGCCCGCGGCCCACCGGAGAAAATCTCACACACACACACACACACACACACACGTGCGAGCATTGTGCCTGCCCTGTCAACTGAGCGGTCCTAGCGCCCTTTGCATACAGCACACAAACACACAGGCACGCAGCCAGACACACTGCATTGCGCGCAAACAGAAACATTTTTATTTTTTTTCCCTTTACACGGGAGTCCGGGACAAACAAAGTCCCGTACGGGACACGCCCCTTTTGGCTCAAATACGGGGCGTCCCGGCTAATACGAGACGGTTGGCATCCCTAGTGGTTGAATATGCGTACGATATATGCGTACGCGAAGCCCTTGGGGTAAAAACAGCAATATATCTTCCTGAATTAGAATTACATTTTTATCAGCAAGTGTTTGCAATGTCTACATTCGAGTTGCTACATCAATTTAACTTAATGTACGGCTCAGAGATAATGCCCAGTCTCCTCCTACCTACCTAGTGAGCTAACTAATAGTTTTTTTCATTTGTGTTCTTATAAAAAATGTAATTACTGCGCTAGCTGTCACAGGAAAACAAAGGTCTGTGAGAGACCGCAAAAGTATATAATAAGTTCTGTTCTCTAACCCACCTCTGTTCCGTTCTGTTCCAGGAGGTGGTCTTGTTCTGTGTTGGTCAGGGACCAAAAGTTCATGTTGAGACCCCGAAGCTGGACTTTGGCCGAATCCCTGTTCTGACTGACATAACTCGAGTTCTGCACCTTTCAAACGAGTCACCTATTCCAGCCCACTTCACTGCTCGCATGGTAAACACACACCAACACAGTCACTCATAAGCCTATTAGGCAATCAATTACTAGTGGTAATATGTTGCAGTCTAGAAGCATACAATAATTGAATAATGACATTAGTGGTGGATTTAATGCTGTTCGACCCTCCAGCATCTAGATTACCTGTGCAAACCTTCTGTCAGTCTTGCCATGCTCTTAACTTGTGTTTAAATTAATTTTCAGTCTAATTCGATATGTGATTAATAAGTTAATAGGTCCAGTGCTTTGTTTGCTCTTGAATTAATTAGTTGCCAGTTCAATTTAAGTCCTACCACAGGAGAATCAGTGATTTTCCTCAGAGCCAGTCAAATGGTGACATTTTGTCAATTCAGACATGAATGAATTAGGGGGGCTTGATTTGTTGATTAGGGAATCTCAACGATCCTCGACTTGAACTGTCTTGCTGTTTTCTGGTGTTTGTAGTATTTCATGCACAATGTATACATTTAATATTCAATACTATATCCAAAGTTAAACTGACACTTCAACTTTTATCTCTTACTCTTCAAATAACAATCTTTTTTCATTACTTTACCTAAACTGACACTTCAATGTCTTTGGTCCTTTACTTTTTAATAGAGACACATCAACGGCTTTGTATTTTGTCCCTTAATGTTACCTTATCGAGACTCTCATGCTTGAAGAATAACGTTCTGCTTATTTTTATGCATCATGCTTACTCAGTAATCTTAATCCCCTGAGATCTACATCCTATCAGTGCCTTCTGAAAGCCTTTCTCTCGCTTTGCATCGCCTTATCACTTTTCAATCCACTTGTGACTGGAGCTATGACTCAATACTTCCTGCAGTGGTGTGACCCTGGCCTCTCCTTTGAGGCAGTGTTGAGGGAAAGAGTTTCCCCCCTGCACTCTCAAGCATCAATCGATGCAGATTCTCCTTGAATTACATTAAATCTCGCTCGATAGGCTGGCGTTGAGCCACACAAATGGACCTGATGACTGAAGATTGCGGGGATATCTGCTGAAGGATATCCACACTTGCCTGTCATCTGAATGACCACAACATTACCCCTGATACACCTTCACTTTTATTGATTATTTCATACAGTGCAGGTCAAAGATATCCAAGCTTAGTTTAGCATAAAAAACGTCTAACCTCATGTACTACTGTACATAACTTTCTTCTATGGTCTTTTTGCCTTTTCTGTTGTCAAATCCGGCCCCGGGGTGATATTTACTGGCCTTTTGAGTATAATGTTAAAGGTCCCATGTCATGCTTTTCCGGTTATTACCCGTCCCCTTGTGTGTTATGTAGCTTTTTCTGCATGTAAACAGACTGCAGAGTCACAAACCCTCAAAGTACACCCTGTAGCGAGTAAAACTCTAACACAGAAAATACCTGTCTATTGGCGCGTTCACACCGGAGTACTTTTCCCACAATAGTTCATCAGAACTCAGATATATTTGCGTTCACACCAAAAAGCCCCCTGAACTAAATTAGTTCATCAGAACCATTTTTACCCCCTTTTCAGTCCCTGCTAGAGAGCAGGGACTTTCGTGCGAGAAAAAGGTTCGCATTTCTGATTGGCTGGGCGGATTGCAAACCACGCCCCGTAAATCTCTGAAAAAGTTTTAGAAACCGCCATTGTATTTGCTCGCATTAAAAGCTCTGCGCAACGCACCAACGAAGAGATTACTTTTGTGAAAGCAGTTATGGCAACACGAAATAAATCAGCGGAGCGGTGGAGTGATGATGATGTGTCGGTGCTTCTGGAGATTTACTCGGACGACGCGATCCAGAGACTTCTACTGAAGGCAGTTTCCAACGCGAAAAATGTACGACTGTATTTCAGTAAAGTTAGCGGCCATGGGAATCGTCCACAGCGCTAAGTCATGCCGGGACAAAATAAAGAAACTGAAGCAGGACTACAAAAAAATAAAAGACCACAACAACAAGAGTGGTAACGGTCGGAAGACCAGCAAGTGGTAAAAGAGAACCTACATGGCGATTAAACAGATCCTGTATCTTGCTTATTTCTCCTCTGACACTTTATCTTTACAGTGAGGATATATAATATAGGTGTGTTAACTGCTGAGCCTATTTACTGTGCATACGACACACCTGGCACAGTTTGTTATTATATTAGGGGCGTTCACAACAAGTTATTTTCCCACAATAGTTCATGAAAACTCTTTTAGTTCTGATGAACTAAAGCAGATCGCGTTCACACCGCAATGAGTTCCTGGGGGTGGATTAGGCAAATGAAGCCCCTGACGTCACTTCTTCTTCTTCTGCTTTGAGTTTACTGGCAGGCCGCAAACAACTTCACGGCGAGTACAGTAGGTGGCGGTATGAACTTTAAAGTTGCAATCCGCCAAAAAACCGAGAGAAGAAGAAGAAAAACTTCCGCTGCATATGATGCGTCTGTTTACCTTCCGACCTCAGACATGATGGAGTTACATTACATTGCATTTAGCTGACGCTTTTATCCAAAGCGACTTACAATAAGTGCGTTCGACCAACAAAATACAAACTTGAAGAAAACAGAATCATATAAGTACATCAGGTTTCATAGAGCAAAAACATTTCAAGTGCTACTCAACTGGCTTTAGATAAGCCAGTCCTTTATTATTATTATTGTTAATAGTTCTATTGCTCGAAGTGGAGTCGAAAGAGATGAGTTTTCAGTCTGCGCCGGAAGGTGTGTAAGCTATCTGCTGTCCTGATGTCAATGGGGAGCTCATTCCACCATTTTGGAGCCAGGATAGCAAACCCACGTGTTTTTGCTGATGGGAACTTGGGTCCCCTTCGCAGCGAGGGTGCAGCGAGCCGTTTGGTTGATGCAGAGCGGAGTGCACGTGCTGGGGTGTACGGTTTAACCATGTCCTGGATATAGGAAGGGCCAGATCCATTCGCAGCATGGTACGCAAGTACCATTGTCTTGAAGTGGATTCTAGCAGTTACCGGAAGCCAGTGAAGGGAGCGGAGGAGCGGCGTGGTGTGGGAGAATTTAGGAAGGTTGAAGACCAGACGAGCTGCTGCATTCTGGATGAGCTGCAGAGGTCGGATGGCACATGCAGGTAGACCAAGTTTCTGCCTAACAGATACTGTAGCGGTTTTGAGATTTAAAATCACAATTTCAGTCAGATCAACTACAGAGCATTTATACAGAGTAGACACACACTGAAACAGAGAAGTCTAAAAACAGAATGTTACTCACACAATTCTAGAAGTCACCAGTTGTTATCCTGTTAAAATCGAGTTGCACACTGGCAGGTCAGTCACCAGAGTTGACTGAAGTTGTAGTTTTGGTGCTCGTGTTATACAGCTTTGTAACTGAGTTATTTAAAATTACAATAGTGCAGACACACCTTAGTTAGTGCAAAGATAAAAATGTCAGTATCAAAACAGTGTGGCAAAATAATAACAAACTGTGCCAGGTGTGTCGTATGCACAGTAAATAGGCTCAGCAGTTAACACACCTTTATTATATATCCTCCTGAGAGCAACTGCATTCGTCTGCCATGAACCCTACAGAAACCTACATGTTAGTTTTGGCCCATAGTGGACTCCATTTTGTGTTCTGTAAAATGGAGGAAATAAAAAGTTAGCAAATCCCCATGTCCTCCTCAGAGGACATTCATAAAAACATTTAGTTTTAGCTCAAATAATTATTACACTGCTCTGAAACTCACTACACTAACTCCTAAGATGTTCCCTTACTATAATTAATTAAAATAAAATATAACTCACAACACTGGTAATCACTTACATGTGATGTATAGGATGCTACACAGGTCACTAAAGATAAAGTGTCAGAGGAGAAATAAGCAAGATACAGGATCTGTTTAATCGCTATGTAGGTTTTTTTTTTAGGTCTTTTATTTATCAGCAGCAGATCAATAAGTGTCAGTAGTATCAAAACAATATAATAACAGTGGCAATATATATATAATAACAATAATAGGTAGGCTCAGCAGAAGACACACCTTAGTCCCAGAACGCCTCGTTGGAGATTTCTCTTTTTCCATTTTTTACTTCTTGGGTATAGTGACGTATTTGGGTATAGTTAAGTAACACACACACACACTCAATCTTTTCTCAGCTGCAGCTCCGCCGATTTCTCAGCCTGAGACGGCGGGACGCGGCGAGGCTGCGGGTGTGTGTGTGTGCTCGGGCTGGGTTTCGCTGTGTCTCACAGGGGGGGGGGGGGGCAGGAGCTCCAACAAGCCGTTTAGGACAGAGAGAGAATAAACATACTATACAGAGATGCTGTATGAGAAACAAATGTGAGTTTGGAAAATTGAACAATATAAATCTATTCTAGTAGACCTCAACAATGGAATTATGATCAGTAGAAATGACCATGACATGAGACCTTTAAAAAGTAATCTACTTTTTTTTTTTAATATTTTGTTTTGGGCCAGAGTGCCTTTATTCCA
Source organism: Gymnodraco acuticeps (assembly GCF_902827175.1). NCBI lineage: Eukaryota > Metazoa > Chordata > Actinopteri > Perciformes > Bathydraconidae > Gymnodraco > Gymnodraco acuticeps. The sequence continues at coordinate 1,687,621 of NW_022992216.1, read as the reverse complement.
GAGTGGGTGTTAAATGAGAGATAGAGGGGAAGACATTGCCTGAAAACTTTGGCGGGCTCGGGTTTAATTCAAACCCACTAGCTACTGTAGTGACAACTCCTGTCATTTATTGCATCTCTGCTTGAATGATTAGATCATTTCACGTTTTACCTACATTAAATCAAATGAAATGATGTTGATGGTTAAATCAGCTTCACATGTAGGCCTACTGAGTTCTGAACTTGCCATTTAGATCTATAAAGGCCTTGGGGCTATGTTGTTAATTAAACACAATATATGCACTCCACTATGCTGTTGTAGTATTAACTGTATCTGAAGCTCTTAATATGATTGCTCATATTTCAAGCCATCTTTTTCCCGGCCCCTTGCTTTGGATGATTTTCATCAACCAGCCCCCATTCCAAACTAATTGAATAGCCCTGATTTAGATGTTCTTTAGTAATTTTTTATATGAACCTATTAAGATTCATGTTACAAAATATTGACTTTTGGTACTTTATGATATTTTTTGAATAGGAGACCTAGCATCCATGTTCACTTCAGCAGCAATGTGGGGTTTATGTTGGTACATGTGCAGCACCGATTTGAATTTCAAGACCTCCTGACTTGCTGCATTCAAAAGCAATCAATGCTAATCAAGCTGTGGGATGCAGCAGGTTTGATGTGATTATTGAGATTCCAGTCGTCTTGCTACTCTCTCCGGGGAATCAACCCCTTGCTTTTTCTCCTCCTCTGACTCTACCCACCCCCTTACAGCGATCACCCCTCGTATCGACCCGCACCAAGTCCGCTTTCACCCGCACCTCTAGCCGATTATACAAACGCTGAGAAAGTGATCTACGACTCCTAAAGTCAAGCGGTGCCTGCCCCAGTGAGGCATCCTTCCTCAGCTTGCTTTTTTCCGGCCTCCTATAAGGAAGTATATTTCACAGAGACGTCAAACAAAATCTTCATATTTTATTTGTCCAATACGATTTTGATACAGCTTCTGCTTCAGGCAACAACAATGTCAATTGCAGTGTTTGAGCAAAGACATTCTTCCCCATCGATGAACAATCTAGCGTGTTGGCTTATCGGCAGTGAAAACGCCCAAGCTCCACTGCACCTTCGAGAAAGCTCAACATCCCATTTATAAGTTTATGTTCCAGCCATCCATCAACAGATTTGCTGTAGAGGACATCGATTGTGATCCCGATCACAGATATATGCACAGTACAGAGAGAAAAGTGTAGGGCTTTGTTGAAGGACTGGAGATGAACATTAGATTTACATCTGTTTTCTCTTTCCGTTGGACTTTGTTCAACTAATCTCAATCGAATCATCCACAGAGCTGGGAAATAGAATGAATATTGTGTTTTTTTGCAGCACTTCCTTTTATATGCATACTGTATGTAGGCTACTGTATAGGAGAGTGTATATGGGAGACATTTTAATATATCCACTGTTCGTATTTGTATATTTTAGAAACACATTTGACCACTCCTACACTGCTTCTATACAACTGATATATGGTATATCACACTGTACTAGGGATGTAACGATACCAAAAACTCACGGTACGATATTTATCGCGATATTTTTTTTTAAACATTTTATCTTGCCATTTTCTTTTTTTTTTTACTTGAAAAAATAAATCAGATTTTTACAGCATTTTAGTAGGATAGTAGTATTTTAAAGTGTCAACAATATAATAATCAGACCCTGCAATACAATAAATCAAGTTTCATTTTAGTTTTTCAAGTAACTCAACTCTAACTCACTAATTCACTCACTCAGCATCATCAAGGTTATCTTTTAGGAATATGAGCATGTCCACATTTCCAGGTAGAAGCTGGGATGTTTGGGCGTTTACAATAGCCCCTGCTGTGGAAACAACTCTCTTGCTTGGTACTGATGTTGCTGGGACAGAGAGATATGCTTTGGCCATGGGTGACAGCAGTGGGTCAAACTGTGCATTGTCTCTCCACCACTTCAAAAAGAATACAGTTGTTGCCAAGAAGGTGAGGCTTATTGACAAGGCGAGATATAAATATACTGTTGGTACTTGTCAATGTCTCTAGGTATGTACATGTAGCCCTGTAAATATGATGTCCTTTTGTGTTATCTGTTGTTTTATGTTCATGTTGTAACCTACTTGCTGCCATGTTGGACAGGTCTCCCTTGAAAAAGAGATCAATGATCTCAATGTGACCACCTGGTTACGACGGTATTGAGGCATTTATTTATCGCGATATTCGATATATCGTTACATCCCTACACTGTACCCATTTTCATAATTATAGTATATTTCATCTTACTTATGTCAAGCATACTACTTGTACCCCTAGGATCTTAGGCTTCTCCGAAATAGTTATGTGATTATGCAGCTTCATGATATACACATCTATCTGTCCAGGTCCATATATGCCTCAATGGCATGTGCAGCACCATAAAGGGGAATGTGCTCCTCCCACTAGGGAGACATTTTCCTGCATCATGTTTCAATCATATACTGTACGGATGCCACAAGAGGAAAAACAAAGACTAGTGTTCCATTCCTAAGTCTGATATAAATTCAATTCAATTCAAGTTTATTTATATAGCCCAATATCACAAATCATATTTGTCTCAGAGGGCTTCACAAATCAACAAACACAATTGGCAATGTAAAACAATGTAAAAACAACAAACTGATCTTACAAGATCAATGTGAAAATACCAATTTAAAAGGAACATAACACAATGACACAAATACAGTTAAAGTACAATAATTAAAATTCCATAAAACGAAGGGTCCATGAGGATGTATAAAAGGGGGTTTAAAACCAGTTTTAACTGTACGCTGTACTAAAGAGGAAAGTCTTTAAATTGTTTTCCTCTTGTGTTTATGACTCAAGAACAGCGGAAATACAATTTTGTCAGGATATTCTTTCTAAATTCCTTAATTCTTTTATTTAGGTTTGGTAAAAAAAAGGTATCGCACAATCTTTCTAAGTACTAAAAGCAATTACCTTTTCTTTTAGGTTGGTTAAATGTTCTCACTCTAAACCCAAAGTACACAATAGCCCATTAGTTTATTGTTTATGCGTCAAGATGAATAATAATTAATTAATTAAAATGGCTCTACTCAAGTCCACCAAAAGGGAAATTGTATGAAATATCATGGCAAATAAAGGGAAATGTTTAAAATTAAAAATAAAATACATAAAAAGGAGTAACACCATCTCTTAAAGTGAGGAACCTCACAAATGGGGTAATGGTGCATTTTAGCCTCTTAAATAACTATTACAACAAGAAACAGAAAAACACTTGCTAAAACTTTTTTTTCAGTTGTTTTTAAGTCATAAACACAGAAGAACAAAACTATTGAGACCCAAACATTTTTACAACAATGGATGACCAGAGTTTATTTGAATCTTACTTGCCTTTCAGGGCATTCATAGTCATGAACATTACGAAGCTGTAACCAATACTATACCACTACAGATGCAGAGGGCAGGCATCCTGTCCCAGCAAACTTTACACTTTGTTTGTGTTTGTGTGTCCTCAGTGGGATAGAGGGTCCTTTGGGCGAGTTGAGCCCAGTGAGGGGGAAGTGCCACCAGAGAGCCAGCTTGAGCTGAGAGTTGTGGCACACCTGAAGGACACGCAGGACTTCAAGGCCACGCTGGAAATATCCATCCGGGACAGTCAAACACACACTGTCCATCTCTCGGCCACAGGCACTGGCACCACAATTGTCAGTGACAAGACTTTTGCACCTGCCCTTGACCTAGGCGCATACTTCAGGTAGAATGAAAGAGGTCATATGCATTAACATAAGGGATAATGTGCAGCAAGTTGGACATAAATGAGAAAATAAGCTCAACAGGGCTAGCAGGATCCCGACGAGCAGCTCGCAGCACCATTATCCCACTTATAACTTGGCTACTTGCTAAATAAATCAATCATTTAACTCACAGTATAGATCAAATAAACCTCCTATTGGTTCAGCTTATAGAAAATAGTCTGTTCTGCTGCGTGGCCGTACTGATTAAGGTTTTCTGCCCAGTAACTGTCAAAATCTGTTCTTACTTTATTTCCCAAGTCTTTAACAATCCCCCCCAGTCCATAACATCTTCCCTTTAGTTTGTACTTCCTGTCTGTCTTCTTCTGCTAATTTCTCTGTCCTCAAGCTCTCTGTCCTCCACATCTTTTATTCTCTTGCGCCGCTTTCTTGTTCTCTTTTGTTTTACTTTACTTAGGACCGTTTAGCCGTCATGAATCCAGTGTCTTGCTCTTGACAAATATAAACAATAATATTGAAAAAGCATTCCATGGTGTCAGGCCACACCCGTCATGAATTGACCACATTTCTTTTTGCGGATTGGTATGACTGCACATTGATCAGAGTGTCTTTAGCAATAGCCTGTCATAAAAAGATATTGACCAAACAGAATCTAGTTTTCAGCTAAGCTATGTATTCATTTATAATAACCATAATTAGAAATACAAATGTAATAGTGACTCTATGCCTAACCTTGCTCTCTTCTATATGTCCTATAAGCCATGAGTCATGCCAGTACCACTTTAAGCTGACCAACCATGGCAAGCGTGTGCAACGGATGTATTGGCGCTCTGATAACTTCCTGCCCTCTGCAAAAACCCAGAAGGGGGTAAACCCTTCGGACCGGACCGTCCTGCCCCCCATCTCTGCTCCCAGGAAGAAGGACATTCTGGGCCATGGATCTTCGCTCCCGTCTAGCAGGGAGAAGCCGGTGTTCAGCCTCACACCTCTTCGTGCGGAGCTTTTCCCAGGCCACTCCGTTGACATGGTGCTGACGGGATCTTCAGACTCTCCCAAGGTGAGACGGTTTGCCCAAAAGGAGATTAACTCATGCTCTGACTTGTATAAGCACAGCCAGTGTTTGCTTGTTAGATTAGAGCAATTGTTTGTAGTTATAGATGAAGGTCGTCCCTGCCTTCTTTTGGAATTGAAATAAAAATCCTTCTTCTGGTATACAAAGCTCTTAATGGTCTGGCACCCACTTTATCTTTTATCTTTTATTTAAATGTTTTCTTAAATGGAATAACTGTCACTAAATCCAATTTCCCCTAGTATAGGTCAGGTGTTCTGATTCTGACATAACTTATTCTCTATTGTTTCATGTTCCTGTGCCCTAAGGTTCTCTACAACAGGGTTTTTAAATATTCTTAATGTTCCCCAAAATAAAATGGGTGAAGCAGCTTTTATCTACTACCTTCCCAAACTCAGAAATATTCAACTCAGTCAACATTTTTAAACAATAGCTGAAAATGCACCTTTTTTTAAAAATTAACTTAACTTAACCTTAACTTATGTATTCATTTTGTCTTAGGTCTTTCTTAGTTTACCTGACTGCCTTATCCGTGGTTAACTTCTGGATTACTTTATTTTGTAAACCGTCTTGCCTATTTTACCTCCTTGTATTCTATGGAATCAGGTACACATGCTGCATATGTGCCAATAGGTTTTAACATTTGACTTGACTTTAATGTCTTCTTAATTTGTTGAAACACTTGCATATTGTGCATGAAAAGTGCCAATAAAATACATCTTTATTATTAATATAGTTGTGTTCCTCAGCTTGTACGTGAGCGCCTGGTATGCCATGGCATTGTGGGTAACCAGGGCACGAAGGAGCTCATCATGTCTGTAGATGTCACCTGTCGCTTTGTGGCTCCTATGCTCAGCATCTCCTCCAAACAGCTGAAATTCTACATAGAGAAGGTTGGTCAACAATCATTTGTCTTAATTTAGCTAATATATCTTGCAGTAAATGTCCCTACATTATCACATTTTTTATATATTTTTTCAAAAACCAGATGCATTCCTGACGACGTAGCTGAATTGTTAATAGTTCACTAATAATGTAAGCAACCCTGTAAAGGTTATTGAAGGCTGTTTTAATTGTATAAGATGCAATTGTGTAAGTAAGTCTTTCATAAGATTCCTGTTCCGAAAAGATGTTGTTAAATTGTTGGATTAATGATATATGTCTCACAGGTTCCAGGACAGAGTCTTACGCCCCTATTTGAGAAGCTGATCTTAGAGAATGTGTCATCTCTGCCTGTGTGCATGGAGCTCTCTCTGGTAGAGCCCTTCTCCCTGTGTGAGGCCTCTGGAGCCCATATCAGAGCCACCACCAAGGTACACACCTCTCCCTTTCATTTCAATCTTATATCCATTGACCACCTCATCCAAATGTCCTTTGCTATCATAGCTTCTTATATCTCAAAAACAAACTTTTAATTATCAAACTGAATAATTGTAAGGAGACAGGAGGTGTGTAGGTGCCAAGGGAAATCCTCAGATGTATGGCATGGGCTTAGCATAGACATGAGGAAGGATGTGTTCTTTACGGAAAGGTCCCTGTTGTTTAGTTCTGCTCCTAAAATGGGGAATTGTGAGGCATCGTTAAGACAATCAGTGATCATTTAGTTTATTTTAAAAATGAATGTTGTAGCTCCCTCCATTAATAGACATGACGCAAGAGGTCTTCATACAAAAACTGGGTTTATTCCATAAAAGGCCAATCGCTGAGACCTGTTATGAAACAAAAATAAAATAAATAGATACAATAAATCAAAATGCATGTATGTATTTAGAGATTCCTTTTTTTTAATTTATGGAATTTGATTTGCAAATCTGTTTTATATTTGCACATTATTTGACTTTTATTATTATTTGACGTTTTTGCCTTAGTATAAGCTGTTTTACTTTTATAGATTATCCATTAAAAAACAAATAGTAAATCTGTTCATTCAAATAATATTGAGACAAATCTACCTTTTTTATAGAAATTTCGCATTCAGAGAAAGGACTAAAGTAAAAAGAAGTCATTTATGGCGGGGACATCTATCCCTTGGGGCGTTACAGTAATGTGTGCAGGCGTACATTTGAAGTGCACTTTGACAGTGTTTGTGTATTTATTCTCACTGCTCCAGAGGGTAGACAAATGTTTCCCACTACAGCTTTAAAAGGGTCTAAAACTAAATGATGTCCAGGTTGCAATGAGAATTTCAACAATAGTATTACTTCCTAAAAAGGGGAACTTCTGAAATGCTTATGCTTAAGGCACTAATAATTCAGTTTAATTCTGGGTAACTGTCCATCTTGCCTATTGTTGACGTGTGGGGAAACATGAATAACAACCTCAGCTAATGTATTGGTCTAGGTTATTGTTTTACTGTAAGCCATAAACTCTCTACTGTAAATGTTGCTTTCCTTCATGATTCATTGCTGTTATTTGCCTGAACCTTTATGATGACTCACACTCAGTGGATTCATTATGATAACAAACTGTTGAACTGTTAATGAAGTTCTGTTTATATGTTACCCTAAATCCCATGTTTTAATTTGATCACAGATTCTGAGAGTTGATTTAAATATGGTAGTAAAATCTGCATTGAAATGGTTTAAGCCCCTGGCAGGTTTTCGGATGATGTTTTGATAAGCCTTGGTCCCATGACAGGCTTACAATAACTGTTTCATTAAACTATGGGAAGGTTATTAAAAGCGTTGTAAACGTAGGCGTTGGGAGTCATCAGATAGAAAACATAATGATTTTCCATCAGGCTTGCAAGCCCAGATTCTCAAAAACAAAAAAGTTAAGTTGAAGAACCACTCTCATGTGTTGAGAGGGTGGTGAAAACTGCAGAGAACATCACCAGGACGGAGCTGCCATCCATGGAGGACCTTTACTGCCAGCGGCTCAGGAAGAAATCCCTCAGGATTATAAAAGACCCCCATCACCCCAGCCACAAACTGTTCTGTCTGCTGCAGTCTGGCAGGCGTTACCACAGCATCCTGACAAGAACAGCCAGATTCAGTGACAGCTTCATCCCGCAGGCAATAAGACTGTTAAACAACTGAACTGCTGAAACAATTTCACAACATTCATCTGCTACTTAGTAATTATTTATCTATTATCTAATATATCATTCCAATAACTTGTATATAGACTCGTATTGCACTATTCATTTTTTAAAACTATTTTTCTTTTTTGTATTACTTTTAATATAATATACTTTAATATTGTTTTAATATTGTCTGCTTATCTGTATTATTGTGTTGCATTGTTGGAGAAGCCTGTGACTTTTTTTCAACGACATAATTACTCTGTAGCTATGTTAGTTTGACAATAAAGAACCTTTAACCTAGATAAGTATACCTACTAACTAATCCAAAGAAAATGTGATACTTAAAATACTATTTTACAGTATATATATAACTGCTGTCTTTATTTTCTAGTCCATGGTTTTAGGTAACGGGAGAAAGGCTGAGTTTTGGGTATGCTTCGATCCATCTTACTGCCGGGATCGGGTGTCACAAGTCTTGGATGAGGTAACAGTGATGCATTTTCATTCTGTAGAAATTCCGGTAACACTTTATATTAAGGTACACAAATTAACCATCAACTAGTTGTTAATTAACATGCATATTAGCAGTATATTGGCTCTTTATTAGTCATTATAAAACTATTAATGCCTATAAACCTTTTTCTACATGACCATATTCTACAAGTAATAAACCATTAGTTGAGAGTTTTTACTCAATAACACTCTAATTAGTGCTTATTTATTGCAAGTAAGGAAGTTGTTGTACATGAGTTTTGGTCTTAATATGCGCTGCTCAATATGGGCCTGATAAGGCAGTAGTACCACAAGAATAGTAATTCTCCCATAATAACACTTAACAAATATGATCTATTATGTAACAAGACATGAAACTATAAGTGTTAATTGTGTGTAAATAACTCAAAAGTAGGTATGTATATCTAAGAATGTGTTCCCTATTTTAAAGTGAAGTCTTGTTCATAACCAACAAGCTAGTTTGACTCTAATTAACCTGTACAATGTACATGTACAACAACTTCCTTACTTGCAACAAATAAGCACTTATTAGAGGGTTATTGATGAAAAACTCTCAACTAATGGTGTTTTATAATGACTAATAAAGAGCCAATATACTGCTAATATGCATGTTAATTAACAACTAGTTGATGGTTAATTTGTGTACCTTAATATAAAGTGTTACCGAAATTCCTAAATAATGCTGTGTGTTCACCTGGGTTCATATATTCTTTACATTCTTTGACATAATATGTATTGACACTCTCACTGAGGTTATTAATAAATCAGAATCCCTGCTTGCGCTTTCAAAGTCCTTCACATTCAAACTCGTCTGAAAAAACAAGATTGAAACCCTAACTCCCTGCATGATTTTAAACCAATTTCCAAACTGCCCTTTTTTTCTACATTTCTGGATCAAGTTGTCTGAACAATTCATTGCTAAAGTGACTCTTTGAGCCATTTCAGCCTTGATTTGGTCAAATCACAAAAAAGACTTGTTCCTTAGTGTGATGAATGTCCTGCTGCTTGCAACTGATGCCACTTAAGTTGTATTTCTTTTAGATCTAAGTGCTGCATTTGATACTGTTACCGATTCATTTTTATTTAAACTTGTCAAACATTTCTGGGTCAGTTTTAAAATGTTTTTATTTCTACTGACAACCCAGATCTTCACTGAAGTCATTGGCAACTCATGGTAATTCTATGCAAAAATAGACTACGGTGTACCCGAGGTTGTTCACCGGACCACTCTTATTCTCTCTAAACCTGTCACCCCCCCCAGGCATGTCCTACACAGGCATTATATGTGCTTGCCTATCTATGGGTTATCTATTGGGTTTATTTATGGGTTTAGACATTTTTTCTGAAACATTTCATAGCTCCGTTTCTTGAAAATACATGGTCACAAGGCAAAAATACTGAGCTGTTTTTGTTATGAAAATACAACTTTTTAGAGGTATGTGGATCCCGCAGCATACCGATCTAATCCCATAATGGTTTTATATGCCGATGATATGATTCATGACTATAGACCAAATTACCCAGCAGTAGGTGAAGAAGGTGAAATGCATTATGCCAGAGTAATGTTTATCCAGAAACATCAAATATAATAGTAAAGCACTTTCGGGGACCATGTTCCTGCAGATTGAGTTATTTGAAATCTTTAAAAATATATATTCTTTTAATTAAGTTAGGTTTTGAATTTAGAAGAGTATTTTCAGTGTCATATAGTTTAAGCAAACAAAGAAACTAGGAAAGTGAAATCGGTTGACTTACTTTCCCCATTGAAATGTTTAACTTAGATATGTATTTTGGACAAAATGTTGACTTTTTTTTCCCCAAGGTCCTTGAGCTACACTACCGGGGACACCCGCAGAGGGACATTGTGGAACTGCATGCTGAGGTCCAATTCTCCAACCTTCGTTTTTCCTCCACCACAGTGGACTTTGGGTGTGTGCTTAACTGCACGGGGAGTCGTAGAGAGATCTCGATGACCAACTCCTCCCCGCTGCCCGTGTCCTACCATTGGGCTTTCCTGGAGGACCAGAAACACTGTGCCATAAGGTATTTTTACACTGAGATGTCCACACAGGGCCATAGCAGTTTAAAGTTTGCATCAGGTTAAACAGCACATTCCTCTCCTGATACACTTCAAATGATTCACCTCTAAAGTTACAACCATATGAAATAATATAGCAAGGGAGGTCAAAAAAGTAAAGTTAGTAGTGAGGCGTGCTGCACTCCTTGCTTACATGTTCTACTTTGAGTCCAATAGAGTGATGCAGGATCGAAACCTTAAACCTGCAAATGAGTTCCAACTTCTAGTTCCCTTCTTTTGAGGTTTACAGTTTTTGTCTCGACTCCTGAAATAAGTCATTACACTAAAGACGAGTCCGCTTGTAGCTTAGTGCTTATCTCCTTATAGTGACATGAAGTCACGTGACTTGAATGTCGTTAGTTTATAACCAAATGTTAGCTTTTTACTTGTGGCGATTGCATTCATGCTAAAAGTTGTAAAAGTGGTGTTAATATATAGGGACTATAAGTATCATATACTTTCTTTTTTCCTAATGGAATCCAATGGTGAAATCCCATTGCTTCATGTTGAGGGACCCCTTGCCATGCTCAAATCTGGGTCAGCCTACAACAAATGCTACTACTTCTCGACTTTATAAGAAGTATAGCAAAATGCAGTGCACTATGAGAACCTGGATGATGCCCTCATAAAACCCAGTCTCACTGCATTTCGTGTTATAGTCACAAAATGTAATCTATTGATTCGTTTTCACCAACACGATTTTCCCCTTTTTTTCGTGTCACACAGAATGATTTTAAAAGCAATGTATTTCCATTGGTAGTGTGTTTCGTGCCTGCAGCACGTCTTTTTGTCCGGTCGGGTCTTGGAAGACCGGAAGCTGTGGGGTTCATAAAAACATGTTCTTACTCAATATCAAGCCACGATTATTGTTTTTATTTTAAATCGTATAATGTCGGACTTTTTTTGTCGTCTGTGAGGAAAATAAATGGGGCTCAGAGCCTCAGAATACTGAAATCTGTATTTTTTTAAATCTTTTTTTCCTTCTAATTTGTTATTCTTTTCTAAATAACACACTGTTATTTACTCACCAATAACACACAATTATCCTTGTTTTTATTTATTTGTTTAATTCCATAATCTTCAGGGAAGGTGATTGTCAAGTGCCAACAATCAGGCGAGATATTTGATAGTTGGTGCTTGAAAAGACTAAACATTTATCTGCAGATCCCTATAAAGTATATTCATTACTCGTTATTCTCTACTAATAGTCAATTAACCTGTTAAGCCCCAAAGCCCCCCTCGGCGGGGGCTTTTTTTTTTCACGACACTGTGTCTCAGCAGGACATCTTAATATTTAAGAACCTATTAATGTGTTATACCAGATTAACGGGAAGAATCTCAGCTAACTGACGATACAAACCATTTTTTATCAAAACAAAACACAAGTCTCATAAGAAGCATCTAAATGACCCCTGAGCGAAAAATGCTAACGCACTTTGGCACAGAACTCAAGATAAAGATACCCTTATTACTTATCGTAGCTGCACATAAAAGATATCCGATTAAAGCTGAGGTTCCACAGATTATTTAGCTTTATTGTATCATCACTGAGCAGTCCGAACTCGCAACAGGGGAAGCAAACACAAACATCACAACACGTACCTTTACGGAGCTTTTACGGGAGATCGTCTCACCGTAGCTGTCAATCTGATCAAAAGACTTGTTCAATGGCATTGAAACGAGAAAAAACGCAGCTGAATCGGTTAATCCATAGGTTGATAATGTTTCTGTCGATTTGAAAAAATTATTTATAATCCATAATTTCATTTTTATGTAAAAATCGGAGAGTAAAAGTTAGCTGCTAATGGTAGCCACCAGAGTTATTGCAGCTTCCGGTTTTGGCTATGCGTCAGTCTCACACACACACATTACCAATAAGGAGTATGTGGGAGTTCCCCTCGATTCCATTGGCTCTGACGGTTAGAAAGAGATGTCAATCAGCAACATTGAGAAAGGGGGGCCAGAGATATGGAAAATCCACCCAAATTACCCCAGTTCAATCAGGAGAGACGTGATGTATGGAATACATATTTATTATCGGTCACATTATATAAATGAAACATAATGATGACAGTTTATAACAAGTGAATGAAATGGTGTTTTGGCGATTAGGTCCAGGTTTTGTAGGATATCAATCGGGAAGGGAAGAACCGTTTCCGATGAACCCCCCTGGGTCTAGACACTGGTGGTGGTGATAAGTGGTTAGGTCCGGTTGGAAGGGAGAAGGTTAAGCTTGGTCCTGAGTTGAAAGCAGGAGGCGAAGGGGTGGAGGAGGGTTGCGCGTTGACACCTGGAAGACAGCTGATAGGAAAGGGGAGAGCATATATAGAGGGATTAACAGGTGCGATGATTAGGCTTGTAAATGGAGGGGAGTGATAGGTTAGCTGAGGAGTGGCGCTCCCTGTCATTTAGTGCAGGGAGCGAGTATTGACATGACGTGCAATACGGAGTGATAGGTCTTCCTGTCTGAACTTGCTCTAAGCTTCATTTCAATCAGGAGAGACGTGATGTATGGAATACATATTTATTATCGGTCACATTATATAAATGAAACATAATGATGACAGTTTATAACAAGTGAATGAAATGGTGTTTTGGCGATTAGGCCCAGGTTTTGTAGGATATCAATCGGGAAGGGAAGAACCGTTTCCGATGAACCCCCAAAAGAATGAAGTATGAAGTACTGAACGTGAAGGATCTTACCTTGTGGGATGCAGTGGAAATCTATGGATGGAAATGAGAGGTTAATACATGTGAGAATTTAAACATCTGATGCCTCCCGGGCATCCTTCCTGGACATACAGGGCTTCCCGGATGGGGCATCCTGGATGTACAGGGCGTCCCGGACGTACGGGGCATCCTGGACATACAGGGCATCCTGGACATACAGGGCATCCTGGACATACAGGGCGTCCCGGACGTACGGGGCGTCCCGGACGCACCGAGCGACCCGACGTGCGGGGCGCCCAGAACGTGCAGGGCTTCCCGAACGTGCGGGGCAACCTGACTTTAGCAGGGACACATTATACGGACCGGAGGTTAACGACCCGGACATACGGGGCTTCCCGGACGTACGGAGCATCCTGGACGTACAGGGCGTCCCGGACATACGGGGCATCCTGGACATACAGGGCGTCCCGGACGTACGGGGCATCCTGGACATACAGGGCATCCTGGACATACAGGGCGTCCCGGACGCACCGGGCGACCCGACATGCGGGCGCCCGGAACGGGCAGGGCTTCCCGAACGTGCGGGGCAACCTGCCTTAGCAGGGACACATTTATACAGACCCGAAGGTTTTACAACCTGGACATACAGGGTTAGATATGCAGGAATAAACATGAGCCGCGGGGCGACATACGTGCTGACATGCTAGGAACCACCACCAGTTATATGCATACGTACCAATTTAAGGTTGGAGAGACCTTTGGATAGCCAGCACGGCATTGAGGTCAGGGCGAATGTAGGATGAGAAAGCGGAGGAGGACCACCGTCCGAGTTGTTGCAGGGATGAGGATGAGACACCTTGATTAGCAGCGGAAGTAGCTGCGCCTATTCTAAAGGAATGCCCCGTGTATAGAAGGGGTGATAACCCGGATTTAATGAGGACTTGTTTTAAATAGATATTGAACTGTCGTTGAGTTAAAGGAAAATTCCCTGAGATAAGGAATAATGGTGAGAGAGGATTAGAGGTAGGTCTAAGCTGTAGGAATTTGATTATGGATTTTATAAGGGCAGAACTGGGAGTCGATGCGGGCGGCGATGACGGAGCAGCGCCGCCGCATTTGGAGTGTTTAAGATATAAGCTAAAGTGGCTAGCGTGAAAGGATATGTCAGAAAAGCTGACGTATCGATTGGAATCGAATGTAAGGGAAGCTGTGGTAAATTCACCTGGTCTGAGAAAGGCATAACAGCTAGGAGAAATAGAGCGTCGAGTAGCGCATCGATATAAGGGGAGAATAACCCACTTCTAAGTTTGGAGAGCATGAGGCGTAAAGTGGAGAGTGTAATAGGGCGTCTCCGGTCTAAGACGGGGGGAAAAGTTTTAATGAGACCTTTGAGGATGAGTTTGACTGACTGGTTTGCGAACAGGCTGGGAAAGCCGGGATCGGAACAGCGAACGTTAAACTGCACTCCTGCTAAGAGGCCCCGGATGCTTTTTAGATTGACTTCTTCTTTTCGAGGTGTTAGATCCAGCGAGTGTGATAATAAATGTGTAGCAATAGTGGAAATCTGAGTGTGCCGCTATGCGGATGATCTCATGCAGATGTCCCCCCCAAAACGGAGGATGTGCGGTGCACGTCCTTAAGTCGGGGAAAACGCGGTCGTCGTGAGGCCGGCGGATGCCACGTCCATGAAACGGGAGATGATGGCGTGCCGAAGAATATCCGCATGCAAAGTACGGTTGCCCGGTGAGGAAGAGCAACTGTCGTTGAAGACGTTTATGTGGATGCACGCAGTTTGGTTAGAGGAACGTTAATACCATGAGCTTGATGTGATGCCTAGGAACTCCAGGTGTGTGACTGGGCCTATAGTTCCTCATGATTAGGAACGCTGTGCTCCTGGAGGATTCTCTTCTTCTTTCTTCTTCTCTTTTTCCAGTTGAGCGGAGTTATAGGTTAGTAATGTTGTATTTGAACTAGGGCCGGGACTTTAACGCGTTAATTAAGATTAATTAATTACACAAAAATTAACGCATTTTAATCGCACTTATTTTTGCACCGCGGAACGTTTCTCACTGGATGAGTTTCAGGCGTACCGATTATACTGGAGCACCAACTAACGTTCATGACTTCAGACAACAACAAACCACAGTGAACAACAGTGGGAAATGTTGTTTTAAAAAACGGACGGATGGAAGCGTCGATAAGAGCACGGTTGTGTGCAAATTATGCAAAAAGGAATTCGCATATCACCGCAGCACATCAAGCCTCAAGTATCACCTCAATGCAAAACATATAGCAGCTAGCGTGGACGTTAGCCTCTTTTATCGCGTTCACACCAAAAAGAGCCGGTACTAAAATTAGTTCATGAGAACCTTTTTACCCCCACGAAAGTCCCTGCTAGAGAGCAGAGAGCTGCAAGAGAGCAGGGACTTTCGTACGGCTCTCTTGTGAGAAAAGAGCTATATTTCTGATTGGCTGGGCGGATTGCAAACCACGCCCCGTAAAACTCCCAAACAGTTTTGTGAAGCCGCCATTTTATTATCCTCGCATTAGCATTATTAGCATTAGCATTAGCCCAGCGCAGAAACGCAGAGAGACTAACTTATGGCAACACAAAATAAAACATGGGAGCGGTGGAGATGAGGAGGTGTCGGCGTTCTGGCGATTTACTCGGAAGGCTGCTGGGACTCCCAGCAGCTTCTACTGAAGCCAGTCCCCAACTCCGGGGACTTCCGGCCGGGGACTTTGGGCGGCAGTATACGACGTGAAGTGGTTTGCGGCCTGCCAGTAAACCCAAAGCAGAAGAAGAAGAAGTGACGTCAGCGGCTTCATTTGCCTAATCCACCCCCAGGTTCAAAGAGTTCTCATGAACTAAGTTCTCATGAACCTTTGTGGGAAAAGTACTGCGGTGTGAATGCGCCTAATGTTATACTAAAATCCATGTGAAAAAAATTGCTTCTCACTGTTCTCAGGTCAAATATGTATATGTGATTAAAAATGCGATTAATTTGGATTAATTAATTACAAAGCCTCTAATTAATTAGATTAATTTTTTTAATCGAGTCCCGGCCCTAATTTGAACACTAGATGCGTAAAGGCAACGCATGAGGAGATCTCCCTGAGCAGTGGTTGATTTGAACTGGGGAGAGACAGCTATTAATATTATTTACCCGAATAACCGGTGCACACGTAGTTTCTCCTTACTTGACTGCCGCTTAAGGCTGAAAGAGTTCCGCTGAACGATGATGGGAACTTTAAAGCGCGTTGTTAATATCTGCTTTGAAGAGCCAGCCTTGGCCTGCACACTATTAAGATTACATTATCTCCGTGCGTAGAAAGGGGGGAACATTGACCTTTGTCATCGAGATTGCCCTGAGCCTTTAACAAATCGTATTAAATAATCTGATGACAGACTGTAAACAGAATAGCTGAAATTTTAACAAACTAAATAACTCAGTTACCTCTAATCATTAACCCATGTTTGTATAATGTAGTTAACTCCGTGTGTTGCTGCTAGCATACACTGTGTTGAAGCTTGAAACTGCGTTAGTTACTGAGCATTGTAATGGGTAGTCATTACCCGAACTGCATTAGTAATGCAAGTAATACGTTACTGAACTCCATACTGTAACACGTTACACCCAACACTGCCTGCTGGGACTTACCTAACCCTGAACTAAAGGTAGCAATGCATAGTGTTGAACTTCCTGTCGGCTCCCAGACCGTAGTCGAGGAAACGGGGGGGATGACTCTCTGTCGTCTCCCAGGGCAGAAGCAACACGCTTCGGGTTCAATAACCCATTTGTATCGGAAATACTGGAGAGAGGCGAGCTCTTCTTGGGAGGTCGTTGCATTTATTTAGCTCTTCTGTTTCGCAAGATCACAGACCTTCATTTTTCTGCTGCCTCGTTATTTCTAGAAAACATGTATCCCGCTCGCGTCTATCGTTATTCCAACCCAGTTTAGATGTTACTTCCGCATTACGCAAGAACGTAGCTCTACGCGATAGCGTCATAGCCTTCTTCTTCGGCTGTTATAGCAACCTGGCGTTACATCTCTATGGGCGGCAAATATGAATCTGACAAGCGAAATACCGTCCTTTTAAACGCCCATAATTATAATTAGAATTATAATAATAAAATAGTGCTTCTTTGTCAATATGACTGACGACCACACTTATGCAGTGCTGAGGTAATGTTAATTCATCATTTAATATTAATTCCTGATGGATATAAGAGGGATACATTAGCAAACATCTGTATATATAGCCTATATAATGTTTCGTTTTTTTGTTTGTCATGTAACATATTAACGTTTTGACCTTCTGTTTAGGATGTAAAGGTATCTATTTAATATTTTATTTAATGTCTATTTTGTTATATAATACAACATATAACATTTGACATTAATAACATATAAACGTTTGTAAAATATAAAAATAAATAAATGAAGTGCACAGTAATAGTCAAGGTTATATTCAATATTCTGCTGATAAGATAAGATATTTAAAACGTCTTTTGTTTGTCCTGAAAACGACATTTGAGAATACACACAGGCTATTTATAGATGATAAAACACCAGTAATACAATCTCAGGAATCTTCGATATGGCTTTGATTACAGGATCGTTTACTTTCAGTCAACAAACAAACAGGATCGTTTACTTTCAGTCAACAAATCCTTTGGAAAGACAAAAAACAACTATTCATCCTGCTTTACCGCGACCGCTATAACAGCCGAAGAAGAAGGCTATGACGCTATCGCGTAGAGCTACGTTCTTGCGTAATGCGGAAGCAAAATCTAAACTGGGTTGGAATAACGATAGACGCATCCCGCTCGCTCTACCATACCATGCCCGCGCACACATGCACGCGCCACACCCCTCTCTTAAAGGGGTAGCGATCTCACTCTGGATGACCCAAATGTCATAACAATATACGAAACATCTCGTGAATTTGTTGCAACTGCCTTTTGCCAGCGCTACCCTGACGCCTGTTTTACGGCCCCTACACACGGCGGCGTGCGTTACCGCTTGGCGGTGGGCGTGTCTGAAACTTGGGGATTTTTTACGAACAACGCGACCAACAACCAATCACATGAATGTCCCGCCCCGGACATACAAAGCAAAGCATTCACGCTACATCCATGCTGGCTAAATATACTGTCTATGCTTGCTAGCTGTCCATTCAAATGAAGTACACTGGATATAAACTCCCCAAACAGGTGAACACCTACCAGTCTCACCCACTGTCTCTGCCACCTCCCCCCATGCCTGGCTCCTCCGGTTTGTATCCCTGTATGTAAAGAGGGACTGGTCATATAGTACCGCCACGATCATTTTCTCCTCCATTTTTTGACATGGGAAATAACTGCGGTCTGGCTCTCCCAATATACACGCGGTTTGATTGGCTAGCGCTTGTAATGTCAGATTTGCATACGCGGGATTTGATTGGCTGACGCCTCCGTCGAGGCGGCAAAAGTAGAACATTGCTCTACTTTTGCAGCGAGCACCGCGAGAGAAGCTACGCTTTGCTCCCACAATGCAGTTCGGCAAATCGTGACGTCACCCCATTCAAAGTGAATGGGCAGAAGCATTGAAGCGGCAACGCACGCCGCCGTGTGTAGGCTCCGTTAGAGGTGAGGCGCAGGAGGAAGTAGCTTCAATGGGATGTAGCTTACGCCCTGCCTGCCTGCAGGAGGGGTTGTGGTTGAAGCCAATGGGTAAAGCTTCGCATGCGATGAGGACCCGTTCCGCGTGAAGCCGGAAGCGCCGCATTTGAGCGGCCCTGATGCCGGTGATGCCCTCTTGAGAGACTGAAGGCGTGCGTCAATTGTTTGCGTGAAGTAGCCCATTTCCATTTAGCCGGAGGAACTTCCGTGGAGCCCGATTTCCTTGTCCTTTCCTCCCGCGTCCGGGTTTGCGGGGCGGCCGGCTGGAACCGCTAGCCGACTGGGGGACGCCGCCTGTAGCTTAATCCGCAAGACTGCGGAGCTGATGAATAATGCCTGGAGCTGGGACGAAGCCCTGCTGCTGCTTGCACGTTGACACCTGGAAGACAGCTGATAGGAAAGGGGAGAGCATATATAGAGGGATTAACAGGTGCGATGATTAGGCTTGTAAATGGAGGGGAGTGATAGGTTAGCTGAGGAGTGGCGCTCCCTGTCATTTAGTGCAGGGAGCGAGTATTGCCATGACGTGCAATACGGAGTGATAGGTCTTCCTGTCTGAACTTGCGCTAAGCTTCATAAGTGTTTTTTTGGTGCTAAATCTCTCTAAAAAGGTCAACTTTCACTTGTTTTGCATCAATCTTGATACAGGGTACTTATTATATGTTGTAGTTTGGATTCCTAAAGCTTTTTGTCTACCATCCCATCATTCAAGGGTAGTTTTCACTATAAGTAATTTTATTTTTTTGGACGGACACAATAATTAAAATGTGTTTACTGTGTTCAATCCAGAGATGGAGTACTCGAGTCCTGGACTCGGACTCGAGTGCCGATTTTCGGGACTCGTGACTCGACAAGGACTCGCGCACTGATTGACGCGACTTGGACTTTGACTCGTGAATTCTCGCGTACGATGACTTAGACTCGGACTCCTGAATTATCGCGTACGCTGACTTGGACTCGTGATTTTTTTTTCCCCCACGATGACTCGGACTCGACTTGTACATTGACGCTCTGACTTGGACTCGGACTCGAGCAAATTTTCTCTGGAATCTGATGTCCTCTATCCTGGTGTGTGCACCTGCGAGGCGAGTTCACGTACTGGGCCCCGCTATTCCAGTCTAAAGATGACTAGAGACACACCCCGCATCGTGCTGTATGCTTTCACACATTCTGCTTCCACATTGGAAAAGAGCAGCGCAAAATGCTCATTATGTGGAAACAATATTGAAGAGAAGGCTCAGTAACACATTACCCCAAGGATCAAGTTCAGACATATAGGCTGTCTTGAACACTATCATCAGAGTAACGTGATCTGATCAATAAATAAAGATTCTGTCAGGGTTGAGTGAAGCAGGCTGGACCCAAATGCAGATTTAACCGAAAATACCTTTATTTCAAGGCTAAATTACAGAACTCTTCCCTGTGAACACAGTCAAACAACAATAAGTATCTAACAAAGACAGACAGAAAAACCAGAACTAAAATACACACAGGAATAAAGGAAACAATAGACAGGTGAGGAGGGAGGAGAAAACACGGGTACCAGGTGAACACAATCAGGAAAACAGGTTGGAGGGAACAGGTAGGAGGGAACACACAGACAGGAAACCAAAGACTGCTCTAAATAAGACAAAACACAATGCAAACAGAAAACCAAAGACAGATCTAGACAAGACAAAACACAACACAGACAGATCGTGACAGATTCAGCCATAACAGGAAAGCACATGGCTACTTAACATGCATAATGATGTCATTTTGCATGCTAAGTAGCCATGTGCTTTCTGGGGCTCAATCTTTATCCTAAACCGATTTAACCAGTAAAAGTTCCTTCAAAATAAGAGTCCCAATCTTATTACTATCAAAATCAAAGTGCAAAACGAAAACTTTATCATAGGAAAATATTGGCAACATACAAATATAATCACTTCTCTAAAAGGTAACTCATTTTAAATATAGTTTATTTATATATAATAATAATAATAATAATGATAATAATATTAATATTAGTAATAAGCTTTATTTGTATAGCACCTATTACAAGAATTGTAGCCAAACTCGCTTCACAGCAGTTCAATAGACAGATTAGTATAACATGACAGGATAAAAGCAATGTAGAGGAGCAGCTACATTTCAACACATATATCCACGAAGATTAATACATGAAGACTTGTGACTCGGACTTGACTTGGACTCTTCTTAGGTGACTCGGACTTGGACTCAGACTCGAACACAGGTAATGATGACTCGACTCGGACACTCCTTAGGTGACTCGGACTCGAACACAGGTAATGATGACTCGGACTCGACTCGGACACTCTTTGGGTGACTCGGACTTGGACTCGGACTCGAACACAGGTAATGATGACTCGACTCGGACACTCCTTAGGTGACTCGGACTTGGACTCGGACTCGAACACAGGTAATGATGACTCAGACTCGACTCGGACACTCCTTGGGTGACTCGGACTTGGACTCGGACTCGACTACGACTCTCCCTTGGTGACTCGGACTTGGACTCGAAGAGTGGTGACTCGAGAGTGACTTGGACTTGTGAATTGGTGACTTGACTACAACACTGGTTCAATCTGAATTTACTTTAAAATAAACAGATCTATATTGATTCTAACACTTCTACATCCAACTCACAGATGTAACCTTGCTTTGAGAAAAAAGATTAATTAATTTAACCCTTTTAGAAGGGAAGATATGGTCATTTGTTCTGGGAATGTCATTTTCGAGCCTGAGACCTGAAAAACAGGCTTGGGGCTTAATAGGTTTTAAAGACTGTATATAATGGCTATTTTGCACATCCCTTTCAAGATTTTCTAAGGTTTATTGACATATCATACACAACTACGGTGTATGCAATGAATGAAAATCTTGGGTCACAGGTTCCTCAACAGCGCATTACAAGACATCTATCAATATGTGTGGACCTCCACCATTAAACTGTCATATTCTGCACATTTCTTATACTATCTACATACATAAGAATATAATTCATATGTATAATATCAGTTAAAATAAGTGCTTCAACATAGTTAACATTGCAGGAAAGCAATATATTAGACGTTAAGTACTTTGTCAGGCTTAATATTTATCTGTAGATACCCCCAAAGCTTTTTTCTTATTTAAAAGAAGACCTTCATCTAAAGTATTATTTAATGTTTAAATAAATGTTAATTCGTTTTTCTGTTTTGCACATCCTCCTATTAATATCTTTGTACAGCCTGCACTAAACTGTTTTATTGTAGAGATCACTTACAGTATCTTCTTGATTTTTTATATTCTATATTTCTATCATTGACCTTCTACTTTCCCCCTATGAAAGTATGTACTCTTAATATTGTTGTCATCAAATATAACACATTAAAACAATAATTCAATAACGTGCTTTAACCACTTGGCGGTGCACACAAGGTACACACAGCCATAATAACTTTGTATTATTAGTGTAGGACACTTATGTATAACATCTGAAGATGTGTAGTTTTATTCATGTTTTCAAATAATTGTACAGCATATTGCTGTATTATTTCACATGTTTTACTTCTACACATTAATCTGATTTTCAAAACATCACAGACAGAAAGGGATATCCGTCATTTAATGGTAAGCTATTGAAATTCTGAATCCATAGATGTGTCTCCCATCACCCAAAACCCCTGACTGTTTTTTCAACTCAATATTTACATTCTTATATTCAAAGAAAATCAGTAATATCTTTAAAAACTACAAGTTCCTGTCTATCAGCTGTGCACCGTTATGGTGTAAATATAGCCTATCTACAAATTGAATCAAATATGAAAGTCAGCCGAATTAATGTTGATACTGCAAGGAGACGTATTGTGTGAAGAGAAATTGAAGATGTTGTTTAATTGCTGATATATTTATGATCCACGTCACGTATTCAGTTTCCGTGACATTTTTTCCAGTTTGTCTAGAAGTCTTCTAATCAGGGCTCTATAAATAAAGAACTACGGCTGATGTGTAATATTTAATGCAGCCGAACCGTGTATTACAATGCCGTTATGTGATGACTTTCAAAGAGAAAAGCAAGCACACTCGGAATAAAGTATTTTCTTTTTTTTTATAAATGTTTTTCGGATTTCATATGGCATAAACACCATATCCCAACGTGCATTGCGGCTAAACAATCCAATCACAGAGCTTAAACCATAGCTGAGGATCTTGGGTAATCAGTTCAGTGGCTGTGTATCTGTTTCCGGTTATTTTATTTTGAAATTCAGTTCCTGACGGACGGCAAAAAAGCCAGAGATTATGGAATCAAACAAATACATTTAAAAAAGGATAATTGTGTGTTATTGTTGAGTAAATAACAGTGTGTTATTTAGAAAATAATACAAATTAGAAGGAAAAGCATACAGATTTCAGTATTCTGAGGCTCTGAGCCCCATTTATTTTCTTCACTGACGGCAAAAAAATTACTACATTATACGATTTAAAATTAAAAACAATAATCGTGGCTTGATATTGAGTAAGAACCGTAGACTGTATATATAAAGAACATGTTTTTATGAACCCCACAGCTTCCGGTCTTCCAAGACCCGATCGGACAAAAAGACGTGTTGGAGGCACGAAACACACTACCAATAGAAATACATTGCTTTTAAAATTGTTCTGTGTGACACGAAAAAAAGGGGAAAATCGTGTTGGTGAACACGAATCAATAGATTAAATGTCGTGACTATAACACGAAATGCCGTGAGACTGGGTTGCCTCATAACATTCCAAAAGTTGAGTGTGGAATGCTAGCCTACTTTTAAAAGTTATACATGTGTTTTTTTTAATACTTTTAAGACACGTACCACTATACTAGTGTCGAAAATATACCACTTTTGATTTGAGTGGGTTAATTAAACAGTATTTTCTACCTCATACAATAATATTGCTTGCTAGCTAGCTAACAGAGCCAATTGCCACTTCAAGTGAGCGCACAGCAGCCGTAAGTGATTTGCGACAACTCGCTACTTTGTCCACAGTTGGTGACATGGCATTGTGCTGAGAAGAAACAGCATTTATTTGTATTTATTTTATGAATGGAATATGGAACATACATCCTTTTTATTGTTTCTGTCATTGTGTTGTAAGACTAAAGTGAGCTAAAGCTCCCTTACTCTGTAAAACCAGCAGAAATACTGCTCCTTGATTCCTGTGCAACACACTTTATTTAGTTGGAACAAAACATTGTTTGGAACAGCAGTAACCTGAACAGACAAGATTCAAGATCTCGGCCATATATTTCCCATAGGGATGAGTTAGTACAGTAGCTATACATTTAACCCTCTGAATCGAAAGCCAAATCCATTATACATTCTCTGGGGAAGACAAATCTACTGATTGTGTACTTAACGTTACGTTGTGCTTCTCTCAGGCCTTTGCTCTGGCTCCCCTCCCTTGAAATGGACTGTGAACACTATAGTAGTGTGTCCATGCTCATGGCCATGAACCAACTAACTGCAAGAGCTCTGCAAGATGTATCACCCTCTTCCGCCTTATTCCCTTCCCCCTCTTTCCTCTGTTAGTATTCTTCCCATTTGCTCCCCTCCCTGTCCTCATCTTGGGTTATACATTGCCTATTTATCTTTCCTTTTTTGCTCCTCTACCTCTTCTGTCTTTGCTTCTTCAGGCTACCAAATCCTTATCAAACTCTTCTTTACCTTTTTTCTTTGTGACCTCTCCTAACAATCTGTCTCATAGGCCGCCCTGCTAATTAAATGGAGACCTCACTCTGCATGCACACTCTCCCTCTAACGTCTCTCTTTGTCCATCACTAAACCTGCACTATCTAGCCATGTTTAGCTAATTACATCCCTATCAGTAATTGCACCACAGCCCTTAGGAGCCCTTCAATATAACTCTTTTTTTCTAGCCATCTATCACTCTGATAGATAGACGGTACAATACATTTTAATGATGCAACTTCTCAGTCTTGAAGAGTTGGTATCAGTCAAAAGAAAACTGGAAATCTTAGGCGTACTATATCTTTGATTTGCAATGTACCTACCTGCATTCATGCTGGACTACAACCGCCAACAGTTGAAAACTCTTAAAAACACATACAATTGAAGAAACATCTTCACCAACTTGACAACCAATGCGCATCATTTAAAAAACATTCACCAACCTGACAAAACATGCGCAACGATTACTGCAAGCTCTGCATTAAAGAAACGCTGCAAATAGAAAACACTGCAAGAAGCTAAAAACACAACGGAAACGGGGACACTAAAAAGTAACGGTTAAGTGACAGTTGGCTAACTTTATAATCCCTGAACATCAACAGGCGCTTCGGACCTTTGAGTCTCCCCATTCCAATGTGTCCAAACGATAAAGAATGCATCTAACGTTCCGCTGTTCATTATAATAAAAAAACAGAGCATTAAACAAACCATCATGCTCTTACTTTGAAATCATGAGAAAATGTCATCATCAGCAGGCCATCACCTGGTTTCCGAAAATCACCGAGTGACACGAGTAGATTTTAGCCGAGACCGGTGGAAAATATGTCTCAAAATTCCGTGTGTGTAAAAAGACGATCCACAAGCAGAAATATGAGATCCACGAGCAGAGATTTGAGATCGGCAAGCGCATTTTTGGTCGACAAATACAAAATGGATTCACAAATGCCTGATCAAAAGTTGTCAATGTTAAAGAGATAATCACAGATCTTTTTTTTATTTGTGAAAATATTTAGCGTATTTGCAGATCCGTTTTACACTTGCACATTTATTTGTGAGTTTGCAAATCTTTTAAATGCATTTGTGGATGGTGTTTTACATTTACAAATCACTATTTACACCCAAATTATTTTTATGTTCACACAAATAATTATGAGAAATATCTATGCCCATAAGGCAGGGCCCATAGTGATAGCCCTATAGTTTAAATCTACTACCCACAAATAAACATATGGACATGGGTTACTATTTAAAAAAAATAGTAAATGTATTTAGGAACCTATCAATGTGATTTTAAATGGGGGTGGACTCAAATCCTCTAGGGGGGTCCTAGAGGATGCTTCCCCGGTAAGATTTTTTTTTTAAATGTTGGAGTTAAATGCATCAATCTGGTGCATTTTGAGGGGGAAATAAAGAGACTAGATCTATGGAAACACCTATATGAAACAGAACTGTATACATTTCAATAATCATAAAATCATTGCCATAACCAATAACATACCATTTCCAATATGAAAAACACTGAAACTTGTTTATTTATTTATTTTTGGTTCATTTATAGTTGTGAGTGTGTCTGTGCTCCTGAATCAGCCTCTCCTGTCTCCCTCCTCTCCTCCCTTCTCCTCTTTGAGGCAGCAGCAAAGACTAGTTTTAGCTCTCAACAAGTTTATCTTACCTTTTTTCACCTAGTTAACTTTTTATTGATTTATTCATGCATATTTGACTAATCACTACCCTCTCAAATGGAAATATGTGTTTACATAAATGGTGACCAAACCGTTTGAGACCCACTGAGAACTTAGACTAAGTTGACTATTGTTATGGAAATCTGAGACCCAACACTGTGGAGAGTAGCCTACAAGTCAGAGTGATCAAAAACAAATAAATGGTGAATCAGACAGAGTTGTCTTTCTGGTTATTTATTTGAAGCTTCAAATACATAAGATACAATAAAAAGACCCAGGTCTCACAGAGTATAGAATAGTCTGCGTGAGTGTGCGCAGTACAATATGGTAGCAAGGCTTATATACAGGAAAGAGTGAGAAGGTTAGAAATCTGTCTTCACACGGTCACATTGTTATTAGACACCTGTCCTTGAGCTGTAGATATTATAACGGTTCTCAGGAAAGGTTCTTGTGTGACTTTGTGTGAGTCTCAACCAAATAGCAGCTGTGGCCTTGAAGTGCTTGGGAATAAACCCACAGTAGAGTAGATAGAGGAAAACAGCACATCTCAGGAAATGAGAAGCATTTGGTTACTTTAAACATATAAGGATATAATAAAAATGTCCACTACACTATCTAAACACTCAGAGTCCTTTGCTTCACCTGAGGTTATCCCAAGCTTGAATGACACACAGAGACCAATCAAGGACTTTGATTTATGATCTGTATGACAGTGGCCATGTCGGCAGGCCACATCATGTAGACGGACTGGCCATCGGGAAACCCCCCGGTCCTCCCGATGGCCAGTCCGGGACTGGGTACAGGAGGTGTAGAGTGAGGGATCATTGTCCACAAGTTAATCGATCGCAGATGGCGTCGTGGTCACGGACACATTTTTTTAAAATTATTAACAGGTCGCGAAATATACTTGGGCGGCCGTTACCCAAGTATAGTCTATGTGTGGGAATCCCTGAATAAGAAAAACAAATCTTGAAACTAATTCGTTTTTTTACACATTTTTACACATTAATTTTGTGTGCATTTTTTTTACCCAAAAATGCACACAAAAGCACAAATAAGACCTATATACATGGATTCATTAATTATAATTAATGAAGAAACGTCAGAGCGAGGGGGCTGCCTATGGACTGGATACAGTATTGGGTTCGGTTTCTTGCTCAAGGGCACCTCGGCAGTGCCTGGGAGGTTAACTGGTGACCTTCTGGTTATCTCTCGCTCTCTTAATCTCAAATTCAAATTCTTTATTTGCATGACCTTAATGACACACAGTTTTGCCAAAGCTTTGTACAATTACAACAAACACCTATACATAGATATACATTTGAAATGTATTGTTGTGTTCACATTTGGAACAAAAGCAGAATAAAAGGTAAAACAATGTACTTTTTTTTAACATGACCAAACAAATATTAAAGTAAAAGAAAAATACACAACCCCTTTCCTTTCATGAAGCCCGTAAAAAGAAAAAAAGGCAACAACATGAACCATAAGGGTGAATTATTGATCATTATGAAGGATATTTCAGATAAAATAAACATATGACACATCAATAAAAAGAAAATAGATGTGAGGTCTCGTGTCAGTCTGATCCCTCATGTCTCACACACACACACACACACACACACACACACACACACACACACACACACACACACACACACACGCACACGCACACGCACACAAACACACACACACACACACACACACACACACACACACACACACACACACACACACACACACACACACACACACACGCACACAAACACACACTGTCTGACAGCAACCCCAGAAGCCATTTGTCTCTAGTGGGCTGGAAGTACAGTATTTGTGATTCAGTCGTTTTTGTTGTTCAGATCTTTAGTGACACTGAGCACAGGAAAACCGTCAAACACAGTCACACCCCCCCATGAAGAATAGAAGGAAGAGAGAAAGGGGAAAGTCATAGAGCGCTATTTCTGTTTTGAGCTGCAGAGTCATCAACTGCTGTCTCACCATCTGTTCCTCTGTCCGCACCAGTGGCTTTCAAACACTCTCTTTTTTGCGTTTTTGTTGTTGTTGTAGACTCATAGAAACTCTCACCCACTAAAAATGCAAACTATTTTTGAATACATTGACCCACAGTATTTGTTCGCCCTCGTCTTACATAGCTGGATATATTGTGATTTCCCCAAGGCCACACATCAGGCCAGCTTGTCCCTTAAACACGCATTCAACACATCCTCACGATACAACAGTGCCCCCTGCTGGCTAAATCACTACTATCCACTCATTACAAGCTGACACATCAGAACTGTGGCATTCTTGGGAACTAAATAACTAATGTGTCAGACTTGAATGATGCCTAACATGCAAAGTATATGTACACACCCTGAAGCTAACACACACAAAACACACATTATGGCTATATACATAACCAGTCTTGGGTGATTTAATTTAGACCTTGTCCAGCCCTGCTTTAAGATGACTTCACTCACTAAATCTCTTTCATTCTCTTCCATGTTTATTCAGCACTTCACTGCAATATATCCTGATCTGTTTCCTGCTGCTTGCCTATTCAAATTCCTCTTAAATATAGAACACTCTGTTTAATTAACTTGATGGATGCACCCAGTCTGATCCCACAGGGAAGGAGAAGGTAGAACAGAGAGAGAAAATGAGTGTCAGAGTTCTGAGGAGTGTAGCTACAGTATATATATTATGTATATAATGCTACTGATGCCAATGTCTTCTGTTTATTTTATGTTATTTATTTCCTTTTTTGCCAGGGACACAAACACATCTTTATTTTTTAAAGAGATAAGGTCTTTTAGCCCTTTATTATACTAACTCTTGATGAGCACAAGTTCCTAAAAATAACTATTCCAAAAGCCTCTTTAGCCTGCTACCCAATACCAACTCAAAGAGACCAGTGGCAGTGATAGAATTTCTCGTATGTCTTTTATATCATACTCTATTATTACACGTAATTTTTTACAATAACAGGATATATTTAATATTTCCTGTAGTGTGATATATATGTTTTTGTTTATGTAAATGGTCTACAAAGGCTTTGTTTACTTACGTAATATACTGTGGTGACATCATTATGTAACACTCATGCTTCTATTGGCTAGCGCTCCAACACAGTAATCTATCGATCATAAATCTATCTATCGATTAGATTTATGATTAGAAATTATAAAAGTAGGGTAGACATGTGGAGGTGATCCGACTGAACAAAATGTGATCCGTCTCTTAAATGTGTGTCAGACCTTATTTCCAGCTATTTTCCAAAATCCTATGGAGAAATTGCATTGCTTTTTTGTCGAAGGAACCCATGCGCAGCTTACTTCCGGGTTTTAGGACGCGTCACTGTGGCACTATAACAACAGAGCTGGCCCGCTCACCGATCAGAGCAGACTGGGCTCTGGTTTCAGACAGAGGGTGAAAAGAGGTGCTGCAGCACAGGCAGTATGAGAAAAATAAAGAGCTTTTTGAACATTGAAGCATGTAAACATGTCGCAGTAGAGGCACAAATGACAAATATGAACCTAAACATTTGAATAATATGTATAACGAGACATCTCTAAAAGTAATTACGCCATACAACAGTCATATTGCCATGCAAAACAGAAACCTCGGATACTTCCAATGACAAATGACCAATGTGCTGACGAAAGAAAACAGGATAGAAATAGAACATAGAGCGAGGCAATTGTGCACATCTAAACAATATATGCTTATGTCATTTGGTGTTGGTTGCATATGTGTTACTCTACTACCTCATAGTATTCTTGAGGCTTTCAATTCTCTTGAAGACAGTTTCATATATTTGTATTGCCTCTTATAATTGGTTTCCCCTGTTTGTTATCCGTTGGAAGTCTGTTTACGCAGCCTAACTATCATTGTGGGGAAAATACAAACTCAGGTATACTTCATGGGTGTTTTATTATTATTTTGCCTTCACAGGGACACAGAGATGGTGGAGAAAGAGAAGGAGCAGAGAAATCCAGAAAATCCGACTGGTGAAGGGAGGAGTTCCTCTAGGACGCGTTCTCGTGCCTCTTCAGTTCCCCTCACCCACAGGCCTGCTGCAGATGAAGAAAGCTGCAAACAGCGCCCTGTGGGTGTGGAAGAGGTAGGCAAATGCTCATGTGTATAATAATAAACAAATAATGGTTCTCCTGAGATTTTCAGTTGTCAGGGGATGGTCAGAGCCGGTGGCTAGTCATTCCCTTTCTCTATACTCGTCTCTGTCGAGGGAGAAAACATGTAAATACCAGTGGTGTAATGTAATTAGTACATTTACTCAAATATTATAATTAAGTAAAATGTTGAGGTACTTTACCTGAGTCTTTTTTTTGTATGCTACTTCATACTACTACTTCTCTACATTTCCGAAGCCAATATCATCATTTTTACTTCACTACATTTCTTAAACAGCTTTAGTTTCTTTACAGATTCAGATATTCAGCTAATACAAAGTAAAAAATCAAATATAAATAAACATTGACAAATATACAGTAATCATAAGTTAATATATCTAGCAGCAGTATATCAAGTCATTAATGCGAGCCTTGCATTTAACCCTCTTTGACACGCATGAATGCATCAGTAACCATAATCGACTAATCTATTCTGAAATGGGCCGTTAAGCATAACAAGAATTTCTATACTTGGGACTTTAGGTATATTTTGAAGCCAATTTAAATTGAATGCATGATTATGACTTGTAACAGAGTATTTTGAAATGTTTGTATTGTTACTTTAACTAGTTAAAAATCGTATTCTACCACTGGCACATCTTGCATTAAAAACCTCCATGTGGAGATTTCTCCTTCTGTTGTCACCTTGCAGAATATCTTTCTACTCTCGTTATACTTTGATATAATACAATGTCGAGAATCTCATCCAAGTCTAAAGCAGTCATCATGATATTTTCCTCATTTAGAACATGCCTGCTAAAAGTGACTGAACCAGGCCAAGACATAGTCCAGCACCAAAACACAGCTTGTGTTTTAACACTTTCAAAAATCAGAAAACAGACCTCTTCCTCTCGTAACTCATGACAATAGAGTGTATAGGATCAAGTCCCAAAAAAACAAACTTTCCCTTTTTGGGGAGTGTAACTGTTGGCAGAATCTTTTATCTCGTAAGTTCCTCTTTTTTACGTCTTTGTGTCTGTAGGTGTTCGATATCTTGCCGATATACGGTCATCTGCCACCTGGGGAACAGCAGCAGGTCGTTTTCTCTTTTTACGGCCACGAAAATGTCAGCAGAGAGGTGGTGGCACGCTGCCATGTGGAGGATGGGCCAACGTATGAAGTGAAACTCAGGGGAGAAGCTTCAGTGATCAGCTACAGCCTTGACTCTACACATATTGATTTTGGTCTGCAGGTATGTATCCTGCACTGTTCTCCATTATCTAGACTATTTATTCTCAGTTCTTTATCCTAACCAGCTCCAACAATCAAACAAATAACAATGGTAGTCAATGTCATTTTTTTGTTTAATCCCAGTTAAAAGTTCTTGAACATATTGGCCCAATGCCAAGCCAACCCAAACCAACTAGTGTGGAGAGGGAGTTATTAAACCCTCCATCAGATTTGACACAAAGTCAGAGTTTTTAAAAATCAGATTTCATTTTTACAAAACTATGCTCTTTTTCCAGCAGAAAGCATAGTTTCATAGGCGAGTTCATCCCAGTTATAGTATGAGGGTGTAAGATTCATCTTGGAATTGGACCATTATCTTCAGTGACTGTTGTGTTAAACATCTGTTTCCTAGTCAGTAGCATTAAACATTTGTCCTTGCTAATGTTCCAAATGAAGCTGCTGTGACACAAAAATGAATCTAGACTTTATCCAACCATAAAGCACTTTTATTCAGATGACCCTAACCCATACAAACTCTTGTTTCTAGAGTTCTCCAACACATTGTACAGTGTTAAGGGGCGGGACATCTTTAAGCTGTTGACCAATCATAACGGAACAGGCCAGCTAACCAATCAGAGCAGACTGGGATTTTGTTTCAGACAGAGGGTGGTACACAGAATACCAGTGGTAACTGTGACAGGCTTTATGTGGGAAATAAATTAAAGTATGTGACATGTTGCAGTAGAGGCACAAATCCAAATATGAACCTGAAAATGAGCAGTGCCCCTTTAACGCTAGGATAGTGGCCATGATGTGAAACTCTCCTTTGTTTTAAGCTACATTATCTTGTTTTAATTCCTCATCTTGTTGTACTGTTACCCTGCCTTTCTTATCCTAGTTCTTCTTTGGCCATTTGTTTGCTCATCCGCATGTGACACATTATACTTCATACAAATCTAATGACAAATCTTTGGCTAGTGATGCATTCCAACATTTTCAAAATGACAGGCCTGGGGGTACAATGACAGATGTGTTAGTAATTGCAGATGAAGATGTGTTTGCTGCATTTATAGTTTGTTTCATGATCATTAGCTTTTGCTTACTGTTAGTGTTTTCACTAGGATGTCTTTTCTTTCCCATTACTTTTTATGATCAGATAATCTAATGCTGAGGGTGTATAAGGATCATTAGGATGCACATTGTATAAAGACGTTTATTAAAGATTATGTAAAAGGTTTATTTCACTCACTAGACAAAAGAAGGTGAGAGGGATCACATTAAATCTGAATGTCACTGCTTAGTTTTTCCCACTTTGGTCTTTTGTGCTCCCAATCCCTCTTTAAGTATGCAAGCCGTTGGGACCGGTTATCATTGATATTCAAAACAAGGACATATTGATTTTTGATTTAGTTGAAATGAGCGATTCAGCAGAACATCTCACTGACCTTCCTGTCCCTTCAGCACTATTATTTCTCCTGCTTTCTTTTCTCTATTGTTGTCTCTCTCCATCCCTTTTGCTCTGTGTTCTTCTCTTGTGGTCAATTAGATTTGTTGATATAAATAAAATACTGAAACAACTCCCCTTCATGCACTCTTTGAAATCGCTTTTCTTGTCATCTCTCTGTGTCTTACTTTCTTTCACTTTTAACGCTTTAAATACAAATGTCATTGTTGTTGGATAATTATTATCATGAACCGCAGAGTTCAAACTGAGGCCATCATCTTGCATGCTTCTTTAGAAAGCTTTTATTTTTTTCCTGCACTGTCACCTCTATACACAGCCTTAAGTTTGTTTCATGATCATGGGGGCATGGTTTGACCAAATCCTTCTGTTTAGCATAAAGCTGATTCACATTCTTTTCAATGAGAATAAAAGTGCTGACAGTTTAAAAAGCAGTGTTTTCTTCTCCAGCTGTTTGATCACGAAGTGGAGGCGGAGGTGACCCTGAGGAACACTGGCAGGATGGGCTTCACATTTAACATCATATACCCCAAAAGGGAGGATGAGGAGGCAGGACAGAAGAAGGCCCTGGTAGAGGAGCAAACTGAGAACAGACAGGAAGTGACACCAGGGCAACCCATGGTCACTCCCACTGAGGTGAGTTCATCTTTGGGCTCTTTCAACCCTTAAGGGACAATCACATATAAGTATTTTGGAAAATGCATTGATTGCTATTTTCTACATTACAACCATATAACACTTTGATTACACCCATATAAAATATAGAATACACCCCTATTGCACCCGGATTACACCTGTGACACCATTTGTATACCTCTATTACATCCTTATTATACCCATGTTACACCATTATTACACCTGTATACTTCACCAATAATATACCCATGATACAAATACACTATAATTACACTGGTAATACACCCATTTTACACGTGGACACAGCCTGTCAAATGACTGTATCCCCCAGGATACAGAAACCATTTAAGGGTTAAGCAGCATAGAAATGTTTCATGTGCACAAGACGATGGAAATGTGAATAGTCTTTGGGGATTAGATCCCACCATGATATCATATATCTTCAGGGGGAGGTGAAGCCTTAAATAGAATAAGAACCCTCCCCCCCTGGGTATTAAGGAAGAGGTTGCTGAAGATCAGGAGTGGACTTCTAATGAGCTTAATCTTGGCACTGGGGGTGGAAAGAGGGCCGCATCTATATGTCTGAAATGAAAGGTGTGCAAAGAGAAGAGATCAGGTTGGAAGTCTGACGGTATAGGATGATTGGCTGTCAGAGATCGTTGCAAAAATGTAATTGTTCAAAGAAACCCTATAATGCTTTCGGGGTTCTCCCTTACCTGTATTATGTTAGATATGTCTTAGTGCATGTAAATGGTCTGCAAAGGCTACAATCCCAAAGTCCCCCCCCCTGTCTGAAACGCCTCAATTGGACTCCTTTGTTTACTTCCGTAAAATAATTATATCACTATTTAACCCTCACGCACACATTGTTTGTTGGCGGGACATTTCCGACACATCTCCAAGCAGTTAACCAATCACAGCAGATCTGGCCAGGTAACCAATCAGAGCAGACTGGGCTCTGGTTTCAGACAGAGGGTGAAAAGAGGTGCTGCAGCACAGGCAGTATGAGGAAAATAAAGAGCTTTTTGTACATTAAAGATGTCACAGTAGAGGCACAAAATACAAATATGAACTTGGGAATTACCATAATACTGTACAGTATGTCCTCTTTAATCAAAAGAGTGGACGCCTTTGATAAGCCTATTAGAGACAGCTGGGGAAATGAGATAGAGAATAAATAACGTAGGCAGTCTGCTTGATTAAACTTGCGCTGAGCTTCATTTCAACAATAAGAAATGCATTTATTACATAAAAGGCTTATTTTTCATTTGTACTATTCCCTGTGTGTGTTTTGGTGCTACAGGGTTACGTTGATGCCGGTGTAGAGCAATGTCTGCGTATGCTGTACCTCCCTGGTGTCCCCGAGGTGTTTGAGAAGCGGCTCCAGCTGCAGGTGGCCTTCCTCCCGCCGCAGGACATCAGGCTGACCGGAGAGGGCGTGTTCCCAAGGATCACACTGAATCTTCCAAGAAACCTGTGTATGCATGAACATGACTTCATACACACAGACATGATCATATCTCTTCATAACTAGCCAACAAGATGAATATTTAAACAACTGTTTTCAAAATATATAACTAAATTAAAAATGTTATTAACAAAAAATGTTACACCTGCGATAGAGTAGTGCAGGAAGGAATCCTAAAACATGGAAATGAGTTAGCATTTCCCAACTTCCAGTTCCAATGCCTAAACAATGTATTTGGTTAGATGCCTAAGGTCTGTTGTTAACACAAGCTGAAGAGAGATTTTCCCAAATAATTTAGATGAATAGACATCATCACGGCGAACATTAGCTGCCTTTAGCTTAACGGTGGTGATGCCATGGAGTAGTACGTATATGCTTTTTACTTATGGCTGTTGCTTTTGCACTTCAAACCTTTTAGAAGTGGTGTTAATATGTGGAGATTATCCTGCTGAGCAAAACATTCAAGTGTCATAAATGTGTGTTTGCCACAGATCTTATTTTTTCAATACTCCAAAATCACATTGAAAAACCCCATAGCTTTTGGTTGAGGTAGTACTTCCTGGTCGGCCTACAAAAATACCTCATCGCTGCACCACTCTGTAAGGCAAGGCAAGGCAAGGCAAGTTTATTTATATAGCACTTTTCAACACAAGGCAATTCAAAGTGCTTTACAAAAAATGAAAGACATTAAGAAAAAGGCATTTAAAATCAGTCATTAAAAAGAAAAGCTAATAAAATAAACATTAAAAGAAAAAATACATGGATAAAAGTTTCAGTGCAGTCTAAGATATGAATAGTTCAATTAAACATTAAAAGAAAAAGTACATGGATAAAAGTTACAGTGCAGTCTAAGATATGAATTGTTCAACTAAACATTAAAAGAAAAAGTACATGGATAAAAGTTACAGTGCAGTCTAAGATATGAATAGTTCAATTAAAAGCAGCGGCAAAAAGTAAAGTCTTCAGCCTGGATTTAAAAGTAGTCAGAGTTGCAGCGGACCTGCAGGTTTCTGGGAGTTTGTTCCAGAGATTTGGAACATAATAACTGAACGCTGCTTTACCATGTTTAGTTCTGACTCTGGGGACAGAAAGCTGACCAGTCCCTGAAGACCTGAGAGAATGGTTCATAATTTAGCAGGAGGTCAGAAATGTATTTTGGGCCTAAACCATTCAGTGCTTTATAAACCAGCAGCAGTATTTTGAAATCTATTCTTTGACACACAGGAAGCCAGTGTAAAGACTTCAGAACAGGAGTGATGTGATCCACTTTCTTAGTGTTAGTGAGGACTCGAGCAGCAGGGTTCTGAATCAGCTGCAGCTTCCTAATAGATTTTTTAGTG
The DNA here is from genome assembly GCF_902827175.1 of Gymnodraco acuticeps. Classification (NCBI taxonomy): domain Eukaryota; kingdom Metazoa; phylum Chordata; class Actinopteri; order Perciformes; family Bathydraconidae; genus Gymnodraco; species Gymnodraco acuticeps. The sequence continues at coordinate 1,651,182 of NW_022992216.1, read as the reverse complement.
AGACCTGTGAAGACACCATTGCAGTAGTCCAGTCTACTGAAGATAAAAGCATGGACAAGTTTTTCCAAATCCTGCTGTGACATTAGTCTTTTAATCCTAGATATGTTCTTTAGGTGATAGTAGGCTGATTTAGTAACTGTTTTAATGTGACTGTTGAAACTCTGGTCAGAGTCCATGACTACACCTAGATTTCTGGCTTTATCTGTTGTTTTGAACATTGCAGGCTGAAGCTCAGCGCTAACTTTTATACGTTCTGACTTGGCTCCAAAAACCATTACCTCAGTTTTATCTTTGTTTAATTGGAGAAAGTTCTGACACATCCAGTCATTGATTTGTTCAATGCACTTACTCAGTGTTTGAATTGGAGCATAGTCTCCTGGTGAAATGGTTATGTAAATGTGTGTGTCATCTGCATAGCTATGGTAACTTATTTTGTTGTTTTTCATTATCTGAGCCAGTGGTAGCATGTAGATGTTAAAGAGAAGAGGCCCCAAGATGGAGCCTTGAGGAACCCCACATGTCATATTTGTCAACTCAGATGTGTATTTACCTATAGAAACAAAGTTGTTTCTGTCCTTTAAGTAGGATTCAAACCAATTCAGAACTGTTTCCGAAAGTCCCACCCAGTTTTCCAGTCGGTCTAGTAATATGCTGTGGTCAACAGTGTCAAACGCAGCACTGAGATCTAATAATACTAACACTGAAGTTCTGCCACTGTCTGTGTTTAAGTGGATGTCATTAAAGACCTTTACAAGAGCAGTCTCAGTGCTGTGGTTTGGACGAAAGCCTGACTGGAACACATCGAAACAGTTATTTAAATGCAAGAAATTACTCAACTGTTGAAAAACAACTTTTTCAATGATTTTACCTAGAAATGGGAGGTTTGATATGGGCCTGTAATTGTTCATTACTGAAGCATCTAGATTATTCTTTTTTAAGAGCGGTTTAATGACTGCAGTTTTCAGGGCCTGTGGAAAAATACCTGAGTGAAGAGATTTGTTTACTATATGAAGTAGATCTGAGGCCATGCAAGGAAAAACATCTTTGAAAAATCCTGTTGGAATAATATCAAGGCAGCAGGAGGAGGATTTCAGAAGTTGTATAATGTCCTCTAGGTTTTTATCATTAATCTGATGGAATTGTGTCATGGTGTCTGAATTGATATTAGGTGGACATAGGGACAACACATTTGCTGTTCCTGATGCAGAGGCACTGACTGCTTGTCTGATTTTCTGAATTTCGTCAGTGAAAAAGGAGGCAAAATCATTGCACGCCCTGGTGGATAGAAATTCAGAGGCTACTGACACTGGGGGGTTAGTTAGTCTGTCGACGGTAGCAAACAAGGCACGTGCGTTGTTTTTGTTTTTGGTAATGATGTCAGAGAAGAACGATTGTCGTGCATTTTTCAATTCCAAATTATAAAGGCCTAGTCTCTCTTTATAGATTTCAAAGTGTAGACTTACAAAGTGTAGACTTACTGATGTATTGTGAAAATTAACTGTATATTATAATTGTCTAAATGAAATGATGGTGTCAGGTGAAGCCACTGTGGCTCCTACAGTATTCCTGAATAGCATGTCTCCATACCAACAAATATTGAGACATATAACTGGTGTAATTGTTGTGTTGCTGTAATTCCCTTGCAGCAGAGGAGTGCTACCATGAAGTGTTGCAGCAGGCCGGAGCAGCGGTGGAGGTCGACAGAGTCAAAGAGGAGCTTTTGACCGCTGGTGGAGGAGCACCGACCGAGGCCAACTGCACCCCCACAGTCAGTGACTAAGATAAACATTTTATGCAATGAAACGTCATGTAGGTTACTAGTAAGCACACTTCATGTAGTGTGTAATGTTTCAATGTCTTGTTGTAGTACAAGAGAAATGAGGGATTCTAGAGAGAGTAAAAGCAATCTAATTTCTCCTTAATTTACCAAAATGTGTAATTAGATAATGCATCATTAGCATATTTAAACATAATATTTCAGATAATAATACAAGAGAAATCCTCTCCTGGAGTAAAATAAAGTTAATATGTATTCACCCTATTCAGCCGTAGTGTACTGTCTTGCAAAATGTATGGAATTTGAATAACACATTTTTAAAAAAGACAGTTTTCTCATACCAGAAATACCACTTTAGTAGCAATTACATCATCCAATTTCCGTTTTTGTATACATCGAAATTCCAAAGGCCTGTTCATGATGTATCCTTTCTTTCGTGAATTCATTGGCAAAATTCTTCTAATCACTGTATTTTCTCAATGATGTAGGGACTGTTAATTATGGAGTGATTTAAGGCCATATTCAATTATATATTTTTTATTGAGTCAGGCACAATGAGTTTACATTTATACAGTCAATATTTTTATTTATTTTTCCCCTTTCCCCCCCCTCCCGGTCCTAGCTAGTAAATTAAATAACTAACTAAGTAATGTAGAAGATAATATTAAAAGAAAATGTATAGATAAGGGAATAAAGAATAGTAACAGTAATACTTGTACCCATATACTCACATATGTATACCCACATATACACATACACATACGTGTGTGTACATACCTACACACATGTACACATGCACATACATACACGTACCTACATACATACATGTATACAAAGACAGAACAAATAAATAAAAAATAAATAAAAATTAATATAACAAAAACAAACAGATAAAAAGAGACACAAGGAAGAAACAAAACAAAAAACAACAAAAAAAAACATACACATACATTCGTAGTTCCCCCCCTTTCTTCTTAATTTAGTGTCTTAAGTTCAGCTATGTAGGCTATCATAGAGCCCCAGACAGATTCAAATAGTTTTGAGGAGCCCCTCAGGTTATATTTAATGTTCTCCAAGTTCAGGTACAACATTAAATCTTTAAGCCATAGAGATGCTTTAGGTGGTATAGAAGATTTCCATTCTAGGAGTATTCTTCTACGTGCTAAGATAGATGCAAAGGCTATACTGTCTTTAGTTTTCCTCTTCAATATTCGGTGGCCAGGTAGTACTCCAAAAATGGCAGTCTCTGCACATGGTGTCAATACCACGTCCAAGGCCTCAGTAAGGTGTTTGAAAATGCTTGTCCAGTTTCCTTGTAGGCGAGGACAAGACCAAAACATATGAATCATGTTTGCTGGTGACATGTGGCATCTGTTACAGGTGTCAATAACATTTGGGTATATTTTGGAGAGTTTAGAGTTGGTGTAATAGATATGGTGGACAACTTTTAGTTGTATAAGATTGAGCCTGGCACAGGACGTACTATTGTTCACTCTCGCTAATGTGCCATCCCAGACCTCATCATCTATAGCTTGGACTAGTTCCTCTTCCCAATCTTGTTTGATTTTACCAAGCGATGTTTCTGTGAGACGGGAGACGGAATTGTAATTTTTTTAAATCAAACCTTTTTCGATTGTTAGAGTGTCCAGAATTGAGTCAAATATTGAATCCGGAGGGATATTGGGGAAGGAAGGGTTGTTTAGTTTAACCCAGTTTCGGACCTGGAAGTAGCGAAATAGATGAGTGCCTGGAAGGCAACATTTGTCAGAGAGTTGGCTAAAGCTACCGAAAACATTGTTAATGTAAAGGTCCCTTACTCTGATAAGACCTAATCTCTGCCACATAGAGAAGGCCCCATCAGTGTAAGGGGGGAGAAAGAGATGGTTGTTGCGAATGGGACTATGTATAGAGGATCCACAGAGTCCATGATCCTTTCTGAATTGGGACCAAATTCTTAGGGTGGAAACAACAATCGGGTTATTCGAATATTGAGTTGGCCGGCTGGGTAATGTAGATGTGAGCAAAGCCAAGAGTGAGGTATTAGGACAGGATTTGGCTTCAAGCTCACACCAACTCAATGTTGGTTCCTTAGTCCATAGAATTACTTTGTGGATATTGGCTGCCCAATAGTAGTGTCTTATATTTGGAAGCGCTAATCCTCCTGTAGATCTATGCCTTTGTAAAAGCTCTTTCCTAATTCTAGGAGTGATTTAAGGCCATATTCAGACCCCATTGTTCTCATTTCTGTTTTGGAAATGTATGCAAAGAAGCACAAACTTAAAGGTAATGCCTCATTGTGATTTAAGCATAACGTGTAGGCTAACTTGTATTTAAAAAGAATACCTGTCGACACACAATACATTATTATTTTGGGAGGTTTCATGGTGATCTATTACTTGAATCTTTTTCAATAATGACCTGTAGTGTTTTCCCTTAAAAGGCTATTCATGCCATTGTAGTAAACATACATGCTCCAAATGTATCCATGTGGGCATGGCAGTGCCACTACATCACTGCTGTGATTAATATTCTGAAAAGCCTTACCTGCTTCTTATCTGTGTATTGATTTCCTGGGGAGTAAACAAGAACCGTTGCATAACAATAGAGATAGCTGTTTTGAAGCTTATCCAATCAGTGTCTACTCATGGATTGAAATTCACCGAATAAGTTAACGCTCTTATCTGTATATTCAACATCAAATAAAGTGTATAACAAAAAACACTTTACTTAGTGCAATTGATCAACTGGGGGTTACCCCTAAGTTAAAATGTATGACGTTTTACAATACATATCTGTACATTATAGCCTTCATCTCCCCAAAAATATCATCATATTCCAAACAAGAAATAACCATTTCTAAGTTTCATTAATTCCTATTTATATTCTATATGTTTTTAATGAGGGGTTTGTTCATACAGTATACAATTCAGGCCCTCATTTATTTAACATTTTATTCTTTTTTGTATAGATTTTGACTGATTCATGGAGTGATAAAGAGAGATATCCAAAATAACCTTTGTAAATCCCTTATAAGATAATGCTCCATTTGTACTTAATCAATATGGGACGATTCATTGGGATCTATTCATTAAAATAAGTTGCCCTTATCACATGTAGTGTGTTTCCTAAAGATGTCCTGAATTCCATTGTAATCAATGTTCATGCTCAAAATATATATTCATTCATTGTGGAAAGGAAATGGAATGGAAGCGCTACTACATCAGTGCTGAGATGAGGAAACTGGAAGGGGTTAATTGCTTACAAATGTCCCAGTTATAGGACTCATTACTGCACCACTCTATTTAGCTTGGAATCACGACAAGGGATATTCAAATTGTCAATTTATTCCAGTAGAAATTGAATAGCATCCAGATTTGATTCTGTTCTCTATGTGTGAGATTTAAAATGGGCTCTGTCTCAGGAAAATAGATTTGGAGGAACCTTGAGTTATTGTTCTCTCTGATGAGACTGGGCTGTTTAATGCTTATATAAGCCTTCAATACTTGTTTGTAACTTTTGAGTGTTTATGTACCCCTGCTTCTCTCTCCCCCCCTCGCTTTTCTCTCCTTTGTCCGCTGCCTCCAGTATGAAGAGCTGCTTCACATGGAGATTGAGAGAGCGCTGGTCAAACAGAATGCTCTCGCTGTGACCGGAAGCCTGCAGGAGCGCAGAGACTCACAAGGCTCCTCCAGAAAGTGGCACAAACTTAGTCAGTAAGTTCACACACACACACACACACACACACACACACACACACACACACACACACACACACACACACACACACACACACACACACACACACACACACCGAACAGATGGTCGACTCACTGGATTGAACCAAGAACTGTGTTGTAGAATTTGATAGAGTTTGGGTTAATGAGCAATATCCCACTGGGCATGTTTTGTTTTTTATCTGATGCTTGTGCAACTTGATGAATGTCACAGAGTGCATGGGCAGTTATTATTCAAAAAATTACTCAGATCCTTTACCTAAGTAAAAGTAGTGATACCACAGTGTATAAATTACTCTGTAACAAGTACAATTCCTGTATTCATTACTTAAGTAAAGTAAAAATAAAGATTGTATCGTGTTTTTTACATCTTCACTTCTTCCTTTTTCCATTGCCCAGGTTTCCTCTTCCAGAGTATGTTTTGGATTTTGGTTATGTCATTCTCGGCCAAGTCCTCAGTCACACTGTGAATGTGACCAATACTGGAGCAGTGGCTGTGTCCTTCCAACTCAATGAAAAACCTCTAGCTGGCTCAGGTACTGTAACACAACTCTTTACTCACTATAACATGCTGTGGCACTTTGAGTGCTTCAGTCTTGTGTCTTTTTTATGACATAACTCAGGATTCAAAAGAAAAATGGAGCAAGCAAACTGTGAGAAGAAGTGTAAGTGTAAAAACAGTTGGAGAGTGTGCGAGTATTGAGATAAATAGGCTACCAGTACAAAAACAACAGAAAACAAGAAAGTGAAGGAGATGGGGGGGGGGGGGGGGGGGGGTAGAAGACAGAATAAAGTGAGTAAAGCCATAAAATCACAGAAAGACAAGGAAGGGAAGAAAGAGGACACATTTGAGCACAGTAGAACAAAGTAAAATAATAAAAGGATTAAGAAGTCCTGTGTGGGTAAATGTTATGCTGCTGTAACACAAAAAATTAAAAATCAATAAAGTACCATCTTATCTTATTTTATGAGATGAGCGGATTATCTCCTGTCTTGAAGTGATAGTAGAATAAAATGTAATGAATAATTGATGAAACTAAATAAAATGTCTCAAAGGGCATTGGAGTGGTGAGTTAGCATTTTAACACTTCTGGTTCCCTTATCTTAAAGTCAACTGTTTTATGAAATTGTTTTTGGTACGATGCCTGAAACTAGGTCTGAGGTCAACTCAAGAGATTTTAATCAAATGCTTCAGTAAATACCCCAGTCCTGAATGTTCCTCAGAAAAACGGAGGTTGCTCAGAGACTAAATGAGACTTCTGAAATCTGAAATGTTGTTTGTTTTTAGCATCACATTTGCTATTTACCCCCTGGCAAATTCATTTCACCTCAAAGCTTATTTCTTGGCAATCTTCAAAAGTTCATTGGAAAATTGCCTTCACTTTTTGTGGAAAGAACCCTTTGTTTATGCTTTCGGGGCGGCCTACAAAAAGAAGTCATCACTGCACAACTCTATATTGTGCCTGTTTTCTGTTTTAAATCATTGTGTTTTCAATTGGCTTTTTTGAATTTCTCTAAAGTAATTCCTCAAATGTTGCTTCTTCAAAGGATTCAGCACAGAACTGAAAAGAGTGAAAAACCTGCCCTGCGGAGAGACACAGACTTTAGCAGTCAAATTTGACCCCCAAGGATCCAACCTGAAGACGGGACACACACAAGTTGTCATGTCAATACAGGTACACCTGGGCATAAAAAGACGTGCACAAATCATGTCATTATTGCTGTGCCATTTCTGAAAAGTGGTTTATCAGCAACACCATAATCTTTCTTCACAGATGACTTTGTTTGGTTTTACAGGTCACAAGAGGCCCAGTGGTGCAGGTGCGTCTGTCTGCAATGGTCACTGTGCCGGCTATCACTGTTTCCACGGATACACTGCAGTTTGACACGATGCAGTGTAACATGTGTCAGGTAATACAGACCACTTTTACTGCCCATTTGATAGTACTTTGTGATATAAACATGGAGGATAGCAGCATACGCATCGATTAGCACTATTGTGTTGTTTGCTGTAACAGCCAATCCATAAACCAATGAACATAACAAACGTAACATCAGCAATACATTCCAAATGTGTTGAATGGCAGCGATCTGCTGACTGCTGAGAAGTTACACTAACCACTACACAGGCAATATGATTCAAAACATGAAATATCACAGTATACATAAATAGTAAAGGTAGATTAATTGTGCATGATAAGCCAACGCCTTATTAGCATTCAGTTAGCATAACATTAGCTATCTACCTTCTGTTTGGATAATTGTATAGTTGTCTTTGGGTCTGTAGATCTTAAGGTTCTATACTAACCCATTTGTAAACTTGAGGTGGGCCTCTAAATATTAAACATTTTTAAATTGCAGACAGGTGTAGGCACTAACGCAGGACAGATGTCATCAATTAACTTCAATTTTGTAAAAGAATGCTCCTCTGCCTCAGTGAAGAGCTTTTGGTTGTAAGGGGATTTACCTTTGGTGCTTACTTCATTCATTGTTTATACAAATCAGCTGACAGGTGCAGGTTAAAGCTGATAACTATGTATGACTTCTGCAGTTGCAATAGACGCCAACCTCCAAAGATGGAATGTGTCCCGGTTCCAATTCCCCTATATAGGATGCACAGGTGCTGAACACTGCTGAGTGTTTGCATGGTACACAAATAACTGGCATAAGGAGAGACGTTTCTCTACTTGCCCCACAGTGGAGCCATCTTGTGGTCTGATCAGGTCAAGGTTATCATATTTGAGCAATTCTGTTATAAAGCTCAAGCATTGGAGTGCTTCAAATGGGTGGCGATTACACATCGTTTAAAAACGATACTAGACCCTATATTACAAAAATATCCTAATTGAAAAACCTTTATCCCATGAACATAACATAATAAAATCATGCATTATGTTACATCAGGCTTTCAATCTATTTATCTAATAATAATAATATTAACTTAATGTATACAGTATTCTTAAACAAGTGGATTTTCAGAGTTTGCAGCCCTGATCTCCTCAGGCAGGTCGTTCCAAAGTCCAGGAGCCCTGACAGAAAAGTCTCTGTGTCCTGCCCGGGACTTAAGGCAATAAAGGTTTAAGAAATAGCTCGGAGCAAGGCCTCTCTGGGCGTTGTAAGTAACAATACCATTTTAAATTGATACTAAAAGAAACAGGTAGCCATTGCAAGGAGGCCAGGCTCGGTGTAATACGGTCGTATCTCCTGGTTTGAGTTACAATCCTAGCAACAATCCTTTAGAAGGGCTGGAGGCGAGAGAGACATGTTTTACTGATGCCAGGGAGGAGGGAATCACACCTGTCTAATCTACTGGTAATGCATGCTGGGATACATGTTTTTTCCTGCACAAAAACGAAATATGCATAAAAATCAATGCTTATCGCTGACATATCCCAGACTGTGAAAAAAAAGCATTTTGTTTACAGAAAGTAATTAATTGTTGTGTTTTTCCCCCCTCATTTTAATGATATAAACAAACTGGAATGTATATGGTTTTATATTCTGACATTGTATTAAAAATGAATACGTTTTTTGAAACCTTATATTTTATGGTGTTTTTTTTACACAGATATTTGCGTTCTCTAATGACTTCAGAGCAATTTTCTTTCAAGAGACATTAAAAAAAGACTAAAAACTAAGATACTTTGTTTTTGCTCAAGCAACATGAAGGCCATGTATTACCTGCATATCAGTTCTGTCTGAAAACATACGCTGTGCTGAGTTTCTTGTTATTGTCCTCCTCATCAGATGAAGACAATACAGCTGTCTAATCATGAGTCCATGCCCTGCTGCTGGACCATAGCTGAGGAGGGGATGCCTCTCAAAAAGGTACGACATTTGTCAATTTATGGAAAATTCAATAAACCTTTACAACTGGTTTTGTATTTTCATTTTCAGGTAACTACTACTACTACTACTACTACTACTACTACTACTACTACTACTATTACTATTACTATTACTACTACTACTACTACTACTACTACTACTACTACTACTACTACTACTACTACTACTACTACTACTACTACTACTACTACTACTACTACTACTACTACTACTACTACTACTACTACTACTACTACTACTACTACAACACATGGCATCTAGGGCTGCACAATTCATCAACATTTCAATTTGAAATGTGCAATATCCAGCCTGCAGGGGGCCAAATATGTGTTAAAATACATATTTACAAATTGTAGTATTGTGAAGCCATATCTTTTTTTGATATCCTACAAATCTAATTCTACAGGCTTAACTAAATATATTTGTTTGAGTAGGGATCCTCTTAAATAAAATCACACCATGATCATTTAAACATTCTTCTTAAAGATGATTCCACTAATGACGCCAAAATAATAAATTCTTCCAATGTTGTAAATCATATCACAATTGCAACATCATTCCAATTATTTCCTTATTTTTTCCAATTCCTTATGGCATCTAACATCTTTATATTTAGGAAAATTAAACTACCATCTTACTGAGATAGTACTGAGAAATAGTTGCAATAGTGTGAAACGTGCCTCACCCTATCAGTTTCTTTATTACATTCCATTCCATTAATGCACACAATGCAAACAATATCTTGTTCATTTGAGTTAAGTGAAGTCCTAGCCAACCCTCCAAGTTCTGTACAATGTACACAAAGCTACCTCTTATTTATTAACGGCTTACCACTAATAGTTGTATTTCTTACAATCTATCTTCTTTGACTGTGTTTATGTATGCACCCTATACACCAAGGACAATTCCTTCTATGGGTTAACCTGCTTAGCAATACACCTGTTTCTGATTCTGATTCTTGCTCAGCGTAAAAAGGTCTCTCAGGAGCATCAACCTCCTCAAGAGGTGTTTAAGGCGATCCCCAGTTCTGGCCTGCTGTCCCCTGGTGAACGAGTCAACGTCCAGATAAAGTTCAGCCCTGCTGATGGGGTAAGGAGCTTAAAGGATTCAGCCACGATACATATCAGAGTATCATGACATTACATGATTGATGACCTACTGTCCGTGTCTTTGCAGCTTGCCTACAACAGGCAGCTAACGGTCCATGTGGCTGAGAGCTCCAAGCAGGTGTTCATCAGAGTTCAGGGGCAAGGTGAGGAGCCACGGCTGGAGTTCTCCCAGTCGGAGCTGGAGCTGGGGCCCTGCCTGTCTCTCAACACTGAGGTTGAAGCAGAGGTTACAGTGAGAAACCCCTGCTCCTTCCCCATCGAGTTCTACTCCCTGGAGTTCGACACGCAGTACCTCGAGGAAGAAAAGGTAGCTCTCTGTAAGACTGGAATGGATAAGAAAAAGAGAAAAGTGACCATAACCAATTCTTACTTTTAAACCATTTCGTGAAGAACATTTTGATCAGAAATCAGAAAACAAACAATACAAGCAAAGACAAGTGTTTACACATTGTATACCACCATCCATTCGGCCCAACTCTCCTCAGGTCTGCATATTTAACTGATTCTGCCTTTTGTCAAAACATGTCTGAACTCCAAAAACAGCGCCACCTTAAGTTAAAGATAGACGTGAAAGCTGTTGCTTTCTGCCTGGTGTGACCTACTGTAAGACCTTCATAATGGATCACTAATATGACACTTAAATCTATTATATTGGTTATATGTTAATAGAGTGGCTCAGGAATGGGTAATACAACTTGGAAATTAGTTAGCATTTTACCATTTCCGTTTCCTTTATCATGAAGTCAATGTTTTTTTGAAAGTGTATTTGTTTAGATACCTGAAATAAAGTTTATTAAATACCGTAAGGACACTACTAAATATCATCAATCTGAACATTAGCGTCTTTAGCTTAGCGGTCTTGACTTGAAGTCATGCGACCTTGATTTTGTTACTTTATAGCCAACGTTAACTTATTACTAGGGCTGTCAGTCGATTAAAATATTTAATCGCGATTAATCGCATGATTGTCCATAGTTAATCGCGATTAATCGCAAATTAATCGCAAATTTTTTATCTGTTTTAAATGTACCTTAGAGGAATATTTTTCAAGTTTTTAGTACTCTTATCAACATATGAGTGGACAAATATGCTTTATGCTAATGTTTATTATCATTTGAACAATGACAAATATGCTCATGAATATTAAACACAACAACCTCTGAACATTACAAATATTCGCCTCAATTCAACCTGGAACCTCTCTCATTCAATAATACAATGTGTGTGTGTGTGTGTGTGTGTGTGTGTGTGTGTGTGTGTGTGTGTGTGTGTGTGTGTGTGTGTGTGTGTGTGTGTGTGTGTGTGTGTGTGTGTGTGTGTGTGTGTGTGTGTGTGTGTGTGTGTGTGTGTGTGTGTGTGTGTGTGTGTGTGATGGATCGTTGGAGCTATGTGCAACTCAAGGCATATGCTCGAACGGGAGCTGCCTGGACGCTGCAATCATGTTGCACTATCCTTGCTGAGTGTGCTGACTTCTCGTACAATGTCCCACTGTCTGGCTTCCTGCATAAAGTCAAGTGCTCGGCGCAGTTGTCGGCGAAATGTCGCTCCTCTGTTTTCATTTAAACAGCTCCTTATATCTGTTAGCGCAGCTAGCTAGCACCAGATGCTAACAACAACAATGCACGTAAGGTCTCTCGCTCGCTCGGGCCACACATACACACACCCTCCCGGTCCTCCCAACAGCCAGTCGGTGCCTGCCGGTGAGCGTGGAAGTGTGGTCTGCCACAAGCGGGCGGCAGGAGCGGGGCTGTCAGCATCAGCTTGTAGATGGTATTTTAAACTCGATGCGCTCTGAAACTACGGGGCGGCCGAGGAAAAAAAATACACATGCGTTAATCGCGTTAAAATAATTAGTGGCGTTAATTTTTTTTTGCGTTAACGCGTTATTAACGTGAAAGTTCATCTTAGCTTGTATCAGACAAATGTAGCACGTCCCCCCTTGAGATGCCCTCTCTTTTCCTTGTGTCCTCACCTGGCCCCTCATAACATTCAATTTGTCTGTTCCTTTGTGTCTTTTCCTGTCCAAATTCCCCTCCCTCTCCCCTCCTCCCTAATTCCATGTAGATCCTGCATCTGATGCAGGGTTATGATGAGAACAACATGTTACTGCTGCCTCCCCGAGCCCCTGGAGAAAGTCTGACCTCAGAACTGCTCGACTACTACAAGGAGTACTGCTCCCAGCTGAAAGATGACGGTAGCTTCAGGCACCCACGTTTATTAAGCACTGACATTGTTGTCTATCTGTCACCAAAGTACTCAGGAACATAAGGATAAAACACAACACAGAAACAAATGATTGGGGTAATACTGGACACTTCACCCTTATGTAGGATACCTAGTTACGTAGGATTTAGCACTTTTCAGCAGGAAACCTACTGATTCAAAGACTGTTTACATACCTGTTTTAATCTAAACTACCTGTGTGTTGCAGAGCCTAATGAAGATGAAAAAGAAGCTGAGATGGATGACACACACGAGAATACAAATACATTGAGACAAAACGATGCCCAAACTGTAACTGTGAAACCAGCTGAGTTACGTGAGTACAACCTGTTTATAAGCAGAACTTGAAAGTATATGACCTTCTCTTCGTAATTCACCGTTATTTCAGTTGTTTCAGAGATGACCAAAGAGGGATGCAGTGGGAGATTGGGGCAGTTGGAGATGACCCCCCGTCTCCAGAGCAATCGCCCGCCACATGTGTGTCGATCTGTCACCTGAGGGTCTGGCTGCACGCAACCGCAGAGGCATTGCTATTGTTGTGTATGGAGCCCCACTGATAGGTAAAGCGATTCAGCCATTATTTAACAGTAGATACCAGTGGCAGAGTGGCCGTGCCAATTTTAGGGATTTTAACACATTTTAGTTCAGTTTAAAGTCACTGTGCAAACAACATAAAATACTATAATTTGTATTTGTTTGTTTGGTCAGTTACTTAGTTAAAATATTATTAAATTACATTGTAAAAAACTGAAAATGATGTTAACTTTGGCTCAAGTTAAAGCACAGTCTTTGCTGAAACACTATTGCAAATGGTGAAATGTTCATAGACATTCAGAGGGGGGCCACAGACGATCCAAGCTTCAAGTGTTACAGGGGCACTGGCCCCTGTTTGCCCCACTCTAGAACCGCCAATGGTAGGCACTGTAATGCAAATCAGGTAAAATGACACCTAATAAGCAGAATCTGCATACTTTAGTTACATATTTTAAGGGGCGTGCTCATTATTCCTATTGTTCAATGTCAATGCGCAGAAGGTGCGTTTAAATGCGAGAGAGACGCCGTCGCTCCCAAGCGGCTATTTTTCTGGCAGCGACAGCGGAACCCAAAGTTAAAACTATTCCAGCTTTTGGAACACAGCAGCTAGTACCGCTTGTCATGTGACAAGGAACTACCTTAGCTCCCGTTAATATCAGTCTACCGCAAATATGGAGAAGTTGTTTAATTTAGTGGGGGTCTATCGTTACCCTCACTTTACCAAATGGCACAATACACGACAGAGGGAAAGGTGGGGTAGGTAAGTTTCAGAAACCGGCTCGAGTGCACTAAAATTTGAAAGTACACAGCCGAAAAGAATCCGCCCCTTCCTTCAGACTTCCTTACAGAGCACCTCCTCCAACACACATGAACGCGCACATGACGTCAGCAGACTGGTGAAAGTGGCCGCCTGTTGCTGGCGAGTCATTGAAGTACTGCTGCAATGCACGCCCAATGACGGCACGCCCAATGAGGGCACGAGATACATTTGTGCGTGCACGAGATGGAAGGCTGACAGGCAGGGCGGCAATGGTTGTACTTTTTACAGTACTACGGCTTCCACAGATGACATTTTTTTTATGGATTTTTTGTCAAAGCACTTAAGATATTCATTGCTATCGGGATGTTAAGAGCATTCCATGGAATATAACAAAAAGTGTATCTCGAGCCGGTTTCTGAAACTTACCTACCCCACCTTTAAGTGTTACAGCTTTGCAGGTAGGTTGTGTCATCTTAGAAAAGCAAATCATTATTCACCATACTCAATAAACACAAATATTTGCCATATACACCGTGCTGTCTATGCTCTGTACATCTTATATTTAAAGTGATGTGTGTGTGTCCCGTTTCCCTTCTTCAGGTCGGGGCAGCACAGTGGCTGCTCTGGCCCGTCACTACGGAGGGGCGAGCCTGAGTGTTGATGCCGTGGTGACAGCGATGCTCCTGAACGGCACCTCTCCTGTTAGCCTGACCGCAAGACGACTCCACGATCAAGCTGTTGAAGAGTATGCTGAGAAGAAGGCAGAGGAGGCTGGTAAGAAGAGTAGATTGTGCAGGCAGTGAAAAACCAATGCCTTTTTTATCATTATGTATTTGTTTTATGAAATTGCAGTAGTCTCGAGTTAGTTCAGGCAGGTATTTCAAGATTACAATGTAAAACACTTGTAGCTGCTGTTTGTTTTTATTTAGTTATATATCTATTTCTTTGTTAGTTTTTTTGTTTATATGAACTCTGTTCATTGACAGCAATGATAAGCGCTTTGGAGAAAATAACAGAAACAGTCAGCTTTGTCATACTTCACATTAAAAACATAAAAACATCACCCTTTACGTCTAAATACAAATAAATTAATAACAAATGTAAACAAGAAAATGGGATCTAAGTACACGATTTACGGGAATGCATTTTTGTTTGCATAGTCAAAAAAAGGCCCCCACATCTTTATAAACTGCTTGGAAGAGCAAAATGCAGCTCACAATGTTGAGCTGCATTTTATGTACAAGATCTACAAATGTAGTTATTAATTATTCCTATTATAGATAAGTGGCTTGTGATGGCAGCCAATGTTTCCAGACTGCCAATGTCCTTAAACAAAGCATTGAATCACAAAGCGCTTCACATGATGGCTCAAGATCAACAGTAAAAGACGTGCATGCACTTATCAGCATTGTGCTTGTAATCATTACAAATCCTTTATAGTCACACAGGACACTTCTGCAGAAGAGCATAGCCTTCTGTCTAGATTGCCAAATAACAGTGAAACTAAATATTTACATCTGCCTTTGCTTCTGTCTGCAGCACATCTTCTAGCCTCTGTCCCAGATCCACAGTCAGCTCCAGCTTCACTTGATACTGTGGAAAACAGCGAGGACAGCTGCAGTCAAAATGACTCCAACGCTCCTCAGGAGACTGAAAACACCCACTTTGCCCTTTGTCTGGTACATTTTCTTAAATGCTTTGTTCTAGTGTTACTTATGTTACCTTTAACTGATGTAGTCCTGGTTTGGTCATTTTAAAAATAAGTGTGAAAATGTTTTCCTCTGTAAATTGAGGGAATTAAACTAAGCTATTTTAAGTTCAGGTACAAAAGTATTATACTGTATACCATTCTAAATACTTTGTTTAAATTTAATTCAATGAAATATTTGGTGTGGTTTTGCTTCAGGGGGGAGATGTGACCACACTCTGCAATCTCCTGCCTGAACAGCTACTGGTTGATATCCTTGCAGAAAGATTTCAGGTAAGTTGACTGTTTTTAAAACATGATACATAAACACATACAAAATAGCTCACAGCTATTTCTGAACATATATGTATTGTGTGTTATACCTAAAACAGGCAGGGTTTTATTTGTATTTGCCTTGTGTAATCTCATGTTTGTTCTCTTTTTCTTCTCATTGTCGTTGCTGCTGGGCCTGCTGTGGTGATAACAGCTGAGCGACTGTCACCGTGGCATCGTAATGGACGGTCTGGAGTCTGTATACACTCAGTCAGCAGCCAACACGCTGCAGGCTGTTCTGAAGGCTCTCAATAACCGCAAACACATCTACGCAGTCAACCTGACAGACTCCTACACTGCCCTGCAGGCACGGGAGAGAGCACAGAGAGAAACTGAGGGTAAGAAAAGTCCCAAATTATTTTGCAGAGAACAGAGTTATTGTGTAATTATGTTCTATTTAGAACGGTTTGTGGCAATATAGAATATATGTGGAAGTGTCTGTGTGTGTCCTTCAGAGGCTCTGCAGAAAGAGACATCTGACAGGAAGGAGCAGTGGCTGCAGGAGCTGGATGAGGAGGAGTATGATGCTCTGCCAGAGGAAGACAAGGAGCAAATTGTCCGGCACCACACAGAGAACCACAGACAGCAGAAAGTCAGGTACTGGAAGACAGCCCAACACATAGACTGGTGCAGTCATGACGTATTTAAGTAATCAGAGCTGGAAAATGTCATGGCACGGGCCCCCTCGACAAAAAGCAATATGATATTTT
This sequence comes from Gymnodraco acuticeps, assembly GCF_902827175.1. Classification (NCBI taxonomy): domain Eukaryota; kingdom Metazoa; phylum Chordata; class Actinopteri; order Perciformes; family Bathydraconidae; genus Gymnodraco; species Gymnodraco acuticeps. Next base: position 1,634,466 of record NW_022992216.1, on the reverse strand, counting down.
CATGAAGTTTTGAAATATTGCAGGAAACAAGATCTCAAGACTCATTCCTTCATCTTAAGAATCTCCTCCAGTTTCCATGCCCCCTCTAGAGTCTAGCTCACAATTATTTAACTGTTAAGGACCCGTTTTAGACGCAGCTTTTACTAAATAGTCATAATCATACCATAAACGTGTCTTTTTGTGCCTGTGTGTAAGGGAGCTGGATCATATACTGAAGGAGGAGGAAGAACAGAGGCAACAGGAGGAGATGAAAAGGTTGAGAGACGAAGAGTTAAAGAAGAAGAGCAAAAAGGGTGGAAAGAAGGATGTTAAAGAAACGTCGAGGAAGAAGAGCCTGCTGGAAGGAAAGCAGGTCTGTATACATATTCAATATAATCACTCCTCACAGAATATCAAATACCAGTCGCTGATTGCTTGAATTATTTGTTTTATTTCCTCTCCAGTCAACAGATGGGTTGAATGGGAACACAATGTCTCCCAGTAACAACTCAAAAGAATCCCTGGTTGATGCAAGAGATCATCTAAATGAAGGTGAAAGCCACTGCACAGAATCCCTTTTTGTTTAATGCTAGATACTTTCATTGTTCAATATCTGCAATCTGGTATCGCTGAAATATGGTCCTTTTCTCTACTACAGTGTATCAAAGCAAAGAGGCGAATGATTTACAAAAGCAGACAGAAGAAACCAAAGCATTAAATACAGAGTCTCCCCAACCCGCAGACAAGATGGACAGAGAAAAGGTAGGTTTCCTTCTCAGTAAATTCAACCCACACTGTATCCTATTCTAGCTAGGGATGGGTACCGAGCCCCGGTATTAAAGGGGCCCGTGGCGGAATTATTAAAGACTGTGGTACCGTTAAGCTCCGACATTATCGGTCTTTTTATCGGTACTGGAGACATTTAAAAAAGATATGTCATATGTATTATTGCTACATAAATATTATATTGCAGTTTTAGTGTTGCCAACTCCGTTTGTAATATGCAATAAGACTACAAAATGCATCTATGATGCATTTTCGATCTTTCCAATCCAGACGAGAGATCTCTCTCTCCTGTCTGTGTGTGTCTGCTACATGCAGCAACACACACACACGGCGGAGATGGCGGAGAGAAAGCGCTCCGAGGTGTGGTTAAATGTTACGTGTCTCGATGTGGACAATGCTCGTTGCCAAAGGTGCAATAAGAGTTTAGCATGTAAGTGCACCACATTCAGACGGAGAAATGAACCGTTTCCGACTGTCTTTCTAGTGGCTCTATAGCCCCATCCACGAGTAACGTTTCCACGTCAGGTATGTTATGTTTATTGTATACCTCAATCTTCCTCCAGAAGAACCGTTGCAGCGTACCTGTCTGCCCCACCTGTGTTGCTCTGTACCACTGTATTTTTGCAGTAAATACTTGTTTTTTGTTTGTTTTTTACAGTTAATTTGTTTAGTTAATTTACCTTTTTTTTTGTTCAAAAGAACCGATAAGAGTACCGTTAAAAGACCGGATCGATAAGCGTTATCGATAAAAGTAGTAGTACCGTTTAAACCTTAACGATACCCATCCCTAATTTTAGGTTATCTGTTCAGTACAGGATAATAAGAGCTGGGAGGCTTACCTTGAAAATGTAATTTGTTATCTCTCTGATATCTGTATTTATAGTCTAATGACATTTAATATTAAGTAGGCCTACTGTATGTTTGTGATTGGATCTCAGAGTGCGGACACTGCAGAGATGAAGAGGCTGAAAGAAGAAAAAGAGTTGAAGAAAAATAAAAAGGTGGGAGAGCGAGATAATAAAGTGCCTGGTGGAAAGGAGGTCAGTATACACCACCTTCAGTGATTTAACTGTATACTGTACGTACGTCTCAACCAGATTCCACACAATCACATACACTGTTTGCTAATCGGTTAATATTCCAATATTCTATTCCATTTTTTTCTCCAGTCGACCCTGATGGATGTTCCTCTGATGTCTAAAGAGATGCTGGTGGATGAAAAAGAGCAACCTCAACTAAATGAAGGTGCCAGCAAATATAAGGAATCCAGAATAGTTTAAGCTCACAGCTTACTTACAAGGCTTACACTTTTATAAACAAACACGAAAGCTCTCTAAACACAAGATTGACTCCTGATATCCTGTTGTCTAACTAATTAATAACCATAAGTTGGGGATATCTTTTATCATCAATGTCCAGCCTCGCTGAAACAGTATCCTGCTTATTACACAGCTATTTACAAAATACAAAAACTGCCAAATTGACTCACAATATTGATGTCAAAAAATTACATTAAAACAATTATTGGGGAAATAATCGTATTGCTTCCGCTAAGGAAAAATAGTCCTTTCAACTGCAAAGCAACGGCTAGATCTGCGGCGGCAGGAACATAACTCAAAATGACGGCAGCAGTGATCTAGGATTTGTATTCACATTATTTTTTTGCTTTAAGTCTTTAATCACTAAGTTTGCCCAAACCTTGTTCCCTTTAATATCTACTTCCTGTATATCCTCTTCTTCTGATTTCTCTGTTATCCAGCTTTCTATCTCTTTTAACCTCTTTCCTATTCCGTGTTTTTACTGGGGACAGTTTAGTCATCAAGGAATTTAGAAAAGTGTTTCATGGTGTTATCTGATGTTAAACTGATCGGACTTCTTTCTGCGGATTGATATGGCTGCACATCGTCCTAAATTCAAAGCAGCTTTATAAAAGTGTGCTATAAAGAAATAACAAACCTCTGAATGTCAAGTATTCAACCAAGCTGCGTAATAATGAGTGATAACTGCTTCCGTACAGCAATAAGGGCATCCAGATAGATACACAAAATAACACACGTAGTTTAGGAATGTATTCTAATTAAGATTGTTCACAACATATAGCCCATTCCACTTATAGCCAAGATCATAATAACTAAGTATTGCGTGTTATCATATCTATGTATTATAATTGATCCTCTTTCCTAATACTAGTGCATCAAAGCAAAGAGGCTGATCCTTCACCTAAGAAAACAGAAGAAGCCAAGCGATTACAAGCAGAGAGTCCTAAACCTGTGGACAAGCCAAAGGGAGATACAGTGAGTTTATTACTTTCTTTAAGATAATCACAGAAATAATGGGCAGAACTGGAAGAAGTATTTAGATCTTATACTTAAAGAAAATGCCCTAAATATTTGTAAATGCTGTTTAATCTTTAGAAATACCCTTGCTAGTTCTTCTATCCTCCCTATCCAGTCTGTAGAGGATGAGCTGCAGTCTCAGTTCAGTGCGTATGAGAAGATCCAGGAGCAGGTGGAGCACATCCTGCAGCACTGGGACCGAGCCCAGAGCTTGTTGCTGCTCCCGCTCCCCACTGAAGAAGCCCCACTGTCGTCAGAGGACATCGCAGCAGAGAAACATGTGAGTTGGCTGACTGTCGGTTTAGTTTAGTCTATTACAGTATGCTTCAATACAGACATATTTGTGTATGTTGACCCAGAAGTTAGCATCAGAAGGGCTCGACTAAAAGCATAAGGATTTTCTTTGTATTTCCAAATACTGCAGACATTTTTTTTTGCTCTTTGGCAAACTCACAATGATTCCAGTTCATCGGCTTACCACTCTGAAATAGAGATTTGTGCAATCTTGTGATTTTAACCATCTTGTGCTGAATGTGAAGGAGATGGTGTGGGACCCAAAGGCAGTGGGCGACCTTAGGCCGGTGGTTATCCACCATGAACCCATAGCTCAGGTCAGTACCTTGTTGTCCATATAGATAGTACACTCAGCTGGAGGGTGCATGTTGAAGGTCTGTGCTCTAGACTTCAACAGCAGTTGTATTTCTTGCGTAGACTGGGCTTTCGGAGTCGACCAGAAGTTCATGTTACTGTTTTATCATGCAGTGTTGGAGAGCATCATTAGGTATGGTATCACTGCCTGGTATGGTATGTTGACAGTGCAGTCAAAGTCACAGATCGTTCGCCTGGTACAGACTGCTTTGAAAATTATGGAAGTCAAAAAAACATCCATCTCTCCAAAACATATATGAGCAGTCCATTATCAGACAGGCACAAAACGTACAACCCAGAATTCCAGCTCCTACCTTCTGGTAGAAGATTCAGGGTTCCCAAGAGCAGGCTGAACAGCAATAAGCACTCATTCCAGCTTCTTAACACTCACATGTGATGTAATATACTTTTAAATGTTGGCCATGAGGGTTGTGCAATAGGTCACCATTGTCAGTAGGTGTGTCTGCGTAATTTGTTTGTGCAAACGGTGTATGAGTGATGATATGTGTATGTATTTTAATGTTTATTATGTTTGTATATGTACATGTATGCGGAACTGCAGGACAGAGTCTGTTACGTCCTCACTAAGGTCTAGGGGACCTGGAGACAGTAACACACAACAACCAATACATGAGGGAGTCAGCGTAAACGTTAACAAAATGTTTATTCCTTTTACAACCAAGAATACTGACCACAAATGCTCTTTAAGTGAGGAGGAGGAGGAGGAGGAGGAGGAGGAGGAGGAGGAGGAGGAGGAGGAGGAGGAGGAGGAGGAGGAGGAGGAGGAGGAGGAGGCGACGACAAAGGAGATGTTGCTAAACAAAATACATAAATATAACAAAACCAGGCCTATCTCTAAATCTATCCTCTGAAACCAAAACTCAAACAAAAACCCTCACCATCTGAACTACTAATAATTGGACAAAGCAAAATACAGGGGTGGCTGATAGGGGCCAGCAGAGGGTGAGAGGAGCCAATCAGCCGTCAGTCTCAGGAGCCCAGGCAGGTACTGATCAGCTGCTGATTAGCTGTAGAGAAAAACAGGGAGAAGAGAAAAGAGCAGGAGAGAAGGAAAACTAAACATGAGTCCAAAACTAATTTACTTACGGTGACAATAAAGTCTATCGTATAAACCTCTCTCTTCCTTTCTACAGACCCATTGGTTAAAAGTTGTAGAGGGGCATCTATCAATCAAATGTGGGACATTATGTCAAATTGCGGGACACCTGATCACTCTTTCCCCCATGTCTGCACAGACCCCTGTTGGCAGGAAGAACAAGAAGGCCCACAGCAAGATTATGTCTCCGATACCAAGTCAAATAGCTGCACCAGCTGAAGCAGACAAGGTGTACCCAGAGGAAATCATCCCTCACATCGTGCTGAATGTTACGGGGAAAGACTCTCCGAGTGCCACTGAGCTGCTCAAAGGCAGCACCGTGCCTCAGCTGGTCCAGGTAGTTTTCTCTTTCTGTTATAGTATAAGTTACAGCTTCTTTTTAATAGTTTATTACTTTGCCTAATGGTTTTATTTCTCCTTTTGAATGGTTAGGTTTTGGATGATCTGGGGTTGGGACCCAGCGGCCCACCCATCCCTCCCCCCGCCACTTTCTCTGTGGTTCCTTTTCCCAAAAGCAGAGAGCAATCTATGAGTAAAGTCACCTGCAGCCGTTTCACCTTCCTGGTTCCCTCAGGGCAGGAGGAACAGGATGAGGAGAAGAAAGACTCAGAGGAAGATTTACAAGCATCAGTTCTAAAGGTAACCGTACATATACACCACATGAATAAACAAACAAAGTGCACAATTTAACAACTTGGAAGTGTCCATCTTGTCCGAAACACACATCCTTTTATGTCAGGAACCAACAAAAAAAAATAGTGCTGTGAATTACAAGCTACCAATCATCTTTATAATGTCACACAGGTTTATGATGCAAAGTCATAACAGTCAATAAATCAAAAGTACAAACTATTGTTAAAACATATATAAATATTCGGATTTTTTTTTTTGGTGCACTTTAAAGGAAGAGTCAACATATTCCAAAGGTCGCAGCAAAGGCAGCACTAAGGAGAGTGCAGTAACAAAGGACAAAAAGAGTCAAAAGATCAAGAGACAAACTTCAGCCAAGACAAAAACAAAGGTCCCGGTCAATTCTCGCACATCTGCACACGGCTCACTGGACTGCACCGAACAAGACCTACACCAAGGAAACTTAGAGCTGAAACGCAGCCAGAGGCAAATACACACAGACTCTCTGAATGAAAACACATTCTGTTTCTTTACTTTGTGTTTGTTCTTTAACTAACTGTTTGTGTTTTTTTGTGTGTAGCCTGACGAATTTTCGCTGGGTTGTACCAGCCAACAGTGAGGTGGTTCTGAAGATTTGGTTTTACTCAGAATCCCCAGAGACGTTTAAACAGACCTTCAACTTTGAGCTGCTGGGGACCCAGAGACTCTACCAGCTCCTCTGCACGGGGATTTGTACCTATCCCTCCATCTGCAAAGACCACACGTCAGTCAGCAATGTTTAATAACTTAATGCAGTATTACGGTAAAGAAAGGGGAAGGGAAAGAAAAGAGGGGTTATTACAGATACAAATAGATACCACAAAAAAAACATTTAATTATAAATCATAACACGAGAACAGAATTCAGAGGTGAGTTGACATGCTCCTCTGCTGTTCACCAGTTGGGATTATTTTGTACTTCAGTTTGTTTGTAGGCTTTTAGGCATGATTTGAAAAAAAAATAGCCCCTACAAAAAAATATAATTTCTGGCTTGAGTTCACATGCATTTTCTCAGGCAGGAACACATTTTTTGGTACGCCACATAAATGCAGCACAAATGCTCTGTCTCGCAATCTTAATAAAAGTAAAACATAATCTGGATCTGCATTTCTTTTCTTGGGAAATACCGCCCCCATGTAACAAGGTGTTATGCTCACTAGACTGAACCCACAATGCAAACACTGAGACAGGAGACAGGGACATTTATTGCACAGATGTTGGAGTTGGGGTGGTGAGGAAGGGAACAGGTGGACTGGGGAATCCAGGGGGAGTCCAGGGAGAATCCAGGGAGCAGGGAAAGCAAGCCAAGAGGTGTGGAGCTGAGGTGAAAACACGGTCGTGGCAGGCTGTTGAGTTGGTGGGTGATCTGACCAGGTAAAGAAACAATTAGCCAGGTGCAAATAACTCACAAGGGTCTCACTAAAGAGCTAAGTTTAGCCGGTGCCGTTTAGTGGATATCTGACGAACTGGCGAAGACTGGAGGTGATGACCGGGCTTTTATACAGGTGCAGGTGAGTGGTGGCAATCAGTGAAATGAGCAGCAGCTGGAGAGGTGGGAATCCAAAAGTAGGTCAGCAACGGCCAGCCGGGGAGACAGACACGCAGGGAAAACAGGGAGGCAGTACTGTGGATCCTCACATAGGCCATAAGGTGAACCCTGTTATCGTTTCATCCCGCTCCACAGAAGTGGAACTACACAATCTTTAGTTCATAAAAAAGAACGAGTCATGCTTATCCACCCAAAAAAAGTTCGTCGCTAAAATTCCTGTCAATTCTTCTAGGCACGTAATTATTGGCTGAACTAGTCCCTTCAAAGCGTAATAATATCTTGGTCAAAAGTAGTGCCACGGTCCGTCACGTGATCGTGCTACACCAATTGGGTAGCTGCATATACCGGTATCAACAAACAGATTTGTAAAAAATGGCGACCGCCATGGTTTCATCGAGTAGCGGGGACGAGGAAAACGCACCAGAAAGTCTCAAAAAGTCAAAATTATCAACATACAAACATTGTTACATGCATATTACGTCTGTGAAGCACGAAAAGGTTGATTATTTTACCAATACAAGATGGAATACGTACAGGACAAGCTTACAACGGTGGCATTGATTTTTAAGTTACAAATACAATATTATCATATTACAATAATAATAATATATTGTGGTGACACGTTATTGGACATAATTCACCTTGCTTATTGTGTTGCCACACGGACCCTTTAGTGGGGAACACCTGTAGCTTTAGCTGCCATTCCTGCTAGCTCATCAGGCAGAGCAGTGCATGTGTTAACCTCTCTGAAAGTAATGGATAATAAAGATTGGAACTCCATTCTTAATACACCGCCTCCGACTCTCTTTTCACGGCACTACACTGGTGACCCTGACTTTTCCGAGCGCGATGTTTTCATAAAGCTGCCGGAATTCTGGGAGCACACCGCGGAGGCATGGTTCGCACACGTGGAGGCACATTTCGCCTGCCGACAGGTCCGTGACGGGGACCTAAAATACTACCATGTGGTAGTATTTTGGGGGAGCTCCACGTCGTCCAGGTTGGTGGGATTCATCGCAGCCCCCCCACATCATGGCAAATATGAGGCGATTAAGGCCCTTCTCCTTAAGACATTTAGCTTATCTGCTAAGGAGAGGGCCCGCCAGATACTTGACATTCAAGGCCTAGGAGACAGCAAGCCATCCCAGCTAATGGAGAAAATGCTAAATCTGCTAGGGGGGGAAGATCCCCGTATTTTATTCACGGAGATTTTCCTGCGTCACTTGCCTCCCCGGGTACAGACGGCGCTGGCCAACACGCCTGTCACGGAGCCCCGTGCTTTGGCTGAGGAAGCGGATCGTTTTTTCCTGGCTACGCAACAGCCCGGGGCAGAGACGTTAGCCGCGACGCTCAGCGGCCCACCGGCAGTCAAGAAAGCGTGGCGGAGGCCGGACACGGCTGTGGCTAGCCGGCGTGGAGACGCCGGAGAGTGCGTTTACCACGCACGTTTCGGGACAAGGGCGAAGAGATGCATCGCTCCGTGCAGCTACAAACCCCCGGGAAACGGAGGGGCCGGCGCTCAGTAGTGGCTCTGAGCGTCGGCGGCACGTGCAGGCTCCTCTTCGTCAGCGACAGCGTTTCGGGGAGCCTGTTTCTGTGTGACACGGGCGCTCAACGGAGCGTAGTTCCAGCGTCGAGTGAAGACGTCGCCCGTGGGGGGGCACGGACCGCGATTGACGACGGCTAACGGCAGTCCCATTCGCACGTACGGCGTGAGGCCTATGTGTTTGTGCATCGGAGGACAGCGTTTCAGCTGGGATTTTGTGACAGCGGACATTTCTTTTCCCCTCCTCGGAGCGGATTTTTTGTGTGCTCATGGACTCTTAGTGGACGTTAAGAATAGGCGTTTGGTTGATGCCTTAACGTTTTCTTCCCTCGTGTGCACACTTGGCAGCGCAGCGTACGACGGGCTGTCAGGCTCGCTGTCAGATGCAGACACGTTTCTCAGACTGTTGGCCGAGTTTCCAGACCTGTCGCTACCCACCTTCTCTGCGCTTACCACTAAGCATGGCGTGGAACACCACGTCACTACCGGGGGGCCTCCTGTCTACGCCAGGGCCCGGCGGTTGAACCCTTCTAAGCTGGCTGTAGCGAGGGCGGAGTTCGCAACCATGGAGCGCCTGGGCATTGTCCGCCGCTCCGACAGTCCTTGGGCTTCCCCCCTGCACGTCGTTCCCAAATCGAACGGCGGGTTCCGCCAGTGCGGGGATTACTGCCGACTCAACGACGCCACTACGCCTGACCGCTATCCGGTGCCGCACATTCAGGACTTTTCGGCGCATCTGGCCGGTACGGGGGTGTTTTCCAAGGTGGACCTGGTGCGTGGATACCACCAGGTGCCCATGCACCCCCTGGACATTCCCAAGACAGCAGTGATAACGCCTTTTGGACTTTTTGAGTTCCTGCGGATGCCTTTTGGACTCAAGAATGCCGCTCAGACGTTCCAGCGCCTGATGGATTCGGTGCTGCGGGACCTGCCGTTTGTGTTTGTTTACCTCGACGACATACTCGTCGCCAGCGCTTCAGTGCAGGAGCACCTGTCCCACCTCCGAGCCCTTTTCACACGGCTCAACGAACACGGATTAATCATCAATCCTGCAAAGTGCCAGTTCGGGGTGTCGGACATCGATTTCCTGGGGCACCGCGTCACCAAGGGCGGTGCGACACCTCTGCCAGCGAAGGTGGAGGCTGTTGCGGCGTTTCCTCGCCCGCTCACAGCCCGGTCGCTCCGTGAGTTTCTGGGGATGGTGACTTTCTACCACCGTTTCATCGCCCAGGCCGCACACATCATGCGGCCGCTGTATGAAGCGTTGAAAGGCAAGACCCCCGTCCAGGAGATCGACTGGACAGCAGAGGCGGACGGTGCTTTTGCTGAGGTCAAGACCGCGTTGGCTCAGGCGGCTTTGCTGGCACACCCATCATCTACGGCTCCCATCTCCATCACCACGGACGCGTCAGACTACGCGGTCGGCGCAGTGCACGAGCAGTGGGTGGAGGGCGCTTGGCAGCCGCTCGCCTTTTTCAGCCGCCAGCTGACGCCTAGAGAACGCAAATACAGCGCCTTTGACCGGGAGCTCCTCGGACTTTATTTGGCCGTGCGGCACTTCCGTTTCATGCTGGAAGGCCGTGAATTTACGGCGTTTGTCGACCACAAGCCGCTCACCTTTGCCATGTCAAAAGTGGCGGAGCCTTGGTCGGCACGTCAGCAGCGGCAGCTGTCCTACATATCGGAGTTCACTACGGACATTAAGCACGTGGCTGGCAAGTCGAACCTGGTTGCTGATTGCCTCTCCAGGGTCGTCATCGGTGCCGTCCAGTTGGGCCTGGACTATACTCGCATGGCGGCAGACCAGGTCACAGATCCCGGCGTCCAGGCCCTGAAGGTGGAGAGCGCGGGGCTGCGCTTGGAGGACGTGGTGTTCGGCGACGCGGGCATTACTCTCCTGTGTGACGTCTCTACGGGCCTGGCGCGGCCTGTCGTCCCTGCCAGCTGGAGGCGTCCTGTGTTCGAGGCTGTGCACGGCCTGTCACACCCCGGCGTTAAACCTTCGGTCCGTTTGGTAGCGGCGAAGTTCGTTTGGCAAGGACTGAAAAGGGACGTGAGGACTTGGGCCAGGGAGTGCGTGGCTTGTCAACGCGCTAAGGTGCACCGCCACACGAAGGCCCCGTTGGAGCGTTTCCTGGTGCCTGAGAGGAGGTTTGATCACGTCAACATTGACCTGGTTGGTCCGTTGCCTTCCTCTCAGGGGTTTTCCTACCTCCTCACCATGGTGGACAGGACGACCCGTTGGCCGGAGGCGGTTCCGCTCGTTTCGACATCAGCCGCAGACGTTGCCCGGGCCTTCATTGCAACGTGGGTGTGTCGTTTTGGCACCCCGTCAGACATTTCCTCAGACAGGGGCTCTCAGTTCACATCCGAGCTCTGGAACGCTGTGGCAGGCGGTTTGGGGGTTAAGCTGCACAGGACTACCGCTTACCACCCTCAGGCTAACGGTCTCTGCGAGCGCTTTCATCGCTCCATGAAGGCGGCCCTCAAGGCCGGCCTTACGGACGGTAACTGGGTCGACAAGCTGCCCTGGGTGATGCTGGGCCTGAGGACCGCACCTAAGGAAGATCTGCAGTGTTCTACAGCGGAGATGGTCTACGGTCAGCCGCTGAGAGTTCCGGGGGATTTCCTCCCAAATGCATCGGCTCCCTGGTCGGCGTCGGCCCAGCGGGCTTTCCTGCGTGACGCCGCTGAGGCCTTTGTTCCGATCCCTACTACTCAGCACGGTACTCAGGTGTCCCAGGTTCCCGCAGAGCTCCGCTCGGCGGAGCACGTGTTCATCCGGCACGATGCGCACAGAGGCCCCCTGCAGCCCCCTTATGATGGGCCTTTCCGGGTCTTGGAGCACGGGGACAAGCACCTGGTGGTCGACCTGGGTGGCAAGGCCGAGCACGTCTCGGTGGACCGGGTGAAGGCTGCTCACCTGGACTTGGACCAGCCTGTGGTGCTGGCTCGACCTCCGCGACGGGGCCGCCCCCCGGCCTCGTCCCCTGTCACGGATTTAAGACCTGTTGTTCCGGTCCCTCCCCTTCCGGGGGCCGCACAGGCGGGAGTCACTCTTACGACTCCCGTGCTCAGGAGTCGTGGGGGTCGGCGTGTCGTTCCTCCCCGCCATGCTGATTTTGTTTATGTGTGAATTCTGGGGGGGCTTGTGTGGTGACACGTTATTGGACATAATTCACCTTGCTTATTGTGTTGCCACACGGACCCTTTAGTGGGGAACACCTGTAGCTTTAGCTGCCATTCCTGCTAGCTCATCAGGCAGAGCAGTGCATGTGTTAACCTCTCTGAAAGTAATGGATAATAAAGATTGGAACTCCATTCTTAATACACCGCCTCCGACTCTCTTTTCACGGCACTACAATATTATATATATCTATAAGAATAATCTATATATATCTATAATAATAATAATAATGTAATTCATCAAATTATTATATGATGAATGAGTAAATAAATGAATCAATGGTCATTGGTATAAGTACTGCATTTTATTGATCTAAATTACTTAACGTAACAAGTTAACCTTCTTCTTGGACGCAGCTATGTATGAAATCAAGTCATGTTTATTTTAAGAGTGCATTTAACGTGTACAGGGTAACAATAACAACAGACAAACAGACAAAAAGTCCTCAGTCTAATGGAATAATCCACGAGCTCAGCGAATGAACCTAGCGATGCGAACATGGTAGTCCAGGAATGTTGTTGTTGCTGGAGTTGGCTGATAAACGCTGCTAGCCAATGTTGATTCGATGGTCAACTCTGTTCCCAGATAGTAAAACCTCTCACAAATACCGCGTATATAACGCAAATACCTCGGACTTAGTGATGTATTAAGACATATGACAAAACATGACATAAAACAAGCATACAGCACTGTTTAGAATCCATTTGGTCTGGTTTAGCGTAACCATGGAGGCGGCCATCTTTCACTTCTGTTGACAATATGCAGCTACCCAATTGGTGTAGCACGATCACGTGACGAACCGTGGCACTACTTTTGACCAATATATTATTACGCTTTGAAGGGACTAGTTCAGCCAATAATTACGTGCCTAGAAGAATTGACAGGAATTTTAGCGACGAACTTTTCTTTGGTGGATAAGCATGACTCGTTCTTTTTTATGAACTAAAGATTATGTAGTTCCACTTCTGTGGAGCGGGATTTCTTTTCTAAAGGACTTTTCGAGGTTCACCTTGCGGCCTAACACAGGGTACATGAACATTGGACCAGTAGTTTTTCAGTAAAAAATAAAAACAGAAAACCTACCCGAAAAACATTACTTCTTTGATAAATAAATTACAATACAGTTAAAAAAAACTCAAGTTATTGTTGACTGCAAGAACTCACAGTTATCATCTATGCTTTCCCCAGGACTCTTTTTGCTTTCAGTAAGAAGGTATCACAAATGGAAAAGGGGCTCGAAAAGACTTACGCAATCAAACCTGGGTACTTTGAGTTTGGACCGTTACTCTGTGGAAAGACCAGAGACAGGTGAGTGGTAGTGAATGGCTTAGTGTTTGAATCCGTCTTTTAATTGATGCTAACATATTGAAATGTGTCTCTGTTTGTGTAGATACAAGGAAAGTAGGTACCCTGAGAACACAGAGAGACTAGTGATTCAAAACACTTCAGGCCTGGAGGCTGAGGTCCAGTTCAATTTCCAGCACGACACCCAGGCTGCCACATATCTGCTGCACCCCCCGAAAATGACTCTGAAACCTGACCAGAAACAGGTACCCCACAGATCTTACCTGAGTGATAATGTGTTACCAAAAAAAGCATAAGGAGTCAGATTGAGAGTATTTTGTTGTTAATTAATTAAATGTTCCTGTGGAAATGTTACTTTTTTCTTGCTAGGAATTGACAGTGTGGGCCTACCCAACAAACATTGGACAAATGAAGGACAGTATAATTTGCCAAATCAAAGACAATCCAGAGCCTGTCATCATCAACATCTCCTGCTGGGGCGTGCGGCCAGAGCTGGAGCTGGAAAGCAAGCATTTGCACTGTAACAGGACTATGCTGCACAGGTAACAACATATAGAATTCAGGGATGGATTCCACAGTGTTCTTCTAAAATAGCTTGACAAGTATTTTTCACAAAGGACATGCGATACCAGTCCAAAGACAGAAGCAGAATGATAAAGTCAATACATTAACTAAAACAACCTCAAAACGCATACTTCTGTACATACATTGGCTATTCTGTGCATGATTGCCTCCCAGTATGCAATTAAGCAATCATACACGAGAGGCCGTTCTTTAACGTCATTATTGGTACGACAGTACTGCGGCAGGGCCGAGGCGCTTGCGCCGAGGTCCGTACGCCTGTACTGGAGTTTGCTTTTCAGGCCAAGGGTATACCGTTTTTCTCAGACGCGGAGGGATACTGACTTGTTGTGAAAAGGCACGTTCTATTTGACCGTTCTTTGATCGTGGAATCAAACACGCCTATTGACCAATCAGAGAGCTTGCTCACACCTATGTGTTATAGAATATGGCATAATGCACTTTGAGCATGAATGTAAAAGATAAATGGAAACTACATAAGGATTGGTCCCCTTCAAGGCAAGGCAAGGCATGGCAAGTTTATTTATATAGCACCTTTCAACACAAGGCAATGCAAAGTGCTTTAAAAAAAAATGTCATTTAAAAACAGTCATTAAAAAACAAAGATAATACAATACAGTAAACAGTAAAAAAGAAAAAATACATGAATAAAAGTTACAGTGCAGTTTAAGATATGATCCTTTGCTCTTTACACTTATTTCTTGCCCTATTCTTCGTTTTTCCCCTTTCCGATAGGGTCCCCGACTCCTATATTTGTAACACTTCGATAGGGTCCCCGACTCCTATATTTTTAACACTTCTTAGGGTCCCCGACACCTAAACCATGTGCACAATTGTAATATATCATTTATATGATCCTTTGCTCTTTACACAATTGTCTTGCCCTATTCTTCGTTTTTCTCTTTTCTGATAGGGTCCACGACTCCTATTTTTAACACCTTCAGTCCTATAAGAGATGCTCAGTGGTGCATGAAACCAAAATGGAGCAATTGTTGATTAAAAAAAGTACCCGTATCTGGGCCCTTAGAGCATGTGCAATTGAGCCCCACCTCCAAGATCACACTCTTGGCTCAGTCTAATGCATGGAGAGAGAAAGAACTCAGAATTTGGCTTTTAGCTAATTTTACAACTTTTAAACCAAATAAGGGCTATACAAGTGTTCATACTGGGTTGTTTATTTAACTACAAAATGATACACTGATTTAGAGGTGTCTCTTTTCCAATATATATGTTTGGGCCCAAATGACATCACGGACTAAGTGTAAGTGTAGTACCACCGTTTGGTCACTACGGAAATGTGCTTCAATGGCCGGCGCTCTTCCTGGGGAAGTTTGTTGACAGCTAGCTAGCTATAGTTTTTTTTTAGTCAATGATACTATACATTACAAATGTATGCACTTCATAAATGTTAACAGTGCACGACATGGCAGTGTACTAAAAAAGTATCTGAATTGGGACACAGCATAATTCTTAGACTGACCTGTTTATCCCTCTGTCCCTTTTCTTTCTGTCAACCAACCTTCTTCCACCCTTCTCTCAAGGCGTAACAGCTGTAGTGTGACGCTGCATAATAAGACGGCCCTGCCGGTGTCTTGGAAGCTGCAGGGTGTGGACGAGTTGGGAGATGAGTTCAGTGTGCCACAGGATCAAGGCGTCATCTCAGCTAACTCCTCTTTCCTCCTGAGCTTGCACTTCAGGGCCAAAAAGCCACTCCACATAAAGAAGATCCTACGTTTGGAGGTAGTCTTCATTTTGTAATACAGTATGGAATTAAACTACACTCAATTTGCAATTTAGGAAAGCACCTTCAAATGTCAAAGATGCTCTGTCTGTTTTGTTTCAGGTATCAGATGTGGAGAAGATTTTAGGCGTTGTACAAACAGAAAACATACAGGTCACAGCTGAAGCCTACGATGTCGCTCTGGAAATCATACCAGGTACAAACTGGAAGAACTTACATTTCATGTACAGGTCAAACTTAATATGTGCTTTCTTGATATGATACATTAGGGTTAGGGTATAAAGATAGCAGAACAAACAATATGTATACAATGATATGACACAAAATGGTAATGACGCTTACCTCTGCAGTGTTTTTTATGATAGCTTGCTTACATGCGCATTCACATGCTAACACACACACTTTACTAAAGCTGACAAAACTTACCTCACTCATAATGTCACAGAAACTCAATAAATGGGGAGGTATAATCAAAAGACTGAAAGTGATGTTTCCTCAACATTTTGAAAATACTGTAAATCCCCAGATATGAGGCTTGAAGACAAAAGCAGTCGATCTCAGGATCCTAGATTAAAACTATCTACAGTAGTACATCACAGCTCAATACATTGTTTTCATTTCAATGTAAACGAGCAAGAACAAGCGGACTCCTTACCATTTAAACAATTTTAACAGAATGCATCTACATTACCCACTTTTATGGTTTAGTCAATCCTTTTAAAGTATAATGTTAAAACTAGACTACTGCTTTTGTTTCTGTAGCAGATGGCTGTCTTGACTTTGGAACCATCAAAGTTTTTGAAGAGGGCAAACAGTCTCTCAGGTTGAAAAACCAAGGGAAATATGAAACAGCCTACAAGTCAGTATAATGTGCTACTTAAATGTGTATGATCAGTCCCAGTTTCATATTACTACATGTCACCTCACCATGAAACTAGTAAAGTTGTTTATTTGCATTCTTCTTTTTCCACAAGGTTAACACTTCAGCAGACTGACCCACCCCAGCCAAACCTGGAATCTATTTTCACGTTGTCCCCTCCGAGTGGTACTCTAATGCCCCACGAGAAGCCCACCACAGTGCAGATCCTCTGCAAAGCCAATACAGAAATCTCAATGATAGAGCAGCCTATCCTGCTCTGCCAGGTCAGAGCTTTAATAAGAAGTCTTAACCATTACAGATGTGGAAGGTTAACTTTGCACATTGAAGCATGATCTTGTAACATAGCTTTCTTTGGAACACAGCCTTACAATTTTAGTACAAGATAAAAGGGTTGTGCCCAATTTCCTGTCTCTCACTCATGCTCAGATTTGTGTTTCTTCTTCTACAGTTGATTGAACCCAACATTGGGAATGGAGAAGTCGTCGCCACACTAACCATCAACATTTCAGTCAAGTCGGTCTTCTCCAGGTAAAGGCTTTATTCATTCTATTTTGAGTAATACATCTCTGGATTTATTTTTAGAGACCACTCCAATTTGTTCTTGAATCTGAATCTACCTGTATGGCAGCCATTCCATTCCAGTGTCTGTTGAATTCCAACACAGAGAAATGTTGTCAGTAGTTTATATAATAAAATAATTGTACTCAAACACATACCTATACATATTAAAACCAGCTGATAATGCTTCAGTGGTCTCTTTATTTTTTCCAGAGCTGTATTTATTAGTAATGAATTGTTCTTAGTATTGTAAGCAAGTCAGACAAAAGACTGCATTGACTAGAACAAATTATTCTGATATTATGTTTTATTAAAAAGGTGACTTTTATAAAACAAAAACAAAAAACTAACAAATGTATAAGAACAAACAAATTAACAAATTAACTGAAATTATCAAGGCATACGATTTATAATAATTTGCGAGGAAAATATTTTAGAATTTCTATTGAAAAGAAGGAAAGATTAAAGTCACAAATGTATGGGAACACCTGTGACTGCATACAAACACAAGCTCAAACATGTTTACTGTAAATATTTAGAGATATGCAATGTCTTCTTATAGCACTTCGAACAATGTCAGTTAGAAAGAGAAATTCAGATGTTCTTCTTGTAAATGTACAACTTTTATTTTGAAAGTTTATCGCTGTGTAATAATGTTTTCTAAATAAAAGGCCCCAATATGATATCAGTTTTGATGTCAGTTAGTACATTTGTTGCCCTACATTGTGTCTGCAAGGGTGATTATTTCTAAGCCGAAACACACATTATAAATGATTGTGTGGGTTTTTAGGTACAAGATCACACCTGCCTGTGACATCAACTTTGGTCCTCTGGTCTACGGCTACAAGAAAACTGAGAGCTTCACCATTGAGAACAACGGAACCTTTGAGACCCGTTACAGTGTATGCCGCTTGATCACAGACGCCACCTCACCGGGAAAGCAAGGGTAGGACGAGACAACGAACACAGAAACATGTACACAGAGGCGCAAGGGTTAACACTATTTCAGAAAAACTCAATTGGAATGGAACTGTATTTTCTGAAGATGTGCTCTCAAATGCCACATTTCAAAGTAACCCAATTGTAAAAGTAGTAGCTCAGTGCAGGTGCTCAGTGTTTATTGATGAGGTACGAACAAATTGAACCATCTGTTTGTGACAAATCTGATATTGGAGTTTAATACACCTTACAAATGTACAAAAGTTTAATTGAAGCATTATTGTGTTGCCAATCCATGCAAATGTTCCATTGCCTTGACTGGAGGGAATGTGCTATGAAGTCAAACGTTGTGGAGGTGAAACACATTCAAAGTTGCCTATTCACCCACTGAGAAGGAAGGATGACAGAATGTCTAAAATCTCTCATAGTCCTTTTCCAATATAATTTTCCTAATGATGTTCAAAATAAATGATGGTTTGTGTCCCTGTGTACTTATCTCAGGGGTCCCGCTAAGAAGAGCCAATCAGAGAGAGCCACTGGTGCCACTGGTGCCACTGGTGCCACTAGCAAAGTGAGACGTGAATCCATTCAGAGAGACTTGAGTATTACACAGGTGAGAAATCACAAGTAAATGATAACAATGAAAGTGCCTGTTTATTTATGCAGGTTTTGTTTTGTTGGACTGTCCTCTTTATTTCTTTCTAAATGTTAGTGCATTCACACCTAATAGTCCGCTTCTCTGGTGCGCACCAGATGACAGTTTGTTACATTGTTTCATTTTTCAGAAGGTTCGGTTTGCGTTCACATGGGCAAAATTCAAACGGACTATAAACTTTAAACACAAGTCATGTGCTCGGAAATGCTGTTCAACAATTGGTCAGACATTAAGGGGGTAAAAACGCAAATCCCGGCAATTTCTACCGGAGCCTCCGCCATGGAGCCTCCGCAGGTTATTTTCATGCTGTTGTTAATCTGGAGAGCATATCAACAGCAATGGCGCATATGATTATATAATCAGACAACGTGCGATACAAAACATTATAACACATATAATTAGAGACGTTCTGCAGTAAGGAGGGGGTTTCACCGACGGCTGGTGGCTCTGACTTTTATGTATAGTTTTTAGTTTGATAGTTGTTTTTACTTTACACGACACTGTTCAACACTTCATGTGCTTCACTCTTTCACTAAATAAATGAAGACACCCGCGTTCTTGTGACACGTAAATACTACGCTTCCTATGTTTTGGTGCGGACTGCGTTCACACCAGCAATGAACCGCTCCAGAGTTCGCAAGCGAGCGTTCCGAGACCACCTATTTTAGCGGACCAGAGTCCGGTTGTTTAGTTCACTTAAGAGGTCTCGGACTGTGTTCACACCGACCCAAATGAACCGCACCAAGCGGCTAAACGCACCAGGGTTCGATTCAACCGGACTATACAAGGCAGGTGTGAATGCGCCCTAGGCTCATGGAAAAGTCCTTACCATCTTTCCTACATATTTGGGATTTTTTTCTCAAGATATATTATATGTATATATGTACAGCAAATTTCACAAAAAAGATTATTTTATCACTTGACCCTATTCCTATCTAGATTGGCCATGCATTTTGAAATGAATCAAACAAACAAAACAAAACCATGAACAGTCATAATGATATTTTGTATTGATTGATCACACATAGTGTTAGCTTCTATGCTGTTCTTTACACATTTACTAAAGTAAAACCAGATGTCAAACTCGGGTTCTGAAAAGTGAAGCTAATGTGTAATGGCTTCAAACCTGCCTTCTTTCTAGTGAGCAGCAACATAAGTATGGTTTTATATAAAGTCTATCCGAAAGTTAAACTACTTCTCACTTCATGTATTACTTTAGGA
The DNA here is from genome assembly GCF_902827175.1 of Gymnodraco acuticeps. NCBI lineage: Eukaryota > Metazoa > Chordata > Actinopteri > Perciformes > Bathydraconidae > Gymnodraco > Gymnodraco acuticeps. Next base: position 1,614,768 of record NW_022992216.1, on the reverse strand, counting down.
AACTTGTAAACATGGGCTTATTGTCTCAACTGCTAGTTTCAAGTCTTCTTCATGACAGCATGTCATTTGTTATACTTACCTTATTCAGTGTCTCATTGTGCTGCAGTCCCCATCAACAGATGACATGATATTGACTATGTCTACTTCTTATATAGGAGTAGGGAAACATTTTTTACAGTATCATTCTAACTTGTCTAACACATTTGCTATTAGGCCGCTGTTAATGTAACCTGTCAAAATAATACAAATTCTATGATAGATAAATACAAAAAAAAGAGTGCTCTGATGCTAACAACGGTTTGGAGGTTCAGGTTAGCAATGTTTATTCAGAATATAATACAACTGGTTATGTTCTTTTATGCAATGTTCATGTTCAAATAGCAGAGCAACAGAAACGTATGACAAAGCAGACACCTTCCATCAATGTTAATGATTATGTCAGTGTTCTCCCAGTACTCTGATCTGTACCTTCCTGATTTTGTGTCCCTCTAGAATCGCTTCACCATGGGGTTGTTCTCTGTGTCCCCCTGTAATGGCAGCTTGCATCCAGGGTCTCAGCAGGTGGTGACAGTGGAATGTGTTTCTGATCAGCTTGGCAGCTGGAACCAGGGTTTGCTTATTGACATCAGTGACCGTGACCCCTTAGACCACCCTGATGGCATTCCTTACAAACTGCTGGCTGAGGTCTGCAAGCCAGGTGAGAGCTCTGTGAACATAGTATTAAGAATGTACAAAATGAAAAAGTGCTACATTATGGATACAAGTGCTTTATCATCTTCACCAAGTGCTTTTCCTTTGACTAATCTGACTCTCTTTTGTCCTTTTTTGTTTGTTTCCCAGGTATATCGTTGGACATGGCTTCCATCTTTGAGGAGCACCATCTGTGTAACAACAGCAGTCAGCTCTCCTCAAAGCAGTTCTGCAATGCTGAAGGAATTTACGTCCAGGACGAGAACAAGTTTGTTTTCAACAAAGTCCTGGTCGGGCGCACTGCCAAGGCCCGCTTCAAACTCACCAACAACAGCAAGGTGCCCTGTGCGCTCAGCTTGGCCATCAAATATGTTGGCGCTAAGGTAAGGCATTGTGGATAAATGCACTTTACATGATTGTGGAAGATGGTTGTTAGTATGTCAAACATACGTTGTATTTCCTCACAGCCGTCTCGTGGAGCAGATGTTTTTGATTTGTCTGCTACGACACTGAGCATTCCTGAACAGTCTCACGTGTTCGCCGTGGTCACCTTCACACCTCAGGCCATGCAGCTCTACAGTGCTGTGTTCGAGGCCACGATGGACGTAACCAGCAGGTACATGAGTTACAACTGTGTATGTTTCTTCTCTTTGCTATTTGTTCTTTATTCAACTTTGTTTATTGGGTTTTGCAATAGCATACAGTTGTTACATCAGAGGTCATCAAAAGTAATAATTCTAAAATTCACTGTGAAAGACAATTTAAAAAAGCAACATTTGAAATATTGCTACAAACCGGAGCTACTAAAATGACACACAGAGGAAAAACAGACAGACAAACAAATAATAATATACAAAAAGCTGTCAAATAGTAAAGAACGGTGCCTCTATGCTGTTAGAATTGCATTGCTGACCACAGCCAGGGTTCCTACATTATACATAGTCTGGAAAGTATAGCATTTGACACATTTCCCGGTCTTGAAAAGAGAGTATGTAAATGATATGTCTTTTATGACTATATGGTCTATTTGTTTCCTGTATAGTTGTTTGAATATCACCTCTGAATGTAGAGATTTTTCCAATTTAAGTCAATGGTAAAACATATTTTTGGGGGTGAAATGGCGTCACAGACTGACACTGAAGTTGTAGTATTAACATTCGGCCACTTGAAATAGTTGCTTTAACACCGCCCTACTTCCTAGGGGCTTGTAAATGCTACAGTACATAGTCATAATGTACTTGTACCATTATATTAAACACTATTTAATAACACGATACTAATCAAGCTGTTAAATCTCAGATGTTAAGTATAGTCTGAAACATCCACTAAGAAATCTGGAAATTTGCCCACCCATTAATTTTGTCTTTTGGATCCAGAATGACACCTACAGTCAAGAGCAAGGTGCTGGAGTTTGACCTAATGGGAGAGGGCAATATGCCCAGTGTGTGTGTGGTGCGTCCGGCTCTAAGGACTAGCAGAGGGAGCCCGAGGCTGCAGTTCACACGAGTATCAGCAGGGCGGCGACATACCCGGCCCCTGGTGCTGCTCAATGACGGAAATGTTCCAGCACAGGTGGGAAAAGGCCTATTCCTTTTATTTTATTATAGATTCAATCATGACATAAGGGCGGATTTTCGTCGCTAAAGGTGCTTTGTTGCTCTGTGTGTTATGTAGGTACAGATTGACATGCTGGATAAACATGGAGTGTTCACCCTCAAAGCTGCTCCTGGCAACACTTGCAGCTCCATCTACTCCTCACAGATTGAAGGCACTACCAAGTCAGGTACAACCCTAATGTGTAAAACTCCTCTAACAGTCAGAAATGTGCACAACAGAGACTGTTGGAGGAAAATGTATTGCACCGAGCCAGTTGAGAAAATCATGACCACCTCACAAGCACTTTAACTCAAACACTTATGAGCCGAGTCTTCAAAATAAATCCAGAGCGCTGTGCAATGGAACCAGTCTGTCGTTGTAATGCACTCTTATACTCTACAAACTCATGTCCCATTGGTTGAAATTTTGGGGGAGGGAATTCCTTCCCCAATTTCCCCTCAAAATAGCTTTAGCTAGCACCTTCTAATGGTGTCTTGTTCAGTATTGCATTGCCTTTTTTGCTGACTCCACAGACCCTCAGTTCACTACTCCGGTTATTTCTGAAACTTAAAGAGGTTCCCATAGATGGACCAACTGTCTCCTGATTTGATTATTTATAGAAACTCAGGGTCTGTTTCTTCCCTAGAAGGCCTCTCTATTTCTGGCTGATCTCTAAGCCTTATTTTTACAATACACTCAATGTCTAGTAGTGTTAATTTCGTCAGCTATTTTTTAATTTAGTTTTAGTCTTAGTCCTGTGTTAAATTTCCTATTTAATTTTAGTCATATTTATTCACCTTAATCCTGTTTTTATTTAGTCAAGTTTTAGTCGACTAAAAGTCTGAGCATTTTAGTCTTATTTTAGTCAAAGAAAACTAATTATTTTAGTCTACTTTTTGTCAATGAAAACTGTTGAGTCTTTTTTAGTCATCAGATTATATAGAACATTTCAGTCAAACTAGTCTAGCCAAAACCAATCATTTGTCATTTTAGTCAAACGTATTTCACAATAAGATTATATCTTGTCCTTATTTGATGAAAAACACAGGTTGAATGATTAAGAATGCAGCTTTGCAGAGAGTATCTGGTCAGGTTTGTGGTGTTTTTACCAGCTGTGTTATGGCCACATTGCTTCCCTTCTGATAAAACAATGCATTCGCTTTTTTTCTCCGCCTCATTGTAACGAAAATGGGCCCAAATATCACATTGTTTCTTTCTCCCGAGCAGTGGTGGCGTTATACTTTTTCGTTGTCAGTCATTTTGACAGACAGGGTCGTAACATGTCCGTCATAATCCATTATTACCCGTCGAGTCTGTACACAACTCGTCACTCACTGTTGGGGGGGGGGGGGGTAAATGGAACTGCTGGGAGAAAAACTGACTATCAGAGATGTTACGTTATCTTTGGTAATTTTTCGTCAACAAAAGTAAAGAGATTTTGGCATAGTTTTTATTTAGTAAACTACATTTTCGTCTCGTCACTTTTCGTCAACGATATTGCATGTTGATTTCTTTACAGTTATTGTTTACTGCCGTCAGTGCCGTCTTGTCATCGTCTCGTTTTAGTCATGGAAAAAAAGGTCGTTGACGAACATATTTCGTCATAGTTTTAGTCAACGAAATTAACACTAATGTCTAGTTTTAAAATTAAGCATTATATTGAATACATTTTGTATATACTCCCACCACATTTTATTAATAATACGGCATACAATTGTCCAGTACAACAAACAACCACTCTATTTAAATTCTATTTATATCGCTCAGTATCGAATGACGGCAGATGCTGAGTAAGTAACATGTATTTATGGTACGTGGTGCCAAGCCATAGAGAGGACATGAGTGCATAAAGACAAGAGAAAGAGAATTAGGAGATGAGATGTGAAAAATAAAAGCTGAAAAGTGTAGGTACCCCGACAGTATAAGTTTACAGCAGCATAATTAAAGGTTGGTCAAGACAAGCACGAGCCAGCAGTATAAGCTTTATCACCAACAAACAAGCAACACTTTTTCACTAGGAGTGCACTAGGAGATATTTAAAGCTATTAATACCTACAGTATGTCTAGTGTTGCTATGTCCTTCTTCAGTCCACTGACATAGCATTTTGATTGCATTCACCTATAAGAGTATTCCCCTGTGTGGCATTGCATTCCTATAATATTAATGGACAGTTGCATCAAAAACACTTTAGCACAACCAGAGGTATCATTTTTCCATTACACTAATGTGTCTTCCTTGTAAGTGCTAACAATAATATATAGTACATTAATTATACTAATACATTGCTCTAAAGGAAGCCACCGTGTTGTATGTGTTCATGATTTTAAAACATTGTTGTGTGCATTGCATTGACAAACAGGATCACGCCAACCCCTAAGCAATGAGGTTTGGTGCAATGTGTCGTTTGTCACATTTTGATGTTAATTCATTAATAATTCTCCACCAACACTGCAGCAGGTGTACAAAACATCAACATTACATTTGATAATAAAACTACTGAAAACAAGTACTGTAAGTGATGTAATAATTGGGTTTACAATCATTATAACAAGATAAAAATAAACGTACATACAGTATGACTCCATTTGTTCCTCCTGATAATATACATCGGTACTTTTCTTCTTGCGCTAAAACTCGTGTTTTTTTAGCTCTACATATTGTACAGTACTGTACATGTAGACTTCTCTCCCATGCTACAGGCGGTCATCGCAATATTTCTCACTGGTGACACTTCTTTCCCCTCCACAGAGCATCAGCTGGTGCACAGAACCACCCTGAGGCTTAATGTTAGAGAGCAGGCAGAGTTTGAAGTCGGCTTCTGCTCCGACAAGCCCCTAATCGTCAAGGCCAAGATGTCACTGCATGTGGAGGACAACAAGTACAGCAATACCACAATACAAATAACTGGAGAAGCTTACCAGGAAATCATCTCTCTTGACAACATCAGCAGGTTATCGCAGGAAATAGAGGAAGATGATGAGGGAGGTAAGAGAAGAAAGGAGGATGAGAGAAAAAGTGATTTATTAGCATTGAAGCTAGTCCCTTATCCCACATTTTTTTACCAAGTCTATTTCTCTCCCACAGGTATTATGCATTTTGGTGACTGCCATGTAGATAGTCCCTACCAAGAGAGCTTCACCATGAGCAACCACAGCAGCCAGGCAGTGAGGTTCGAGTGGCCTCCTGCAGGATCGCACATCTGCTTTTCACCACAGGTAAAGCATTGAAGGAAGGAATCCAGCTGTGTACAGGAGTCGGTTTGAATCCACAGGAGGGGAAACATCCCGATCTTCTGCCAATCTCATTCATTCCACCACGGCTTTCCCCGTGTACCTCTTTATGTCTGTCCGCCATTCTTTTATTGTCCTTCCTGCACTTTTTTTTACTTCAACTGCACCATGCATGATGCTCTTGGCTACGGAGCCGTTCTTGTTAAATGTAACTAGTGGCGTGAGGAAGCCAATAATCTACATCCTTTTTCGGAGTGGGCGAGGGCAATGTAAAAAAAAAGTTACAAGATCTTCTGTATGAGAGCCCCGAAATTATTTTACACATATTTGCTTCGTTCAGACGCAAGACTTGCACACAAATGTGCTCTCTTTCTTCCTCCCTCTGTCTCTCTCACGCACACTCACAAGGTCTTGTTAATTTTTGCATAAAAACTGTTACTGTTATGTCCACCTCCACACACACTCCAGTCTCCATGACGAAAAACCACTGTAAGTTTCGCCGTCTAGCAGTTTCCATCAGCGATTCAAAAAACCCTGCCAGTCTTTATATCTCCTGTTTCACAGAGTTTTTTGTTCAGTGTACGGCATTTGATATGTCAGCCGAGCTTAAGTGTTTGGTACTTTTTTCCAAACAATTAACCTGATTTGCAGATAAGCGCACTATACACCTGAGCCACAGAAGTCCCCCTTATTTTATATAGTTTCCATAGCTGATTGGTAGCAATAGCCAATCTCCATATATACATACTATAATGTCCATGCTGTCTCCATACAATTGGTACTGCGCTACATCCTCCCTGGATCCGGCTACGAGGTCTATGTCATCAGCAAATCTGTTATACTTAATCTGCCAACTTTGATGGTACCAGTGATAACGTTGCATTCGATTTAAGATAACACCTCGCTGCATGTGATCAAAATCAATCCGCTTCTTCTTACAGGTTGGACACCTGCATGCTGGTTGTTCTAAGGAAGTGGTGGTCACCTTTTGCTCCAATCAGCCAGTGACTCTGACCAGCCAGCCAATGAGATGCAAGGTTAGTCAGGTGGAGTTCCAGCAGCCGCTAGAGCAGGTGGCTGACTGGGACGACCGACAGAGGACGGTGCAGTGGCTAAGTTCTTCCAGGCCGGCTTCAGCATCTCCCCAGCAGACTGGGAAGAATAAGGTCAATATGCTGATTGTAAAAGAGATGTTGAAGAGAATGTTCACATTTATACTGTAGTTGAGAAAACATGCATATTATTGCCCGCAGGTGAAAAAGACAGATCCTGAGCCCTGCTGCTCTGTAGTGGAGGGGTCCCAGTTGGAGTTGGAATTACGTATCAGCGCAGTTTGTGACTATGTGAAGTTCAGCTGCAACGCCGACACCATCGACTTCAAAGACACCAAGCTGTACCAAACCAGGCTCCACCAGTAAGTCAAGCTGTGGGGGGGAAACAGAGGTGTATGAATACACATTTAACAGGGTGTCCGCGGGGTCTTAAAAAGTATTAAAAGTTGATAAATCAGTTTAGGGAAAACTAAGACTATTAAAAAGTATTAAACGGCATTTTCCAAGGTATTACATTTTGTAGCTTGTTTTCAATAAGTATATAAATTCTCCAAAGAGGTTGTATTCTAAAGTTTGCCTGAATGTAATCATTGCGTAGGTGTGCAGTGTGATTCTGTGTAGTTTATTTATGGCATCCCGTTGGATTGGACGTCATCTGAACAGGACATCGCACGCTCACTGATAGCGCGCGAAGGTCCGTTTACGCCGGTTGTTAAACAACATCGTTTTGGGGAAATGCAAGTTTGCGTCCAAATGGTTAGAAGATAAGGAGGAAGGACAATCAATACTGTATAGTAAATGTGAGGTAAAGTGTGTCGCCAATGTATCTGGTTAAAACTCCAAGTGGCGATGAAAAGGGAAAGGGTCTTAAAAAAGGTCTTAAAAGGTATTACATTTGACTTCAGGATTCCTGCATATACCCTGTTTAAATGTCTCTATCCACAAAATATCTTTCAATGCACAAATAATTATCGTTTTATACAAATTAAAAAATAATCCACATATAGAAATAAATGTCATAAATATTATAGATCCACACATAAATATTTATTGATTTGTATCAATGTAATATAAATCAACCATATTTATTTAAAAGTGTTTGCAATTTGTATCTAACCCTTTTTTCATGTTGTGAACCCATTCGTGTGGGTTTTGTGAGACTCCCCTGATGTTGCTCGCTTCACAAAGTTAGTTTGAACAGGAAAACATCCGTAGCCAATTATATGTCTCCCTCATTTGCAGCCAATCACATGAGTGAAACCCCACGAGGGCATGCTTTTTATGTGCAGTTAACGTCAACATACACTGAAAAAAAGGCTGTTGGTTACACATATTCAAAACATTATGTTAAAGACACACAACTATTTTAAATCAAAGAAACATGAAATGTTTATGTTCATTTGAATATTTCCTTTAATATTAGGTATATTCATTTACCCTATGTTTAACCAACATGACTTTTTAATGTTCATTTTAGGCTTTTAATATGCTCAGTCTATTTAATTTGTACCTGTTAAAGCAACATGATTTCTTTATTTAAGCTCCACTGGAAAAAGTCTGTTGGATTTACATGAAAAAATATATGTACATTGGTTGCACATATTCAAATCATGTGTACTTTTCATTTGTACCTGTTAAAGCCACACTAATGTTTTGTTTAAACTACATGCTATAGTTTTCTGTTTAATCTACCTAGCCTGCTCAAGGTAAACATAAGATTATTTATTTGATGTAAATAGAGGCATTTCGTACATTCTTCTACAGGACCCATCCTAATCTCTTATCTACAGCATTTATCATAACATTTTTTTTTAAATAGTCAATAAAGACAAACACATTTCTTTGAACAACATTCATGTATTCTTAAATTAACCAACTACACATCCAGATGAGCTTTTGTTTTTTCCATCATGCAGCCTAAACTCTGCCATGAGAATTAACAAATACATTGAAAATAAAGAAATAGAATAAATAAAAAACGTGTGTGATGCATGTATACATACATTATTGTGTTAGAACACAGCAAGGAAGCTTAAAGGAAACTATTCTCCCGACAAAAATAAAGGTTTATTGTGCCAAATGGCAAAAAATGCTTATTTTTGTAACCATTATATTTCATAGTAAACAATTAACAAAAAATGCCAAATCCTAGCAGAAAAAAGGAAATGTTCTTGCAAATCCATTATTTAAATAGTAATCTCCTAATATGAAAGGGCACTTTAATACAAGAAAGTAATGGCATTGCTTTGTAAAAATACATTAAAGTATAATAATGGCCTGGTTTCTCATCACATATGCAGTAAAGAAAGTATTACAAATGAAAACACCCCAACAGTCTAATGTGGGGGAAAAACTGACATTTTGAAGTAGCATAATTAGATAAAGACACTTCTGCAAATCTGACATCGCAATTTGATGCAAGTGGTACATTCTGAAACACATGACCCAAGGAAAAAAACACACACTTCTGAAATGTGCAAATAAACACAGCAAAAAGCATGAACGAAGGAAGTGCAAGACAGTTGTATCGATGAAAGTCCAGTATAAATGCTGTAAAAGTGCACAATGGTCCATGGCAACAGCTCACTCAAATAGTCTGTTTTTAAACGCTTGGGCTTTCTTGGAGAGCATGTTGCCGTCTAGCTCCATTAAAATGTTCTGGAGAACTTGGAACATGCACTTCAGTTTAGGGGGGTAGTTCAGGTTCATTACATACATTAGTCCAAATAACATGGTAGCAGCTAATGCAATTTTGTCCACATCAGTAAGTACCTGTTGGCCTTCCAGGACAATCCCAATGTCCTCTGGTCTCATATTCAGGGTATATGCGCCGCTGCTAAAATGGTCATTAATATCCTCCACTCCAGTGGCGGTTCTAGCTGATATAGCCCCTGGGCGGTGCACCTTTCATCCGTCTTCTTTCCTTTTCTTTCTATACTGGGCACCTGAAGCCTTGTGCCTTTTTTTCTCCATCACCGTAGGTATACATTTTCGACCCGAGAATCAATGCATAGCGTACCCCTCCCCAACACTGTCAACTACAGGTCAAGACTATACCAATTTGCCGTAGTTGGTTTTTAAATAATTCTTTATTGTTTCATACAACCCAGGCCAGGAAAAAAATATATCGGCAAAACTATTTATATGAATGATTGTGGTGGCATTTCGAGGCATGAGATTAATTGTACTAATTGCAGTACTACTTTATAAACATCAAAAGTGTTTATTTGATAGATATAGTGTACCCGCCGCCCCCCTCTCTCTATCCATAGTGAGGCGACCTGAGATCACCCCCACCCTTCTTTGAGTGTGTATCCCAGCTGCCTGCTGTCATAAGGGCCCCCACGCCCCCTTCCACCCACAACAATAACAACAACAACAATACACTATAAGACATTTCGTGCAAATTGGCGCTTGTGCTGCCCCCAGTCAAAATGCCGCCCTCGGCAACTGCCCATATCAATATCCGCCACTGCTCCACTCTCTTGTATTCAGTGTCGCTATCCGGGTCACACCCCCACACACAATACACACATAGAGCGGATCGAAGCCGAGACATAAACGCAGTTGTTAAGGGATCCCACGGACAATGTTGTAATATCTTTAACAACCAACACCTTAAATGGGTAAAGATGGTCGCCTAGAAATGTAAGGTACGACCTGCCTCAGCGCCCTTAAAAGTCGGCACAAGAGTAGACATCCGGAGCTGGACCGAAGCGGTAAAATGTGTTCAGCAGACATTAAACAATCATTTAAAACAAGAAGTACCACGGCGCGAACATCAGGGTTGCCAACTTTGGGTACCTGGCTGGAGTGAGATTTTGATATCATGGGTTTAATTACACATATGTGCACTAAATGACTGCTACCGTGTCAGTAGCGGGACATTAGCATATATATAGGATATATACAAATACACAATATTGGACACAGACTATAAAGGGCACAACGTTTCATTCACTAATGAAAGTCAAACACATGTTTGTTTCCACTGTTTTATTGTGTGCATACTGTAGGCCTGTCGCGATAAGCAATTAATTGACTTATTGTACGATAAATTAAAATAAACTCCATAACTTTTCCAACCTCGATAAATTGCCATTTACATGAGGATGTGACTAGCAGTTTGAAAGGATGTACTCAAATTATTATTATATTATTATCATTATGTCAGTGGTCTAAAATGGTCATACAACGGTGCCGACAATATCGTTTATCGCAATAATTTATCCAACAAAATTAATTATCGTGAGAGGCCTATACATGAAACACACACACACAAACAAATCTACAGACTTACTACAAACTGCCAGATATATTAATTAACACACTCTCACTCTCATATACTCTTTGGCCTAGTAAATCAAATCAAATCAAGTTTTATTTATATAGCACATTGAACCATGCAAGAGCAGAGCCTGTAATACCTACGGACTGTTCAAGCCGTGACAACAGGATACTATGATCCACAGTGTCAAAGGCAGCAGTTAAATCTAACCGCACCAAGACAGCTGGGCTGCCTGAGTCGGTGGCTAAGAACAGATCATTAAAAACTCTTAAGAGGGCTGTTTCAGTGCTATGCATAGGTTTAAAGCCAGACTGAAATTTTTCATGGATACCATGCGTGGTTCAAAATGACTGCAGCTGGGCGTAGACTACTCGCTCCAGGGCTTTAGATAAAAAGGGTAGCTGGGAGATGGGCCTGAAATTTGCGAGAATGGAGGGATCGAGATTTTTCTTTTTAAGTAATGGCTTAACCATGGCATGTTTGAAGGCAACTGGGACACATCCTGAGCTAAGAGAGGTGTTTACAAGCAATAAAACACTTGCTAGTAGAACAATAAGCAGCAGACTTTTACTTTTTTATCATTTCTACTGGATCTTAGATCTGCGCATGCGCAATACGGGTCGGGATTGACCAACCGGCTCCCACTGCTCTGCTGTCTGTTAACGTTGTTAAGAGTGGTGGGGGCGGGGAGGGAGCGGATCGACAGCTTGAGCAGCTGTCAACTCAACATTGTAAATAACCAACCAAAAACGATCGCCGGTTCATCTTGTTTTTGGCGTGAGAATAGTTTGGGCAGCGTGAGAGCGTGAGATTGAGAGTGAAAGCGTGTGTCACACGCCAGATGCGTGAGAGTTGGCAACCCTGCGAACATCCCGCAAGCTCGTCCATCGGCTATGACTCCCCCCCCCCCTCCCCCTCCTCACTGAACTCGGCTAAATGTGCATAGCTAACTTTGGGCAAGGTTCATTGTTTTAAATATTGTAAAGCAAGCAACTGCCGCAGACCCGGCGCCAGAACAAATCTAAAGGGAGGGCATATGATTTTCATGGGAGGGCACCCAAAACCGTCATGTGCTGCGGGCCTGCGGCACAATATATATCAAACAGCAAGGCCAACAGCATTGCGTAAAGACGCACACTTATCGCAAATACATACACAAATAAAGGGCAACATAGAAACCACTTTTGAAACATTGTGTGCGTGGCAGCACAAACACTGGTAAATCACGAGCAAGGCACACTGGTTAAGGATGGCAGCTTCCTCATCGCTGCACTCCGAGAGAAATAGTAGAGACGGAGACGATGAACTGCTGTTAGCTCTATTATGGCATTGTGCATGTCGTGAGAGGTGTGTGTTGCTGTGTGGGGAATGCTTTCCATTATGTTTGGCCAACTCTGCATCTTTGTACTGCAGCGTACTCAAACAGCGATAGGAAGAGCCCACTGCCTGACTCGGACATGCTGTGGAGTGAATCGTGGTCACCTCTGAGAGGGAGTTGGTTGACAGCCAAAAAAGCTATAATATCAACGACAGCTGACACGTAATGATGGTTCCGTGCCAGCTGATCTGAACCAAAGTACTAATTTCCTTATTTGTTTCCTCGCGTATCTGTCTCTCTCTCCACAAACTCTCACATGAAATGTGTTCTTTTGATGCGGCATGTCTTAGCAGTCCTTTATCAGTCTGTAATGCGTGTTTCCAGTCGCAAAAACCTTTGACAGTAAAAGCCGCATCAGATGAAGACGTATTTACTTTAAACTGTCTACAGGGGAAACAAAAGGCTGCGTCTGCTTTTAACGAATCTTCAAGCCATGGTCTGTTGTTGTACCATGCAGCGGCAAAAGTGCGCTTCTTTCCTGAAAACAATCTCCCTGATAACGATCCAGTTTCACCTGATTGGGTTTATTAACCCCAAGATCATCTGGGGCTGTTGGTCTTTGAGCGGTTGCTGGCCCAATAGTACCTGTTGATGTGCTGCAAGGTAGCGTCTGTAGTGGAGGCACCGGCACGGAGCAGGAGCAGGAGCAGGAGCAGGAGCAGGAGCAGGAGCAGGAGCAGGAGCAGGAGCAGGAGCAGGAGCAGGAGCAGGAGCAGGAGCAGGAGCAGGAGCAGGAGCAGGAGGAGGAGGAGGAGGAGGAGGAGGAGGAGGATGCTGGCGGGTGTGGCAACGCAGGTGGTGATGACAAGGAGCTGTGCCTCGGAGGACAGCGTTGGTGGCGGCCGCCTTGATGAGTCAAGGATTGGGCTCGCTAACTCAGCCCCGGGGTTTGCCGAGGTCAAGCTTGTGACATTAAGGCGTGCTGCTGCAACGGCAGTACCATCGGCTGCAGTTCTTTCATCGCTATTTCGTTTTTAATAAATCCTTAGACCTTTTAAGCCAATTTCTGATGTCCATTTTGTAATTCAAACAGAAATGGGAGTCTACAGAATGCACAATAAACAAATCCAGAATAGTTGACAGAGTGTGACGCTGTGATTAGTCTAAATGTGGACGAATCACAAATCACAACAGACACATGCATTTATTTGACGTAGCCTGCTATTTTTATTTATTTTTTACTATCTGACATCACATACATCGTAGCATAAAAGTTCACAGTTTATTTATAATAAAAAAAAAAATTTATAAAAATATTTTTTTATAAATAATGAAAAATGTGTTTATTAGGGGAGGGCAGGAATGTCAAATGGGAGGGCCTGGCCCTCATCCTAGCTAACACCAGTGAATGACAATGTTTACAAATTGACAGCTGTATTACCGTTGCTTGGTGTAACGGGCAAATGTGAACTTTTTTGCAAACAATGCGTCTAAAGTGATAACCTCTAACTATGACAAACATTTGATGACATTTATTAACTTTTAATAACTTTTACCTTGTAGAGATCTCCCCGGAACAGAACCAGCTTACTCCTCCGATGCGGGAAAAAAGATGGTGGACCCTCCCGCCCTTTGTTTAAAAAAAAAAAACTTCAACATGTTGAAATAAAGATTTTTTGCAATTTGTTCTGCTTTTCATCTTGTCCATGAAAGTGTCATATTGTTCAATTACAAAACGATTAAAGTACAGTTTTGAGTCCGACCATTTTGATTTGTGAATACAATATTTGTCAATAATAATTAGAAGCTGAGTAATCGTCTGCAGAGCAAGCTGCTGACGTATGTGCTCAGTGGGCGGAGTTACAGAGATAAACATCACTTTTTTCTTATTTCTTAACATGACTGAGACTTATAGAATATACATCCCTCAAGAGTAAAATAGTTCTACGTGATTGATTGATTGATTGATGTTTGATGAGAGACATGAATACATTCTGTCTCATATATCAACTGCATATTTGTAAATTGAACAACCCCACTTTTCCCTGTTTTTCAGTGTAGCGTCTGGTGATGCCACTCCCGTATGGGGTCAGAAACGATATATAATCAAGATAAACTATGGACTCACACAAGATCTCATGTTGCATGTATTCCCATCTTTCTGACTGGTTACAATTAAATTGTAAAAGAAACAGCCACTTATTACATAAAAAATTGCTTGATGATTCATATATTTTCCGAACAGTAATTGATTAGTTGAGTAATTGTTGAATCTCTAATCCCAAATGTGACGTTAAGTTGTTTGTTTGTGTGCGTCTCTGCAGACTACAGATAGTGAATCACGGCACTGTGAAATTGGAATTCTCCTGGCAAGTCATCATGGATCAGAATAACAACATTTTAAACCATGAACAAAGAGGTACTACTCATACTTTTTGTTATTGTATATTCTGAAGTCTACATTATATATGACCGCAAAAACTGTGTTTGCTGTACCATTATCTTCAAAGATTGAATTGAACATACTTAATAACATTTCAATGCATGCCAGAATGAAGTTTGGGACTGTGTGCTGTAAATGTGAACATTAGTCGGTGTCTTCTATAACAGATGGGACCCAGAGCCCCCGACCAGGCAGCAGGTCAGCCATGTTAAGTGAAGCCCGTCCCTCCAGCGCTCTGGCCAGCGTCATGTCTCTCCTGACGGGGAATCCTGAGCTTCCTCCCGTCAGCGTCGAGCCCGGCATCGGGGCCATAGAGCCCGGGGAGATGCAGAGTTTCAGCATCCGCTTCTCACCTCTGGAGGTGGCCCAGTTTCAGGGCAGGATTATCTGCAGGTACAGTAAATACTTCTAAATGTAGTGACAAAAAAAATACACGTTGTATCCCGTAACTGGGAAAAAGGGAATTTATTTTATACTTTTATTTATTTTGTAATCATAGTGCAGGTGAGGACAGGGACAATAAAGCACAAGCAGTGAAAATACAAAATTATAAAAAAGCACAGGTACAGTTCACAATCCTTATAAAAGAGGTCTGACAGAAAATAGTACTTTATTAAGACATTTATAACAACCCCATGTTCTCAATATTAAAGAAGAGCAATGGAGGGAAAGTTCCTGTTGAATCAGCATTTTGTTTTTTACTTGCGGCCATAGTAACCCTTAAAAAGGGTGAGTACTTTAGGGATATTTACCAGGTACAAACATATAAAAGAAACGTCAGGTGTAGAATATCTGAGATGAAATGGCCTGCTCCTTTCCAAAAATAAATGAATATTCTATGTCAGAGCTGCAAACTGAACCATACAACAGTTAAAAGGCATGAGGGGATTTGGATAGTTTCACAAGAATGATTAATCTGACTTTTTGCTCTTTTATGTCTGCTCTTCTCTTTCAGTATCCCAAACCTACCGGATGTAGATGAGGCTCCCTGTATCCCAGTGTATGCCCGCAGCCTGTTGCCTCACTGCCACTTTGACCTGGAGGACTCAGACTATATCAGCGAGAAACGACAGAACCCTGAATTCAGGGGACCTCTGGACCCCAACATCAGGGTCATCGAGTTCAACTCTGTTGGTTTCTCTGTGCCATCGAAGAGGTGAGAGAAAGAGAGATGAAAGCATCAATGTAGGCCTAAAGGGGTTCTATTATGATTGATCAGGTTTGACCTTTCCTCTAGTGTGTTATATAGGTTTGTGTTCAAGGAAATGGTCTGCAAAGGCTAATATCCCAAAGTTCCCTCCAGAGAGAGTTTCTCTCCCACACACTCCCCCCTCCCCCCCCCCCCCCCCCCCACCGGCCGGAAAAACCTCCATTGGATAAAAGTGTTTGTAACACTTGAGCTTCTATAAGCTAGCACTCCAACACATTGTACGTGATAGGATAGGGAGGGGGGGGGTGGGGCATCTGTAAGCGGTTCACCAATCACAACAGAGTTGACCAGGTAACCAATCAGAGCAGACTGGGCTCTGGTTTTAGACAGAGGGTGAAAAGAGGTGCTGCAGCACAGGCAGTATGAGAAAAATAAAGAGCTTTTGGAAGCATGGAGACATGTCACAGTAGAGACACTACATCAGGGGCGGACTGGCCATTGGGAATACCGGGAGTTTCCCCGGTGGGCCGGTGCTGTGTGTGGGCCGGTAGGATTTTTTTGCCTAAATCCTACCGGCCCACATTTGTAAGTGTTCCGGCCCAGCCCAGCCCAGCGGAGTGTGGCCCATTGGGCTGGGCTGGGCCGTTTTGATAGGCTACCTTTGTTCCATCTATCAGTTTCAATTTCACACATCAGGCCCGTAGCAGCTGTCACTGTGCAGTGAACGATCAGGAGTGAGTGACTGAGAGACCTAGCTGGCAGTTGCTTACAGATGGATAAATACGCTCCAAAGCGTAAAGGCGTTTTTCTATACAGTATACAGTATTGTAGCGAGCCCTGGGTTCAGAGGGAGGGGCTTGCATAGGGGAGGGGGGGGGGGGTTATTAGGGAAACGGGGTTCAGGGGGAGTGGCTGTACGGCTGTACCCGTCGGATAGAAAAGGGGGAAGTGACGTCTGACTCAGAGGTCGCGCGGCTGTGGAGAAGAACGTGTTGCCCACATTCTGTTGCTGAGTTTAGGCTAGTTAGCTAGCAGGTTTATTGTTTTGGGTGCAGTCACTTTTGCCTCCGCTGTTCAAATAAATGTTGAAAGAAAAAGTATGTCTGTTTACAGTTATGTTTTATATGGGTAAGAAGAAGAAGAAGAAGAAGAAGAAGAAGAAGAAGAAGAAGAAGAAGAAGAAGAAGAAGAAGAAGAAGAAGAAGAAGAAGAAGAAGAAAAATACTTTTTTGACTTTTGCAAAAACACTTTATTTACATACGATCAATTTTACATTCGATC